>NC_135328.1:157288956-157934652 GCF_023851605.1 Tamandua tetradactyla
TAAGGATGATGTTAGCTGTGGGTTTTTCATGTCTGCCCTTTATCATGTTGGACAAGTTTTCTTCTATTCTCATTTTTAAAAGTGTGGGATAAGAACAGATGTGGGATATTGTCAGATTGTCAAATGCGTTTTCTTTCTCAATTAAGATGGTCATGTGTTTTTTCCTTTTGATTTTGTTAATGTTGTGTATTACATTATTGATGTTCTTACATGAACCACACTCAAATACATGGAAAAATACCACTGTATCATGGTGTATAATTCTTTGATGTGCTGTTAGACCTGATTTGCAAGTATTTTGTTGATGACTTTTGCATATATATTCATAAGAAAAATTGGTCTTGTGATGATTAGATTCTAGTCTCAGCTTGTCCAAGTGATTATGCCAGTTGGCCTTACTGTTGCTGCAAGGATATTTTGTGGCTGGTTGATAAACTGGAAGGCTGATGTATCAGATCATCAGTGAGTTGATTGCTGAAGGCTTTTAAGGATGAAGAGCGATTCTTTCACTGCTTCTTCAGCCAGCAAACCTCTCCTGTGAAGTTCGTCCAGACCTTTCATTTGAGCCACTAGCCTCACAGGCTGCCCTTTTGATTTTGGACTCTTTCATTCCTACAGTTACATGAGACAACTTTATAAATCTCGTAATTACAGATCTCTCCTGTTGGTTCTGTTTTTTCTAGAGGACCCTGACTAACACAGCTTGGTACCAGGAGTGGTTCCGAGAAACAGAATTTAAAAATAGGTTTTTACAATTGATTTTCTACTCTGATGAGACTCAGAGGCACTAATAACTCTGTTTCCAATATTCAAGGTGGCACTGACAGTCCATGGGAAAGTTGGCAAAAGAGATACTCATAATATCACCTTTAGATTCTGCTAATTTTATGCTTATACCAGGCAAGGCTCTGGGTGAGAATGTTTTTGACATCTTTACAGAGTTTTGTGGAATTAAGAGGTATAATGATTTTGGCTGGTTGCTGTTAGATACGCTGGATACAGTGATAAGGGAAAGAGATGAGCTGATGGCTTCAGATTTGCACCTTAAGCACTCTGTGAATAATGTAAAGATTTGTATGTGTGCGCTGAAAGAAAATCTTATTTATGGTAGTTGCAGACTTGAGATCTTGAAAACTGGACATAAATCCTTATTCTGTGAGTAGCAGATTTACAACATAAATGAAAATCTCAACCTAGCAGGGTGTCTGCTATTTAAAGTTAGGGCTTTGATATGTGTACGAAGATTTACCAATAAAGATTAAAAAAAAATAATAAGTTAGGGCTTTAATTGTAAAAGAAGGGGACCCAGAAATGTGGAATGGTGATACATGGCTTGATAATGATGGCGATGGGGAGATGGGATCCCTGGAATCTGCTACACCTTTGCTAGATAGACCTGTAATGGACTGCCCTGAGAAAAGAACTTCCCAACCTCTAGCCTGCCTTGAGGAAACGCCCTTCTGGCCTCCAGTCTCCCCAGAGAAGTCTGCTATCCAAACCCCACCTAACCAGATTAACCCTTCACTGCCTGCCAGCCCTGTAACCATATCCCATGGGGAAATAACCCTCATTCTTCTGTCTGAAGTGACTAATCCTCTTTCACCAGATGGAAACTGCAAAGGAATGCTCTGAGGTAACTGGTTTGAAAGACACTTCTACTTCTTTTCATGACCCATCCCATCACCCCTCTTTTCTTCAAGACCTATAACTAGACTAAAGTCTCAACAGGCCCCAAAAGGTGAGGTATAAAGTGTGACCCATAGGAGGTACACTATACTCTAAAAGAACTGTATGAGATTTCTTTTGGAGTAATCTCCGAAAGAGATTTGGAGAAATCCCCAGTCATGCATGTCTGGGGAAGAAATATGTGGATAGACTTTTCTGAGTGGGCAAAGAACATTAAGATATTTGTGTCCCATGTGAATGCTCACAAAAGGTGACTTCAGCAGAGGAAAGTTTTAATCAAGTGGATAACATGTCCCTTCCTGTCGATACAAGTCATCCTCTTTCTTCAGCCACTGCTGCCATTGTTGAATGGGCTCATGAACAAAGTGGGCATGGTGGTAGGGATGGAGCTAATACATGGTGTGGCCATTTGACAGTATCATGAACCCCAGAAAAGCCATGTTTCGATTCTGATTCAGTCTTCTTGGGGGCAAACGTTTCTTTTAATCCTGATTTAATAATGTAGGTTGTAATCTTTTGATTTGATGGTCTCCATGGAGATGTGACGCACCCAGGTGTAGGTGTTAACTTTTGATTAGTTGGAGATGTGACTCCACTCATTCCAGGTGAGACTTGATTAGATTACTGGAATCCTTTAGATTTGGAGAATCTGGCCTTTGGAGAAAGCCAGAGTGACAGAGCCATGAGAAATATAGACGCCTCAGAGCTGACATAGCAGTGCTGACAGAACAGAGCTGGCACAGATGCTGACATGTGGAGATGCTTGGAGCCTGGCAGATGTTACCAAGTTCCTTCCCATGAGATGTTAAGCAAGCTGGATCCTGGTGAGAGCCAAGGGAAGCCAAGAGATGAAACCTAGCCCTGGGGAAGCAAAGTGAGGAACCCCCACAGAAACAGAAGCTGAAAGCAGCTGAACCCAGGAGCAAGGGGCCAGCAGATGCTAGCCACATGACTTCCCAGCTGATAGAGCTTTTCCAGACAGTAGTAGTCTTACTTGTGTCAAGGTAACCTCTTGTTGCTACCTTAATTTGGAAATTTTCACTTCTGTGGAACTGTAAACTTGTAAACTTATTAAATTCCCCTTTTTGAAGGCCGTTTCAGTTCTGGTATATCATGTCCGGCTTCCTAACTAACAGACATGGCTCAACAACATGGATTTCCACTCACCAAAGCCGACCTGGCTAAGGCCACTGCCGAGTGCCCAATCTGCCAGCAGTAGAGACCACACTATGTCCATGGTATGACACCATTCCCTGAAGTGATCAGCCTGCTACCTGGTGTTAGGTTGATTACATTGAACCACTTCCTTCATGGAAGGGGGAGCAGTTTTTCTTACTGAAATGAACAGTAAGAAAATGGATATGGGTTTGCATTCCCTGCACATAGTGCTTCTGTAAAAACTATCGTCCGTGAACTTACAGAATGCCTTATCCACCATCATAATATTCCACAAAGCATTGCTTCTGACCAAGGAACCCACTTCACAGCAAATGAAGTGCAGGAATGGGTACATGCTTATGAAATTCTTTGGTCTTACCACATTCCCCATCATCCAGAGGCAACTGGGTTGATAGAATGATGGAATGGTCTTTTGAAGACCCAATTACGGTGCCAACTAGATGGCAATAGCTTGCAGGGCTGGGGCAACATTCTCCAGGAGGCTGTGCATCTACTATATGGTGCTATTTCTTCCATAGCCAGGATACACAGGTCCAGGAATCAAGCGGTGGAAATGGGAGTGACAGCACTCACTATCACCCCTAGAGATCCAGTAGGGTAATTTTTGCTACCTGTCCCTGTGACCTTAAGTTCTACCTGGTCTACAGGTCCTAAGGGAGGAGTGCTTCTACCAGGATTCACAACAATGATTCCATTGAACTGGAAGTTAAAGCTGCCACCTGGCCACTTTAGGCTTCTTATGCCACTGAATCAGCAGGCATGAAAGGCGATTACTGTTCTGTCTGGGGTGATTGATCCTGCTATCAAGGGGAAATAGGACTGCAACTATACAATGGATGTAAAGAAGAGTTTTCTGGGAATACAGGAGATCCACTAGGGTATCTTTTAGTACTACATGTTCTGTGATAAAAGTCAACAGAAAACTGTGAAGCCGAATCCAGGCAGGAGTACCAGTGACCCAGAAACTTCAGGAATGAAGGTCTGGGTCACCCCACCCCGGCAAAGAACCATGGCCAGCTGAAGTGCTTGCTAAAGGCTAAAGAGAACATGAAATGTGTACTAGAAGAAGATAGTGATAAATATGAACTGTGACCATGTGACCAGTTATAGAAATGAAGACTGTGATTACATGAATATTTCTTCCCTTTTTTGTTATGAGTATGTTTGTATTTGTACATAAGCAAATATCTTCTTTTCTTATCCTATGACGTAAGTCGTATTGTTCATGTTATAGTATTTATGGCATAGGATATGAAGTTTAAGAGTTGTACGCAGGACAGTTGAATATTGTTAGGTGAAACATATGTCTCTTATTGTGTTGTATTTGGAAAGGAAGCCTGTTTGAAGGTGATGGGTATAGCTGCCAATTCAAATGGGCATAATCCCTTAGTCAGAACCTAGCCATCAATGTGTCTACCATCAAATTGAAAAGGGACTACCACCCCTTTTCAAATTGGCAGCTATATCCACCAAAGGGGTGGTAGTCCCTTTTCAATTTGATGGTAGACACATTGATGGCTAAGTTCTGACCAAGGGATTATGCCCATTTGTTTGGTCTGGCAAACACGGCCTGGCCGTTTCTGCAAGGACGTTTCTGGCTGGTTGTTAAACTGGAATAGGCTGATTTGTTACATCATCAGTCAGTTGATTGCATCTGTGGTGTGGCTGATTACATCTGTAATCAACTATGGCGTGTCTCCCACAATGAAGTAATTCAATCAGGTAAAAGACTTAAGGAAGAAAAGAGACTCTTTCACTGCTTCTTCTGCTAGCGAGCCTCTCCTGTAGAGTTCATCTAGAGCCTTCATTGGAGCCACCAGCTTCACAGCCTGCCCTATGGATTTTGGACTCTCGAAGAGTCTCACAATTACATGAGACACCTTTATCTCATATTTACAGATCTCTCCTGTTGGTTCTTTTTCTCTGAAGAACTCTGACTAACACAGGTTTGTAATTTTCTTTTCTTGTAATATCTTTATCTGGCTTTGGTATTAGGATGAATTTGGTAGTATTCTCTGCTCTTCGGGTTTTCAAGAGTTTGAACAGTATTGGTATGCTGCATCTGGGTGTGCTTCTCTTTAAGTTTATCCTGTTTTGGTTCTTTTGAAGATTTTACTATCATGTCCATGTCTTTTTAAATTTGTGAAGTATCTGCCATTATATCTTTTAATATTCTTCTGCCCCTTTCTGTCTTTCTACTCCTTCTGGAATCTCATAATGCACATATAATGGTTCTACAGTTCTCTTAGGCAGTTTTCTTTTTTAAATAGTTCTTTCTGCGTCACAACCTGAATCATTTCAATTACATTGTTAGTGGTGGCTCTAATTCTTTATTCTGCTCACTTCAAATCTGTTGTTGAATTCCTCTAGGGAATTTTTCATTTCCTTTATTATAGTTTTTAATTCCATTATTTCTATTTGGTTCCTATTGAGAGGCTCAAAGTGATTTTTACATCTTTCATTCCTCATATCCTTTAGTTTTTTCTCTTTATTTTCTTTACCTTCTTTTAAATATTGATGATCATTTTTTAAAGTCTTTGTCTGATATGAACAAAGTCTGATCCTCTTTACTGATGCTTTCTCAATTTTTTCTTGTTCCTTTGCACTGGCTATCACTTTCTGTTTCCTTGGTTTGTAATCTGTTGTTGCACACTATACATTTTAATATTTTAAAGTATTAAGTCTGGGATTTTGTCCCTGAGCTGCCTGTTCTTTAAATTTATATCTAGCTAGTGATATTGTAGAAACTTCCATGAATTTGAGGAGCTAACAAAACCAGACAAGCATAAGCCAAAAGTGCCTTTCACAGCTCCGCAAATTGGCTTTGCTTTGGCTGCTGGTTTCTTTTCTTCAGAGCTTAGCCCTCTTAACAAGCTCAACCCAAGCAGATATTACTATGTGCATAGTCCTTTCCATCTTATCTGAGCCTGTTTGGAGCTTGCTTCTTCTCCTTGCCTTAAAAATGGCTTGTTTACAGGAATTCAAATGCCCTCTCTACTCATTATGATTTAGACTTTCATCTACCTCTTGTTGTGATATTGTAGGACTTAAATGCAGATAATGCTTTCCTTCATGCTGCTTTGACCTAATTGTATTTTACATTGCTTTTGTTGTCTAGAAGTTGCTTCTCTGCCTTCAGGACAAGTTCTGGGGTGGTGAGCCTGAGAAATGTTTACCGGTTCTATCGTTCAGGCTTCCATGCATCCAAGAATTTGCCTAGAGCTTACAATGCACCCTCTTAAACAGGGCCAGGAACCTACCATGGGAGCACAGGAAGGAGTTGAGTCAGGTGTAGCAAGGGTGTAACGGACTTTGTCTACCAATTTTGAAGTTGTGTTTTCTTTATTCTGTACCTTTTCAGTTACTACACCCTTTTAACTGCTTTCCAAAGGTTTGAGAAGATGACCACCAGTTTTTGGTAGTTGTTCAACCATCTGTGAGGGAACATTAGCCCAGCATGGCTTATGCCACTCAGTTGGTCCACTGAAGTCTGAAAGAGGCATTCATTAGTACTGCTGGTCGAAGTGTACATCAGTATAAACTTTCTCGATGGTGTGTGACAATGTTTTTCAAGACCCATAATTGAAATAATTTGATCCTAGAAATTATCTTAAGGAAATAATCAGAACTATAAATGTAGATTTATACCAAAGAATACATATTTATATCAGTTATTCTCTCTGTAATGTATAACATTTAGATCAATACAAAAAATTAGGAATTTGTACTTAAATGTCTACAATTAGGGCTAATAAATTATCCTACATCAATTTGATGGAATATTATGGAGCCATTTAAATAATGTTTAAAATATAAAAGCCTAAGACAAAATTGTATTTAGAAAATGGCAATCATTACATGTTTGTACTTAAACAAAATGATAACAATTGCATGAAAATATATAGACAATATACTAAAATGATATAAAATGCATATTAAATTAAAAAATTTTTGGTGATAGCAGAAAACAAATACAAATAAACCAACACAGTAGTTTTAGAGACACTTGTTGTTTCTTTATACAGGTGTATAAATTGTCTATTTCCTACGTGGCTGTTATGGATGGAATCATGTCCTCCAAAAAGATTTGTTCGAGTCCTAACCTCTGGTCCTGTGGATGTCAGCCCATTTCTAAATATGATCTTTCAAAATGTTGTTAGTTATGATGAGACTAAGCTTAGTCAGAGTGGACCTTAATTATAAATATGACTGGGATCCTTTTAAGCAGAGGAAACTTAGACATAGTCAAAAGTAGGAGACAGAAGGATAAAGTTGGCTGCACTGTGGTGGAGGCAGAGATTGAACTATGTATTGCTGGTGAACCACCACCAGAATGCTGCAGACTTTGGAGAAACTGTAGCTTGCTAATACCTTGATTTTGAACTTCTGCCCTTCAAAACTGAAAGACAATAAACTCCTGTTATTTAAGCCATCCAGTCTGTGCTATTTGTTATAGCAGTCCTGGCATAATAGACAGTGACACATTAACAGTCAGCATGTAAAATGGAGGAGGGAGTATTAAGTAGGTGGTCCCACTGAACTAGGCTTGTTCTCATGTTTGGATGTTGCTTAGGGTTCAGTTATTCTAGACTGACTTATGCTATGTTTCATATGTCTTTTGCTTTCTACTCCTGTCCTCTTGCAAGGTAAGTTTGGTCATGGTCTCAAAGCCATGGCAGAAATTCAAGTAAAGAAAAAGCTCAATTGTGCAAGTTTTTTTTTCTGTTTCTTGTTTTCATTGCATTGTTTGTTGGTCAAAGGAAATCACATAGCCTAGTCTAGGCAAGTGTAGGGGGACAGAGGGAATAATGAATGGAGGCCAGTAATAAAATCAGTTGTATAGATTAAGTAGACAAAAATAAAGTCTTGAGATCATCTCAATGTATTATAAAGTTCATTTGAAGATTTATATTATTTCTTTATCCAAAAGAGAAAATATATTGTTTCAACAACTGATGGAATGTTTACAATATTTAGTCATATTTTAGGTTACTGAAAAAATCTTAATGACATCAAATTCTCTAACTAAATAAAACTGAACACCATTTATAAAAGTATTAGTGGAAATGTCCAACCTCTTAGAAACTGAAAATCATTTTCCTAAGTAATGGGATAAAAAAAAGATCAAATATTTACCCTTGTGAGAACATAATAGGTAATAAATGGGATATGGCTCAAAGAGAGCTCATAGTAATAATGTATCCTGAAATATGGTCATTGCCAGATAATATATGAAGAAAATAGATGAATTATGCATTAAAACCTTAAAATAATAAAAACAGGATTGGATTAATAATATCTAAAGACTATCTTGAATAAAAGAATAAAAATAACCCTTAACTATTTTAATTTTAAAATATTAACATTAAATTTGAATATGTAATTTGATAAAATTCATTTACAATTGTCTTTCCGCATTGATGGAGGTCTCTTAGGAGTTTTCTTCCTATGTTATAATCAAGATACTTGTGCATTTCGGAAACAGTAGAGATGTGTAGCTGTTCATCTCATTTTTTAAAAAACTTTAGCAAATGCTACTGATTTTACATTTGCCTATGTTTCCCTTTGAATTTGGTGATATAAAGTTGAAATAGAAATATGAATTTAGGTTTAACAAGTTCATAATACTGTGATATGTATTTTTATAGTAGTGTACTTTTTTGCTGTGTTTTATGTCTGTAGCCTTATTTTTCCTCTTTTTTTCATCTCCCTCTAACATGAATTAACTTGAATTGATATTACAGGTATCCTCTAATATCTTATAGGCATTAATAATGGACTATGAATAAATACATAAAATAAACAGATAATAGGATCATAAATGATGATAAAATTGGAAAGCACGAAAGATATGAGGAAATAAATAAGGATAATATTTATTTTTCATCATAATCCTATTAATTTAATTTTGTTTTTCATTCTGGCTAAATTGTGAGGACAGAGTTATTAGTAGGGAATATACATTTATTTTAAATCTTGTATGTTTGTTTTATTGAATACTTTTTCCTTCCTCTGTGAAATTAGGAAGGAGACCGCTTAAGTGACGAAGATTTGTACAAGTTTCTTGCTGATATGAGAAGGCCATCTTCTGTCTTGCGGCGACTAAGACCCATTACAGGTATTATTTCTTAATTTTTAATAGTATGATTAAAACTCTTTTCATAGCTGTCATGTTGTTTTGGTTGTAATTATTAATCCCTTTTGCTTTCACTTATCTGGTTCGTATTGTTCTATGCTTAGAGTCTGTCAGTCTTCTCCTTTATCTCATTAATTAGTATCATGGTTTAACATTTATATGCAGGATTTACCACCTTTGATAATTTGAATATTGAAATGAGAAATATGAATAACACAATGTCCTAAAATTATTTTCTCAAGGAGTAAAAAAAAAAAATACATGGGATGGAATATTAAGAAACAGATTCATAAATGGTTTGAGCAAACCATTCCAGAGTAAAACTGTTTTGAAGTCTGCCACATTTAAATTAAATCTTTTACTCTTTAAAATGTTGGCTTATTCTGTTAGATTCCTCCATCTTTCTGATTTCCTCCTTTTTCTTTCTTGCCTCTTCCTTCCCTCCTTTCCTATTTAGTCATTCATTCAGGAAGTGTTTGTTAATTAGCAAGCATTCCATTGGTGTTAGTAATTTTATAGGTTTGGAACTTGGGAAATTGAAATACTTCAGAGGCTTGGATGCTAGTACTTTGATTTCTGTTGTATTCTTCCCAGGCTTCTAGCAAAAATAGAATCTAAAATTTTCAAAAGACATTTTTAACACCGAGATTTTACTTATTATGTTTACTTAGTTCTTTTATGTTTTAATTTACAGCTCAGCTGAAGATAGACATTTCTCCTGCACCAGAAAATCCACATTATTGCCTAACTCCAGAACTGCTTCAAGTCAAGCTTTATCCTGACAGTAGAGTTAGACCTACCAGAGAAATTTTAGAGTTTCCTGCTAGGGATGTCTACGTTCCAAACACTACTTATAGGTAAGACATTTTAATTTTGGAGAATTCTGAAATAAGGTATGTATATTCTAATTTTAAAGTAGAACTAAAACAAAATTTTACACCAGTCTTGTGTCATTTGTTTCATTACTTAGTCTACAATTTAATTTTGTTTATTAGTAATTGACATGTATTGAACATTTACTATGTGTCAAGTATAATATTAATTGGCTTATATATAGTATCTTATGTAATCCTCAGAATATGAGATAAATGCTTACTTCCATTTTAAAGATAAGTTAACTGAGGGATGGAAAGGTTTACAGTTTTGTGGTACATTACGTAGTGTGGTGGCATTTGAATGCTGGGCTGCTGGATTAAAACATTTGAGTTCTATATAGTGTTCTTTTTTAACTTTTTTTATTGTGATACATAACATATATAGAAAAGTGATAAATTTCAAAGTACAGTTTAATAAGTAGTCATAGGGCAGATTTCAAAGTATGTATGGTTATAGTTCCAAAATTTCAGATATTTTCTGCTGCCTGTCCTAATATACTAGAAATATCAGTATAGTGATTCAGTTATCATAATCATTTGTTTAATCCTGTCTTCTTTGTTATAACTCCTTCCTCTCATTTTATCCTTTTTCCAGTCTCAAAGGATAATTGGGCAATGATCACTCTAACTTCTTTATGTTGAAAAGAGGTGATGACCTTTTGGGATAGGGGGATACAACTGGTTGATTTTCTTGGAGAGACTGGTGCTTCTGGGTTTTAGGGCTTATCTGGCATAGAAACAATCCAGAAGTTTTATGTCTCTGAAAAATAAACTTAGTGAGTGAAACATTTTAAAGCCTCAGATAGCACCCTGGGTATTCTTTAGAGTTTTCAGGAATACTTTTGGCTGGGTCTTGGCATACAGTGGCAATTGCACCATCTAACTGAAGCTTGCTTAATAGTAACCTCCAGAATAGCCTCTCTACCCTATTTGAAATTTCTTAGCCAGTGATGCCTTATGGTGTTACATTTCTTTTCCCCCCTTTTGGTCAGGTAGGCATTGCCGTTCCCACCATGCCAGAGCCAGGCTCATCCCTGGGAGTCATGTCCCACGTTGCCAGGGAGACTGACCTCTGGAAGATATTTCTCATATAAGGGGCAGGGTAATGAGTTTACTTGCTCAGTAGGCTTAGAGAGAGAGAGGCCACATCCGAGCAACAAATGAGATTCTCTAGAAGTGACTCTTAGGCATAATTATAGATAGGTTTAGCTTCCTCATTAGAGAAATAAGTTTCATAAGAGAAAGTTTCAAGATCAAGGGCTTGGCTTATTAACTTGGGAGTCCTTAATATTAGAGAGAGTATCAAGGTTCTTCCAGGTAGGGAAGGGTAATAGTACTATATTTTTTCCTCCAATTCCTCAAGAAACTTTATTATCTGTGCAAAAACTTTAGTATCTGTGTAACATACTCTAGAATGTGTCAAGGTATTGCACTAAGCTATACAGAATTAAAAGATCTCATTCCCAATTCTACATTCCATGTGTTTAGGTTGTTTAAATGAACTAGCCAGACAGGATAAGTTAGATTGTGTGCTACAGAAAATTTAAGTTTTGGACAAAATAAAGTTCTCTTCCTATGGTTTCATACAGTAAATGAAGTTCTAAAATATAGACAATATTATCTATATAAAAAATATTATCAAACTAAAAAAAAGTAAGAAAAAATATTATCTATATTGAAAAAAGAAAGTGAGGAAGAGCTTAAAATTCTTACGGATAAACAAACACTGAAATAGTCTGTTAATAAGTGACCTACCCTGAAAGAAATACTTAAGGGAGGTCTGTTGACTGAAAAAAATAAAAATAAAAAAGGCAGGAGAGAGGCTTGGAGGAGAGTATAGAAGTGATGATTATCAGCAAGGCTAACTGAAAAGGATAAAAAGAGAAAAATAATAGATCCGAGAAGAAAAGCCAAAGAATAAAATAGTTGAAATAAGTACAGCTGTTACAGTGATAACATTGAATGTTAATGGATTAAACTCCCTAATCAAAAGATAGATTGGCAGAATAGATTAAAAAATATATATGATCCAACTATTTGCTGTTTACAAGAAACTCATTTTAGACCCAAAGACACAAATAGGTTGAAAGTAAACTGATGGATTAAGATATTCCGTACAAGCAGTAAATAACAACAACAAAAAACCTGGGGTAGCTGTGCTCATATCAGATAAAATAGACTTTAAGTGCAAAAATGTTATAAGAGGAAAAGAAGGACAGTATGTATTAATAAAAGGGACAATTCACCAAGAAGAAATAAACAATCCTAAGTATTTATGCTCCTAATCATGGCATGTTCATGTACATGAGGTAGTAATTGGCAAAATAGAAGGGCGTAGTAGACATCTCTGTGATAATAGTGGGAGACTCAGCACACCACTTTAGGCACTGTACGCTAGACTGATAAAGCCAAAAAGAGAGGAGATGCAAATAATCAAAATCAGAAATTAGAGAAGGTTCATTACCGCAGACCTCACAGAAATAAAAAAGATCATAAGGGATACTATGAACAACTGTATGTCAACAAACTGGAGTACTTAGATGAAATGGACCACTTCCTAGAAACATGCAAAAATCCTTCACTGACTCAAGAAGAAATAGAAGACCTCAACAAACTAATCAGAAGTAAAGAGATTAAATCAGTCATCGCAGGTCTTCCAGAAGAAAAGCCCAGGACCAGAGGTCTTCATAGGGGAATTTTCCCAAGCATTCTAAGGAGAATTAACACTGTTTCTGCTTAAAACTTTTCCAAAAAATTGAAGAAGAGGGAATAGTACCTAACTCATTCTATGAAGCCAAATCACCCTAATACCAAAGTCTGCTAAAGGTACAAGAAAAGAAAACTACAGAACAATATTTCTAATGAAAGATTAGAAAAATCCTCAACAAAATACTTGCAAATTGAATCCAACAGCACATTAAAAGAATTATATGCTGGGACCAAGTGGGTTTTATCCCAGGTAGTCAAGGCTGGTTCAACACAGGAAAATCAATTAATGTAATAACAGCTTATGAACAAATCGAAAGGTAACAACCACATAGTCATCTCAATTGATACAGAAAAGGCATTTGACAAAATCCAGCATCCTTTCTTCATAAAACCACTTCAAAAGGCAAGAATCGAAGCAAACTTCCTCAGCACGGTAAATGGTATATATGAAAAACCCATAGCTAATATCATACTGAACTGTGAGAGATTGAAAACTCTCTCTCCTAGATTGGGAATGAGACAAGGATACATACTGTTACCACTATTCTTCAACATATGCTAGAAATTCTAACTAGAGCAAATAGCTGTAGAGTAAGAAAAAGAAATAAAAGGCATTCAAATGTAGGTGACATGATCCTATATTTTAGATCATCCTGAAAACTACGACAAAGCTACTTGAGCTCAGCAAAATGACAGGGTACTAGAGCAACATGCAAAAATCAGTAGGGTTTCTAAACAGTAATAATGAGGTATACATGAAGGTAATCAAGAAAAAAATCCTATTTACAATAGTAACTGTAAGGATTAAATATTTAAGAATGAACTCAACTAAAGATGTAACAGACCTGTACACAGATATTCCATGCAAGCAGTAAACAAAAAAAAACCTGGGATAGCTATACTCCTATCAGATAAAATAGGCTTTAAATGCAAAAAATGTTATAAGAGGAATAGAAGGACACTATATATTAATAAAAGGGACAATTCACCAAGAAGAAATAAATAATCCTAAATATTTATGCACCTAATCATGGCATGTCCAAGTACATGAGGTCATAACTGGCAAAATAGAAATCTCTACAATAATAGTGGGAGACTTCAACACACCACTTAAGGCACTATACGCCAGACTGGAATTTCTACAATGCTAGTAGAAATCAAAGAAGACCTAAAAGAATGGAAGAACATCTGTGCCCATGAGTTAGAAGGCTTAAGATGTCAATTCTACCCAAATTGATCTACAGATTCAATGCAATACCAATCAAAATTCCAACTGTCTACTTTGCAGAAATGGAAAAGCTGATTTTCAGATTTATTTGGAAGGGTAAGAGGCCTCAAACAGCCACAAATATCTTGGAAAAAGAAAAAAAGAATGAACTAGGAGGACTCATGCTGTGGACTTTAAAGTGTGTTATAAAACCAATGTGGTAAAAAAATAATATATTGGCATAAAGATAGACTTATTGATAAGTGGAACCAAATTGAGCGTTCTTGAATAGATCTCAAATTTATGGTCAGTTGATTTTTGACAAGGCTCCCAAATCCACTCAACTGGGACAAAGTAGACTTCGATAAATGGTGTTGGGAGAACTGGATATCCATATCCAGAATAGTGAAATAGGATCCCTGTCTCACACCGTATATAAGAACTAACTCAAAATGGATCAAAGACCTAAATATAAGAGACAGTATCATAGAACTTTTTTATCAGCAATAAAAAGCCGAACAGCACAGTTTTAAAATGAACAAAGGACATAAATAGACATTTTTTCCAAAGAGGAAATACAAAGGCTAAAAAGCAAATGGGAAGATGCTCAGCTTCACTAGTTATTAGGTAAATGCCAATCAAAATCACAATGAGATACCATTTCACACCAACTAGAATACCACTTTTAAGCAAACCGGAAACCATGAGTGTTGGAGAGGATATGCAGAAATAGGACCTCTTATTCATTGCTGGTGGGGAATATGAAGTGGTACATCTGCTGTGGAAGGCAGTTTGGTGGTTTCTCAGAAAGCTAAGTATGGAGGTGCCTTATGATCCAGCAATCCTGGTACTCAGTATATACCCAGAAGATCTGAAAGCAGGGCTGTGAACAGACATTTGCACACCAATGTTCATTGTTCACAATTGCCAAAAAATGGAAACAACCCAGTGTCCATCAACCAATGAATGGATATACAAGATATGGTATATACATACAATGGAATATTATTCATCTGTGAGAAGGAATGAAGTCCTGATAGATACATCATGGATGAACTTTTTTATTGTTTAATATATATATACTAAGCAAAGAAAGAAAAAAGCAGTAGTTTTCAAAACTTCAGCAAGTAGTTACAGGACAGATCCCAGAGTTTGTCATGGGCTACGATACCATCAACATGGATGAATTTTGAGGATATTATATTGAGTGATAAAAGACAAACAGAAAATGGCAGATATTGTATGATCTCACTAATACATGAGCTAATTATAATATTTTAACTCAGAGACATAAAACTTAGAAAATTTATTACCAAGGGATAGAATGAGACTAAAGAATGGGGAGTAGTTGCATAATATGTGCAGAATTTTAACTAGGTTGAACTTAAACATTTGGAAATGGATAGAGGTGACAGGTAGCACATTATTCTGAGAATAATTAATAGTGCTGATTTGTGAGTCAGTGTGTATGTAAGGGGGTAGTTTTGTATGTCACCAAAAGGAGAGCTAGAGTTTAAAACGAGAATATATAATGTTGTATCTTCTGGTGGGTAGTGACTGTGATTAACAGTACAAATATGAAAAAGTTTTCATGAACTAGAACAAATGTATGACACTATTGCAAGGAGTTAATAGGAAGGGCATCTTGGAGATTGCAAACTATGGTCTATATCTGGCAGTAATATCTTAATATTCTATCATCAACAGCAATAAATGTACCACATCGATACTAGGGGTCAGCAATAGGGGAGATAAGAGGCATGGGCTGTTTTGGGTTTTCTTTTATTTTTTATCTTATTGTTTTTGAAGTAATGATTGGAATATTTAGAAATTCTCTGATGAACAAAAGTTGAGGAGGTTTCTCACTTCTAAACTGGGTCTGCAAGGGATGTTAAAAGAGTTCTTCAAGTTGACAGGAAAAGACAATAGTAAATTGAAACTGCATGAAAAAATAAAGATCTTTGGTCAGTGTTCTCGTTTGCTAGCTGCCAGAATGCAATATACCAGAAACAGAATGACATTTAAAAGGGGGAATTTAATAAGTTGCTAGTTTATGATTCTAAGGCCAAGAAAATGTCCCAATTAAAACAAGTCTATAGAAATGTCCAATCCAAGGCATACAGGGAAAGATACCTTGATTCAAGGAGGCCAGTGATGTTCAGTGTTTCTCTCTCAGCTGGAAGGGCACATGGCGAACATGGCTGAATCTTCTGGCCTCTTGTTTCATGAAGCTCCCTGCAAGGTGTTTTCCTTCTTCAGCTCCAAAGGACACTGGCTGGTGAACTCTCTGCTTCTCGTGGCTATGTCATTCTGAATTTTTCTCCAAAATGCTTCCTCTTTTAAAGGATTCCAGTAAACTAATCAAGACCCATATAGAATGGGTAGAGACACTTCCCCATCTAATCAAGTTTAATACCCACAATTGATTGAGTCACATCTCCACGAAAATAACTTAATCATGTTTCCAGCCTATGGTACTGAACAGGGATTAGAAGAAACCATTCTCCCACAAGACTGATTAGGATTGAAACGTGGCTTTTCATACCAAAGACACAAATAGAGAAGGTAAAGACCAGTTCATCATAGATGTAGGTCAGAAATATTTTGGGGCTACTATGTCTTGTGGCATGATCTGTACAGCTTCTAATGCTGAAGATGAACTACAGCATGTTCAGCAGAGATTTCTTGAAGGAATCACATATATGAATTCACAAGGTACAAAAGGGTATGTAATAAAAGTATGTCCTCCAACCCTTCTACTGAGCCTCATGTCCTCCTCCAAACACCCAGTTCCTATCTCTGGAGGCATCCAACGTTAACAGTTTCCTCTGCATATTTTCCAAAGATATACTCTGTATATACAAGCAAATATCATCACTTGATTTTTAACGTTTTTATGGTGTATCTTGCTACATAGAAAATTTAAAAGTTTTACATTAAAAAAAGCCATAAGGAAAGAGTGGCATCACTGTCTTGCTTTGTGCCCAACAACAGCAATCTATTTATTATTGCTTTTGCACCATTAACACAAATGTCAACAGTTAAAAAAAAAACAAAAAAAAAAGCATGGCTTTTCAAGGCTACATAAGTCCTTTATAACCAGCATGGTCAGTGTAATGACATTGTTATATATAAATGACAGAACTGTTGGATTTTTGATTTGTAGCTCTGCTTTGTACTTCCTATGGGATGTAAAAGGCAAATGCATAAAATATAATGATAAAACAATGATTTAAGAATCATAAACATATAACTTGTACACGAACTACATAAACATGCTAGGACAGGGGTATGGGGTCATATTTTTTGTATACTATTGAAATTAAGTTGGTATCAAAGTAAACAAAATTCTTATAAATTTAGGTTGTTATATTTAAGCCCCATGGTGTAAGTACACAGAAAATATTCAGAGAACATGCAAGCTCATAGAGACAGACGTTAGAGTTCAGGTTGCCAGCAGCACGGGACAGGGAAAATGGTGAGTTAATGCAAAAGGGGTATAATGCTTCTGATGGGGAAGATGGTAAAGTTTTAGTAATGGAAGGCATAAGGGTACTGTAATATTGTGAATATGATTAATCCTGTTGATAGATACGCTTGGAATGGTTGCAGTGGGTCAATTTATGCTGTTTTTTTTTTTTTTTTTTGCTTCCACAAATAAAAGAAAAAAGAAAAAGAGAGGTAATGACATACATGATCCTGGATGGGATCTGTCACGGGAGGAGAACGACTTAAAGGGACATTACTAGGACATACGTAAAAATTGGAATATAGACTGTAAGCTTTACATCAGTGTTAAATTTCTTGAACTTGATAATAGGGCAGTATTAGTTTGTTAAGCAACTTGAATGCAATATACCAGAAATGGAACTTTTAAAAAGGGAATTTAGTAAGTTGCAAATTTACAGCTCTAAGGTCATAAACACGTCCTAACCCAAGGCATCTGGAAAAGATACCTTGGCTCAAGGAAGGGCGATCTAGGAAGGCATGTGGCTGGCATCTGCTGGTCCTTGTTCCTGTTTCGTTGATGCCAGTTTTTTCCTCTCTAAGCATCTGTGGGCATTCACTTAGCTGCTCCGTGATATCACTCTGAGTTTCATCTCTTAGCTTAGCATCTGATGGGGCCAGAGATTTCTTTTCTTCAGATTCTAGCTATTTCAGTGAGTCCTTGATTAGCACGTGGTTGTTTCTGTGTCAGTGTCTAAATGTCTACATGGCTCTGCTCTGAGCTCTCTCCAAAATGTTTCCTCTTTTAAAGACTCCAGTAAACAAATCAAGATCCACCTGGAAGGATGGAATCACATCTCCATCTACTCAAAAGGTCACACCCAGAATAAGGCATGTCATATCTTCGTGGAAATAATCTAATCAAAACTTTATGCCCTGTAATATTAGATTTGGATTAAAAGAAGTGGCTGCCCGCCCACCCCCCCCAAAAAATTGCATCAGATTTAAAACATGACTTTTCTGGGGTATATCATACTTTCAAACCTGCACAGGTACTTAAAGTGGTTCCATAAGTGAATCCTCTTGTTCTTGGGATATATATATGGCAATATTAAGTGTTCAAGGAACATGATGTATACAACTTACACTGAAATATTCAGAAAATTGAATCCTGGATCGATAGAAAGGTGGCTGGGAAGGAGGGAGGGAGGGAAGAAGGAAAGAAGGAAAAGATGCAGCAAATGTAGAAAATTATTACAATTGTTCTGTTCATTGGATCTGCCTGTATCTCGGGGGTAGTGGTATGGGGTTTGTATTATATTTGTAACTGTTTAATGAGTTTGAAGGTATTTTATAATAAAATGTAAAAAAAAAAAAAAAAAGTAGGACATGGAATGCAGAAATGATTATATAACCTCAGATTTGTATTGAACAATTTTGAGTTTACTGTCAACTCTATTTTTCATTTAGTATAGCAATCCCATCTAGAAGATTCCTGGCTCATCTGTCTTTTCTTTGCTTTAATTATTCCTGAGATAACTTGGAGTTGTAAACCATTTTCTATCAGAATTTTAACAATATGATTATATTTTTTTTATGTTTTTTTTTAAGTTGTGAAATGTAACATATGTACAAAAAAGTAATAAATTTCCAAGTACATTTTAACAGGTAGTTATAGAGCAGATTTTAAAGTTTGGTATTGGTTATAGTTCCATGACCTTTCATTTTTTCTTGTAGCTGCTCCAAGACACTGGCAACCAAAAGAAATATCAATATAATGACTCAGCAGTCATACTCATTTGTTAAATCCTATCTTCTCTGATAAGGACCAGATAAGTCCTGAAATGTGGAAGGGCCAGCCTCTCCAGAATATCAACCAGCTGCATCCCTTTCCCATTATTATCAACAGCTCCTTCCAACATGAAAAAGTTAGAATGGGCATTACATGTTTATGATTCTCAAGTCACTGTTTTATCATTACATTTTATGCATTTGCCTTTTACGTCCTGTAGGAAGTACAAAGTGGAGTTATAAATAAAAAAATACAATAAATAAAAAAAGGAGGAGTATATTATATATATAGAAGTATATTATATAACTTCCTGTGAGAGCATATTTAGCCTTGTTTTGTAATTTTTAAATGTGTTGGAGTTAACCTAAGTGTAATACAGGCATAATAATTTGTATAAATGATATTCTAGACTCCTGTGTCTATGAATTAATGGATATTAGAGCCAATATAGAAAATATAGACATGTTACAGAACTCTCTGGGTATTTTTCTCCTGGGTATTGGGTGGAGAATGCCTATGAAATAAGAAGATATGTTGCTAAATTAGGTAGCAATTTGTTTTCTTTTACATGTGTATCCAGTCTGAATGTATCAGGTACTCTTCCTCAAGAGAATGGAAAAAACACCGCAAAAAGTTTAGGTAGATTTTATAAATTTTAAATTAACTGTTTTTATGGAAATTTTATAAACATGTGTTATTAACTGCTAAAGACAACTTGTTTGTTTCGGTTTCAGTTTGGCTTTTATTTTTGAATGTTTTCACTTGAAGTAGTTAACATGGGTAAGGCTTAACTGATAGACCAATAACTATAATTACTTTCTATTCTAGGATAAACCTTTCAAGTATAAGAATGAATCATAGTATATTTGCTTAAGAATGATCTTGAGAGATCTTATAAAGTATCTTGGATTCTTTATTTTGGACTATATTGAAACACTATTAATTAGTAGACATTATTAGTGAAATTAATGTTGCAGGTAGAGCCTTAAAAATGAGTCATTCGCTGTGTGAATAAGAATTTTTCTTCTCTCATGAATGAGCAGTTTATTCCAGAAGAGTAGTAGAATCATTTATGTTCATCCATAACTTTAGGCTTATTTATTGAATAGGAACACTTCTTTAGGCTTCCATATGTTTCATCAAAATAAATTGGTTTTTGCTTATACTATTGCATACTTAGTTTTCCTTATGTACAGCCTTGTAAGGAATTCATAAAATATAAAAGCAAACATTGTTAAATTGTGATGTAGAATGTCAAGGTTGTTAAATTTCACAGTTCATGGAGATAATCACAGTGCTCTGTGAGTATCATGATAACCAGTGAGAAATGAACAAGCAGGAAGAGAACATAATTTTGCTTAAGAAAGAGATTAGTAATTATGTAGAAGAAGGGTGTCCTCTGGGAGGTAATGAAAGTTATGTACATGGGAATACAGAAGTAGAATTATGCTTTTAGTCCATTTTTTCCCATGGGGTTTCCAATGGGATTTTTTCCCATTGCTACTTTGTCAACAACGTTTCTTTTTATTTTTTAAAAGATTCAGTGATAAGGCTGACTTTGTACTATTTTTTTTGTAATCAGTCTGCCAGTTTTATAAAGAAATAATAGCTTTCATGTTTCTTGAAATGGCTTGATTATTTTTGCATTTTATGAAAAATCGGGAGATGGGTTTTTGCATCCAATATTTTGGACCTATGTTTTATTTTTAGGAATTTAAAACTGATGCTTGAATTAAGCTTCCTTTTTATAACATGGGAATAATAAAAGTACCTTTATCTTAGGTATTTAGGAGTATTAAATGGGATAATTAATGTGAAGCTTTTTGTAAATTGTGTGACATCTATTAAATGGTAGATCAAAGTACATCTTTATTGTTATCACTGGCTTTATTAGGTTACATTTACCCATGCATTGCATAGCTTGGGAGAGACTGGTTTGGAAACGTCAGTGTATTAGGCTTTTGGGGTATAATTAGAAAAGAATAATTTTAAAAAGAAGTTATCAATATCAGTATTGGCCTGCTTGGTAATACTACTTGTACTTTCATGCTCATAGAACATGAAAACCAGATCATATAGATTGCTTATTCTGCTTAGTAATATTTTTAAAGAATTTGATTTCATGGACAGCTTATATTTTTAGGATTTTATAGTTTATAAAAAAACCTTTTACACTCCTCGGCCCCAGGCCTCTGCACTTGACTCACCCCTGGCCCACACGCACCTCCTCCACTCCGAGGTGCATCCACCCCACTGTTGTGTACGACTGTCTGGGCCAAATGCTACAGCTGCTGTGCCCCGAGGCCACCGCCCTGGGCTCAGCCAACTGTGCGACACTACAGCAAGGTGCCAGCTGAGCACGAGGACAACCCTAGCCTCTTCAACATGGTGGAGGGCTTCTTTAACCGCGGTGCCAACATAGTGGCAAGCTGGTGGAGGACCTCAAGACCCACGAGATCGAGAAGAAGAAGCAAAAACCGGGTACATGGCATCCTGCAGATCGTCAAGCTCCACAACCTCATACTGAACCTCTCCTTCCCTATCTGGCGCGACAACAGCTCCTGGGAAGTCATCGAGGGCTGCCGTGCCCAGCATAGCTAGCATCGCAGGCTCTGCAGTTGAGGCGTTTATTACAGCACAGATGTGAGTGTGAAGTGAAAGCCTTGGCTTCTCTGATGAGAAGAGGCAGATAATAGGTACTCAATAAATACTGGTTAATGACTATATCTTTTACTAATGAGTGAATAAAGTGATCTCCATAAACTATGCTGTTAGCAGGAAAAGGTATAAGGATATAAATATGCTGTTTCTGGGATGACAATGTGTAAATGGATTATGCTGCAGTAGGTGACTCTGCAGTGAGAAATGTGTATACTTGGTCTCAGTATAAAGTACATTGGTTTAGCATAAACCAACTTGTTATAGAAATTTTCCAGTACTTCACTAAGGGCAGTATATTGACTGCCTGATGCTCCTGGAGTTTTTCTGACTGTTCTTATACTTTTTAAGGTTCCTTTTCAGCCTTCTCTTCAGTTGTTGAGTGCCAGTTTCTTGTATTGTTGCAGGGTTTCAGAGTAAGGACCTACCAGTTATTAGTGTTTTTGTAGAAGTGAGATAATCTGTACCTTAAAGTACAAATAGACCTAACCAGGCAGAAAGGTGTGTGGAAGCATTCTAGGCCAATGGGATGGCATTAGGAAAGTAGAAAGGGAATATTTAAAAGTAGACCATTTTGTTTATTAGCTCAGAGGATTTATATAGTCTAAGTAATGGATAGAGGTAATTTGCGGTCAGATTTTCGGGACCCTTCAATACCTGGAAGTGATTTGGATTTTGTTCTCTAGATCTATGCTCTTCTAATTGGGGTCAGATACATATGAGGGCCAGCTATATATGCAAGTCCACAGCATAAACAAGACCCATTTTCCAGGATTATTACTTTTTAGAAGATGGTGGGAGGAGGTATCTGTCTTTATATGAAGAGAGATTTATGGAGTAGAAGACATAATTCATGTACAATTTAAAAATAAGATTCAAAGATACAAGAGAAAGTTCTAAAAGAAATTTGTGGTTGGGAACATGGATGGTTCAGTGGTAGAATGCTTGCCTTCAATGTGTGCTAGTTTGAAAGGATGTATGGACCCTAGAAAAGCCATATTTTAATCAAAATCCTATTTCATAACGGCAGAATAATCCCTATCTAATACCGTATGTTTGAATCTGTAATTAGATCATCTCCCTGGAGATGTAACCTAATCAAGAGTGGTTGTTAAGCTGTATCAGGTGATGACATGTCTCCACCCATTGGGTGGGTCTTGATTGGTTTACTGGAGTCCTATAAAAGAGGAAACATTTTGGAGAATGAGAGATTCAGAGAGAGCAGAGCAGAACGACACAGCCATGAGAAGCAGAGTCCACCAGCCAGCGACCTTTGGAGATGAAGAAGGAAAATGCCTCCTGGGGAGCTTCATGAAACAGAAAGCCAGGAGAAGAAGCTAGCAGATGGCACTGTGTTCGCCACGTGCCCTTACAGATGAGAGAGGAACCCTGACTGTGTTCACCATATGCCTTTTCAGATGAGAGAGAAACCGTGAACTTCATCAGCCTTCTTAAACCAAAGTATCTTTCCCTGGATGGATACCTTTGATTGGACGTTTCTGTAAACTTGTTTTAATTGGGATATTTTCTCGGCCTTAGAATGGTAAACTTATTAGCAACTTATTAAATTCCCCTTTTTAAAAGCCATTCTGTTTCTGGTATATTGCATTCTGGCAGCCAGTAAACTAGAACAATGTGGGAGACCCAGGTTCCATTCCTGGACTATGCACCACCCCCCAAGAAAAGAAAGAAATTTGTGTTATGGCAAGCCATCTCAGACTGACTCCAGAATCTCTAAGGATATGTTTTCATTTCCTTCAACTGTATGGCTTTATAGGCAAGTTTGAAAAACCCAGGTCAGAGTAGTATGCAGCCCTTGTAAATTTATTTTTAAAAGATTGAGGGAACAGACACCAAATTAGGAGGCCAGGCAAGAGACTATATAGATAATCTAGAATTCAAGTTAAAGACACTGCTTGGTAGGATTTCAGCAGTAGAAATAGGAAGTGTCTCAGATTTAGAGCAAAGACGGATTATATCAGACTTCGGCAGGTTATAATACAGGAGAGATGGTAGATCTGGGATGACTATGTGGATTTGAGAAGTTTATACATGGAAAATAATGAGTCTATGAAAGTAGTTAAAATTTCTGTTGGTTAGAATAGAAGAAAGGATTGAAGAATGTTTATGGTTCAACAGTGCTAAATAGGAGGAGGGAGTAGAGCTACAAGAGAAGAATCTAGGTGAGGAAAATCTAAGGAGATTGTAGTAGTATTAAGGAAGCAAAATAAAGGTCAAGTTTGGAAAAAAGATGATTGTCACCAGTAAGTAGTATAGAGATCAGTGAGAATATGGACTGAGAAAAGACCATTAGATTTGATAATTTTAGTTAGTGGTGAAATTAGGAAACTTTTTGTAAAGTAGTGAGAATAAAAGGAACAGTTTTGTGAACTATAAAAAAAGTTCTTTTTCATTCTATACCAGAATTATCTTCTCAACCTCAGCTTTACATGGGAAAAAAATTAACTTGGTACTCCTTTTAGGAAAAAATAAAACATTCTGTGTGAAATTGGAAAAAATGGAAAACTAAAAGAGGAAGCAATTAGTTTATTAAATAATGAATTATTTTACATTTGAGAGCTTCCAACTTTTTAGGGAAAAAAAGTCAGGTTGTCATTCTGTCTCTAAAAAGTCAATATAAACTAGACAACTAAGGCTGTGACTCTGAAAACTATATCCTATTCTTGTTCTTTTGTATTTTCTGGAACAAAATATTACTTATATAGGATCTGTATAGATCATACATGTATCTTTTATAATGACATATATTTGACATACATAATGCTGAGTATTTGACTAATGAAAATCATTATTTGATTTGATGTACTATATCATTTCTTAGAGGTAGCTTCTTTAAACAATGACTTAGAAATAAATACTGACAAGTGATACTATGGTTAAAAATTTTGCATCTTATAATCCTTGGAAATTTATTTATAATCCTTGGAAATATATTTAAATTGGAAATAATTGTTTTATTGTGACGTTTATAAAATATAAGAATTTAAATTTCTATAATATAGAGGACTTAGTATTTAGTTATTGAATTTAAAAATATTACACATACATATCTATCTACTTGAAAACCTGTAAAAAAAAGTATTAAACTCACGCTGTCTCCAGGGAGAATAATTATTATTAAACTTTAATTTGCTACCGTAAATACAAAGTCTGAGATCACTTTACATTTATTTGTTTTTACAGTATTAAATGTTAAAACATATAAAATGCATATACTATAGATAAGTTAACTATGTTAAGATACAGTGATACCTGGTATTAAAGTCAATATGACTTAGTAATCATGATCTACTGCATTTGAGAAGAACATTGAACCTGTTTCAATATAGTATTTTATCCTGCTTCATTTGGCATCATAAAGTATATCAAACATTTTATTCAAATTATTTTATAGTAAAAGGAAGCTTCTGTTTTAAAATTTATTATTACATATTTTCATATGTACTCCTGAAGTGATTGAATTCTAGTTTTAAAATTAATAATATTACAGAATTTAACGACTTTGCAGTTATCAATCCTTTATATTTATTCAAGTTTAAAATTTTAACAAGAAAGCTAGTTATTTTAAACTGAGGAAATTGTGAAATTAGCCCACAGGTGGTTCTTTAAATAAGTCTTTCTTCATTTAAGTTTTTATTTTAAAATGTTATTTAAAAGTTTATCCATTGGTTATCATTTAGATTTTGACTATCTAAAATTGATTCCCATATCATAAAACATTTGAAAACATGGTATAGAAATTTTGGTTGAGGAAGGTAAATCGTATTCTTTGAGATAATGTGATAATAGGTTTAACCTCAAATTGACAGTGATTTTAAAATAAAAAATCTATTTTCAAGTCTTCTTTTTAAATTTAATACCAGATTGTTAAACCACAATAATTAGACTGAACTTAATGTTTAATTTATTGACTTTTTAATTTGCCTCATTTCATTTAACGCTTTCCAGATCTGTTGGATGTATCAACATTTTAGTTGATTTGATAGAGTAGATCTTTCCATTCTGAGACTTCCAACATATTCCTCTTCTCCTTTCTGGCTTAGTTTTTGATCTTGGTTTGTTATATTTACCATTTAGGTGATTTTCCTCACATACATCATGCCACCACCAACCTCCTACAGAAGACAGATATGCAGTTTAGGATACAAAAGCATAGTAGTAGCAGCATAGTAGTATAATTACTGTTACTATATTCCCCATGAGTATATCTTCATTTCTCATGTATATGACAGTTTTAGATGTACTAATGCAAAATTTTAAATAATCTGTAAAAATTTCATGTATATCAAAAATACATTTTCTGAGGAGGACTAGAGATAAAATACCCAGTTGAAATAGAATCAAATTAACACTGTTCGTACTATAGTTAAAAGATTTTTGCCTTTAGAAACATTTCTAAATGTGATTCAGATTGAAAATAATATATTGATATTAGAAAAAGGATACCTGAGTAATTTTCTGGACAGTTGAGATGTCTTTTTGCTTTGTGATCCCATGTAGAAAACGCCAATTCTTTGTGTTCTGGGAATGCACTGGGGACATTGCCAGTAATCTCAACTAGGTGTAGTGTATAGTCAGTTTGATGATTTCCCAAATGAAAAGAATATTCAATATAATGCTTGTTGTCTTTCCAGTCTTCTAGCTCAATTCGTAAAATGTAATTCGATTGCTTTACTATGGAGTATATCTTTTCTAGGCCCAACCAAAATTCTCCTGGAAAGAGAAGTGTCAGAAATATGTGGGTTGTTAACTACAGATTGGGTAATGACAGTTTTTTTAAGTTTTTTTTTTATTGGTATAGTAGATGAATTGTTTAAGTCTTGAATCCCTTGATAATTTTACAATCTCTTTTTTAAACAATTTGATAGATTATATAGAGATGCAGAATGAAAACTGTAGGATGTTAATAAGCCTGCTTAAAGTCTGATAATCCTTTCTAAAAAGGATTTTAGTCATATTTCATATGTGAAACATATGAGGCTATTATAAATAATTTCAGGTCTGTTTATTGGTAGACTAGGACTCACTTAAAAGTCCTTGTATGTACTGACTTTACTGTCTCCTATTTATTAATACTCATGTACTACCAAGAGATTTGTTAAATATTCCCGGGGACTTGGATAAGGGTAATGTCATTTTTCTCAAAAAATGGGTTTGGTTTTTGATATTTGCTTGATGTATATGTTTTCTTTGTAGGAAAAAGAGGGAATGCATTTTTAAAACATTTTAAATTATAAAGCATGTTCTTTACTTTTCTAATTTTCTAATGATTTGGAATTAAAAATTAAATAACAAATAGGAGATCTCAAGATCTCTTTTATAGATATCATAATCCTTTTAAATAAAGTAATTAATTTTGAAAACCGAGTTTTTCCTTATTACTCCTGAATTAGTGAGAGACTTCATTTTAAGGATTGCTGGTAAACGCAGCTACAAAGGACTTGCTTTCTTATTTGAAATGAGTGAATACTTTGGATATTACTGTTAGCCTTTTAAATTTATGGGTTACATTCACTCTTTGAGGAAGATTTGAAGCTCTAAAATATATTAGTAAATATACCTTTTAGGTAGGGTTTAAATATAAACTGTTTTAAATGTTTGAAAAGTACTGAGATTTTGATAATTTGATATAAAAATGAATGTTTCCATTTAATGAGTGCTTGTTTATCATTCATAGACTTTTATAACATGCTTTTCTGTTAATATTTTAATTTGCTCATTTTGTTTTTATCTTATTTATTTTGTGATCAAAATAGAAAAATTTACATTAACTAGTTTATTTTAAACCATACATTTTATAATATAATTTATAATATTTAAATAAATTCATTTTTAAAATTTTGCGCTGATAGTTCCTGTCCCAACCTTCAAATAATTGATATACAAAATGTTAATAAGAAAGTAGAATGACTAAGTTTTAGGGATAATTCTCTTTGTAGCTCAAACATAGCATTTATCACATCAAAACACATAGAACTTAATTAAAGTTGTTTTTAACATTAAAATCATTATAACTCACCGAATTAAATTCTGATAAGTATAATTAAGAATAGATAAATAATCGTGATAAATTTATTTTAAATAATGATAGCTTTAATAAAGTACAATTACTAACAGATGTATAATTATTAATACATTCTATGAAGTTTAGGACAGTTTCTCAATCTTTGCTACATACCCAGTATCCATTCCCTAATAGGCTCTTTTTTTTCCTTAGGTATTAAAAAATTTGAGCTATTTTATTAGGATGAAAACTAACAGTTAAACGCCTGCTTACTTTATATACACATACCTGGTTGCTATATAAACAACCTCATATTTTAAAAATATTTATTCTGTTAACATATATAACACAAAATTTCCCATTTAAATCACTTTCATGTGTGCAATTCAGTAGTATTAATTGCATTCCCAATATGGTCCCACCATCACCACCATCCATTACCAAAACGTTTTCATCATCCCAAAAAGAAACTCTGTACCCATTAAGCAACAATACCCCATTCCCGTCCCCCCTGGCCCCCAGTAACTTGTAATTAACTTCATGTTTCTATGGATTTGATTATTCTAGGCATTTCATAAAAGTTAAATCATACAATAGCTGTCCTTTTGTGCCTGATTAATTTCATTTCAAAATGCTGTCTTCAAGCTTCATCCATGTTGCCGTATGTATTATATCTTCTGAATTGGATTTGTCTCTGGATACCCTGTAATCCCTTGAGTACCAGATGCCACCTCTGAACTAGACTGAGCTCACCTCCAAATAGGTGCAGCCAAGGCTCAGACCTCAAGAGACCCCGAAACCCCCTGATCTTCAAGTTCTAGGCATTATAGATGGAAACCCAATGGAAGGGTACTGGGGAGATCCCTGCTCACCAACCTGCAGGAGCCCTGGCACCACCCAGGGTAAGTGACATTCTCCCCTGTGTGAAAATGTTAAGGAAGTGGATGACTTTTGAAAACTGGAGGACCAACATGGGAGCAAGAGAGGTATGACAAGGAAAATCAGCACTTTCCCTTGGTAGAGAACTAGGCCCTGCTTGGCCCCAGTCCTGATTTCCCAAGACCTAGTGATGTTTTCTGTCCTCTGATCCTTTCTTTCCCTGGGGGACTGAGGAAATGCTTGTTTTCTTTGACTCCCCCTAAACTATCAGCTCTATGTCTGAGAGCTCAATTGAGCTTCCTTCATGTCTTGTATGTTTCTTGTATACCCCAATAGGCTCTTAATAAATATTTTTAACTTGACAAATGAATGAATTAATAAATGAATTCATCTTACCATGAAGGTTCCCAAAACCATATTTGTAGTTCTCCCAAGTTTCATTGAAATTTTGTGATCCATCTATTCGATGTTGAATTAATGTCCATGAACTACCTGAATATGATAGACAAAATTGTGTAGTTTTAGTAGATGTTGGCAAATGTAAAAAGCACTGTTTGTTTTTTTTTTGGTTTGTTTTTAATCAGTGGCTTTACAAATAATACTTCATTCAAGTTGTTATGGTTATGGTGACAACATTTTATTATTTATTATGGTCCCCAAAAGTTAAGGAAAATGCAGTCATTGAATTTTATTGTCAATAGTAAACTTATTGACAGTAGTTACTTCAGATTATTTTATAGGAAAGAAATGGGAAATGAATGTATTATAAATACAGAAATAAGACTTGACAAATATAAGTACTATATTACAGTATTCATGTTATATATATTTCACTTTACAGTTATTCAGAACAAAGATACAGAATTAGTCTTGCTAATAGGTAGTGAGTAACTTGAACTAATTGCTATCCATTTTTTCCCTAGGCTATTTTACCTGCTTTAACATCACAGTAGACATTAAAAACTTGAGAGTTGTTGGGTCTAATGGCATACATGCCACTTCTCTGTTCACCTCTGTTATAAATGGTGGTACAATCAACAGGAATGCCTATAATTAACAAAATGTTATTACATAAGATATAGTAATAAGAATGATATCTTTTGGGTTTGAGATTTTGCTTGACATTTTATAGAATTGTGACTATAGTTTTTTTCAGTAATGGTTGTACTAAAGTGTTTTTATCGGGTGACATGTTCTGCAAAAACAATTTTTTTTAAGAAGAGTGACTCAATAAGACTTCTAAACACTTTTTTTTTGCTGGATATAAGAAAAATATAAAGTAACAAAAGTAACACATAAGAGATATACAGTGCTTGGTAATCAGCGAGTAGTCAATAAATATATGAGAAAACTAACAAAACCTTTTCTGTTTATGAATCACGTAAGAAATAAAATGTGTTTTGAGAGTATACTATTTCGTTGAGGTTTGGTCGGAAGTGGAGAATTTTTCCTTTCCAACTTTTTCTTTTACTAATGAAAAATTTCAAAAAAACAGAAGAGTAGAAATGTTAAAGAAAACACTAGGTTCTTTATACTTATATTCAGCAATTGGTAACGTTTTGTCATATTTGCTTTATAAACACACACATGTACCCACACACACATTTTGCTGTGCTGTTTAAAAGTAATTTGCAAACATCATGACTTTTACCCCTTAAATGTTTCAACATATATCTGTTCAACGTAAGGTTATTCACCTACATAACTACAGTGCCATTATTACATCTAAGAAAATTAATTTGATACTATCTGTTACCAAGTTCTGACAGTCTTAAAAATATCTTTTTTTTTTTTTTAATAAAAACCAGGATCAAATTTAGGCTGAAGCATTGTATTTGGTGGTTATGTCTTTACTCACTGTTAGTCTAACACAGGCCTGACAATAGGGATATTTTAATGGGAATTTCAAAAACAGAGGTGAATTTAACAAAACTTAATAGTTTCAAGAAGGAGTTCCACCAAATTATCTTACCATCATGTTCTACTTTTTTTGTTTCATTCAACCGAAGTAAAGGAGTAGTTCTTGGTGCTCTTGGTTTGGAATAAAGAAAATTTTCTGTGGGTTCTTGAATACCAGTCCTTCTCAGCTGATAAAAGAATAGAAATATTTTTCAAAAAATGGACTGAATGTACAATTAGGGGAAACCTAAGTAAATATCAAAAGAACAGTTTATGTGTATCTTGTCTTTTAGTTCACAGTGTTATTATCTTTCACTTCACAATCTGTTATTGTTTTTCAAGTTAAGAGGGATAGTGTTATCCTTTATTATACAGATATCTCAAACTGTTTAATCAGACATGTTATTTAATGAGTTAAAAAGAAAAAAGATAGAGAAAGCAAGGCAAAAAACATAGATTGGCCAAAAGAACAGAGGCTTTGCTTTGCTTAGACTATCTCAATCTTCTGTTTATATGAATAGAATATACTTAATATTCTATACAATAAAAGGCAGATATTAAATTTAATGATTATCAGTTGTATGTCGTACTGATTTTCAGATCTGCCATCGAGACATAGCACATAAATTAAATAAGGCTGCTTTCTTGATAATTTTTGACCCATCATACCTGCAGAGGTATGATAGGCAATTTTATTTTCTTGCTTTCAATATAGCCAATATTTTTTTTTGGTTTAGCAATAGCAGTTTATTTTTATTAAAGCTTCATTTAATCATTGTAAAAGATATAGTTAAAAAGAAGTTTAGAAAAATAACGTATATAATAAGGAAATTATGGGAATCAAAAGTAGGTGGCAAAAAAATGTTCTTTTAGGGAAATTGGTATAACCTATTAAAATTATGATTCATAAAATTACAGAAACAATGATGTTGATTTAGTGGAAATGCATAATAACATTTGTTTTATAGTTCTTGAGAACAAATGTTTACCAACTTTTATGTGAGTTTGTATTATTTTTGAAACCTTTTAATGGCTGTTTAAGGATGCCATTAAGTAATTTTAAAATATCTTACTAGAAATGAATGCTTAGATTATGACATAGCTTTACACTACTCTCTCCCTTAATTACCAGTTTACCTTTTAGATTAATTGCATTGCTAGGTGTTGAACTTTAATTATTGAGTGCATAGTTTCTTATAATATTAGTTATAGCAAAGGTTCATTGATGTATGTGTGCTGAATATAAGATTACCTTTATTAATTCAGCAAGTATTTATTGAGCACCTTTTATGTGTCAGGCAGTGTTCTATGTTCTGGGGCTATGGCAGTAAATGTGATGGAAAAAATCTCTGCATTCATGGAGTTTGCATTCTAGTGCAGAAACAAAGTAAGCTATGTATTATGTTAAATAGGAGTAAGCATTAAGGAAAAAAACAGAAACAGTGAGAGAGGGAAAACATGGCAACATGTTAGATGCGTTTGAGTAACCGTGAGGAAATGAAGAGTCAGGTTGCTTTAGGTTTTATGGGCCCTTAAGAGTGAGATGAGATGCCAGTGTGGGGTTTTGAGAAAGAGAAACATGATCTAATTTAAATTTTAATAGACTATTCTGACTGCTGTATTGAGGATGTACTTTATATCAATTAATTCATTTTTTCCTCACAATTCTATAAGATATGTTCTGTTATTATCTTCATAGACTGTGTGAGGAAAATGAAAGACAGGGAGTTTAATAATTTAGTCAAGGATACACAGTAAATTTTAGAGCCAGATTCAAATCTGGATAGTTTATTAGCTTCAGAGCCTACTATCTTACAATTATGCTGATGTTATCATTTTACTCACTATCCTATTAAAGCTAAATTTATATAAAAGATTGGACATCCTGTAAAAATATTGACTTACCTTATTTTCTATTTCTTTGATTTGATTATGCTGTTGGTTTAATTGTCTGTATTGTTCTTCCATGGTCTGGAGGAGGTCTTTGATGTTATTGTCTTGCTGTTCTACAAAAGTCTGGGCATGGATTATAGGTCAGTTAAAAGTTTCTTCCCTTTACCACTTTGCTCCTTCCTTTCCTTCACTTTTGTAAAATTAGAATTTTTATTTCCAATTATACTCATTACAGTCTAGTTTTTAATCTTGGTGGATTAGAAAAATGAATATTGGCAGTCATTTTCCTTTGTGTACTTCTTTCAAATAGTACATACTTTTGTTCTTATGTTTTATTTGAATTTTTGAAATTTAAATGATTTTACATAATGAAAAAAATATGGTATTTTAATAGGAATAAATCTTTACTGTTTATTACTTTTATTTGATTTCAACATGAGCATGGCTTTACATTTAAATTCCTTTAACTTTTTACTTTATCTGCAGTAATTGGTAATATTGCAATAATTTATCTTCTTAAATTTTATTATTTAACTGATTTGTAATTTTCATACAAAATGTGAAGGTTTTTTCATATATAAGTTAGTGTTAACATAAAAACCAACTTGCAATAGCAAGTGGGAAATTTTATTTTCTGGTAGCTATTTTCTTTGATAGTATCTTTGCAACACAGTATTTCAAATAGCATATCTTAGAAACATCATTTAAAAGATGCAATTTGAAAACAACACCATGAACCCTCCTTAGTTTCTACTTACTTTAAGTGACGTTACCTCTGAGTAGTCCTGAATTTCAGGTTGATTTTGAATTAAATTAGTTAATTGTTCCTCCAAATATCTCACTTTTTGTTGAAGTAGAAATTTTTCTTCCTGGAGGCTTTCAAGTTTTGAGTTGAGTTCAAGTGACATATTCTTCACTTCTTCATTTTTGATTTGTAGTTTGGATGTAGTTTTTCTAAGTTCCTTTTCTTCTTTTTTTATCTCATTGGTTTGCAGTGATAGGTCATAAAAAGACTTATCAAATATGTTCAATTTTTGAAATATGTCATTAATTTGGCCCTTAGTCTTATGGACAAAGTCTTTAAGACCATGCCCCAACTGGAGGAGGCCATTGGCTAAAATTTTTACATCGTCTAACATAGCAAATCTTGATTTTGTTTCAGGAGATACAGAATCAAATGATGAATAGTCTTGGCCAATTCTGGAGGAAAGAACTAGAGGAGCAATAAAAAGAAATAGATGAATCATGTGCATTTTTATCCTAATTATTTAATTTTCAAGCAGTTTGGAAGTAACTTTTTCCTGTAAGCAGACCTCGATTTCTAAACTCTATATATACTGCTATTTACCACATAAAAAGTAAGGTGGGCAAGTGAATCTAGTTAATAATTAAACCGTGTAAACTTGTACAAGTGTAACCTTTTTCCACATTGTGTTAGATCATTGCTAAATGAAATTAAAGAAACTAGCAACTAAATAGGTTAGTTGAGTTATTGCATTTAATTTTACTACATTACAAACTGTACTTTCATTGTTATGGGACCTACCTATTTTTATTTTTCATGGCTTTAAAAGAGATTTGTGAAGTCAAATCAAAGTCTTTTGAGTTGTAAATTAATCACTAAAGTTGAGATAAAATTAATTAATTAAGTATGCCTTTCCCAAATTGTATTTCTAGTTCTTGTGGAAATAGTGACCCATCTGACAATATGCCTTTTCTGCATTCCAGCAGGTGGTATTAATAGCTCTCAAAGTTGCATTCTGATAGTACTCTGTATAAGTTAATATATAACTATTTGTTTGTTACTGTAATTCATCAGTATGTCTGTTTACCTCAAATTATAACACTTATCTATATGTACATAATCCTGTACATAATAAGTGCATTAAAAGGCATTTCACTCCTTTTTCCACTGTATTTTAGTTCTCTATTTATGTTCCAGCTTCTTTTCCATATATGTACTGATAGACCAGTGATATGTGGTTTTCAAATATCAAACCAGAATTAAATCTTCAATACTTTCAATGTCAGGAACTGGTATATCTGTCATAAGTTATTTTGAAGTTTGTAAGCTTGGTAACAATTTTGATGATATAAATTTAGCCTGAAAACCAAAACATCAATAGTATATCTAAAAATAAATGTTCCACTCTGCTTTCAACCTTTGTTAAAAGAAGAAATACTCAATGCTTTGACTAAGTAACAAATGATTATCTAAGAACTTTTTGAGAAAATAACAACTCCTTTAAAAATGTCCGATCTTGACAAGTTAATATAGTGAAGTTGTTAAAAATGTGGGTTCTGAATTCAGATTGCTTCCTGAGTTCAAAAGTCAAATGTCACTGTCCAGCCTTGAACAAGTTATTTAACCTCCCCATGCCTTAGTTTCTTCATCTGTAAAATTGAAGTAAAAAAAGTGCCTACTTCATGAAACTTTGAGAATTAAAAGAAATGCACTAAGTGTAAAACACTTAAAACAGTATCTGATGAATAGGAAATTCTTAAAATATTAGTTGTTATATCACCTGAAATTAATTTTTAAGCTGCGTATAATGTGTGTATAATCAACTCTTACCTAATAGATATATTTCAGAAAAAATACCTTTTAATAAAGGGAAACGTTTTGATGTAAATTAATTTCAGTTCAAATTGTAAATTATCAAGCAAGATTTTACAAAATGAACCATTTCTAATATTCTGTTGTTGGAAATGCCACTTCCTGGTATAAAATAAAGGGCTCTCTCTTTTAATGATTTAGGATTAAGGGCTTTTTAGTATAATAGCTGCAGTAGAAGTAATATTATATAATGGTTAAGAGCATGATCCTGGAGTGAGACTGCCTGAATTGGATTCCTGGCTCTGCTTTTCTTCAGCTCTGTTGACCCTTGATCAGATTACTCAGCGTCTCTGCATATCTGTTTTCTTACCTGTCAAGTGAAGATAATATCTACTTTATAGGGTTGTGTAAGGATTAAATATTAATCTTTTCAAATCATTTAGAATGTTATCTGGATTATAGTTAAGGATTAGACCAACATTGTATATTAGATATTTTCGTAATTAGAAACTATCAATGCATTTACTTCCAAATTATTATATTTTATGGGTGCAGCTTATCATATCTCATGTTAAGATCATGTAAATTGGGAAATATTGCTAGAAAATAGGTTTTCTGAGTTTTATATCAATGTTTTGGCTTCTTGGGATTTTGTAAGTTCAAAGGCTTGTATCTTTCGATTAGCCTGTGTATACTTTTTCTAAGCGTCTAGTACAGAACCGTGGAAGTATGTCTATTTGCAGCAGAAATAAAGAATACAAGTAAATAAAACAAAAACTTCTACTAATGAAGATGTAAAACAAAAAATGTTTCTTCCTCATTTTAATCTTACTCTTCCACTGGTACATATAATGATATTATAAAAGTGTATATTGAATTAGAGAATGAATTTGAACTTTATCTTCTTTAAAGCGAAAAGTTTTAAGTGTAATCATTGGTCACGAAGGGCGTGTTTCGAAATTCTCTTAACTAAGTTGTCTGCTTGTCTGCTTTTCTAGCTTAAAATTATTGACCCTGATATTTCATCCACCTGCTAGTTGATGGATAATTGAGATGGGCCACCTTCTCCCTATTACATTATGAGATGTTTATTGACACTGTCTATATCTCTGTTTTCTTTATATTCCATACTGTCTTAACACTGTGCTTTTTTGTGGAAACCCATTATATATAAATAAGAGAGTGATAAACATCTAGGAGTTTTCCAAGCAGAAAGCTTGCATAGCAGGCATTCATCCCCTTTTGATATAGGAGGTTCCTTTTTAAGAGATGGAAATTTGAAGAGTAGTCCCTTCCAGTTCATGAAAATAATTGGAGCAATAATACCAAAGAGAGATGTATGAAGGAATTTCCTTCTATGTTGATTTGAATACAAACACATTTTTATATAATTCATACACTTCCTTACATGCAATGATGATAGATAAAGGTTTATATAATCTTGTCTCTGGGTAAACGTGTTGGATAATTTTTTTCTTGTAGTAGTTTCATTTATTTCATGTTATTAAATAAATCAAGTAAGTTATTTGCCTACTTACAAACTTCATAAAAGTTCCAGCATGGGGAAATGTAATAAAGTTCATAATTTTATAAATAATTTTATGTCAACATTTTAATCCTTTCTGTCTGAGCCTTTTTGAATACACGTTGTTAAAGGCAGAATCCAATTTTTGATTGAACTTGTTATTTACATAAAACCCTGATCAAATGTAATAGCAACATTATAATCATTAAAATTTTTAAGCCAAAGAAAATTAACTCTGAAGTTAAAAGCAAAATGAAATCCTAATCTAAGGATTGCTAGTTTTTTAAAATCAATACACAAACTTTCTTAGCTACTGATTATTTAGGGACATTTAAGAGTCTTGTTTGACTTCCAAGCAAAGCAAAGTCCTTTATCCTCCCCCAGTTTGTGCAATCTCATGGAGATATGATTTCCAAATAAAACACAGGGCATTTTGACTCTTTTGAAAATAGTATTCCTTTTCATTTTTTCCTTTAAACTATCATCATTTGTTTTTTAATTAATATGTTTGATAGAAGGATTCTAAAATTAACTGCTTGAGGAACACAATGTATAAATAAAAATGGCTATAGTAATTAAAATAAATAAAAATGTCAGAGTAATACATTTCATTCAATTCCCTTTTCCTCTCTGTCCAGAACAGCACTGTTAAATAGAAATGCAATGTGGAGCTACATATGTAGTTTAAAAATTTTAGTGGCCACGTTAAAAAGTTAAAAGGAAACAGGCGGAATTAATTTTAATAATATATTTTATTTAAGCTAGTATATCAAAATATTATTTCAACATGTTCTAAATATAAATTATTCATTAGATAGTTCATATTCTTTTTTCATATCAGGTCTTCAAAGTCTGGTGTATAGTTTATACTTTTATCACATCTCAAAACTACACACATTTCAGCTTCTCAGTAATCTCACTAGACTATTTTATTAGACAGCGTAAGTTCGAAGAATGAAAGAACTTTGAAGGAATCGTTTTATATATTTATTTTATTTTCTTTCATGTTAATTTTTTATAGATATTGGATTTATTTATGCTGAAAGTACATACTTTGACTTACCAGGTTTATTTGGGTATTTCTTAGTGGAGTAAGTAATCAGTTGAAAAACAATCCGGATTCAGCTGCCTGCCTTTCACCTTTAGTGACTGTTTGAGTTTAAAACTACCAATTGTTTTTCCAGTTGTTAAATTGGAAATCAAACGTAGTTTATAGATGACATTCAGTCAATTCCCATTTAATCTGGAATCCAGATTCCCATAGTGTTAAGTAACTAAATTTTTGTGTGCATTCTGAACTCTTCTGTAATTCACTCATTTAGTAAATATGAGACACTGTTTTAGGCATTCGGTTAACTAAATAGAGAAGATCTCTGCCCTCATGGAGTTTTAGCTCTATGAGAAGAGATGTATAAACAAGTAACAAATAAATGAACAAGACTATTACAAAGTCTTTTGGTGTAGTGAATGAAATAACAAAGTGATATGATGAGAGTGAGGTAAAGGTAAGGCTTTCCGAGACTCGAACGATGGGAAGGCGCCAACTATGTCTATATCTACAAAGCTGGGGCATATATGTTCCCAGTAATCCCTGTGCACACATTCTAAGAGAGGAAAAAGATAGTTATGCTTGTTGTTCTGTGGGTTTTACACATCTAGCTTACTTGCAAATTTTTCATTAAAATTTTGTGGGCAAATTGTTTAACCTCAGTTTTTCTTATGGTCTCCTATGACGTTCTACATTCATAGCACTTATCATGCTACATTATAATTATTTACTTGCTGATTCCCCAGTTAGTCCATCACTTCTATGAAGTCAAGGATTTTGCCTTTGATTTTGTTTCCACCTATTGCATTATTTTTCTCCCATTCAAAGCTATATTTAGCAGAATTTCATTTGTTTATTTCATTTCCTTACATTCTACTTCCTTAATCTACTCCTAGCTGGTTTCAGCCTGAGATTAACCATGACTTTCATGTTCTAAATTCAATGGACTTTTTTCATTTCTTACTTTTCTTTAGCCCCCGACTAGCGTTTGATTCTTAACAATTTTGTTGTCCATATATTTTCTTCTTTTGGCTTCCATGACACTGCAGTGTCATAATTTTCTTTCTGCCTCTCTTTGGGTACCTGCTCAATCTTCTTTGCAGAGTCAGCCTCATCTAACTAACCACAGAATCTTGGTGTTCCTTATGACTTCATTCTTGGAATAACACAAATGAGTAATTAAGTGATATTCTAATTCCCTAATAGTTGATATCCTTCTTACCCTGGATTCTCAGCATGATGCAAGATTGAAAAGATTAAATAAAAATGCTGGAGCCATGAATTTGAAGTGGAAATATTAGTATGAAATTCAGAATGTATTTCATGTTAAAAGAATCCCACCCCCTCCACCCCCCCCCCCCCCCAACCCTAAGTCTTTCTGTTTAAATGGCCTAGAAAAAAAACTAACCCACAATGACTGCTAGATTGTGATTTGGAAAACTAATTCCGTTTTCAAAGAACCATAGCTCCTTGGAGAAATGACCAATTCCAGGTAAGAAATGAACAAAAAAGACCTGGGACATCTTGTCATAATAGAAAGCAAGAAGCCATTAAAGTCCACTAGGATAGAATTAAAAAGACTCAAGAGACAGTTTGAATTGGTTTCATTTACCAAAGAAGGAACAGTTTGAACACTAATAAAGATGCTAACTGCAGTGTATTTGATCCACAAGTTCATAAATGATGCTAAAGAAAAAAGACATAGTTGATCCCTTTTAGAGGCATTTAGTGAGTAAATGCCTGGCAGATAATGGGAAACTGGCAGTTTGATTAGCAAACTGAGCAGATAATGGGAAAGAATCAAGTACAATAAGAATTGTACCACTGGCTAAACATATAGTAGATAAGAGAAAACATTTTTTATAGAGGTATTCCAGCTTTCAAATAAAGAAGGAATGTAGAATGTTATCTTTTGGCAAACCCTAATGAGTTACTAGACATTGGCCATCAGTGTCTACTAAATTACACACAGAAGAGAAACAACTAAACATTTCCCCCCTGATTGGAAGAACACAGTACCATTTGTGAAGTGATCTTGCCAAAAAATTTGATTAAGGCTCTAGATTCTACTCCCGTTTTACACAAACATAGAGGAACATGTTAAATGACACCACAGGGATGTAATTGATAAAATCTAGGCTCTGGAAAAATCTACAGAAGAAACAAGCCAGTTTCTTCAACAAATAAATTGCAAAGGTAGAAGAGATAAAAAAATTATATGGATGAAAGGACTTCCCCTGGCCTCTGCATACTTCTGTCATAACACTACATTGTTTCAAAATAGTCTTTTTATAGTCATTTCTGTCCCATTAGACCATTTGTTCTCCAAGACCAGGAAATGGCTTCTTAATCTTCCTTTATTTCTCTGGTACCAAACACAATACCTGATATTTTGTGGGAAATAAATATTTACTATACAGCTTTAGTGGTTAGTCAGTCATAGTAAACTTTTTTATCTTTGGTTTTTTGATTAGCAAACTGAGCATAACATTTCCATATTTGCCTTTTGCATTTTTCTCTTTTAAGTACGACTGACTGACTCATCTACCCACCTACCATGGAAAGTACTGCTTTTTATGATTGTAAAGATAATAGATTTTTCACTGTTAAAAAAAAATTCAAGTCAAATAGAAAAGTTTTAAGAAAAGAGAAAGTAAAGCCATGACAACTCTGAGATAACCACTGCTAATATTTAAGAAATATCCTTAAAGATTTCATCCCACTCCCTTATACATACACACACAGAGTTTTTCATAAACATGTTCTCTTTGGAACTTGCTTTTTTCTGCCTATTGAACATACTGTGTCTCTCTTTCCACATCAGTAATACAGCTGTACATCATCATTTTTGGGATACCATATTATTTATTCTTAAGTATCTGTCTTAATTAACCAATCCAATACTGATGAGCATTGTTTCTTTATAATTTTTTGTATTATTTCCATTATAGAAATGTAGTGAACTTATTGGAGCACACACCTTAACATCTATGCACTTACCTCCATAGAATAGAGGTGCATTTGTTGGGTCAAAGGGTGTGTTCATTTAAAATTTCTGTCTTACACTACCACCCTTCAGAAAATGTAAATCTATTTTCATTGCCCACAAGTTGACTAATGTTACTTAAAGCCTTGTTCCTCAACTCTCAGCACTAGTCTTCAGGTTAAATATACTCATTCTCTTAGCGCTTTTCTTTTTTCTTTATTTATTTCTGTCCTCTGTATTGGCAGTAGGAGCTATTAAAATTTGCATAAGATGTGTGATTCTAAAGTGGACATGAAGTAAATAAATGCATACTAGCATATGATTGCTTTATAGCAGCTATCTAATATTTATTATACCTGCCATTTGTCATATGTGATTTGAACAAAAGTATGGAATATTATAGAAAAGCCACATTTATAAATGTCATCCTATTTATATTTGTTTGGGTGAAACTAAGATAATATTAGAAATGTCTTTTAACCTCTTAATATAATTTCAGTGCATACCCATTTATTTCCCAGAAGCCTCTTGGAGAGGAAAGAGTATGAGTTTTGAAGTGTGACTGACCTAAATTCCAATTTCAGCTCTGCCATTTACTTGTACCAAGTGAGAATCATCCAGTTTTTCTTGGCCTTAATTCCTTTGCAAAACTGGTATATATTTGTGTTCTAGTTTGCTAGCTGCTGGAATGCAAAATAGAAATGGAATGGCTTTTAAAAGGGGAAATTTAATAGTTTACAGTTCTCAGGCTGAGAGAATGTCCCAGTTAAAGCAAGTCTATAGGAATGTCCAGTCTAAGGCATCCAGGGAAAGATACCTTGATTCAAGAAGGCCGATTAAATTTCGGGGTTTCTCTCTCAAGTGAAAGGGCATGTGGCAAACACAGTCGAAGTTTCTCTCTCATCTGGAAAGACACATGGTGAACACAGTTAGGGTTCCTCTCTCATCTGTAAGGGCACATGGCTAACACGGCATCATCTGCTAGCTTCTTCTCCTGGCTTCCTGTTTCATGAAGCTCCCTGGGAGGCATTTTCCTTCTTCATCTCTAAAGGTTGCTGGCTCGTGGACTCTCTGCTTTGTGGTGCTGCAGCGTTCTCTGCTCTCTCCAAATCTCTTTCATTCTCCAAAATGTTTCCTCTTTTATAGAACTCCAGAAATTTAATCAAGATCCACCCAAATTGGTGGGGACATGTCATCATCTAATGCAGCTTAACAACCACTTTTGATTTAATCACATCTCCAGCGAGATGATCTGATTACAGTTTCAAACATATAGTATTGAATAGGGATTATTCTACCTTTATGAAATGGGATTTAGATTAAAACATGGCTTTTCTAGGGGACATACATCATTTCAAACCAGCACAATTTGGTGACTATGATTGAATTATTCCTTTAAGGCTAAATTAAAGCTTTATATGTGAAAATGCCTACCACAGTAGCGAGCAAATATTAACAATTCAGTATTGATTCATCTATTTCTTTTGTGATACTTAGTGCTACATAGTGTTTTTAAATATGTATTCACCACGATTTATACTATTTACACTATTGCCTTTACAGGAATCTTCTCTATATATACCCTCAGAGTCTCAATTTTGCCAACCGTCAAGGTTCTGCCAGAAATATAACAGTAAAAGTCCAGTTTATGTATGGGGAGGATCCAACCAATACCATGCCGGTAAGGAATGTTTTTTATTTATCCTATTCCTCAAATATAGTTCAAATTGACATTTTAAAAATATTAGCCGATTGGAAGCTCCAAAATCAGAATTAATGTCATCTTTCAAACCAAATTTCTAATAATTTCCTACATAGAAAGTACTGAGTGAACTTAAAGTCTTATTTATTTATTGAGAACTTATTATATGCTAGGCACTCCCAGAGATACAAAGACAAAGAAGACTTGTAATCTAGAAGATATAAAGCAAATAAAGATATGTAATTCTAAAACAGGTGCTTTCAAAAGAGTGTCAGATCAAAATCACCTAAGGAACTTTACTAAAGAACAGGTTCTTTTTCTCTACTCTTGACATATATGATTCTGATTTTCCTCACTCCTTTAGAATGAAAGGCCGGGTAATAGAGGTGGGGGTTGATGGGTGATATGTGATACTGTGTTATAGTTTGAAAATGTTCCCCAGGTGAGTCTAATATATACTGTTCCCCTCATTTGGTTGAGAAGCTCTGGTGGTAGTTCTCAACCTTGGCTGTGCATTATACTGGGATTGTTTAAAAATAGGCTGAATCGCAGTCCAATTAACTCATAATCTGAGTGTTGGAACCTGGTATCAGTATTTTTAAATCTCCCCAATGAATACATTGCACAGCCTGTGTTAAGAACCAAGGTATGTGCTCATAACTAGAAGATGGTACAGGGATTCAAAGGCATAGGTATTAAGAGGTGAGAGAGTATACCTTGCTGATACAAGCAGGTATCACATGGAGGAAATATATCTGGGCTGAAATTTGAAGGATGGTTACAATATCAATGGTAGTAGGTCTGGAGAGTAGAGAAAAGAAAGAATTTCAGTTGGAGGAATGTTCATAAACAGAGGTATGGTGATGAATTGTGAGTGACCCATAGCCATGAAAGAGAAATTAGAAACAGGAGGTTGGAGCCAGGCTTGTAAGGCTTTCACTGCCCAAATTGTCATTTAGGATATGTAGAAAACTAATAAGTGAACATTCTATGAATGTAGATTTTTGGCTCAACTAAAGTTAGTAACATATTGAACACTGTGGCTCTAGATGTTCAACCTCTGAGAACTCTAGTAGAATGCAAATGAACCTAGAATTGATGCATTATTAATAGTCTTATTTTGTTCTTCTATGTTGGTCAATTGTATTAAATTCTTTTCCACATTTAATCTAGGAAAGATTATTTATTTTCTTCTTCCCTGACCCCTCATTTTCATCAGCATTTATAGTTCTCCCTTGACTTATGACAGTGGTTAACAAAGTACTCATCTTTGTATTTTCCTATTTCAGATCCTTCCATGAAATGCATGCTGAATAAATATTTGTTTATAAGTGCAGAATTTACTTTTGAAGTTTGGAATTAGTATTTCATGCTCTTTAGCCTCTTCATTTATGTGGCTGAAAGAATGAATGTACTATCATAGTTGATGAAAATATAATGGATTGTAAAAATAGATGCTTTATCAGACTCTGTGAATTGCTATATGAATTTAACCTTATGAAAAATGTGGTATATGTAAAGTAATCTGTTTCAGTTGTTTGCCTAAGAAACTCTTACTTGTCTTAGCTTATGTTTTACCTCATTTGTAGAGCCCACCTATACCACCCCATGTTGGTCCTTCGGTGCTGTTAATATAGCATCTTCTCTTTTCTTACTTGGGCCTTATCACTTTATGATTATGTGTTTATTTCTTTGCCCATATACTGTGAGTTCCTTGAGGGCAGGGACCATTAATACTTATATCTTGATACCTAGCACAATGTTTGCCACATAATTGATGCTCATTCCATGTTGCTGAATGATTAAAAATAACTGCCATATGGTTTATAAAGGAAAACTTTTCACTTTATATCATTCATGTTGTGGAAATAAATGGGTTATTTTGTTATAGCAGTAGCTTCCCAGAGGATAGAAAGGTGCTGTATTCTTTTTATTTGTTTATTATATTATTTGTCACATGTAAATATAATACAAGTAAATATAAATATAATATAATAAAAAGAAAATAAATATGTTTATGTGAATGGCTGTTTTGAAAAATTGTATTAACATTGTGTGTACTTTTTTTTAAATCAGGATTATTCATATTAGTCCTAAGATAATTTTTTGATCGTATAATGCTGGTATGATAAAATTGTAAATTTCATAATCTTGGTAGTAGAGCAAAATTTTATGAGAACAGAGTAAGGCATGCTTAGCAAATTGATGAAATTAGACTTCTCTAGGATGGTCATAATTATTTTAATTTTTCATATCCTTAAAATAAAAGGTGTTGCTTGAAATGCACAAATAATCATTAATACGTCATTTTTAATTTAAGGATGGTGTCAGTTACTTTGCATAAGGAATATATTTTGCTAGCTGTTTTACTATTTGTTTTGATGGAAGGGTGATGGCTGGGCAGATTTAAGAGTGCAATGTATAGCTAGATAACATGGTAAGCCACAGAGGTTCACGTAGGAATCATAGCTATGACTATGACATCTTAAGCCATTTATCTAATCAGCTGCCCTAATTAACCATGGTATTCCTGTCAGAATTCAAGAGGCAAATCTACAAGATTGGATTATTTTAACTCTAAACTTAGACTTCTTCTGAAAGTAGTACTGTATTTTTTTTTAAGTGTGCTGGATTGAAAAAAAACCAAATATGTGAGAATATGTGTACAGTTCCTCCTCCATTTTAGAGTAGCTTGCAAAGACTACTAGAAGCAAAGGATACAACGTAGCTTAACCTAACATAGGATTTAAAAAATATCATTTAGAAATAATGTGTATTTGACTTTCAGAAAGACTTTATTGTTTTAATGGAGAAGCATCCAATTTGTGTAGTAGATTTATGCCACTATTCTAGGGTCATATTACTTCTATAAGTTCCAAATGATATGCTACATACAAATTTAAAAATGAGTTCTTTAAGAAAAAGAAAGAAATGTACTTTATTGCCCAGTAGATATAAATATAATTGAAAGAAATTTTTTAAATGTTTGAATGTCAGATGGGTCTCTCATTGAAAAGAATTTTATAGTTAAGCATTTGAACTTATTAATGAACGTCAATAGGCACATTGGTCCTTGTGCTCTTCGTTGGGCTGATTTTGCCCATTGTTCTCAAGCAATTATTAAATCATACAAATTCTTACGTAGATATAAAACATCCAGCATTTATTACAACAAAGTTTCAACATGCTGTTATTTGTTACAGGTAATCTTTGGTAAATCTAGCTGTTCAGAATTTTCAAAGGAAGCCTATACAGCCGTAGTATATCATAACAGGTACTGAATTCAAATATTTCTTTGAAAGTTACTCACTTCTCAGTGGCATTGTTAGCACTCACGATAGTGTGTTTACCAAATGCTTTGCTGCACTGGCGTGCCAAATTCCAACACAGCTGACAGCAAAGTTATAATTTTCAACATATTAGATGGACAGTCATTTTCTGCAAACATCTTTTTTATCTTATTCTATGATTCTTTCATTTTTATTATATTGTTATTGATTATCGTTGCGGCCTCTGCTCTTTTAGTCTTTCCCCATTATTCTTTCCTGACACTTCGTAGTTTCACTTGTCTCTACTCAGCCTGGACCCATTAGGCAGTTAAATTGGTCATGTTCTTAACATCCATTAATCCTTTGAGTAATGACTTTCTATTTTATTTCTTTAGACATTTGCTAATTTTGGATAACCTTTAGTTTCTGCCCTCTTCCTTTTTGGATTATTGAATGCTGTTGGAGAACTACAAAATGATACTAATCGGGACTGTCACAAATGATATTTTACCATATCATGAGGCTACAGCAATTCATTTTATTTTATCTCCTTTTGGTGTTACCATTCTTTGGTAATTTTAATTTTGTCATTGTTTTTGTTTTTGTTTTTTCCTACCCTAACCCTTGACAGAAGCTACTTGAAACCTTTTTCCCACTTTCTCAAGCTCCTACCTCTTTTCTGTTTGCTTTTCTTTCAGCATGCCCACTTTTACATTGATTGAGATTATCTAACTTGACATCTATCAGCTTCTCAACTCTTCACCTCAAATTATTTTCATAGTGATCTAACTTTCCTTCTGTTTCAAAGGTAGTAATGGCCCACTCCCTTATTAATGGAAATCTTTTCACCTATACCTTCAAACGATCCCATCTAGCTCCTTCCAGTCATTTATCTTTTCTTTTACATTGTCTTCTGCTTCACTAACTCCATCTCTTATTTTTAAATAGAAACATGTTTCCCCTTCTTAAGCAAAAAATTACTTCTTCAGTGCTATTGTATAGCATGTTTTTTCCTTGCCCTTTTAAAACTTTCTTCCTTTTTACCTTCATTTTATGACCCTATATGAGTTTCCTTCTACCTCTTTGAATACTTCTTTTTCTGTAGTAATTATTCTCCTTCTTTTAAGCATAGGCATTCCACAAGGCTTGGCCCTTAACCTTCTTTCTCTCTGTATTCTCTCTCTCAGTAATTTGCTCCTTCTTTAATTTTACCTTTATGTGACTTGTTCACAACTCTTTATTTTTAGTCAAACCTTGCTTCTGAAGTACAGACCTATTTTCAGTAGTCACTGGGTATTCTTATTTAGTGCCCTACTACCTTCTCAATCCTCCTGTCTTTTCCTTAGCAACATCCTGACCCTATCTTCCTTCTGATTTCTTTATTTCTGTTAATGGTACCACCATTTTCCCAGTTACTCTAGCTAAAAATTTAAGGCATCCTTGCTTTCCCTCTTCTTTTTTTTAATACTCAAGCAACTGTTAAGTCTTGATAATTGTCTGTGTCTGTAAGTACTGAACCTGTTCTGTACTGTTCTGTTCCAGGGGCTTTCTTCCATCTTTTCTCTTTTATAATAAATTTTCCCTGTTTTTACTGAACTCCTACTCATTCTTTAGGGCCCATAAAATATATCACTCCCTTAATGACAGTTTCCTGATCTCATACCTGAAGTTATCTGTTCAGCTCTATTTTTGAAGCCTTATCCCTACACACTCTCATACCAGAGGTCAGTAATCTTTATCTGCAAAGGACCAGATTATATACATTTTAAGTTTTGTGGGCCGTATGGTCTCTGTTGCAACTACTCTACTCTGCCATTTTAGCGCAAAAGCAGCCATAGGCAATAACTTTATTGTGAATGAATGGGGGTAACTGTGCCTTCCAATAAAACTTTATTTATCGATACTGACATTTTTACGTCATGAGAGATTGTTCTTCCTTTCAATTTTTCAGTCATTTAAAAATGTAAAACTAAGCTTGCAGGCTGTACAAAATCAGGCAATGGACTGGATTTGCCCTATGGTCCATAGTTTGCTGACCCCTGCTTTATGGCATAGCTGTGTATATGTGTACATCTTATCTTCCTACAATTTAGTAAATTATAATTTAATAAACTTTTTGAGGGTAATTAAATTTTTTATATTCATCTTTAAAACCACCCCAAAAGTAACACAAAGTTTAGCCTAGAGGCAGGCAATTAAAAATAGTTGTTGCCTGCCTCATAGATGTTTGATTTTCCACAAAGCCTTCATATTATGAGATTTTTTTTTTTGGACAGAAATGAACTAAAACACTCAATGCCAGAAGCTGTTGTTGAAGAATGTAGTAATTTTTAAGAGTATCTCAGTTTGTGGCTAGATCTTTATTTTTGCCACTCTTGGCATTAATGAAATTAAAATGACAGTACCGTCTGACATTGCTGGTAAATTAAACTTTCCAATAATTTAGTGGTGATTGGTGAGATTAATAATCTGTAACATCTTTTCATCCACTACAGTCATCAAGTTCTCAGATGGCTAGCGTTAGCTACCTTTCTTGTTGGTTTTAAGATCCTTATTGTGGTTAAAGCTCTGATCAAATCTACAACAAATCTAAGCCTTTTGGGGGCTTATTTGTAATGAAAGGATACTTGACCTATTATCGCCTTTAAAAACCATAATTGATGGGACAACTTTCACTTAAAAATAGTTGCAACCATATGGTTTGGATGGATTTTTGTCACATATTACTCTGAGAGATGCTAATATGGAAATTTGAGATGCTATAGTTCTATCCCTTTTAAGTCTATATCATCACCGCAGTCTTGCTTTCCTATAAAATGCCATTAGGGTCCATACTCAACGAATATTGGTATGAAAATAGTATTTTGTTTGATCAAGTATGGTAGTTATTGTATTCTTACAGTGACTAAGAACACTTCCAAATTGTAAAACAGATGCAACTTGTGAGTGTTCCCTAATTTTTTTTTCCTTTTTTTTGAGCATTTAGTCAATACACTAATCCATGTTTTGATAATATTTTTTATTTCTTCAATGATGGACTATTTGTTATAAAATATTCCATAGAGAGCTCAATTTGATGTTATCTTAAAGATACCTTTTAAAATTGTTTACGAAAGAATGATACAAATTAGACTTATTGTGGTGTTCTTCTATAAAAGCAAAAACATTTTTCTGTGGTATGGTTTAAAAATATACATCTATAAAAATGCATTTTTTCCAATATAATGTGTAACAGACTTAATTTATAAACATAAAAAGCTCTTTTCTAGTCTCTTCTTGTACACAGTTTTCATTCTAGGGAAGATGCCAGCATCAATGAGGTGATTTTTAATAAAATTTCAAAAAGGAGAATTACTCGGTCCATTAATAAATATGGGATGAGGAATTTCAGAAACAGTGGCAGCTGCCTCATCTGGAAATAGAATTTGGTTATTTAGACATTGGGAATAAAGGAAAATATTTTGGAGTAGAGGAATATTTTATCATAAACCTAAAATTTATTTAAAATTGCTCAGACATACAAATGAGATAATTATTTCTTTTGAACAAATTACTGACTCTTTATTGATCTGTTTTGTTTTGTTTGTATCAAGGTCTCCTGATTTTCATGAAGAAATCAAAGTTAAACTCCCTGCTACTTTAACAGACCATCATCACTTGCTTTTTACTTTCTATCATGTTAGTTGTCAACAAAAACAAAATACTCCTCTTGAAACCCCAGTTGGATATACAGTAAGTCCATTTTGTTATATAATTAGCTCTTTGGTCTTAAAAATAGTTTTAAATTTATATGAAAATAATAATAATATTTAAGATATAGTTGGTAGTCATTATTATTTGAGTATTTCTCCGTTTTTTCAATAAAATCATGGCTCTATTCCAAAGAGAAAATCAACATTTGGTTCAATTTTTACGTGTGTCTCCTGCAGTTTGTGATACAGATTTTTCTAAATCAGTTCACTTTGTGGCCTTCTTCTAGTACCAGCTCTCCTTGGATAATAAGAACCCCCTATTGAGTTAAATATTACATAGTTAGTAATAATAATGTTTTAGGGGTCCTGCCTAATAAAGTATGATCCTCTAGAAAAATTCTTTTTGGAGAAGACCTGTTATTATTCTTATATAATTAAGTCCTCTTGTTACTTGATGATATTAGACAAATTTGGCTTATATCAAGTTTTTAAATAGGTTTTCCAAGTAATTGTTTCTATAATAAATACTTAAAGTAATATTGTTTCCTTTTTATTTAAAAGTGGATACCAATGCTACAGAATGGACGATTGAAGACTGGTCAGTTTTGCCTACCTGTCTCATTGGAAAAACCCCCACAGGCTTATTCTGTTTTGTCTCCTGAGGTTAGTATCTCTCATGTTGAAGTTCTTCAGATTGAAAGTAATAGGTTTTTCATTACAAAAATGTTTTTACCAAACAAGGCTTCGCGTTTCTTCTACCTGTAAGTGTGTATATAACAGGGTAATGTCATTTCCCCTATGATTTAAAGTTCCTCTGTATAAAATTCTCTTATTTTTTTAAAAATATGTGTTCATTTCAAAACCAAAGTGATGCATGAAATATAAACTCAAAGAATTTTCACAATGTAACATGACAGTCATCTTTGAATAAATGAATATTTCTTTTCCTACTGTTAGCATTTCACTGAAAGACTGGAGGGAAGAGAACAGATTTAAATTAGTTTCGGAGAACTTTTTATAATTAATGATCATGTGAAAGAAAATAAAGTAGCTCTAAAAATGCAACCCATGACTATTGTTCTGACCTTATTTCTCAGTATTCGCTCTTACTCACTATGCTCTAACCACATAGCCATTACTTCTTCAAATATTCTTTCTACCCTTTATTTTCTTTCTGGAAGTCCCATAATGCCCGCATAATGTCCCACAGGCCTCTTTTTTCCTTTTTGCTTCTTAGACTGAATAATTTCAGTTGTCTTATCTTGAAGTTCACTGATCTGCCAGTCCCAATCAGCTGTTGATCCCCTCTAGGAAATTTTTTATTTCAATTATTGTGATCTTTAGCTCCAGTATTTCTGTTTTGTTCTTTTTAATGCTTTCTGTCTCTGTTAAAATTCTCATTTTGTTTATATATCATCCATTGCTTCTTTGTGTTTCCTTTTAGCTCTTTGAGTATATTTAAGATCATTTTCAAAAAGTCTTTGTCTGGTATATCTAGTCTGGTTTTCTTCTTTGATTTTTTTGCATGCCTTGTAATCTTTTGTTGTGTACTGTACATTTTGATATTCTATTGTATTACTCTGGAATTTATTCCCCGAGGTGTCTGTTCTTAAGCTTGTATCCAGGTAGTGTTATGGCAGAGATTTCTTTGAATGCCCAGAGCTAAGGAAAATAAAATTAAAAAGAACACATTTCACAGTGTTTACAAATGGGCTTTTTGTTTGCTGGTGCTCTCCTTTAGAGCTTAGCCTTCCTAGCAGTGAACCTGAAGAACAGTCCAAGGCGAAAAAGTGAGGCCCTCTCTGTCTTTTCTGAGCTTGTGCCAGTGTCCTGGGCATGTGCTTGTGGCCTTAGGAATCCCCCTGTTTACAGGATTCTGAATGTTTCTGTTTTCCCTCTAGAAAATAGTCTTTTCCTAGTTCTGGCACTCTATGGTATGTCTTAAATCCAGTTTTCTTACACTGATTTAGCTGCTCAGTAAGCTTCTTCTGCGTGTAAGGCAAGTTCTGGGATGGAAAGCCAGAGGTGAGTTTCATGGTTCAGTTTTTCAGGCTGTCACCAGACAGATTGGTAGAGATATACATGCACCCTAGGTCATGCATAGTGTTTACTCTGCTCCCTCTGGAACCAAGACCAGGCACCTGCACCAAGCATGTATACTGCATGTGCCCCAAACTGTGGATGGGCTAGGAGAAAGGCCAACAAAGGTACCACATGGGTTTCTTATCATTTATAAGTTGCCCTATTGCCCTTTTCTTGATTTGGCACTTGCTTAGTTACTGCAACCCTATTTTCTGGAACTCTGGGAAAGATGCTTCTGATTTTTGCTTGTTATTAAAAAATTCTGTGGTGAAATGGAACCCTGGAATGTCTCACTCTGTCATCTTAGCTACTTGATTCTCACTTCCACTTCTTCTGTGGCTCCATGCCCACAAAGTTCTTTTCCTCATGATCCAGGGTACGTCTTTTCAGATTTATGTCCTGTAGAAAGAGAGTACTTCTTTCATGATGCAGTTTATATTTACTTTCCTGGCTTTTTTTTTAATAGTTGGTGACCTTCCTATGTACATGAATTTCAACAGTTCTTTGGGTTTTATAATGTGAGACTTACCATATAAATATGTTTAGATATTGATAACCTAATTTCTATAACTAGTGAACTGTTTCTTTATGATACTTGACTGGATGCATCATTTTCTTCTTAAAACTGGGCAAAGAGGAAGTTACACCTTTGTATAATTTTGTTATACTTTTTCTTCTTGGTTTCAGCCTCTTTCCCCCTTAAATATAGGAGTTCCTTTCACTCTACCCTGTAAGCGCTCTTCTTGGATAGGACCACTGACTGCAGTTCATGTGAATGACACTCCCAGAGTGGTGTAGTGTATACCCTGCAAAATAATGCATGATGTTCTTGACTCCTACTGTTAGTTGATGAACCCCAAATCTACAACTCTGCTTGTCCTTATTTGTCTGGTAATTAAAAATTCCTTGCTACATTTCTACTAGGCTTTTCTCAGATATGTCACGCTTAAAATGTCCAAAATTTAAGTCATTCTTATAGAATAATGTTGTAACTTTTGGTGAGGTAAAAACCTTGGGCACCAATATGCTTCAATAGCATGAAATTACTCTGGCAAATTTGCCTTAGATCAGGTGTCTTCAGCTGTTCAGAATGTGTGTATATTGAACTCCACAAAGCAGATTTATACTTATCAAATTCACAGAAGATGGCAGCATAAACTAGTATGGCAGTTCATCACCAAGATTTTCTCCTGGTCTTGCCCATCGTAATTACCTGTATCTTAAGATAGTATTTTGTTTCTTTGTTCTTGCCTGATTTTTGTCACAGTGAAAAATATATGTACCCTTTCACCAATGAATTGTATTTATAGAAGTTTATTCTGTAGATATATTTGCATATGTACATGCAAAATTCAGCATATAGAGTGTTTTTAAACATAATAGTGGTTACATCAATAGGTGGATGCTTCTCCTTTCCAATTTATTATTTTATTTCATAATATAATGAACTGATGAACGTACCACCCAGTCTGATAGCTAGAACACTGACAATAACTGACATATCTTAGTTGCTCCTCTGCTGTTCTCTATACTTATTCCCTCTAGCTGAATAAAACTAGTGTTTTAAAACTACTTTCAAGTAATTCCTTGTTTTTTTTTTCATAATGGCGATCTTAAAGTTCTTATCAAATCTGTCCAACATATGTGTCATTTTAGTAGTGGCTTCTGTGGATTGTCTTTTCTCATTTAAGTTGAGATTTTCCTGGTTCTTGGTAGGATGTGCAATTTTTTTCTTGTACAGTCTGCATTTTGAGTATTATGTTAGGAGACTTTCCAGTTTCTTCATTCTGCCTCTTTTAACTCTGAGAGTGGGAGGACAGGGGTGACGAGCTCATTATTGAGTGAATGTGAGATTTGAGCCTCCCCGCTAGGCCTCTTTGGCTGTGGCAGGTAGGAGCACCTTGTTCCTGCTTCCCACCTTACCTCCACTGATGCTATGATTGGGTGGAATTCTGGCTTCCCACTCTGTCTTCTCTGATACTACCCCACTGTGTGTATTGAGAGGAAGGGTTTTAAGAGCACCCTTCACTGCTTAGCAAGGTTGGAAGCCCAGTCCCTGCAATCAACCTATGGGGATGGAAGTGGAAATGTGGTTTATTTTGTGGTGTTTGGCTGGAGTAGTACAATTATCGTCTAAAAATTTTGTGTCTTGATTAGCTTGCACCTTTCCTGGTCCTTTGGCTAGAGAGAATAGGCATTTCTTGAGAGTTGTTTTTGTTTGTTTTTTGTCTGTTCCCACTGGCCTTTTTGTGTTACTAGCTTCTCTAACACATAGTCTAGGATATATAAGGCAGAAATAAAACTCAAGGAACTCTGCGTTTTAGTTCTTGGTCTGAGATCCCAAGACCATCTGCATTCTTCTATCCACCTTTCAGAGTATTTATGTTTGTTTTTTTGTATCATATTCATGCTTTTTAGCTGTACTTAGCAGGAAAAATAGGGAGAACTGATATATCCTTTTTTAAAAAATATTTTCTAATGAAATAAGTTTAATTTACAAGTTAGATCAGGAAAAAATGTTTTCTAATCTTTAAAATAAGCTTTGTTTATTTGTGAAAATTTTAAAGCCTGATTAAAACATAATGAAATGTTTAAAATGAAGAGTTAGTAATATAAACCATTAAAATGATATAGATGTGTATTTATTGACATGAAGAGAGATTCATAATGTACTGTGTCAAAAACAGCCTTCAAAATAATATATTTAGTATCACCTATAGAAAGATGTGCATGAAAATATCTGCGTAGGGAAAAACTTGGGATGATATAAAAGGATATATCTTTGGCAAGATAGAATTTTGGGTGTTTCTTTTCTGCTTTTTGCTTTTTGAATCTTTAAATTATTTTGTGGGGAACATATGTTGATTTTGTACTAAGAACAAAAGAAATTTGAAATACATTTACAGTGAATAAAAGTATATTACAGCAGTATTGTTTCTCATTAAGATATTTTTATACTTTTGTTTTTGTAATTCATAATCTAATTAAATGTTTGTGATCATTATATTTAATATACAGGTTCCTCTACCTGGCATGAAATGGGTAGATAATCATAAAGGTGTTTTTAATGTTGAAGTTGTTGCTGTTTCCTCCATCCATACACAAGTAAGTGAGTTTTAATAATTTTTATGATAAAGTTTCACTTGAATGAATTGGACAAATTATCTTGGACTTTTATCAAGTTTGGTATCTGCTCTAAGACTTAGGTATATGTGTCAGTTAAAAAGTATAGATTTATAAGTTGCTTTTAAAGGACTCAGCAAAGCTGTTTTTCAAAATGTCATTTACTTCTTTTAAACCCACATGTGATTTTTTTCTTTAGTTTCTGGTACATGGCAGAATAGAGTTGAAAAGTATTCATCAACTTATTTTATATCTCATAAACTCAGTTTTTCAAATGGAAAGATCTCTTAGTTATCATTTTCTCCAAATTCTTTATTCTTCATGAAACATGTCAAACTTTCCTCAGAATTTTTGTACTTGTTACTTCTCTGGCCCTGGGATGTTTTTTCTCCTGCTATTCATGTGCTTCTCTTCATTAAGATTTCTCCTGACCTTGTAGAGGCTTCTCTGATGACTCTTTTTAGAAATTTAGTAATCCCATAGGTCAATACCGTCTTACCTTGCACTAATCATTAATTTTGCTTCTCTCCCCTCTCTCTTGCACCTTTAATCTCTCTCACTGTCTCTCTCTCTCTCTGTCTCTCTCTCTCTGTGTATGTGTGTACATGCATGTTTATTTATTGGGGTTTTATTTCTTGTGAGGTCCAGGGATGTTATCTGTCGAGGAAAGAGCCTTAGCTTCAAGGACCTTACAGTGTATTGGGGAAAATAATTACAATGCAATAAAATTAGTCCTGTTAGAAACTTTTTTTTTTTTTTTTTTTTTTTTTTTTGCCATGGGTGGCTCCAGGAATCAAACCCAAGTCTCTGGCATGGCAGGTGAGAATTCTACCACTGAGCCACTATTGTACCTCCTAGTACTATGTTAGATAGATTAGCTAAATGCTTTTAAATACAGAAGAGAGAGTTTTCTATTCTGGGGACTGAGATGTTGTATTGATAAGTAGACATTTACTATATAGAGAAAGGAAGGATTGGCAACTCAGATGATCAAATAGCAAGAGCAAACTGACAGTTGTCTTTGTTTATGGATAGGCATGTAATTTATTGCGAATAAAATTTAAAGTATGGGGGAAATCATGATAGATGAAGATAGTAACAGATTATGAGGAACTTTGAATGCTATAGAGTTTAGAGTCCAAGATATAGTGATTTCACTGACCTAAAGTGGGAATATGAGAGAAGTAAATTTGTGGACATGCTAAGGGAAAGCAGGTATGGAGCTATAATGGGTTTAATTTTGAATATGTTGACTTTGAATTGCCTGTGCATTTCAGATGAAGATATCCAGTAGACAGTTGTAATTAATCTGAAGTTTGAAACCAGAGGTAACAAAATAAATGTCATAGCTGAAACTATCCTGGTCCATGTGATTTTCCAGGGAGAAGGCAAGGGAGAAAGGAAAGAATGTTTAAATAGAATTCCGGAGTTCACCAATATGAAAAAGAGTGTGAGGTTCCCGGGAGCTCCCACAGGTTTGATTCTCTAAGAGAACTCAAAGGACTCAGCATATACTTGTATTCAAAGCTATGATTTATTTTAACAGAAGAATGCAAAGCAACGTCTGTAAAAGAAGAAGCATATAGGATGAAGCCAGAGGAAACAAGGTGCAAGCATTTCATATTCCCAGAAAGAAAGGAAGTGTTAGCATAAACCATATTGTTTGTACAAACAATTTAGGCCCAGTAAACCACTTTTATCAGTCAGGGTGTGGAAACTTAGAAAATCTAAGTTCTCAGATGCCAAACAAGGGCCAACTTTATAAGCAGCCTTTCAAAGGATAGCCTTAAGCCTGCTATGTTAGCTCTTTTCTTCACAAGTAGGGTAGGGAGAAATAAGAAGATGCATAAGAAGCATCTCTTTACTATGTTACAAACAAATTGTAATATTTAGGTTTTCTTCAGCAGTATATAGGCAGGCCATGGTAGAAGAATGACTCCAGTGGAGTTTTCCCTTTTCTGATGTTACTTGTTGTGTCTATGTCTCCTGTATTCCTTATATCTCAATAATAAAGGCTGACATTAACATATCCTGTCAAAACATATTCTTTCCTTTAATGAAAGTATTGTTAGTTATCACACTGATTCTTCTTAAATATACGAATTATTTTTCATGTTTATTTTTTCCTAGTGCTATAATCCTGTTACTTTTCTTTTTTTTTTACAGTTCTCAGAATGATTTATCTCTTACTCTTAACTTTGTTTTTAAGGATGCAGATGCATATGTTATACTTATGTGACAAAGCAGGATTGTAGGAAAATAATATTATATAGATAATTTTAGCATCTATAAAATGGAGGGAAGAAATAAAGACAAATCTGTACTAGTGTAGCATCTGGCCTTTATAGTCCTTAAGATTCATACACAAAAGTTTATAAATTTTGTGACTATGTAAAAGAATTGACCATGTATTGTAGCTTTTTAAGAGAAACATTTGAAGAAAATAAATGTTTTGTTGTTTTCTTGTAGCTCTTTGAAATATACTAGAAATATAGTTAAAACGCTGTAAAACATTTTTTATTCATTTAAATACAGGTGTCAAATTAGAGCAATATTAGAATTTTAAATGTGAAGCTGTACAGTGTTACTCCTTTTTTAAAAAAATTATTTTCATTTTTTATGAAAATTTTTTTTTCATAAATAATGTCTATGAAATATTATTTACAAAAAATATTTCAAGTAAAAGTATTTTCAAAGCTCTTTTCTGCCACATCTTAATGTTCTGAACTGCAGCACCTGGCCATTTCTAGATATAAAGGAGTTTGGGAGAGCAAGCATCTACCCTGGGAACAGGCACATAACTACTTTAAGTATGACTCTGTAAGACTGTGGTTCTGTTTGCAGTAAAGAAGGAGTTTTAATTACAGCCGTCAGTATTTAGTCAGGAGACAGAAACCACCAGTAATTTGAATGAAGAATATTTAACATATAATTTTTAATTAAATGGAGTTAAAGAGGATTCTATGATTGTAATAAAGATAACAGAAGTAGAAAGTGGCAAGAGAGTAGCTTAGATACCTAAAGGTAGACCCTGAAGACTGAGACTAAACCTCTGAAGAGAGAATGTGGTTGCTACAGGAACATAATGCCTGCCACACTGTGGTATTGAAGAAACTTGATGGAGGACACCTGCTGTGAACTATGAGCGCTACCACCTCTGTGGTTAATGCTGGGATCACCACTCCCCTTACCTCCCAGCCACTGCATTCACATCTGCTAACCACCATTAGGAAAACAAACATACCAAAAAAACAAGAAGTAAGTCCTTTGTAGTTTTTGAAGCCTGGCATTGTCCTTTCAGCAGCCTCCATTGGCAGAGCCTAACCTCAAGCCAGCTGATAAAGAATAAATGTAGTTTGAAGAATCTAGGTCCAGTATCACAAATAAGAAAATGATGGTGGGTGCTGAGAGCAGTAAATTAATAATAGGCACAGGTTGGTTACTGACATATTTGCCACAATAATTGAGCTCCAAACTAATAATGCACAGTTTTGCTTAAAAAAAAAGTCCTTATTATCAGATTTATTGAGTAAACAGTAGTATTTGAAGTGGGTATTTTACAAAAATAAGTGAGAATACATACAGTTTTTACTTAAAAATAATACTTATACTTTTTTATATTATAATTTAATATGAATATTATAATTTTTGTGATTTATAGTCCTTTACAATTGGAAAATTTAATAAATAATAAATGTTTAGTGCTTTTTTCATTCTTTGTTTTAGGATCCTTATCTTGACAAGTTTTTTGCTCTTGTTAATGCTCTGGATGAGCACATGTTTCCAGTACGAATAGGGGACATGCGAATCATGGAAAATAACTTAGAAAGTGAATTGAAGAGCAGTATTTTGGCATTGAATTCATCTCAGTTGGAACCAGTGGTCCGATTTCTTCATCTTCTGCTTGATAAACTGATTCTTTTAGTTGTTAGACCTCCAGTCATTGCCGGCCAAATAGGTAATTTACTTATATTTGGGGAATCTTGAAGTTTATAATTTTGCATTTCTAACTTTTCTAGGAATGGAACCATGTTTCCTACTTGCTATCTACAAGGGCTATGTTTCTTTCTTTCTTTTTAAATAGTTATTTACTTGTTTCTATTGCCAGAAAATGGGTACTTTCTTTTGTTTATTTTTATAAAACCTACATATAGACTTCTACTCAAGTTATAGAAATAAATTAGTTTATTCTTTCACCAAATATTTATTAAACAATTATTATGTACCAGATATTGATAGGCACTTGCCAAAGCATAATTCCTGGCTTCAAGGATTCTCATAAACTACTTAGGGAAATAGGACAGATAATGTTACGTTCTACAGCGTGTATAATCTACCTAGTCTGAATTTTCTCTCATCTGTTATACTCTACTTAATATAACTCTCTTTCCTCCACTTACTCAAGATACCTGAATTCTCTTTTTTTTTTTGTAACGTCCTGAAAGAAGAGGTGATTCCCATCTTTTCCCCCAAGGTTTTCCCCCTACTTTTGCTCACAGCTTTTTTTCAAGTTCTGCCAAGATGACCTTGAAAGAAATTTCAGCTAACCTATTGTAGAAATTTTGTGCTGAGTGATGGCATGAAGGAGATGAATATTCATTTTCTTGGATTTTTTTAGGGGAGACTTATAAAGAGTGAAACACTTATTCTTGAGTCAGGCATTTAAAGATGAATAGGAATTGGAGAGGTAAAAACTATTCTAGGAAAATGAAAAAGCATGTGTATAATACACAGATAGGTGAAAGAAGTTGGAAATTTGAGGGTAGTTTTGAGTAATTAGTTATAAGTTGGAGGGTTGGTAAGTAGAGATGATGTTGAAGGGAAAGATGAAGTAACATCTTTCCATGTCCCTTTAGAGAATTCAAACTAATATTTAGTAAAGAATCAGTAGCATTTTAAGGGTCTAGTCTTAATTAGGAAAGTAATATGACCCAGTTTGCATTTTAAAAAGATGGCTATGCTGTGTGGAGATAGATTGAAAGTTGGAAAATCTGAAGGTAGGGAGACAAATTAGAGTACTTACAGAATTTCATACAAAAATGATGAGGTAGATGAAAGAACAACAACAAAAAATCTGTTAACAGCTTTCAAGATTTAAAAAACTGAAGAACCTAGGTTGAGTAATCCAGATCTGCAGTTAAATAGAAAATAAAATACCAGTGCTTTTCATTAGTAGGTGGTTCTTTTCTTTCACAAATTTTTCCCTGTTCAGAACAGAAAACACTTACTGGAAAAGTAAGTAGTATCATCATTTTACATATATGCTGAGAAAAAATGTAAAAAATTACTCTGTAAATTTAAGCATTTAGAAAATAAAACAATGTACAAAAAAAATGATGAGGTGCTGATAAAAGGCAGGTGACAGAGCAATAGAAAAGAGGGTGGATTAAGAGGTATTATAGAGATGGGGGTACTGTTAAATAAGTCATAGGAGAGGAAGGTTGTAAGAAAATATTGTTAGCATTGTTGGAGACTGTATGAGTAAAACAACAATAATAATAATAACAGCAAACATTTAACTATGTCCCAGACATAGTGCTATGTGCTTTATATTAACATATAAAATCCTCATAGCAATTTATGTGGTAGGTATTATTATTAACACATTTCATGAATGACTAAAGCCATGAGCAAAACACTTAAAAAATTTGCTAAGGGTGCACGGGTAGTTCAGTGGTTGAACTACCACTTTCGTGCAGGAGACCCGGGTTCGATTCCTGGACCATGCACTCAAAAAATAAAACAAACAACAACAACAACAAAAAAATTTGCTAAAGTCACGCAGCTTGTGGTAGAGCTAAAATTTGAATCTGCTTTAAATTAACTCCAGAGCCTTGCTGTTATCTCCTGTACTTGAGACATGTCCTCTGGTGAAATGAATAACAACAACTTTAGTCAAGATAGAAAACAAATTACAGGGAATTAAGAAGTAAGTGGTAGACGATGACAGAAATATAAGAACGTATTACTTTTTTAGGAAATTAGGAAGAGGAAGAAGGGTTCTGTAGGAAATAAGAATGGAGAGATTTTAGCATACTTATTGCTGAGGGGAATTAATGGGGTAAGGAGAAAAATATAAGATATAATAGAAGGGTTTGTTAATGAAGCTAGTATATAAAATGAAGGAAAACTGAATGATTACTCATATAGCTGAGGAATACTGCTCCCTTTGAAAGGAGTTAAAGGTGGTTTTAGATTGTGATAAATTTGTAACAGAAAATCTAGAATTATTTGTGCTGTATACATTTTTTCTGTGAGATAGAAAAGTAGATTTGCTAAGACAGTTAATAGATAGACCTGAATTTTGAGAAGGATTCTAGTGGTTTGGAATGGCTTTATATGAGTAAAAAGAAAAGGAATTTATCAAGAATGCAGTTAGGATTGCTAAACTTCACTCAGGTTTCTCTGTTTCCAGTCTTCTTTCCCTAGTTCAGAGTATATAGATTAATATTCCTAACGACCACTTTATCTTTATAAATTTTAATTGGTCTAATTATTTGTTCATAATTTCCTGTCTTGATTAAATAAATCATAGAATCTGAAACTCTTATTTCTCAGTACATTGTAGATGTTCAGCTTGCACATTTATTCCATGTGCTACCAAAATTTCATAGTTTTGCCAAAGTTCTTGTTATATATTGACTTGAATGTCTGAGCAGATATATCTTAGCCTGGATTTTAAGGACTTATACATTCTTGTCTCGACTTATTATTCTCCCTTCTCCCCCTACCATCTTCCAATCCTTTTACAACTCACTCAGTCAATCAAATTGCTTATCTGCTATTCCCTTTTCTTAGGTTGTATTTTTAATAATCTATTTTTATTATTGATATGCTAACAATTTTAACAAACATAATGTGTTCATTATATGATGTTTAAGTTTTTGGTGTCATCTTTAAAATGAGAAATTGCTTTTCCAAGTTACTATAAAGCATAAATTTCTGTTTTCTAATCACATGCTGTGTATTGTTTTACAAAATATGGGGTATCTGTTAGGTAATGTTCTTTGACTAATGAAACCCATGTGAATTTCATGTTAAGTTGGTAAGATGAAATTTTTCTGTCCATTTAGCTTAGAAAGCATTTTTGGTTTCAGTTAATAAAAGATGCCATTAAAATCAACATCAATTATCTTTATATGCTTACTGTGTATAATCACTATGCTTTAAGAATTTAGAGATAACAAAACCTTGATCTTCTTGAAACTTACAGTCTAAAAAAATTAAACCAAAAATGTTTTCCTTCTTCTTAAAAGTTAACCTAGGTCAAGCATCTTTTGAAGCTATGGCATCAATTATAAATAGACTCCACAAAAACTTGGAAGGAAATCATGACCAGCACGGCAGAAACAGCCTTCTTGCATCATATATCTATTACGTTTTTCGCCTACCAAATACTTACCCTAATTCACCATCACCAGGTAGTTTATTCTTTTACTGTGAAACTGTCTTGCATAGCTATTTAACCATGGCAGGATTGAGTTAATCTTTTAGTTGATAGCGTGACCCATTCATTCAGTAGGAAACATTCATTGAATTCCTGCTAAATGCCAGGCACTCTGCTAAGTGTTGGAATTAGAAGGATAAATAACTTATATTTGTAGGCATCATTATTTATACAGCTTCTTTTAATTCAATTTAGAGATTTTGGTTGAGTTAATTCTTGGAAATGAACCTCAAAAACAACCTTTTATGTCTCCGGAGGCCTTTTAGCATTCCTTGTTAAGATAAGATATATGGGATCCTACCTTTGTTTTTTATTCAAAGTGCTATGAGTTAGAAATATAATGGCTCAGTATTTTCTTGATAACCCTGTGAAGCCTACAGCAATATAAGGAATTGTTCTCTAGAAAAGTTCTGATCTCTTCATGGTAAATAAGATAAAATAGACTTTTTGAGTAGAACATAAAGGTAGTTGCTTTTTATATATAAGACATTGGCATAGAGATGGTGGTCATGATGGGGATGTCTTAGTTTTGAATGCCTCTTTAGTTAATCTTTCAGTTAGCTAATCATTATATTGTGCATACCTTTCAACCTGTTCACATATTTGTCTTTATGAGACCTCATTCATCACTACCGAATATGGTAAGTGCGCTTTTCCAGCTATTAGCAATGTTAGTATTAATTATGGTGACAAATAATTATGATGTTCATTATGTAAATTGGGAAAATTAATAATCTGACTATATTTTAGCCCACTTAATTTCTTTATTTAATTACAGAAAGAGAAGCAATTGACTCTGATATCCTGTTTCATAATTTCCTGTCTTGATTTTTAAATCAGTATTTGAGGCTCTGAGTGTCTGATTATGGAGTCTATGTAATGGTTCCTCCATTTACTCTTTTATTCAGTACAGTATTAAAATTCCACAGATTTTACGAAGCATCTTTTTTGCATGTCAACATGAAAGACTATAAATTATTTAGTTGATAGATATATATCATTTGCAAATAGGACACTGAGAAAGATTTCTAAAAGTAAAAATAGGGTAGATTGTAGTTATAATTGCTGGACATTTTTATATTCGTAAAACGTGATTTGAAGATGTTGTCTGGCTTGATTTTAATCAGGCAAAAAGAGACTAATTGATTTTCATATAACCTGGGCTCTTAGAATTATCTTTAGTTTTTTGTATGTATATTATGAAGATGCCATTTTTGTTGAATTTTCACTGAGTGAGATAGAAAAATAAAGCATAGTCTCATTTAAGAGATATAGATAGTAAATTCCCTGATGTAGACAATCAGTTGGCTCACTCTCTAATAACCTGAGTATCAAGAGGCAGAGCAGGAGGGGTGAGGGAAAAAGGAAAAAGCTGGCACATTTTCATTTCTAGATACACCTATATTTAAGTGAAGATAGTGTGCATCAGTATCTATGTGTTTCCTATTAATTCTGTTTTTTATTGTACATGTAATGTATAATCAAGAAAAATTTAAGAAATAATGATTTTATTTATAATTCATATGGGTTTATCAACTATTGAAAAATAAAGTATCTTTTGCATTGCTATCATTAAGACCTGAATTTTTTTTTCCCTTATTCATAATATTTTTTCATTTAGAAACATAAGCAATTCATGATCTTTGTGGAATTTTATAAAGTTTCAGAGATGTTTTTCAGGTCCTTTACTGACTAATTTTAATTATGTTTCATTTTATATGCAACTCTAGGTCCTGGGGGTTTGGGCGGATCAGTGCATTATGCCACAATGGCTAGATCTGCTGTGAGACCTGCAAGCCTTAATTTAAATCGCTCCCGGAGCCTTAGTAATAGTAATCCAGATATATCTGGTACTCCCACATCACCAGATGATGAAGTACGGTCAATCATTGGCTGTAAGGTAAACTGAAATTTGTGTCTATAAATTTGGTTTTCAGTTTACAGACATATGGAAAATGTCCAATTTTTAATTTATTCTTTATTTTTAAATGTATTTGAGTTAGAAATAAGCAAGAAATTATATGTGCGTATTCTATTAGTTTTGTATTTCTGTTAAATGTACTTGCTATTACAAACTGGTTTATGTATCTGTTAAAAAATTTCTGCCAAATTTTAACGTTTGTTCGGAATCACTTTTTTTCTCCTTCAGTGTTTTTTTATTGAGATGTAATCATCTAAATTGTACAATCAATGGTTTGCAATATCATCATAAAAGTTTGCATTCATCATTACAATAGATATTTGAACATTATTACTCCAGAACAATAAAAATAAGAATAAAAATAAAAGTACAGAAGAGTACCCAAAACATCTCATAACCTCCATACCCCCTATTCTTTATTTATTTTTTTATTTTTTTCCTTACTCATCTGGCCATGTACCTGATGAAGGGAGTGTTAGTCACAAGATTTTCACACTCACACATTCACACCTTTAAAAGCTCTATGATTATTTAATCATCTTCAGGAATCAAGGCTATTGGATTACAGTCAAACAGTTTCAGGATTTTCCTCTAGCTACTCCAGTATACCAAAATTGAAAAGAGATATCTATATGCTGCCTAAGAATAATATCCAGAAAGACCTCTTGACTGTATTTGAAATCTCTCAGCCACTGAAACCTTATTTTGTTTCATTTCTCTTTCTCCTTTTGGTCAAGAAGCCTTTCATATTCTCACAATGCCAGGGCCAGGCTCATTCCTGGGAGTCATGTCCCATGTAGGGTGGAGGGTAGTGAGTTCACCTGTTACGTGGAGAGATAGGCCATATCTGAGGAACAAAAGAGGTTCTCTGGAGGTGACTCTTAGACGTAATCATGAGTAGGTTTAGCTTCTCCTTTGTAGGTGTAAGTTTCATAAGGGCAATCCTCAAGATCAAGGGCCTGCTGCATCAAATTGGCAGTCCCCAATGCTTGTAAGAATATTGGGTCTTCTCCAGGTGGGGAAGTTTAAAATTTCCACCTTTTTCCCAGGTCCCACAGGGGACTTTGCAAATACATTTTAATCTTCTGCCCAGATTACTCTATAATCAGCCTATACAAACCAGCAAGATCTCACTCCCTATTCATGATTCTGTGTGATTATGGTGTTCAAATAAGCTGACCATACAAGTTAAATTAGATAGTGTGCTACTGAAAATAGAAGTTTTGTTCCAAATAAACATCCCTTCTTTTTTCAATAAGAAATTGAAATTTTAAAATACAGTCAATATCATCCTTTACTCTTTTGTCTAATTTATCTTAGTCCTACCCAAATCAGCTTCATTCTTATCTTTGATTGAAATCTGATCACTTTGTCAGTGTTTTGAACAGTTACTGTATGGGGTCTTGCTAACTTTCATAGCTACAGAGTTCTAATTCTTTGTCTCGGGTGTCATGTAAATACCCAAAGTTTCAGAATCACTTTTTTTGTTAACATTTTTTATTGTAAAATATAACATATATACAAAGCAAAGAAAGAAAAAAAAAACAACTTTCAAAGCACACTTCAATAAATAGTTACAGAACAGATCTAAGAGTTTTTCATGGGCTACTATTCTACCGTCTTAGATTTTTCCTTCCAGCTGTTCCCAAACATTGGACCCTAGAAGGAATATTATAGTGAATCAGCAGTCATACTTGTCTGCCAAATTCTATTCTCTCTGTTATATCTCCTTCTTTGATCATTCTCCTGATCTATAGGGATCTTTGGGTAATGTCTGTTCTGACTTTTTCATGTTGAGAAGGGGTGTCAACACTAAAAGATAGTGGGATATAATTAATTGATAATCTTGGAGAGGTTAGTCCTGGGTTGAATGGGTCCTCTGGGCCTCAGGACCCATCTGACCCAGGAACCCTCCAGAAATTAGCAGATCCAGGAAAGTCTCCTTTGTGCATGAAACCCCTAGAGAGTCTCAGTTCAAGCCCTAGGTGTTCTCAAGAGTCAACAGGAATGATGTTGGTTGGGGTATAGCAAACCATGGCAATCAGCACTATCTAACTGAAGTTTGCATAAGAGCAGCCTCCAGAACAGCCTCGTAACTCCGTTTGATCTCTCTTGGTTACAGACACTTTACTTTATTATACCTTTCCCATTCCCTCACCCCCATCCTTGGGTCTTGTGATCACTTTTGATTCTTACTTACTAGCTTACTTTTGTCTGTTTGACACTCTCATTATGTGAAAAATGGCTAGCTGAATTTTCTGTAGAATTTAAAAGAAACTTATATGACTGCTATATAGAAGAGACATGTCATCGTTGATTTAAAATATGAGCCCCTGTTTCTCCAAAAAATACCCTACACAGTGATTAGCCTTTTTTGGCAATGGAACCACATTTCACATGGAAAATTCTATGTGAGGGTAGAAAAATTCAGTTTATTTAATGATAATAAATGATTTTCCTAAACGACAGGAGAAGCCAAGTAATATAAGAACCAGCTGTTTTATTTGAACAGTCTGTCTCTATTACCCTTTATTAGAGATTTACATATTCTTAAATATATTTATAGATAGATATATAGATTTATATTTATTATATTTTATATGGAAAGTACAAAAGTGACTCAAAGTTTACGCAAGCTGGACAAAAGCATGGTAGAATCTGAGGCCAAGAGATCTGGTCACATTTGTGTTTTGGCCAAATCATTTCAAACTCTTTTTTCTGTAATGTTTTTATTGAGATGTCTTCACACACATTCAGTCCATCCAAAGTATACATCAGTGGCTCACAGTATCATTACATAGTTGTGCATTCATCACCATGATCATTTTTAGAATATTTGCATTACTCCAGAAAAAGAAATGGAAAGAAAATCTACCCAGTTTTGTTTACCCCTTATCACCCTTTCTCCATATTATTATTATTATATATTTTTTGGTCCTTGCTATTTAACTCATCTGTTCATAAACAGGATAAAAGGATCATCAGACACAAGGTCAAACTTATTTTTCCTGTAGAAAGATTTTGTTAAAGAATTATAGCCAGTTTTTCTGGTATTTTTAGATTCTTAATTAGGACATGGGGAAGAATTAATAAATATTCCATAGTCTGTGTTTAACCGTTAGCCTGGGCTGTAATAGAATCTTTAAAGGTCTGAATTTTTGTTTATTACTTGAAGTATTTGAACATTGATGAAAAACATCAGGGCTACAAATATCTATTCATATATTTATAGAAGTTTTACATTTAGAAGCTTCTGATGAACTTTAAACCTTGCTTATTTTTTAATGACTTGTAATTTCTCACAGTTCAAAAATATATTTTCATAGTCTCTTAATTTAAATAACATATTAAATTTTTTTAAATAACTAATTAAATTTTTTCACATTTTACAAACTCCCTGAAAGTAATGTGCAGATGTCTTATACTGCAAAGTAACCTGAGTAATATGGCAATTAAAAAAGTTAAGACATTTCTTTCGCACACGTATCTCCACATGTATCAGCTGGCTAGGAGGTGTTTAGAAGTAGAACTTAGTGTTTTTTATTCTTGTTTTCATCCTTGATCCTTTCTTATTATGAAAGAGGGAGAACTTAGCATTATTTAGATACTGTAAAACATAGCTCTTCAATAGAATAAATCTGATTTGTGAGTTAAAAGGAAGTTTCCTATCAAGAGCTATAGACAGCATTTTCTTCAAGTTACTGCTTTTATAATATCTCTTAATTTCTGCAAGATTTGCATTAAGCATCATTTAGCATAATTCCAGAGTTATCCTTTATATGAAGTGTTTAATAGGTTATAATGTCAGGTTTAAGAAAAGGGTATTTACAGATAGTGGGATGATTGTTTGCCTTTTTCAAGAAGTTCCTACAAAATGGTACATTATGACTAACACACGCATATATGTATATACACACACTTGTGAGAAACTTGTCACAAGATTAGAATTGCGTTGTCTGAATCAAGTTTTATTTAAATGGTTTTTATGTTATTTTATCTTTTTTGTTACAGAACTTTAGATACCTACCTTCATTTTTGGACTATCATTTACTCATAATCCTTAATAATGATGGTGTATTAGTCAGAGTTCTCCAGGGAATCAGAACCAAGCTATGAATTCCAATAATTGTTTCATTAAATTCCCCAGGAGAAGCTGGATGTATGACGTAAGAGACAGAAATTCAGTCTGAGCATCAGTTCTCTCTTTAAGGCCTCTATCTGATTGGATGAGACCTCTCTCATTGCTGAAGGCAATTTCCCTTGTTGATTGTAGATGTAATCAGCCACAGATACAATTCACTGACGGATGATTTAAATCCATGAAATCCTCACAGGAACAATCAGACCAATGCTTGCTTGACCAAATAGACACCATAGCCTAGCCAAGTTGACAGATGTCAACAGATGGTGTATAATTTTATTTCATTACATATATGGAAAGAATCTGAAGTTTGTTTATATCTACTCTTTAGTCAGACTATATTTATTGGCCTGGTGATTCTAGGAACTCTTCCTTTCTAATGATCCTGTCTTCCATTCTGCCTGAATTCCATGACCATACACTAGATCTTGTCATTACCAATAAATTTAACCCTCATAATCTCAAATTCATGCATTTTTTTCTCTGACCACTACCTCCTATCTTTCCTTCTGATATCCCAACTCCAACAATTCCTTTCCTCCCCTACAACTTACAGTCTCTTGACTCTTTGACCTTTTTGCTCTTCCTCATCTCCTTAATATTCTCTGTTCCTCCTTACGCTTCTTAAGGAGGATCAGTCATTATAATTCCTCATTATAACCAAACCTCAATTCCTTGATCCTTCTCTCACTTTTTACGTCCTTAGCCAAACCTCAAACCATAGTTAAACTGAATTGACCATATCATGTTGGTACCTGCACAGCTGAACATGGCTTAGAAAAAAACATGAAAACTGGTGTCATTTGAAATGTAGGGCCATTAGCTTCAAGAGAGCCCTCAATGCTGTCATGGAGTGATACTATATTTCTATGTTCTGTTCAGTTTCCCACCATCCTACTTAACAGTTCCATGCCTCTGTTCTTAATTGCAAACCTCCCAACTCTTCTTTCTTTGTTATCTCCTACTTCTTTAAGAAAAATCAAAGCCATCAGAAGAAACTTTCAGACTTTTACTATGTATCTATTTACCTGCTTCCATCTATTATATACTGCTTAGTACTGTGCCTTTCTGCCTGTTGCTTTAGATAATTCATTCTTTTAATCCATTTCCTCCACCCATATACAAGCTCTCCCTCTGTCTAATGTACTTAAGATCTTTACTCTAGCAATTCTTCTGTTTATCTCCTACATCATCGGTTTCTCCCTATTTACTGGATCATTCCCATCTCCATACAGATCTGCTATTATTTCTTCCATTTTGAAAAATCCTGTTAAGTATTTCTGCTGCTAGCTTCTTCACCATTTCTCTGCTACCTTTTGTGGTAGAATTCTGTAGAAGAGGCCTCTCTACTTGATATCGCTAACTGTATAATTCCAATTCTCTTAACCCTACTTGAATCAAGTATTTCTCCCACCTTCCACTAAACTACCCTTGTTAAGCTCAACAGTTCTCTCCATGTTTCTAAATCCACTGGTTAATTCTCAGAACTCAGTTACTTTACCTAATAGCGGCTTTTGACACATTTAAATTCTTTCTCTTTGTCCTGTCCTTTTTACTTGGTTTCTGGGCCACTGCACTTCTTGCTTCTTACGTCACTGGATCTTCCTGTTCAGTCTCTTTTGTAGATACTTCTTTTCAGAAAACATCTCTTGATCTGGAAGTGCCCAGATCTTCTTTCTGTTTCTTCCCTTTACTTCTGTCTACTTTCTTTTTAACACTCACTCAGTTGGTGGTCTTTTCAAGTCCCATGGCTTTAAATACCATTATATGCTGATGATTCCCAAAATTGTATTTCCAGTGTGAATCTCTCTGTTGTAAACTCAGTTTCCTTTTCTAAGTCCTTTTGTATAGGTTTGGATATATTTTAAAGGAAGAACTTCTCCTACCACTATCTTGGTTTGAGCTACCATTTTCTCTTCTAAATGGTGATGGCCTTTCAAATGGTCTCTTTGCTTCCACCACCCCTACCCTCCTATGGTCTGTTCACAACATAGCAACCAGAATGTTGCTTTAAAAACTTAAGTCAAATTATATCATTCTTCTAAGCAAGATCCTCCTGTGACTAACTTCCTTATCTACTTTAAATCTTTACTCAGAGGGTCATTGTCCCTATGAGGTCAACTCTGAGTACCTTATTTAAATATACAACTTCCTCCTTACTCCCAGGTTTGACCCTGGGACTTCAATCCCTTTATTTTTTTTGTTTTTTTTTCTCCTAATAACACTTACTGCCTTTTAATCTAGCATATTAATTATTTATTTATTATGTTTTTTTTAAGATTTGTCTCCCTTTACCAGACTATAAACTCCATGAAGGCAAGGATTTTTGTTTATTGATGTAAACAAAGCACCTACAATAATGCCCATCATATTTAAGGTGCTCAATAAATATTTGTCCAATGAATGAATGTTAGTAAGCATTGAGTATACTTAGCAAGGATAAACTTCTTCTTTAAAAGTTGCATGCTTTTGTTTGCCTTCTTACTATCAACATATACTTTTTTTATTTGTTTAACTATAATTCCAAATTTAAAAAATTTTATTAAAGAAGTTGTGGGTTTACAGAGCAATCATACATAAAATATAAGATTCTCATATAGCACCCTATTAGTAACACCTCCATTGGTGTGGTACATTTGTTCCAACTGATGATAGCATATTTTTTATAATTGTACTATTAACTGTAGTCCATGGGTTAACTTAGGTCTCTTTGTTTGTGTTGTATAGTTTCAGTGCTATTTAAAAAAATTTTTTTCTAGTACCTTTTTTTTCTAAACTTAGATAAGTTGTGAGTTTACAAAATAATCATGCATAAAATGTAGAATTGCTATACATCACACCAACAACACCACCTTGCATTAGTGTGGAATATTTGTTACTATTGAAGATAGCACTTTTTTCTAGTTGTACTTTTTTTTTTTAACGGTAGCTATACCTTTGTTACAACTGATAAAAGATTATTAAAGTAGTTCTGTTTGTTATCCATTATTTACCTTAGGTATATTTTTCTCATATGTCACTGTATTATTACTACCTTGTATTAGTGTTATATATTTGTTCTAACTTGATGAGCTTGCTTATTATAATTAGTTTGTAACAGTGAGATAATACAATATTTGTCCTTTTCTGTTAGCTTATTTCACTCAACATAATGTCCTCAGGTTTCATCCATATTGTTGCATGCATCAGAACTTCATTCCATATTATTCCATCATATGTATATACCACATTTTGTTTATCTGTTCATCAGTTGATGAACACTTGGGTGACTTCCATTTTTTGGCAACTGTGAATAATTGCACTATGAACATGAGTGTGCAAATAATCTATATGAGTCCCTGCTTTAAATTCTTTAAAGTATATACCTAGCATTGAGATTATTGGGTCACATGATAATTCTATACTTAACTTTCTGAGGAACTGCTAGACTATCTTCCACAGTGACTGTACCATTTTACATTCCCACCAGCGATGACTGAGCATTCCTGTTTGTCCACATCCTCTCCAGCATTTGTAATTTTCTGTTTTGTTTTTTTTTAAATAGTAGCTGTTCTAGTGGGCATGAAATGTTCTGTCATAGTTTATATTTGCACTTCCTTAATAGCTAGTGATGTTGATTGTCTTTTCATGTGTTTTTTGGCCGTTTGTGTATCTTCTTTGGAGAGATATTTGTTGAAGTCTTTTGCCCATTTTTAAATTGAGTTCTTTTTCTATTAGTTTTTGAGTTGAAGGATTTTTAATATATTTTAGATATCATGCCCTTATAGGATGTGTGGTTTGCAAGTATTTACTCTCATTGCATAGATTGTCATTTTACTTTCACAGTAGAGTCCTTTTGGGCACAAACATTTTTAGTTTGTATGAGGTCCCATTTATTTGTTTTTTTCTTTTGTTATTTGTGCTTTGATTGTAAAGTCCAAGAAACCATTGTGTAATACAAGGTCTTGAAGATGCTTCCTTATGTTTTCTTCTAGGAGTTGGATAGTTCTGCCTTTTTTATTTAGGTCTTTGATCCATTTTGAATAGATTCTTTTAGAAAAGAATGGGAATGTTTTTCTTCTTCCATTTCCTCCTTTAAACCCTGGTTGGATTCAGAGAAAATTGTCTGTTACCTATCTAGTACTGCCTTTAAAGGTTGTGATATAACACTGTGGGAATTTTAGCCATTGGTACTTTATGGTGACCCCTTTATGTAATGAGAAATTACCTTTAAGTGTTATCTATCTTTGATATCTTACTGATTTTTTGAAAAATTATTTTGTATAATAAGATAATTTGAGTGAACTAATACTGTATAGGTGTCTACAGATATTGGTTGCTTTAACAGTACTAATTAAAAACATGTTTGCAATGGAAAATCTAGATTTCTTTAAAAATTAATTTATTATGGCATGCAACATGTAATATTTCTTTCCTTTCCAACTGCTTTCTATTATATGCTTAGGGTTTAGATCGCTCCAATTCCTGGGTTAACACTGGTGGTCCAAAAGCTGCCCCATGGGGATCCAACCCCAGTCCAAGTACAGAATCAACACAGGTGGTGTTTACATTAGAGGTTTCTTTATTGGCTGCTGATGTTTCCCTTTAGAACATTACTTTTTAGTATATACTATGATTTCAGTGGCTTGCTATTTTAATCATTAAAAAGTCTGTACTTTTGTTTATTTAGCACATTTTCCAACTACTATGCATGAATACCACCAGTTGTACCAGTAATGCTCTCTGCTCCTATTTCCTATCTTCTCTATCTACCTTTTTTCCTTATATACCCTGTCATTATTTAAGTGCCTGCTGCTTATTCAGTTGATGGCTTTTATAACAGTTTCTATTTTATGGGTAGCACATATTTAGTAGGAACTTTTGAATTTTTATGTGAAAAATACCCTCACAGTTTTCCATTTGTTTTTGGTTTAAAGTATAGCTATTGTATCATTTGCATTTAGCATTTACTATCATGTCATTTTTTCCCATAAACCATGGAACAGAAAGACTTATATGTAGAAATTAAATGTGGATCATATATGAAAATTAATCCCCATGCTTTAAGATTAAATGTCAGAAGCAAAAATCCATTTTAATTTGTACTCTGTTGCAAAGTATGAAATTTATTTTAACTTATTAATTAGGTTTTTCTTAGTTAGGTCTAGTTGCTTGATAGCTAATACTGCATGATGCCTCAAAATATACTTCTCATCTGTGCATTGAGTTTGAAGGAAAATTCTCTTGTTCTTGAAAAAAATGTTAACTGCATGTTTAATATTATAAGTGATTTATATTAATGGCAAACCTGAACAGTTGTTTTTGATAATAGTGAAAAATAGAAAAAAATAATTCTAAACTTTTTTATTGAATATAAAACTTTTTATTTCATCTCTGATCTGAGGCAGTTTGAGAAGTATGTTTTTACTTTTTGTATTTCCTTACTAGATAAATGCATGTTTACAGATCACACAGATAAAAGTTTCATTCTTTGCAACACTCTGAATATTATACAATCATTAAAATGCTCACCTTTTTAAAGACTAAAAAATATATAGAAGCCATTTTGATACTTCTAATACATTGTAAGTAAAGCAGCTTAAAATGGTGAAAATGAGATGAGCAATAAAATAGATAGTAGTTGAAACCACAGTAAAACTCTATTTTTAAAATTGTACATAATCCTTGAACTGCATAATCATCCACAGCAAACTTTAATGTTATCTCGCCATTCACTCATCTTCACTCCATAGGCCATGGATCGAAGTTGTAATCGTATGTCTTCGCACACAGAGACGTCAAGTTTCTTACAAACATTAACGGGACGCTTACCAACTAAAAAGGTAGATTCGTATGAAGATAGTTTATATGGGGGGAAATGATTGCAACTGTTAAATAGATGTAAGATTTCTTTGTATAAGAAATCATCTTTATAGCATGAGAAATCAATTATTGCCTTGTGTTTTAAAATATACCTGAGCAAGCAGTGCTTGCATGATGCCTTTTGGGGTATGCCTCTCTGGCATAGGTTCTTTTATATTATGATAATATTTATACCATTTGGGATTGACTATTTTCACAGTTTAATGAATTCAAATTTGATCATTAGATTTTAGCGCCAAAAATGTATCAACTCTTAATTCTGTTTCTGTAACTGCTTCTGTTTTGTTTTAAATCTCCAGGGAAAGGAAGATGAGTTAGAAAAATTATCACTCTTAGTAAGATTTGTTGATTTGCTTCCCTTATGCACAGTTTTGTTAGTCCTTTCTCATATTAATATATGCTAATTTACAAATGCTTTGTATGCAATATCCATTATAAAAGTTCTTCTTTTTTGAAAAAAGACTTTAAGAACCTGAAAACTTGAAAATTAATGACTTATATCAAAGTTAAAATTTTTAAAGTGTTTTCCTAAATTGTACAAGCAAATCTCACAAATGTGTTTGTATCTGTTAAGATATGTATTTAAGGTGCAAACAAGATTCTTTGTAACTGTGAGTTTTATGTTTATTTCTGTTTGCAAGTACAATTTAGGATGCTATTTTCCACCGTCTTTTTAAAATTATATTTTACTCCAAGATAATGAATAATTTTTTCAGCTGTTCAGCATACCTCTGTCTTATATGTATAAATAGTCGTTTCGTTAATGGATGTCTTCACTGCATCATTGAATGGTTCACATGTCTTATTTTGCTTATTCTCATTATGTCTTCATTTTTATTTTCATTATTATTTAGTTTATATTATAAGCAGATTTGACCTTAATAATGACTTTGGATTTACTTCTGAATAGCTTTTTCATGAGGAGTTGGCTTTGCAATGGGTTGTTTGCAGCGGCAGTGTTCGGGAGGCAGCCTTGCAACAAGCCTGGTTCTTTTTTGAGTTGATGGTGAGCAAACTAAACATATTCTCTAATTTTTTTTTTTCTTGAGTGAACAATTTTATGGTAGTTCATTTTTCTAATCCTAAGAATCCTTTTCTATTGCTATCTGTTGTGCCTCCAGGACAAAATTACATGAGCTGCATCTCTTAAAAGATACTTTGGACTCCCAGCACTGTTTAGATAGAATTAGTGTGAGGTTCTTTTTTTTTTTTTTTGTGAAGTTCATTTAACTCCGTGTTTTCAAAGATTGTTGTAGAAAGTAGTCATTGTTTTAAGGAAACTTGTGACACATCCTTTCCTAGTCTGAACATGCAGATGTTTAATGGCAGTACTATAGATTTTATTCCAAACCCACCAGTATTACTATGTTTAGAAAGCTTACCTCTGGGAAATGCCAGTTACTTCCCTAAAAAGAACAAAACAAAAAACGCTTTTTGTATAATTCAATAAATGGTATTAAAACTGAACGAACAGATTAATATTACTAAAAAGACATGAATAGACATATATGTATATAGAAATATGCAAGAGCACTAAACTTTTTTTAATAAGTACTCACGATATGCTAGCACTGCCCTATGGGCTAGGTAACATTGAAGCATAAAGAGGGTGAGTAATTTGTGACATAATGCAGCTTGTATTTTATAGAGCTAGGATTCAGACCTAGGCATTCTGGCTCTTTCAACCTTTCACTTAACCATAGAGTCTCTAAAAGCTAAAATAAATAGGAAACAAAGAGGAAAAAAACAACCAAAGAAAGGAAAGAAACAAAGGGAGCTCCAGATTATTTTATAGGGTTTATTCTCAGCATTGAATTTATCTGTATTGAGAGTAACAAGATATCTTTCTCTAGAGATTTACTAATCTACAGAAAAGATAAATTGGGGGCCACAGATAAGGAAGAAGCAACTCATTTCTTTCTCTAAAGCATAAACATCATGTTTTTAATAAATGTTCTTTTAATATAAGATCAAAATTGTAATTTTGGCTTATTTTTTGATAATCCTAAATGTATGTTCAGATGTCATAATTATAAAGTAGTCAAAAGACTTCAGTTTAAGACTAGATCCTGTTTTTTAATAACTGTAGGACCTTCCTTCAATTTCCCTGAATTTCAAATTCTTTATTACTGTTACCTCAGTGTTGTGATAATAATCTGTATGTAGAAGTATTTTGTAAGCTTAAATCACTCCATTAAATTTTTTTTTACATGGGCAGGCACCGGAAATCGAACCCGGGTCCTCTGGCATGGCAGGCAAGCATCCTTGCCTGCTGAGCCACCGTGGCCCGCCCCACTCCGCTAAATTTTAACAAACATTTTATTATCAATATTTATTCATCCAATATTTATTGAACTATATGCCATATTATGCTGGATGATGAACACTACAGTGAAGATAAGGTTTCTAACCTCACAGTTCTTACAGTTTGGTAGTTATGCAATGGCAAATCACTGAGTCTTGGCAAACTTCCATTAAAAAATTTTCATACACAACTTTGTTCCTATTGCTAAGATAATTTTATGAAGGTGATTCAGTGATTGAGGTATCTTGTGTTTGGTATTTCTTGGAGGCATGCAAAATATGAACTTTTTCAAAATATTAGAGGAGTTAAATGTATTTCAGTTGTCTTTAAATCACATAGTATAGGCAAAAAATAGGCCTAATGTTTAAAGTTGTTGTAACTGTTAATTAAATCCATTAATAATTCAAACTAATACTGTATATGTTTTTTTCAGGTAAAGAGCATGGTACACCATTTATATTTTAATGATAAACTTGATGGTCCAAGGAAAAATCGTTTTCCAGAACGTTTCATGGATGACATTGCAGCTCTTATAAGCACAATTGCTAGTGATATAGTTTCACGATTTCAGAAGGTAATAATAACTTATTTTTTCTCTTTCAAACTAAGATTAAACTATCATACTTTAATATTTTCCTTTTTATTCTGTTTCTGAGGACACAGAAATGGTTGAGAGACTCAACACAAGCCTTGCATTCTTTCTCAATGATCTGTTATCTGTTATGGACAGAGGATTTGTCTTTAGCCTTATAAAATCCTGCTATAAACAGGTAATACATAAATAGTAATCAAATAATTTAAACTCTGTATTCTTTCTTTCAGGGCTGTAGCTAAGTGACCTTCAAGAATATATCCATTTAGTTATGTTTAAAAATGTAGGATATTTGAATTATTAAGTCAGGAATAAATTATATTTGTTTCTTCAGCATACAAAGATATGGGAAGGTGATGCCAATATAGTTGGCTTTTCCTTGAGTTGTATTGGCTGACTGACGACCACTTTTTAATTCCCATTCTGGATAGACCATCAAGTCAACAGTCTAAATGTAAAGCAGCCCCACAATGCCATGGAAGAATAGCATTTATCCTGAATGAAAAGTTAACCAAATATTTTGCGTTTTAAGTAATTTTTAAAGCAACTGCATTTTGCCATGTATTATTCCCATTGCAACCTTGAAATTTGTAGAGTTAGGAATCATAGACAGTTATATAGACCCGAGTCCCAAATGTCACTCAGAATATGTTGGAACTTTTCCACAAAAGCTGATTTTGTTTTAAAACTTTTATTAGCTGATCAATGAAATCTGTCTTTTGGAAAACATTAATTATTGGTCCTAATGGGCCACTTGAGTAGTGAGCTGTATAATCATTGCAGAATTATTTTGGGAACTTTAAAAAAAAAAATTAAAGTGTCTCAGGTTCCATTCCGCAACTATTGAGAAGTTTGAGTCTTGGAGGAGTGAAATGTAGAACACAGTATTTGTGAAACATTTCATAGCTGGTCACAAATTGGTTTTTGGGAACAGCTGATCAAAAATGCTCTTTGGCAGTCTAATATTTAGAATTTTGAAGATCCGTTCTATAGAATGCCATTACTGTTTGTTTCTTCTTATGGTCAGAGAAGTTAAAAACTATGCTAGAGCACTGACCCACTTGCAGATATTTATAATACTAAGTATTATTTTTACTTTTCTCCCAAATTTCATGTACTATTGCTAATAAAACTTGTCTTTTCTTTATTCTTCAAATATTGAAGACTATTTGCCAAGCATTGGGCTAGACCATAGGGATACTAAAGCTTTTAAGTCAGTTTATAGTATGTCTCCTCTAATAACTTATGGTGTAGTTAAGAAAATGAACAAAGAGCAGGCAATTAAAATAACAAGTAAATACAAAGTGCTATGAAAAGAATGGTTAATTTCTTTTGAGTGATAGATATGTAGTTATTTTGTTGATGTATGCAGTTCATTATAAAGTGCATCTTTGAGAAATAGAAACATTATTGCTATCTTGGAACTATGAGAATGTGGCTTTTAGGTTAGTCAAATGTGATTTATAGCATAAAGCTTGTAGTTCTGAATTTCATATTTTAGCAACTCTAGACAAAGCTGATGCTTATTATTTAAACCCAAAACTGCCTGCTGAGTAAAAACTTACTGCTGAGTACTGTTATTTAATTCTTTATTCCTTTATTCTTTGTATTAGAGAAATCAAATATATTTTTGGTGTTCTCTTATTTATGCAATGCTTACAAGGTATCCTCAAGGCTTTATTCATTACCGAACCCAAGTGTCCTGGTGTCTTTGAGGTTGGATTTTCTGAGAATCATCTGCAGTCATGAGCACTATGTTACATTAAATTTACCCTGCAGTTTACTTACTCCACCTGCATCTCCATCACCTTCAGTTTCTTCTGCAACATCTCAGGTATGCAAAATGTATGATTATATGTGTGTGTGTGTGTGTATTAATATATATATACACACACACACTATTGTGTAGTCTATATTTGTGAAAAAAATATGAGCACTGAGAAAACATAACTAATACTCTTTGAATAGTAACTGGATGATAGGATCAGTTCTGAGTGCTTTGAAAGTATAAACCTATTTAATCATTAGAGCAACTCTATGACTTATTATTCCTCTTTTACAGATGTAAAATACAGAAAAGGTTTGTAACTTACTCAAGGTCATACAAAACAATGTGACAGAGCCAGGCTTTGAACCAAGTTACATGCTGACTCTGTTCTAGTGTCCAGGCTTTTATTCAATATGTTTTATTGTCTGTTACAGATTCATGCACATGTACTTGAATTCACCTACATAAACTCACCTATTTGTATGCCTTCATGAGTTGGGTTCTCTGGAAGGTGACATTAAGATGGAATTTGGGGTGCAAGATGTTTATCGGTGGTCAATACCTGTGAAAGAAAGGGGATAAAGCATAACTGAGCAGAGAAAGAAGTCAAACTGCAACACAGGACTGACAAAGCCCTAAACAATTCTCTTACATCCAGAAAAAATCCAAAGGAAACTAGATGAATATTTATAGGTTTTCATTGCATGGCACTTGAAATAGCTAGTATTTTCCCTAACTACTGTAACAATAGCTAAGGGCTGTTGTAACAATTCTTGGCCCTGTTGTACAAATTGAGAGTAAGGGATTTTATGGTTTACAGTGTTAAAGAAGCCTATATTTTATTCCTTCCTCGTAAAATACTCTCTCGGCTACATTATTCCTGAGGCAAAACACTTTCTTAACCTGGAGTTGTCTAAAATAAAATTGATCTTAAGCTCTTAATTTTATTTTTGAAATATTTAATTCCTGAATCAGTTAAAATATAATTTCTTAGGATAGATCTCAGCTTCATATGTTTAAAAGAAAATTTTAAACTTCAGTTAGAAAAACTAGAAAACATCAGATATCTCCCATAACTCTTCTTTTTGCCTTTATAAAAGTCTCATGAATCAGTCTATTTCCACATACTCTTCCACGTGACTAGCACACACTTCTGTCTCTAGTGGAGGAGTCTGGTCTTTGGTTTTCTTCCCCTTTCGCCTGCCAAAGTGGGGCTTTATTGTCAGAGACAAATTAATCGTAGGTTCAGTTCCTAAAACCTTTAATGAGACACATCTGTTTATATATGACTCCCTACTGATCATCACATTCAGCCAGAAACCCATAGAATTTTTTCCATTATCTTATTCCCTACATTTTTATATAACCATGTATCTTTCAGATTCTGACAGACTTCTCTCTTTTCTGCAGAGAGGAGGAAGTAGAAATTTTACATACTTGTTAGAAAGATGATTTCTCCATAGAAAAAAATTTTAAATCTATTACTTATGTTTAGGGAAACACCCAACATTTGGAGGGTCACTGAATACGGATTATAGAAAAGTGAGTTTGAGGATGCTCTTATCGTGAAGTATACCTTGTAAGATATTAATTTTGCAGTATTAAAAAACTTCTAAAACTTTTCAGTTAATGAGTGGACTGAAAAATGGTAGTAGTTTTCCAAAGATAGAATGTCCTCTGAAAAACAGTTAAGTATTTGAAATTTCTCTGGAAGCCTTGACTGTGAATATTTCTACTGCACTGTGAGATGAACACTTAAATATAAAACATTTGGATTTAAGTGAATTCTTTTTTCCTTCAGACTATCATTGAAAGTCTAACTATCATTGATTAAGTAAGAGAATAAAAGTGAAAACAATGCAAAAGGTTCATATGAGAAAAAGGAAATAAAAATAATTAGAAGTATTATTTCATCATAACTTCCTATGTTAAAAGTAACAGCAATTATTTTATGTCAATGCTAATAATAGTAATATTAAAGAAACTACCCCTAGTTTAAGTTTATCTCATTTTCAGATAATACTTACATTTCATCTGGTATAATACTGTTTGTCTGTAGGATATTTTGTTATACAGCTATTTTAATTTTTTTCTACCCCACTCCTCAACAGAGTTCTGGATTTTCTACAAATGTACAGGACCAGAAGATTGCGAATATGTTCGAGTTGTCTGTGCCTTTCCGCCAACAGCATTATTTGGCAGGGCTTGTTTTAACTGAATTGGCTATCATTTTAGACCCTGAAGCTGAAGGGTGAGTAAACCAGTTTCTTTGTTAATGATACCTTTTTAAAAAAATTATTAGAGAAGTTGTAGGTTACAAAAAAATCATGCCAAAAATTCAGAGTTCCTGTTATACACTGTACATCCTTGGATTGGTATGGATGGTATGTTTGTTGCAATTGATGAAAGAATATTTTTATAATTGTACTATTAACTGTAGTCCATAGTATACATGTTGTACAGTGATAAGGTGGTGTTTTTTTTTCAGTTTTTCTTTTAGTGACATATATACAATCTGAAATTTATCCCTTTAACCATATTCAAATAAATAATTCAGTGGTATTAATTACATTCACAATGTAGTGCTATACTGTTACCATTCCATATTACCAAAACTTTTCCATATCCCCACCAGAAATTCTGTACCAATTTTGCTTTAACTCCTCATTCCCCTACCCTCTCCCCAGCCCCTGGTAACCTGTATTCCAGTTTCTACTCTTTGAATTTGCTAATTCTAATAATGTTATATTAGTGAGATCATACAATATTTATCCTTTTGTTTCTGGCATATCACACAGAACATGATGTCTTCAGGGTTCATCCATGTTGTCTTCTGATGAAATCCTTTGATGCAGAGGTTTTCATTTTGATGAGGTCCCATTTATCTACTTTTTTTTTTTTTCTCATGCTTCTGGAGTAAGGTCTAAGAAACCATTGGTTAACACAAGGTTGTAAAGATGTTTCCCTACATTTTCTTCTAGGAGTTTTATAGCGCTCTTATATTTAGGTCTTTGATCCATTTTGAGTTAATTTTTGTTTATGATATGTGGTAGAGGTTACTCTTCATTCTTCTCCGTATGGATATCCAGTTTTCTCAGCACCATTTGTTGCAGAGACTGTTGTTTCCCAATTGAGTAGACTTGACACCCTTGTCAAAAATTAATTGGCCACTGCCAGAGACCTGGGTTCAATTCCCAGTGCCTGCCCATGCAAAAAAAAAAAATTTAATTGGCCATAGAACTTTTAGTTTGATTATATTTTTCCATATATCTGTCCTTGTGCTAATACCATGCTGTTTTGATCTCTGTAGGTTTGTAATAAGTTTTAAAATCAGGAAGTGTGAGTATTCCAACTTCATTTTTTTGAAGATGGTTTGTCCCTTGATGATTGGCTTTTCCATTTCTTCAAAAAAAAGGCTGGAATTGCATTGAATCTGCAAAGTGCTTTGGATAGAATTGATGTCTTGACAATATTTAGTCTTCTAATCCATGAGCATGGAATATCATTTCATTTATTTAGGTCCTCTTTAATTTCTTTTAGCAGTGTTTTGTATTTTTCTGGATAGGAGTCCTTTATATCCTGGATTAAATTTATTCCTTGATATTTGATTCTTTTAGTTGTTATTATAAATGGAATTTTTTCCCTAAGTTCCTCTTTGGATTGTTCATTACTGGTGAATGAAACACTACCAATTTTTGCATGTTGGTCTTCACCCTACCACACATTAGTCAGAATCAATGTCAGGTGGAATGCCATGACAGTGAATAAGGCATTATGTACGTCCACAGATGGTAGTTTTGGCAGAAGCATTGTGTATAGGGAAGGTAACCCCATATCCCGAATATGTGTCAGTTCTAGTTAGAGTGAAACACTGCCCCTTTCAGGATGAAAGCAGTCCAAACTAATCAACCTGCCATCAGTTAGCAGGCTGATCACCTTAGGGAGTAATGCCGTATTGGAAGGCTGAGTGTGGGTCTCTGCTGCTGGCAGACTGGGCACTTAGCAGTGGCTGTAGCCAGTTTGGCCTTGGTGAGTAGAAGTCCACACTGCTCAACCCATGCATAACCTCCATCCCTACCACCGTGGCCCCATGGTGTTCATGAGCCCATTGGGCGGTGACAGGAGTCACTGGAGGAAAAAGCCAACTGGTATACAAAGAATGGGTAATCTTATCCACTTGACTATTAAAATCTTCCTCTGTTGAAATCACACTCTGGTGAACATTCACATGGGACACAAATATCTTATGTTTTTTGTCCACTATGAAAGGGCTAGCCACATACCTTTTCCCTAGACCTCTTTGTCACCAGTTTTCCAATTGTGTTCCTTTCAAGTCTGGGACCATACAACCAAACTATTGGCGACAGCCCATTGATCAGTATAATGCACCTCCAATCATTTCTCCTTGAACAACCCAGTGCAGTCTTGGAGGTTCAGCCCACTGGGAGGATTTTCCCTTCACCACTGTCCTTCAGGGCTGTCCCAGAAAGGGCTGTAATGTTATACCTCTCCACTTTTGAGTGGTACCTGTATATCCTGCTGAACCATCTGTAAACCAGGCCCAAGTTTTCTCTTTCTCAATCAACATCTTATAAGGAACTTCTCATGTAACTTACTTGTCCTTTTAGGACCTGCTTGAACCCTATTTCATGTATGTCACTTTCATATTATATTAGCGTGCTGCTGTGCCTGCTCAACTAATCCTTACATTCTAGAACAGGGGAAATAGCCACAAAATAGGTATGGGCACCCACTGGACCCAATGTGAGCCAGAACTGAGCTAAAATTCCATTGATCAAAGTAGAGCAGGTTTAATCTCTTTAGGTGGAAGCTGGATGGCTGGTTCCTCGGAGCACCCTGGGGGTGGCATAGCTGATTCTTCAGAGCAGGTTTATCTGGCAAAGACTCGGCATTAACAACGCATGTGTCACCATTCCAATTTTCGGTATCCCTTTGCTTTCCAACTATTGCCCTCACTTAAACAGGAGATGCCATGCAAGTATGGGAATTTGGTTTACATTGTAATTCAGCACTCCTACAGTGAGGCTCTAGGTCTAGTTTTTATAAATCTCAAATCTGCTGCTACATGAAATAAGATTTTATTTCAGGTAACATAAGAAACTTTTATGGCCTTCATTTGGTACTAAAATTTGAAGGCTTGAGCTCATCCCTTTCTTTTATAACTTTCCAGCATGTTTTGGAACCACCAGCTAACATCATCATATCTTTTATACACACAAAACCCTGTTATGGTTTCAAAAACTCTCTCCCCCCAAGCCTTGCCTCTTATAAATATTTGAATAGCTTGATTCCAGTGGTGATATTTTGTGGATCTCTAATGCCAGCTCACGCGATGGACTATCAGTGCCATCTTGATTATCAGAAATGGAGTCGTTAGTATCTTTGAACCTACTCTGATTAGAGAACCAATTAGAAAATACCCAGAACCATTTCATGAATCCTGTCCTTGAGATTCTGTTTCTCAAGAACCACTCCCAACACTAAAGCTGTATTAGTCAAGGTTCTCTAGAAAACCAACAGGAGATAATTGTAAATATTATGGGATTTTTGTAAGAATTGCCTCACATGCCTGGGGATGGGCAAATCCACATTCTGTAGGGCAGGCGGCAAGCTGGGAATTCTATTCTGATGGTGGTTTTTGATGAATTCCCCAGGAGACGCTGACTGGCTGAAGTAGAAATAGAAATTCTCTCTTACTACTGAAATCGTCATTTTTCGGACTGTCTTCCATAGCAGTTGTACCATTAAACATTCCCACCAGCAGTGCATAAGTGTCCCAATTTCTCCTCCAACATTTGTAGTTTACTGTTTGTTTAATAACAACCATTTTTATTGTATGTATCTTATTGTAGTCTTTATCTACATTTCCATTATAGCTAATGAGAATGAACATCTCTTCATGTGCTTTTTAGCCATCTGTAATTGCTCTTCAGAAAAATGTCTGCTCATATCTTTAGCCTCTGTATGCATGATTTCTTTATGTATACAGGATATCAAACCTTTATCCGATGTGTGATTTACACATGTTTTTTCTCATTGAGTTGGGTGCCAGTTTACCTTTTTTGACAAAGTCTTTTATTGAAGCACAAAAGCATTTGATTTTGAGGAGTTCTCTCATTTATCAATTTTTTCTTTTGTTGCTTGTGCTTTGGGTATAAAGTTTAGGACGCTGTCTCCTATTACTAGGTCTTGAAACTATTTCCCTATATTTTCTTCTAGGAGTTTACATGTTTGATCCAATTTGAGTTAATTTTTTTGTAGAGTGTAAGGTAAGGGCCCTCTTTCATTCTTCTGGCTATTGATATCTCCCGTGCCCATTTATTGAAAAGACTATTTTATTCCAGTTCAGTGGATTTGGGGGCCTTGTCAAAGATCAGTTTACCAGAGATTTGGTGGTCTATTATTGTACTCTTGATTCAATTCCATTGGTCAATACTTCTGTCTTTGTGCCAGTACCATGCTGTTTTATTATAAAGCCACACTGGCTTTATAATAAGTTTTAAAATCAGGAAGTTAATCCTCCCACTTCATTCTTCTTTTTTAGGATACTTTTAGCTATTCAGGTTCTCTTTTCCTTCCAGATGAATTTGGTAACTAGCTTTTCCAAATCTTCAAAGTAGGTTGATGGAATTTGTATTGGTACTGTATTGACTCTATAGATTATAATGAGTAGAATGTTAACTACATTTAATCTTCATATCATGAGCATGGAATGTCTTTCCACCTATTTAGATCTTCTTTGATTTCTTTTAACAATTTTATGTAGTTCTCCTTTTATGAGTCCTTTACATCCCTAGATACTTGATTTTTTCAGTTGCTATTTTGAATGGAATTTTTTCCTTCACTGACTGCTCGGTTAGGTCATTGCTTGTATATAGAAACATTACTGATTTTTGCACATTAATTTTATAACCTGCCACCTTGCTGAATTTGTTTATTAGCTCAAGTACCTTTGTTGTAGATTTCTCAGATTTTCCAAGTATAGTACCATGTCATCTGCAAATAATGAAAGTTTTACTTCTTCCTTTGCAATTTGGATGGCTTTCATTTCTTTTTCCTACCAGAATGCTCTTTCTAGAACTTCTAGTACAATGTTGAATAATAGTGGTGAAAATGTTCACTAATATATGGCACTTGTGCCATGGGTTAGGGCAAGAGTGTGCACATGTGCAGGGTAGGTGTGTGGGGTGCAGAAATCAAGAGGTCTATGCATAGATACCTGGGTACCCGACAGGGAGGATGTGGCTCTATAGTTGCATGGATTTGGGGGGCAAGACCCTGGTGTGTGTGGGTCTGGGAAGCAGGGACCTGGTGTGCATGGGTTTAGAGTACTGGGCCCTGGTGTGCATGTATGCAGAGCTCAGGGGCAGCAGGGTGAGATTGTGTCTGTGTGCACTGGGGACAGGTATGGCCTGGATGCACAGGTCAGTGCTTGCCTAGAGCTGACAGGGCATGGTGTACATGGGTGGGTGTGCGTGCTCACATCTTGGGGACCGGATGCTGATGTGCACATGGGCAGAGCTCCGTGGAGGGCCGGATGGGGTTGAGTGACTGTATGAGCTGGGTACTGGTGCATCCCGGGTATGAAGGTGAACGTAGTAGCCTGGATGTGCAGGTGACTGCCTGCAGGGTGTAGGGCGGGGGAGATGGGATTGAGTGGCTAGCTGCCGTATGTAGGTCTTGGGAGGGTCGGGGCGAGACTGTGCACTTGTGTGGGAGAGGTGGGTTGGTCTGGGATGGGCTTTTGTGCATGCATATGACGGGTTTGTGGGGACGGTGATGCTTGCAGCTCAGTTGAAGTGTGGGTGACAAGATTTAGGTCCGTGGGTTGGGGGGGCATCATAGATTACAAGGTATGGCCATGCGCATGAGTGTAGCGCTTTCAAGGAACACAGCTTCGCTTACTTCCCTGTTCCTGTCTCCCTGTCCATGCACTCCTGACGGCTCCAGGTCTCTATCTGAAAATGGACAGGCTAGGCTGTTTGCACTATTCAGCCAGCCTCCGGTTCTCTCCATCTCAATTCTGCTTTTTCAACTAGGGCCTCCGGGTCACTTACACCCTGGAATCACTCTCCCAGTTTTTTTTCTGTCCCTTCTCTAGCTGTTCTTTGGAGCAGGGGTGAACTTGACCTTTCCTGTTCTACCATTTTCCTGTAAGCTTTCCTTCTTCGTGTTTTAACATAAATATTTCAGGCAATACATTTCCCTCAGAACCATGCTTTTGTTTCTTCCCGTAAGTTTTGGCATGTTGTGTTTTCACTTCTATTCATCTCAAGATATTTTCTGATTTCCCTTGTGATTTCTTTGACCCACTGATTATTTTAAAATGTGCTATTTAAAGTCCATATATTTGTAAATTTTTCAGTGTTCCATCTATTAATGATTTGTAGCTTCATTCCATTGTGGTCATAGAAGATGGTTTTTATAGTTTCACTCTTCTTAGATTGCAAGAAACAAAAAACCTCAGTTAAAGCTGTCTTCACTAATAAGAGGAAATTATCTCATGATTGGAAGAAATACAGAGTTTTTTAGCATAGTACAATCAGTAGCTTAATGATGGCTTCAAGGTTCTGGTTCTTTACTTCTCAGCTGTACTAGAAGCTTCAGCTTCATCCTAAACCTAGAGCCTCTTTTTTTTTTTAATTAATTTTTAAATTTTTTTTTAAAATACCAAAAAAACACCAAACAGATGCAAACATTCGTAACTTTTGATCATTCCGTTCTACATATATCATCAGTGATTCACAGTGTCATCACAGAGTTGCATATTCATCATCATGATCGTTTCTTGAAACATTTGCATCTATTCAGAAAAAGAAATAAAAAGAAAACAGAATCATACATACCATACCCGCCACACCTCCCCCTCACCGATCACCAGCATTTTACTCTAAATTTATTTTAATATTTTCCCCCTATTATTGATCTTTATTCCATATGTTTTACTCATCTGTTGACCAGGTAGATGAAAGGAGCATCAGACACAAGGTTTTCACAATCACACAGTCACATTGTGAAAGCTATATCATTTGTACAATAGTCTTCAGGAAACATGGCTACTGGAACACAGCTCCACGTTTTTAGGCAGTTCCCTTCAGCCTCTCCACTACATCTTGAGTAACAAGGTGGTATCTATTTAATGTGTAAGAATAGCCTCCAGGATAACCTCTCGACTCTGTTTGGAATCTCTCAGCCATTGACACTTATTTTGTCTCATTTCACTCTTTTGGTCGAGGAGGTTTTCTCAGTCCCCTGATGCTGAGTCTCAGCTGATTCTGGGGGTTTTCCCTAGAGCCTCTTTTAAGTATAAGGTATTAGTCACTGGCAATGAAGTTTAAATCCTTACTTGTTCATGTCCAGGAGGATAAAAGCCCAGTTTCCAAGCAGGCAATGTAAATCTTCCCTTTAGACTGATTTGGCACACCTGTCTAGTAATCTGTGCTTTGGTAATAAACATAGGGAGTGTGAGGAATTTGGAAAATTTTTAGAGAAATTACTGGAAAAATTGCATAGCATAGGAGTTGGCAGAGATAGCCAGAAAATGAAGTCTGAGAGATGTCTATTAGATGTAGTTCTTGACAATCTCTAAAAATATACTTTCTGAATAAAAATCTGGAAAGGAGAAGAGGGAATCTTCATCTAGATTTCTTATATAGCTTTATAAAATAGTTGAAAAGATCAAGGGCTTGGGAGTAAGATTGCTTAGTTTCAAATCCCAGACTGTAAACTACTGTTTGATCTTAAAAGATAATTTTTTTAAAAAGTAATATTTACTGTTCAACACACTATTCCTAACTTGTTTCATAGATTATGTAACTTAGTTCTCAGCCATTTTATGAGGTAAGTTTATGTTACAATCCTCAAATCGTAGGGAAATTGAGACTTAGAAAGATTAAATTCTTCTTAAAAGTCATTTAGCTATTAAATAATGAATCTACTACAGTACCATGTTGTAAGTATTCAAAACTGTTCGCTTCAAAAAAAAGAAAGTAGATTAATGAGAAAGTAAATGGCCACTTAGTATAGACTCTATACTTGGGAACTTTATTACTGAAGTAATTATAATGTAGTAGTTTATTACTGGTGATGATTTTGTATAAGCTGGAGGAAACTAGGTTCAATTGAAGATATATTTGCAAGAGAGTAAAGCCTTATTTGAAGAAAGAGGGGAAAATTTTAGCAAGAGCAGACATGGAAGTTATTAAAAAAAAAAGATAGGATTCTTGAATATGTAGAGGAATAACCTTCTGAGAGAAGGTACAACTTTTCTGATACAAAGGGAAAGATGATTTGTTAGGTATAGAAATGGAGATGTATCGAAAGATCTGGCTAGAGCAAATTCAGAATGGCCTTATTCTCTTATAGGAAATTGGAATCTTCTAATGATATTATTGGCAAGAGGCCTAAGGAGAGAGAATGGGATCTCAGATTAATACTGGGTATAGCATTAAGGGCCAATTGAAGTTTGAATGGGTGAATTTTTTATTGGAATGGCTTGCATCTAATCCATTGGAATGCCTTTAGTCTAAGAAGAGAGGCAAAAGACAATGTGAAAGTGAGACTGCCCTCATTTAGCTCATTTTTAACTTTGAGGGCATCGGAGTCCAGAAAATGAAATGTATTAGCAAGGAAGGAGTTCAGTTTAAATAGACAGCCACAGGCAACCCCAACTTGTGGATTACATAATCCATTAGGTAAAGGATTTTTTTGTTTTGTCCTTCAAATAAAGGTTAAAAAAAAATCTTTTGGTAAATGTGAAAAGATCTGATTTTATCAAATAAAATTTACAGCTGCTTAAAATTGACTTTTTGTCTTTGCTTTAATATATAACTATAGGTGGTCTTAAGTTCTTTAATATTCAAATGTAGTAATAAGTAATAAGGAGTTAATGGATTCAGATTTATGTTTTACTGAATTCATGTAGCATTTCCTTTCTCCTCAGTTCTTATTTTTTTGCAGAGACACATCCATTAACTTTAAAATAAGAAATGTTGCATAGGAATACATGAAAAGATATGATAAAGTTAAGAAGTTGAACAAAATTCATTTAGTACCATGCCATAATGTTTGCTTTAAAGATGTAAACTGATCTCGTGGCCTCACTTCTACTTCTTCTTCTTCTTCTTTTTAAATAGTCTGTTTGGATTGCATAAGAAAGTCATCAGTATGGTACACAATTTACTATCCAGTCACGACTCAGACCCACGGTTCTCTGACCCGCAGATAAAGGCCAGGGTGGCCATGTTGTATCTACCTCTGATTGGCATTATTATGGAAACTGTACCTCAGCTTTATGATTTTACAGGTATTTAGCATATTCAAGATATATTTTAATGACAAAGACCGATGTTTAAAAGTGTTAGAAAATCTCCCAAGGATAAACATCTTATTTTAGGAAAAGCAAATATAATTTAAAGTACACTGATAAAAGTGACCTGGAAATGCTAAACCACATTACTGAGAAACTTTTGACTGTGAGAGAATTCATTGCAAAATTCCTGTAAGTAGTTCTTTTAGTGGATTTTAAAATAAAATTTTTTAGTGATTCTATACCTATTTTTTTTAAGGAAATTGTGTGTGTAGTGATGTCTATCACCATCAGTCTCAGTAATATTTGGATATTTAATTGGAATTAACATTCACCTGAATATCAAGAATTGTGTTTATTGCTAACTTTGAATTAATGAATTGGAGTTTTGTTGCTTTTTTTAAACTAGAAACCACAAACTTTTATTGCTCTGACTTTGCATGTTTATAATTTATTTACATTCTTTGATTTACCACAAAGAAAGCATTGTAGGTTGCATTAAATTAACAGTTAACCGGATAAATTACTTCCAGTTCAATTAAAACAAAAACAGACATATATAGAGTACCTAGTATGTGCTAAGAGACACAGATGGCAGGTGAGACAAATATAACCAACTCCTTACTTTTAAGGTGATTTATAGTTCAGTAAGTTTCCTAAAATTTTACTCACTAAAATGGGTTTCCTTACTTGAAGAAAGAAATGTTTGTATTGTTATGTCTTATTTTACTAGCCAGTTAGAGTTCTCTACAAAATCATAAATACAACTATAGTTATGAGTAAGTGGTTAAAATATTCTTTTATTAACTTACAAAATAGAAATAAATCATGGTAAATATTACATGTTAGCAGATTTCTCTTTTAAAGAATAATGGAGAATAGGAAAGGGAATTGCATGCTCAAGAATTGTTAGTTGAGTTGACTGTAATTTTATTTAATTTTTTGAAATATTTTTCTCCAGAAAGTCACAGTCAGCGAGGAAGACCAGTTTGTGTGGCTACTGATGATTACGAAAGTGAAAGCGGAAACATGATAAGTCAGACAGTTGCCATGGCAATTGCAGGAACATCAGTTCCTCAACTGACAAGACCCGGCAGTTTCCTCCTCGCATCAACGGTAAAAACAATCGTAAAGAAATATTTTCTAGAAAGACAAATATCCACAAGGATGCATCCTTAAATACCTGAGGTTGTTATGTTAGCTGATGCGAAAGTGCTCTGAATTTCATTTATATGGAAACATCTAAGGTTCAGAGAATATTACCTATCGTATACCAAGTTATTTTAAGACCTTTAACATTTGTGGTATAAAATAATCCTTTATTCTGTCATTCAGAACTTTGAAAACTACCTTATTAAACCTCTCCCATTACTCTTTATTTTTATTAATCCATTTTGTTCTTTATCCTTAAAAGGAATATTTTCAGTTGTTTAGCAGTTGAGATTTTTTAAATTTTAAATTTAAATTTTAAAATTTAAAATTTAAATTTTAAAAATATTGATATTTACTTTCTCTCACTTTTCCTCCTTTAAAGAGGGAAGGAAGTGAGGCTGGGGAAAAGCAATATGCCAATAAGCAAGGTGACGATCTAAAGATTTTAAATGACTTTGTTTCAAAAACTGCAGTAATATTTATGGAAGCTGACCTATTTGGTAACTTTTTTAAAGAAACAACTTAACATATATTTACATAGCAGGACATTCACCCATTTTAAGATACAGTTTGTGGTGTTCAGTATATTTAGAGAATTGTGCAACTATCACTACATTCTAATTGTAGAACATTTCCAACACCTGAAAAAGAAACCTTCTGCCCATTAAGAGCCAAATTTTCCCCTATTACTACCAGTAGGCAGCAACTAATCATACATGGAATTATACAATATGTGGGGTTTTTTTCATTTTTAATTTAATTTTATTTATTTATTTTTAAGATATTTTTATTTAAAAATCTTCACACACATACAGTCTATACATGGTGTACAATCAGTAGCACACAGTATCATCACATAGTTGTGTATTCATCACCATGATCATTTTTAGAACATTTGCATCACTCCAGAAAAAGAAATTAAAAAAAATCATACACCCCATACGCTTTACCCCTTCCTCTTGTTGACCACTAGTATTTTCATCTACCCAGTTTTTTTTACCCCTTATCCCCATTATTAATTTATTTCTCATCCGTAATTTTTTACTCATCTCTGCATACCTTGGATAAAAGGACCATCAGACACAAGGTTTTCACAATCTCACAGTCACATTGTAAAAGTTATATCATTATACAATTGTCTTTAAGAATCAAGGCTACTGGAACACGGCTCAACAGTTTCAGGTACTTCCCTCCGGCACTCCAAAACACCATAAACTAAAAAGGAATAGCTATATAATGCATACAAATAACATCCAGAATAAGCTCTCACTATGTTTGAAATCTCTCAGCCACTGGAACTTTGTCTCATTTCTCTCTTCCTCCTTTTGGTCAAGAAGACTTTCTCAATCACATGATGCCGGGCCTTGGAGAATCTCGGCAATTCTGTCCCATGTTTATACCCCTGGGAGTCATGTCCCACATAGTAGGGGACCCCAGACCTTAGTCTCTGTGGTTCTGCCTCTGAAGACATTTTTCTTTCACTTTTTCCCTTTTCTGTCCTTTTTAGTCCAGACTTGTAGTAGTTCTGTTTAAACAAATCCCATAACACTCTTGGTTTTCTAGGCATTATGCTGGGATCATCCCTATCAGACAAAAGGACTTTCCACAAATCCTTTCTGGATAACACCATCACCAATCCTCACTTCTCCTGTTATGGCGGAGTATGTCCATGCTCAGATAAATCTTCACGTGGGGCCCTGTTCACTGGGGTCTCACTTTCTCGAAGTCCAGAATTTTCCAGAACACCAATTTCTTCTTTCTTTGTACCCAAGAATTGAGTTCTCAACTTATCTCTTTCCTCTCACATTTTACTATAAGCTTCAGGGAGCAGCCAGACTGTATTTTCCACATTTAGGTTGGAAATTTCTTCTGCTAAATATCCAAGTTCATCACTCTCAAATTCTGCCTTCCTTCTACAAGGAATGCCTTCTGTTCTAGTTTTGCAAGCTGCCAGAATTTGATATACCAGAAGCAGAACACCTTTTAAAAGGGAGGAATTTATTAAGTTGCAAGTTTTCAATTCTAAGGCTGTACTAAGATCCAATATTAAAGCAAGGCTTTAGAAATGTCCAATCTAAGGTATCCAGGGAAAGATACCTTGGTTTAAGACAGCTGATGTCATTCAGGGTTTCTCTCAACTGGAAAGGCACATGGTGAACATAGTGACGTCTGCTAGCTTTCTCTCCAGGCTTCTTGTTTCATGAAGCTCCTCTGGGAGTGTTTTCCTTCTTTATCTCCAAAGGTCTCTGGCTCTGTGGGCTTTCATGATTCTTGTGGCTCTCTCCAAAATGTTTTCTCTTTTAAAGGATTCCAGTGAACTGATCAAGACCCATCTAGAATGGGTAGAGTCACATCTTCCTTCTAATTAAAGGTTAATACCCACAATTGGGCGAGTCACATCTCTGTGGAGATAATCTAGTCAAGTTTCTAACCTACAGTACTGAATAGTGATTTAAAGAAATGGCTTCCTCCACAAAATAGATCAGAATTAAAACATGCTTTTCTAGGGTACATGATCCTTTCCAACTGGCACACCTTCCTTCCAGTTTGGAACATGTTCATCATTTCCGTCTAAAGCCTCATCAGAGGTATCTTTAGAGTCCACATTTCTAACATGCATCTCTTCAGAGCATTCTAGGCCTTCTCTATCAAGCTCCTCACAACTCTTCCAAAATCTTCTCCTCATCCATTTAAAAGCTATACCAACATATTTGCTATTACAAACTACAGCAGCACCCCACTTCTCTAGTACAAAATCTGTGTTAGTTTTCAAGCTGCTGGAATGTTATATACCAGAACTGGAACAGCTTTTACAAAGGGGAATTTAAAAAGTTACAAGTTTACAGTTCGAAGGAAGTGAAAGTGTCCAAATGAAGGCACCAATACGAGGTTATCCTCACTCAAGAAAGGCTGGTGGGTCTAGAACAGCCCTGTCAGCTGGGAAGTCAGATGACTGGCATCTTCTGGTCCCCTGCTCCTGGGCCCCGTTGCTTTCAGCCTCTGTTCCTGTGCGGGTCTTCACTTTACTTTTCCAGGGCTCGCTTTCATCTCTTGGATTCCCTTGACTTTCTCCAGGTTCTGGCTTGCTAAACATCTCATAACAACATCAGCTGGGTTTCAAGCATCTCCAGGCATCCATGTCTCTGTTCTCTGTGTGTCTTCATCTGTGTCAGCTCTGCTGCGACGTTTCTGAGGCTCTGAGGCTTCTGTCATTTCTGGTGCTCTCCAAAATGTTTCCTCTTTTAAAGGATTCCAGTAAATTAATCAGGATCCACCTAGAATGGGTGAAAATCACATCTCCACCTAATGAACAGGTCACACTCAAAATTGGGCATGCCACATCTCTGTGGAGATAATCTAATAAAAATTTTCCAACCTGCAGTATTGAATCAAGACCAAAAGAAATGGTTGCTCCCACAAGATTGGATCAGGATTAAAACATGGCTTTTCTAGGGTACATGATACTTTCAAACCAGCACATATGACAGTTCTATACTTAACTTCCTGAAGAACAACAAACTGCCCTCCGGAGCAGGTGTATCATTTCACATTCCCACCAACAGTGGATAAGTGTGCCTCTTTCTCCACATCCTCTCCAGCATTTGTCATTTTCTGTTCTTTTGATAATGGCCATTCTAGTAGGTGTGAGATGATACCTCGTTGTGGTTTTGATTTGCATTTCCCTAATACTCAATGTATAAAGTATCATTTCATATGCCTTTTAGCCATTTTTGTTTCCTCTTCTGAGATGTATCTGTTCATGTCTTTTGCCCATGTTTTAATTGGGTCATTTGTCTCTTTGTAGTTGAGTTGAAGAATCTCTATATATTCTGAATCTCTATATATTCTAAAGTCTTATCTAATATGTGGTTTCTAAATATTGTGCCCCATTACATGGGCTGCCTTTTATCTTCCTGACAAAGTTCTTTGATTGCACAAAAGTGTTTAATTTTGCGGAACTCCCATTTATGTAGATATTTATATAGACTTTATATAAGACTTTAGTATTCAGAATATATAGAGATTCTTCAACTCAACTACAAAGAGACAAATGACCCAATTAAAACATGGGCAAAAATTTCTTTTTCCAATGTTCATGCTTTGGGTGTAAGGTCTAGGAAACTACTGCTTAATATAAGGTTTATAGTATATTTCCCCATATTTTCTTCTAAGACTTTTATGGTCTTAGCTCTAGTGTTTAGGTCTTTCATCCATTTGTGGTTAATTTTTGTATAGGGTATGAGATATAGATCCTTTTTCATTCTTTTGCAGATGGATACCCAATTCTCAACACCGTTTATTGAAGAGGGTACTCTATTACAGTTGGGTTGGCTTGACCACCTTATCAAAGATCAATTGTCCATAGATAAGAGGTCTATTTATTTTAACAGTTTGATATCATTGGTTAGTATATCTATCTTTTTGCCAGTTGACCATGCTGTTTTGACCACTGTAGCTTCCCACTTCATTTTTCTTTCTTAAGATATTTTTAACTATTTGGGGCATCCTGCCCTTTCAAATAAATTTGGTTATTGGTTTTTGTATTTCTGCAGAGTAAGTTGTTGGGATTTTAGTGTTACTGCATTGAATCTATAAACCCCTTTGGGTAGACTTGACATCTTAGCTATATTTAGTCCTCCAATCCATGAACATGGTATGCCCTTCCATTTATTTAGGTCTTTCATGATTTCTTTTAGCAATTTCTTGTCATTTTCTGTCTATAGGTCTTTTGTATCCTTAGTTAAATTTGTTTCTAAATATTTGATTATTTTGATTTCTATTGTAAATAGAATTTTTTTTTCTTGATTTTCTCCTCAGATTGCTCATTATTAGTGTACAGAGACACTACTGATTTTTGGTTATTCATCTTGTAGTCTCCCACTTTGCTGTACTCATTCATTAGCTCTAGTAGATTTGCTGTAGATTTTTCAGGATTTTCAACCTATAATATCATGTCATCTGCAAACAGTGAGAGTTTTACTTCTTCCTTTCCAATTTGAATGCCTTTTATTTCTTTTTGTTATCTAATTACTCTGTCTAGAACTTCCAGCACAGTGTTCAATAACAATGGTGACAGTGGTTATCTTTGTCTTGTTCCTGATCTTGTAGGGAAAGCTTTCATTCTTTCCCCCATTGAGTATAATATTAGCTGTGTGTTTTTCATATATTCCCTTTATCATGTTAAGGGATTTCCCTTCTATTCCTACCCTTTGAAGTGTTTTATCAAGAAAGGATGAATATGTGATCTTTTGCGTCTGACTACTTTCACTTAATTTTTTTTGAGATTTACCCTTGATGAGTCTCAAATTCATCATATATGTATCTATAGTTCATTCCTTTTTATTTCAAAATAGTATTCTCTTGTATAGATATGCCACATTTTTTAGTCCACTCATCAGTTACTGGCGACTTGGATCATTTCCACATTTTTGTTTATATGAGTAATGCTGCTGTGAAGGTTCATATACAAACATTATGACATTGTTTTCATTTCTCTTGAGTAGATAAGTAGGACTGCATTTGCTGAGTTATGTACCATTTCTGTGATTTAAAATATTGAGAAACTGCTAAACTCTTTTTCATTGTGACCATTTTACATTCCCCCCAGCAAAGAATAAGGGTTCCTATTTCTCCGTATCCTTCCAATACTTGTTATTATGTGTCTTTTTTAGTATAGCTACCCATCTGGGCATGAAGTGGTATCTAATTTTGGTTTTGTTTTACTTCTTATGACTAATGATATTGAGCATCTTTTCATATGCTCTCTTGGCCATTTGTACCTCTTCTTTGGAAAAAAGTTTATTCAAATCATTTGCCATTTTTTAAAACTTTGTATTTTTGAAATACTTTTTAAAATCTTTCATGATAGTTGCAAAAACAATACAAAGCCCATACAGACAACTCCAACATACCCTCCCCACCACCTAGATATCCAGAGCCACCAGCTTTTAACATGTTGCCACATTTGCTGTATCGTTCTGTCCATACCTCCATCCATCCGTTTGTCTTTCTGTCTACTTACCTGTTTTCTAGATATTTATGTGTTGGTTATAGATTCTTTGAACATGCTTTTTGGACACTTGATAACTTCCATTTATATATATATTTAAGAACAAAAATATTTACTTATGTAACCATCTTAGGTACAGTTATCAAGTTCAAGAATTTAACATTGATATAAAACGCACAGTCTAAATGTCAGTGTTTTCTCATGTCCCAATAATGTCCTTTTGTGTATTTTCTCCTGAAGGGATCATGTATTGTGTTTAATGATCATTGTCTCTTGTCTTTTTTTTTTTCTTTTACTGTGGAAACATAAATACAATATAAACTTTCCCACCTCAACCACCCCATACGTGTAATTCAGTGGGATCAATCATTTACAATATCATGCTATCCTTACCACTGTCCATTACCAGGACTTTCCGATCACCACAAAGGGAAACCTGCACTGATTAAACATTAGCTTCCCATTCCTTCTCCCTCTGCCCTTAGTACACTGTACTCTACTTTCTGTCTCTATAAATTTGCATATTCTAGTTATTTCATATAATTGAAATTATACAATATCTGTCTCTTTGTGTCTGTCACTTAACAGATGTCTTTGGGATTCCTCCATGTTGTAGCATGTATCAGAACTTCATCCTTTTTATGACTTAATAATATTTTGTTGTATATATATGCCACGTATTGCTTATCCACTCATTTATTGAGAGACTTTTGGTTTTCTTCTACCTTTTGGCTATTGTGAATAATGCTGCTTATGAATATGATTTTGCAAATATCTGTCCAAGTCCCTGCTTTCAATTATTTTGGGTACATCCCCGGAAATTGATATTGCCAGGTCATGTGGTAGTATTATTGTTTACTTTTTTTGAGGAAGCACCAAACTGTTTCCACAGTAGCTGCACCATTTTACATTTCCAGCAACAATGTACTAAGGTCCTTATTTCCCCACATTCTTTCAGCATTTATTTGCAGATTTTTTTAAGTAATAGCCATTCTAGTGTGTATGAGATGATAATTACGGTTTTGATTTGCATTTCTCTAATGGCTAGAGATGTTGAGTATCTTTCATGGGTTTACTGACCATTTGTATATGTTCTTTGGAAAAATGTCTATTCATGTCCTTTGCCTATTTTTAAATTGGGTTTTTTTTTCTTTTTGTTGTTGAGTGTAAGAGTTCTTTATAATTTTTTGTTTTAAACCTTTATTAGATACATTGTTTCCAAATATTTTCTCCTATTCTCCTATAGGTTGTTTTTTCACTTTCTTAACATCCTTTGATGCACAAAAGTTTTTAATTTTGATGACGTTAAATAATCTTTTTTCTTGTGTTGTCTGTGTTGTTGTTTTTACCCTGGGTTATTTCTCTTGTTACTGAGTTATTATTATTTTTATATATTCTTCATGCTTGACCCTTATCAGATATATAATTTGAAGTCTTTTCTCCCATTATGTAAGTTTTCTTTTTATTTTCTTGATAACGTCATTTGATGCATAAAAGTTTTAAATTTGACAGAATTCTGTTTATCTCTTTTTTGTTTGGTTGCTCATGCTTTCCTTGGTTGCTCAGGATCCTTTGTCAAATCCAAAGTCATAAACATTTGCTTCTTTGTTTTCTTCTAAAAGTTTTATGATTTTAGACTATATATTTAAGTCCTTGATCCAGTTTAAATGAGGGAGGGTTCCAACTTTATTTTTTTGCAGGTTGATACCCAGTTGTCCCAACACCATTTGTTGAAAAGACTACTCTTTTCCCCCATTCAACTTCCTTTGGCACCTTGTTAAAAAATCACTTGACTGTATGTGTAAGGATTTATTTTTGGGCTCTCAATTCCATTCCATACATCTATATGGCTATCCTTTTGCCATTTACCCTTATCTAAAACTTCTTCAGTGTAGAGAAAGAGATGGAGACATAAATTTGCTTATTTTATTCCATCTTAAGGTTATTACATTTTTTTTCTCATGAGAGTATATTTCATTCTTTCAGGGAAGATTTACCAAGTGGGTTTTTTTTTGAGCCTAGAATTGAGGCAGGAACTATGGAGCTAAAAATTAAGTGAAACATAATTTTTTTTCAGTTTATAATGTGAGTTCCTGCTTTGTCCAAGAACAAACTTACCTAGATTTCATACCAAATAAAATATGACCCCGAATATGGAGGCCTCTGACTTTAGAGTCCATTGTTCTAGATCAAAGTCTAGTCAAGTTGCATGTTTTTTTCCCTGTGATTTTTTCTTTTATTTTCGTGTTTTAGTTTCTTTTTTTAAATTTATTTATTAATTAAAAAAATAAAGAAAATAAAGCAACATACATAATCAGTAATTCACAATATCATCACTTAGTTGCATATTCATCATTTCTTAGAACATTTGCATTAATCCAGAAAAAGAAATAAAAAGACAATAGAAAAAGAAATAAAATGAACACAGGAAAGAAAAAAAAAAAGATTATACCTACCATACCCCTTACCCCTTGCTTTCATTGATCACTAGCCTTTAAACTAAAACAATCACACAGTCGCATTGTGACAGCTGTATCATTATTCAGTCATCCTCAAGTAACATGGCTACTGGAACACAGCTCTACATTTTCAGGCAGTTCCCTCCAGCCTCTCCATTACATCTTGAATAACAAGATGATATCTACTTGATGCATAAGAATAACCTCCAGGATAACCTCTCGATTCTGTTTGGAATCTCTCAGCCATTGACACTTTGTCTCATTTCCCTCTTCCCCCTTTTGTTCGAGAAGGTTTTCTCAATCCCTTGATGCTAAGTCTCAGCTCATTCTAGGGTTTTTCTCAATCCCTTGATGCTGAGTCTCCATTCATTCCAAGATCTCTGTCCCACGTTGCCAGGAAGGTCCACACCCCTGGGAGTCATGTCCCACGTAGAGAGGGGTAGGGTGGTGAGACTGCTCGTTGAAGTTGCATGTTTTTTAATAATTATTTTTATTGTGTAAAATTATCATCATATAAATATATATAAAGTATATGCACAAAGTATAATAATAGAACAAACTGCAGTGTACCTACCCCAGCTTTACAAATGGAACATTGAAAATACCTTTGAAGCTCTACGTCTGTTCTTTTCAGTCTGTCCCTTCATTTTCTCAAAAATCACCATTATTCTCAATTTTGTTAATCTTACTTTTCATATTTTCAAACTTTTCTAATGTGAAAAATAATAAACTTGTGGGTGCATGGATAGTTCAGTGGTAGAATTCTCGCCTGCCATGTGGGAGATACAGGTTCGATTCCTGGCCCATGCACATCCCCCTGCCAAAAAAATTTCAACAAATGGTGCTGCAATAATGGGATAGTCACATGGAAAAAGAATGAAATGTGACCTCCACCATACTGCTAACAATAAATATATATATATATTAAAGTTGAAAAATATATATATAAAGTTGAAAATATGTATGTAATATATATATATTAAAGTTACATATGAAACATATGCAGAAGTTTATAAATATTATAAAGTGAGCGCGGTTACCACTCAGGACAAAAATATAGAAAATTGTCTACATTCCAGAAATCCTTACCATGTACTTTCTCAACCACAACTACCTCCCACCCCCAGCTACCCAATATCCTGACTAATAAAGTAATTACTTTGTTTTGTTTATAGGTTTACTATCTAAATATGTATCCTTCAACTCTATAGTTTGTTTTTATATTATGTTCTTAATATTCAACCAGTTCTATGTAGCTAAAATTCAGTTCATTTTCTTTGCTCTCTGATGTTTCATTGTGTGAATAAAGTCAATTAATTTTTTCTTTCTATTGATAGATGTATGAGTAGTTTCTGATTTTTGATTCTTACAAATAGCAGTCTGACAAATGTACTTTTACTTATATCCTGTATGCATGTATATTTTCATTTAGGGTATATTCCAAGGAATGGAATTTGCTGAATGTGTGTATCTACCCCAATATTTTTCCAAAGGGTTTGTGTCAATATATATTTCATATTATGTACCTATAATATGAGAGTTCTCATTCTTTTACCTGTTCCTTAGCACTTAGAATTGTCAGGCTTAAATTTTTGTCAGTCTAGTCATTTATAGTTGTATCTCATTTTAGCTTTTAGCCCTTGAAGGTCTGAGAGTGAGCACTTTTTCTTATGCATGTTGACCATTTGGATTATCTTTGCAGAAGGGCATTGAGATTTTTTTCCTGTTTTCCACTGGGAAGTCTGCTTTTGTTTATTGTTTGCAGTCTGCTTTTCAAGAATATTTATTGATTGGTAATACCAAACCAGTATTATCTCATCCTAGTTTAACTTGTTCCCCATCCCTACTCTCAATTGACAACTTTGCTTCCTCCTTTGCTCTCTCAGTTCTTATTTTTCCCTTAGTTTTCACGCGGAAATTTTTCAGTTCTTTGTTAACTGTTTAATACTTTTAACAAAATGATCCTTTAATAATTTAGCCTGACGTTTTTTCCTTTACACTTTTATCATGAAAATCTTGTATCAACTTTCAGTTTCTCAATTAAACCCACCTTTGTTGTGATTGTATAATGGTGGATTTGGTTTGCTAATATTTTGTTTAGAATTTGTGCATCTATGTTCAGAAATGAAATAAACTAAATCATTCTCATAATGTTCTTTTCAAGTTTTGGTGTCAAGTTTAGGATAACCAATTAAACTGATCTAAAGAGTGTTCCCTTCTATTCTCTGAAAGCACTTATTTAAAATTGGAATTTGTTTCTTCAGACATTTGGAGAACTTGTAAATGAAGCCATGTGGGCCTGCAATTTGTGTTTTTGAAAGTTCTTTAAGATTCAATTTCTTCAATGACTACTAAACCATTCAACTTCTCTATTCCTACATTATGTTCGATAGATGTTATTCTAGTAGTTTTTCATTAAGTTTTTCAGATTTCTTGGCATATAAAGTTATTCCTGATATCCTTTATGATTTTATAAATGGCTGGAACATCTGTAGTGTAAACTTTTTCATTTATGTGGCTGACTTTTCATAACTTTTTCATCTTTCTTAATCAGTCTCATCAAAAATGTGATAAATCTCTTTATAAAGAACCATTTTAGGGTTTTTTAACCTAAAATTTTTAGATGATTGCCTATCTTATTAGTTTCATCCTTTCTTCCTCAATATGTATTTTAAGCCTAAAAATTTACCTTTAATTATTGTTTTAGTTAAATACCACAGATTATATGTAGTACCACTCAGAAATATTTCTAAAATCATTATGAATTCCTGTTAGGCCCTTGGGCTGTTTAACAAAGTGTTTTATTTTTTAATTTCCATAATAGGAATTTTCTATTTATCCTTTTGCTTCTGCTTTTGACCTACTTACATGATCAGAGAACTGAGTCTGTAAGATTTCCGTTTGAAAAGAATGTAGTTGCAAAGAGTACATATTCTTCAATTGTTGGTTTGCAGGGTTATGTGTATGTCTAATTATGTACAATTTGTTAAGTCATGTTGAATTCATCTTTGTCTTTACTGAGCTTTTGTCTGCTTATGATAATCTCCCACAACCATTGTGGTTTTGTTACTTTCTATTTGTCATTTTGTCAGATTTCATTTTATTTCTTTTGAAGGCCATAATATGAAGTATTTAACAATTTTAAATTATTATATATTTTTGGTGAGCTACAGCTACACTGTCTATCAACATAAACTAATACTTTTATCTCTAAAGCTTATCTTGTATAATATTAGTATAACTTTGCTAGCTGTTTTTTTTGGTCTAGTATATAGATTCCATCCTTTAAATTTCAATGTTTTTTGTAACTATGTTTTAAATATATCTTTTAGCAGTTCAGCTTGTAGTTTCACTTTATTTTGTATTTTTAATCTGTTCTGTTGCCTTTTTCACTAATGTTATGAACCATTTACATTTACTGTAGTTAAATTTAATGTATCAACATTTTATTTTGCACTTCCAATTGTCCCACCTGTTATAGTTCATTTTTTTACTCATTTATTGTCTTCTTTCAGATTTTTTGTCCTCATTCCATTTTTCCCTGTCCACTTTTTCTTCTCTGCTTGGTTATAAGTTGTATTTTCCGTTTCTTTTTTTCACATGGGTGCATTAGAAATGCTTCCTTAAATTATTCAGTGTAATTTAATCAATATCTTTACTTTCACAATGGGTAATATAAAAATCTTAGGAGAGGTTAATTTCACTTCTCTCAAATACTATTTTCATGTATTCTTAATTTTACATATCATTAAATTCCACAAGGCATTATTATTATTGCTATGATTATATGCAATTGATTATCATTTAGATGTGCCCATGTTTTCACCGCTTTATTTCTTTTTCATTCTTACCTGAATTTCTAACCTTCCTAGATCCTTTTTCTTCTTTGTGAAATATATATTTTAGTTCTATGGTAATGGCTTGCTCTTTATAATTAGAATTCTCCCTATTCATTTGAAAAAAATGCATTTATTTGAACCTTTGTTCTTTTTTTATTTATTTTAAGATATAGAATTCTGGGTCTACTCTTTTTTCTTTCAGCCCTTTGAGGACATCATTCCTACTGTCTTCTTATTTCCATTGTTGCTTTTGATAAGTCAACTGTGATCTAACTATTGCTTCTTTGAAGGTAATCTGTCTTTTTTTTTTCTTTGATTCTTTATGATAGCCTTCTTAGGATTGATTTTCTATGGTTTCACTTAGTTGAGTCTAGTGACTCAGTATATATTTGGTATTTGTTGGACTTCTTAAATCTGTGATTCAGTATTTTTCTTCAGTTCTTTAAAATTCTTAGCCATTATTTGCCCCAATATTTCTTTTCCTCCATTTTATCTCACCTCTTTTAATATTCCCAGGAAGCATGTTAGTCTTTTTTTATTGTATTCCCTATGTCTCTTATCTTCTTTATATTCTGTGTTTTTGTCTGCCTGACTTTGTGCTACATAGTTCCTTTTCATTTATTTTACAGTTTTCTAATGGTCTCTGTAACTATATCTGATTTTATATCAAACCAATCCATTGAGTGCCTAAGTTTGTTTATTGTGTAAATGTATTCCTGTTTTTTGAAAGAATACTTTTTCTTCTATGTCTTTCAAATTCATTTCTCTTTATACTTTCTAATCCCTGTCAAAAAATTATTTGGGGCTTAAAATTATCCGCTTTATTGTGGTAACATATGTAACATTAAACTTTCCGTTTATCTATTTTTAAGTGTAAAATCCAGTGGCTATAGTTACACTTAAAATATTGAGCTGCCATCAACACCATACATTACCAAAACTTTTCCATCACCCCAAGTGAAACTGTGTATTACTTAGTATTACTGCCATTCCTACCCCCAACCCCTGCTACTAGTAACCTATGTTCTAATTTTTGACTTTATGAATTTGGATATTATTATTTAATACAAGTGAGATCATACAATAATTGTCCTTTTGTATCTAGCTTATTTTACTCTATGTGATTTCCTCAAGGTTCATCCATATTATAGCATATAATCTTGACTTCATTCTTTTTTATGGTGACTAATACTCCATTGTATGTGTATACACATTTTGTTTATCCATTCATCTGTCAATTGACACTTGGTTTTTGTGCTCCTTTTGGCTATTGTGCATAACGCTGCTATGAACATTGGTGTAAAAATATCTGAGTTCCTGCTTCCATTTCTCTTGAATATTTATCCTGGAGTGGGATCCCTGTCAATGATTTTAAGCTTGGGTTTTTTGTGGGGTGTGTTGGAGAGTGTAGAAAGTGTAGTTGTTATAGCTCTCTGATGATGTCAATATCTCAAGTCTTGTGTATCTGTTCCCATTGTCCTTTTTACCATTTATAATGTATTGTTTCCGTATGTCCCTTGTTCTTTGGGTACATTACTTTGTATATGCGGTATTACTTGTTAATATGAGGACTGGGATTAAGGTTTTTTCCCTTTCAAAGATTTGTTGGTTGGTAATACCAGACCAGTATTATCTCAATCCTAGTTTAATTTGTTTTCCATCTTCAGTCTCAGTTGACAACCTTGCTTCCTCCTTCACTCATTGAGTTCTTTTCCCTTCTCATCCCCCACCCTGACTCCCAAACTTTCTTTCTTTCTTTAGAGAATTTGTGGGTTTACAGAGAAATCATGCATGAAATATAGGATTCCAGTATACCACCCTATTATTAACACCTTGCATTGGTGTGGAACATTTGTTACAATACATGAAAAAACGTTTTTATAATTGTACTATTAAGTGTAGTCCATGGTATAACAAGTTTGTGTAGTTTCATTCCATGAATTTGTTTTTTAATTTTAATTTTCTTACCATATATACAACCTAACATTTCTCCTTATAACCACATTCAGATAAATAATTCAGTACTGTTAATTAAGTTCACAGTGTTGTTCTACCATCACCACCATCCATTACCAAGACATTTCCATTGTTCCAAATAGTAACCATGAACATTTTAAGCCTACTTTCCCATTCCCTATCCCCACTCAATCCCCTGGTAAACTATATTCTTGATTCTAACTCTGTAAGTGTGTTTATTCTAATTATTTCATATCACTGAGGTACAGTATTTGTCCTTTTCACTCAACGTGATACCTCCATGATTCAAACATGCTGTCTCATGTATCAGGACTTCATTCCTTTTTACAGCTGAATAATTTCCCATTGTATGTATATACCACATTTTATTTACCCATTCAATGGTTGATGGACAGTTAGGCTGCTTCCATTTTTTGGTAATTGTGAACAATGCCAATATGAACATTGGTGTGCAAATATCTGTTTGAGTTCCTGATTTCAGTTCTTTTGAGTATGTGCATAGAGGGGGATTGCCAGGTCCTGTGGTAATTCTGTACTTTCTGAGAAACCAGCAAACTGTTTTCCATATTGAAATAGATGGTAATTAATATTTTAAAAATTTACCTTATATGTGAGACTAAAGCAGAAAATGTTTATTTGCTACAAAATTTATATTTTGACTAGTGCATTTCCTAATATAACTTATGTAGACAGCTTAAATGAACACCATAAGTACATGAAACCTTGAGTAGGACCTGAGATTTTGTTGATTTGTCCAGAGTGATGCCCCAATAAATCCCAGAGTGATTTGAACAGTGAATAAAAAAGTATTTGCAAAGTCCCCTTTGGGGAATGGTGAGAAAGGGGGGAAATTCAACTTCCCCAAGTTGAATTCTTGATATTCTCACAAGCAGTGTGGACAATCAAAGCTATAGGCTGAGCCCCAATCTTGGGGTTTGTTCATATGAAACTTAACCCAACAAAGGGTAGGTCAAGTCTACTTAAAATTAGGCCTAAGAGTCACCCCCAAGAGAACCTCTTTTGTTGCTCAGATGTGGCCTCTCTCTCCAGCCAACACAACAAACAAACTCACCACCTTCCCCCTGTCTACATGGGACATGACTCCCACAAGTGTGGACCTTCCCGGCAATGTGAGACAGAAATTCTGGAATGAGCTGAGACACAGCATCAGGGGATTGAGAAAACCTTCTCGACCAAAACGGGAAATTGTGAAATGAGACAAAATAAGTGTCAATGGCTGAGAGATGCCAAACAGAGTTGAGAGGTTATCCTGGAGATTATTCTTACGCATTAAATAGATACCACCTTATTAGTCAAGATGTAGTGGGGAGGCTAAAGGGAACTGCCTGAAAATGTGGAGCTGTGTTCAAATAGCCATGTTTCTTGAAGATGATTGTATAAATGATATAGCTTTCACAGTGTGACTGTGTGATTGTGTAAACCTTGTGTCTGATGCCCCTTTTATCTACCTTATTAACGGATGAGTAAAACATATGGAATAAAGGTAAATAATAGGGGGAACAAATGTTAAAATAAATTTAGAGTAAAAGGCTGGTGATCAGTGAGGGGGAGGGGTAAGGGGTATGGTATGTATGAATTCTTTTCTGTTTTCTTTTTATTTCTTTTTCTGAATAGATGCAAATGTTCCAAGAAATGATCATGTTGATGAATATGCAACTCTGTAATGGTACTGTGAATTACTGATTATGTATGTAGAACGGAATGATCAAAAATTATGAGTGTTTGCATTCATTTGGTGTTTTTGGTATTTAATAAAAATTTTTAAATTAATAAAATTTAAAAAAAAGCTGTCTTCCATATTGGCTGCACTATTTTACATTGCTGCCAGCAATGATTGAGTGTTTCTCCACATCTTCTCCTACACTTTTATTTTGTTTTGTTTTTTTCTTATAAGATCCTCTATGGGCTGCTTTTGTTTTTCTTTTGGGTGCATGTTCTGGGAATCGAGCTTGGGTCTCCCACATGGAAGGTGAACATTCCATATTTTCTGTTTTTTAATAGTCATTCTAAATGGTATGAAATGGTTTCTCATTGTGGTTTTGATTTACATTTCCCTGATGGTTAATAATGGTGGGTGTTTTTTCATGTGCTTTCTGGCCATTTGTACCTCTTTTCTTCTTTGCAGAGATGTCAAAGCAAGCCTTTTGTCCATATTTAAATTGGGTTGTTGGTCTTTCTGGTGTTAAGTTGAAGGATTTCTTTATATGTTCTGAATATTAAACTTTTATTGAATATGTGTTTAGAAATATTTTCTCCCATTGTGTAAGTTGTTGTTTTACTTTCATGATAAAGTCCTTTAAGGCACAGAAGTTTTTAATTTGGATGAGGTTCCATTTATCTTTGTTTTGTTTTGTCGTTTGTACTTTGAGAGTAAAGTTAATGAAACCTTTGCCTAACACATGATCACGAAGAAACTTTTGTACATTTTCTTCTAGGAATTTATAGTTCTGGCTCTTATTTTGACATCTTTGATCCACCTTCAGGTGATTTTTGTAGATGGTGTGAGGTGGGGTCCTCCTCTTTTTTTTCAAATAGAAATCCAGTTTCCCCAACTGGAATAGCTGAAGAGACTATTCTTTCCCAGTTGCATGGTCTTTGCCTCCTTTTGAAAAATCATTTGGCCATAAATGTGAGAGTTGGTTTCTGAGCTCTCAATTTGATTCCATTGGTCTATCTGTCCCTGTGCCACTACCATACTGTATGATACTTCTGATATGCCATTTAGCCCTAGTCTTTTTTATTTTTTCACCAGAATGATAGATATTTAATGTCTTTTTCAGGTAAACAGTTCACATACCTGATATTTTGTAAACATATAATAGTATCATTTATTTAAAAAAAAAATTTTTATCGTCACATGGTTGTATATTCGTCATGATCCCTTCTTAGAACATTTGTTATCAATTCAGAAAAAGAAATAAAAAGAAAACAGAAAAAAAATCATATATACCATACCCCTTGCCCCCCTCCCTTTCATTGATCACTAGCATTTCAATCTACTAAATTTATTTTAACATTTGTTCCCCCTGGTATTTATTTATTTTTAATCCATATGTTTTAATCATCTGTCCATAAGGTAGATAAAAGAAGCATCAGACACAAGTTTTCACAATCACACCAGTTACATTGCTAAAGCTATATCATTATATAATCATCAAGAAACAGGGCTACTGGAACACAACTCTACATTTTCAGGCTGTTCCCTCCAGCCTCTCAGTTACAGCTTAACTTAACTGTGGTATCTATTTAATGCACAAGAATCATCTTCAGGATAACCTCTCGACTCTGTTTGGAATCGCTCAGCCATTGACACTTTATTTTGTCTCATTTCTCTCTTCCCCCTGATCTTTTCTTTCAGGAGAGGTTTTTGATGACTCATTCAATCCCTTTACTGATTTTGGTTTGTTGAGATCTTCTCTTTCTTCTTAAGTAGGTAGTTTGCATGTTTCTAAGAATTTGTCCATTCTTTTAGTTTTCTAGTTCACTGACATATAGTTGTTTGTGATAACTTCTTATAGTCCTTTTTATTTCAGTGGGGTTGGTATTAATGTCCCCCTTTTCATTTCTGATTTTCATTATTTGTATCCTTTCTCCTTTTTTGCCAGTGTAGTTAAAGGTTTGGCCCTCTATTGATCTTTTCAAAGAAATAAATTGATTCTTTGCATAGTTTTTTAGTTTGTTTCTTTTCTGTTTCATTTATCATGATTATAATCTTTGTTATTTCCTTCCTTCTGCTTGCTTTGGGTTTAGTTTGCTTTTCTTTTTCTTGTTCTTCCAATTTTGAGGTTAAGTCTGTGATTTGAAGTCTTTCTTCTTTTTTAATGTAAGCATTTGGAGCTATAATTTTCCAATTTGGCATTGCCTTTACTGCATCTCAGAAGTTTTGGAAAGTTGTATCTTCATTTTCATCACCTCAAAATATTTCCAAACTTCCTCTTTATCCCATTGGTTGTTAAGAACGTATTGTTTGTTTTCCACATATTTGTGAATTTTCCATTTCTTTCTCCGTTATTGATTTCTAGCTTCATTGTGCTCAGAGAAGATACATTGAATGATTTCAGTATTTTTTAATATCTTGTGGCTTGTTTTGAGGCCTTACGTGTGGTATTTCCTGGAAAATGATCTATGTGTACTTGGGAAGAATATGTAATCTGTTTTTTGGGGTGAAGTATTCCATATATATCAGTTAGATTTAGTTGATTTAAAGTCTCGTTCAAGTCTTATACTTCCTTATTGATCTTCTGCCTAGATGTTCTGTCCATTATTGAGATGATTTTTGTGTTTAAGTCTCCTATTATTAATGTAGGTCCCTTCAGCTGTGTCAGTCTCATTTCTCTCTTCCCCCTGATCTTTTCTTTCAGGGGAGGTTTTTGATGACTCATTCAATACCTTTACTGATTTTGGTTTGTTGAGATCTTCTCTTTCTTCTTAAGTAGGTAGTTTGCATGTTTCTAAGAATTTGTCCATTCTTTTAGTTTTCTAGTTTATTGACATATAGTTGTTCGTGATAACTTCTTATAGTCCTTTTTATTCCAGTGGGGTTGGTATTAATGTCCCCCTTTTCATTTCTGATTTTCATTATTTGTATCCTTTCTCTCCTTTTTTCTACCTTATTGCTATTTAACCTTTGTAAGTTTTGCACCTTTTTGACCTTTGTTTCTTCTGTTAATGCCTACTTTTATATTTATTTGCTTTTTTTTTTTTTTTTTTGGTACCATATTGAGAGCCTTCTTTTTTCTCTCTGGATATATTTTTCATATATACTGTGAAGTTAAAATGCAATATCTTAAATATGTTACAGTCATACATGATTTGATACCAACTTGACTTCAATAGTATACACATATACTTTGCCTATACTTCTCCATCCTCTACCTTCTTTTGTACTTGTCACCATTTATATCTTTGTATATTTTATATTTAAAACCATCAATTTATCATTGAATTTATCATTAAATTTCAGTTGATGAACTCCCTTTAGCATAACTTGTAAACAGGTCTAGTTGTGAGGAACTCACATCCACCTTTGTTTATCTAGGAATTTCTTAATCTTGCCCTCATTTTTGAGAGAAAGTCTTGCTGGATATAAAATTCTCGATTGGTACTTGTTTGCTTTTAGTACTTACAGTATTTAATATGCTTTCTTTGCCTTCTTGCCTCCATGGTTTCTGATAGGAAATCTGCACTCAATCTAATAGGGGTTCCCTTGTATATAATGCATTGCTTTTCTTTTGCAGCTTTCAAAATTCTCTCCTTGTCCTTTGCATTCATTAGTATGATCATTATATGACAGGGTGTATTTTTCTTCATGTTTATTCTGTTTGGTGTGTTCTATACTTCTTGGCTGTGCATATTCACATATTTTGCCAAATTTAGGAAGGTCTCTGTTTTTATTTCTTTGAATATTCCTTCTTCTCCTCTCTCTTTTTTCCATCAGGGACTCCCATAATGCATAAATTGCTGCCCTTGATGGTATCCAAAAGTTTTTTTAGGCTATTTTTACTTTTAATATTTCTTTTTTTTTCCTGCTCCTCTGCCTGACTCCGTTCAATTGCTTTGTCTTCAATTTCACTGATTCTATTTTTTTGCCAGCTCTAAGTTGCTACTCAAACCCACCTGAGAATTTTTCATTTCCATTTTGTTGTCTTCAATTCCTGTAGTTCTATGTGGTTGCTTTTTTTTTTTTTTTTTTTTTAAAGGAAGGAAAGACAGAGAAGGAAGGAAGGATGGAAGGAAGGAAGGGAGGAAGAAAGGGAAACATTTTTAAACATTTTCTTGTTTTATTATATTTTTGTTTGTTTGTTTTTTTTTTTTTTACATGGGCTGGGGCCGGGAATCGAACCGGGGTCCTCCGGCACGGCAGGCAAGCACTCTTGCCCGCTGAGCCACCGCGGCCCGCCCTATGTGGTTGCTTTTTAAAATTTCTTTCTCTTTACTTAGATTCTCATATTGTGTGTTCATTGTTTTCCTGATATCCTTTACATATTTTCTCTGTATTTTCGTTTTTCTTCTTTTTTTTTTGCATGCTATAGGGTGAGGGTTGTATTTCATTCTTTTTCTAGTGACTATCCCATTATTGCCGTACCATTTGTTGAATTTTGGGGTAGAATCAAACTCATGTCTCCCGCATGGCAAGTGAGAATTCTACCAATGAACTACCCTTGCATGCCCCTCTACTGGAGCATTCTTAAAATCTTTTTTGGTATATCCAAATTAGGTCTTCTTTATTGTTTTTTTCTGAATTCTTGGCCTCTTGGTTTTGATGTGCCTTCATTTTCTTTTCTTAGTTTTGTACTGTTTGTAGCACACTGCACATTATAATATTTTAGAAGGTTACTCTAGGATTTTTTCCTGAGATGTCTATTTCTTGATTTTGTAAACACCTCGTGATAAGACAGAGATTTTCTTAATTTTCAGCCTTGCCTAAGAGACTAGGCAAACTAGGAAGGTCTGCCCAAGGCAAATACAGTGTACAAGTTCCTCCTTGTTTTTTCTGGGCCTGCATCTTACACTTGGCTTTGGCTTGTTAGTTTTGTTTTGTTTTGTTTTGAGCTGGAGTACCCCTGTTTACAGGAGTTTGAATGCCCTCTCTATTTCTAAGGAGATAGACCTTCCTCTCCCAGGTGTTTAAAGCAGGAAAGACTTTACCCCAGACTGTCAATCTCTATAATTTCATACACTCTTTCCAATGTCTCAAGCTGCTTTCACCTGAAGGGCAAATTCTGTGAGTTGTGGGCATGCCATAGAGGGGCTGTACCCTACATGACTTGCCACGAGTGTGAGGGATGGGCACCAGTAATTCTGCGTGAAGATAGCAATTTTCTGGTCTTTACTGTAATTTAACAGCTTCTTCCTCTGGCTTTTCACCTGGTGTTCTAAAATGTTTTCCTGGTCTCTGGAAGTTTCAAAATAGTTGTTTCAGACAGTTCCTCATTGTTTAATATTTTTCATGGTTGACAAACTGAATCCTGGTACTCTTTCCTCTGTCATCTTCCCACAATCCTCTTTTTCCTTTAGTTGATTTTTTAAATCTGCCACCTATTATTTATTTATTTATTGTCCTTATCTTTTTTTTTTACTCATCTCTCCCCACACTGGATAAAGGATGTGCCAGCCATAAGATTTTCACAATCACATGGTCACCCTGTAAAAGCAATATAGTTATATAGTTGTCTTCAAGAATGGAGGCTACTGGATTACAGTTTATCAGTTTAAGGTGTCTCCTTCTAGCCATTCTTATACACTAAAAACTAAAGAGAATTGTCTATATAATGCATAAGACTAACCTCCAGAAGGACCTTTTGAATCTATTTGAAATCTTCCAACCACGGAAACTTTGTTTTGTTTCATTTCTCTTCCCCCTTTCGTCAAGAAGGCTCTCTCAATCCCAGGCCACCATGTCCATCCCGAGGAGTCATGTCCCCTGTTACCAGGGACATTTAAACCCCTGGGAATCATATCCCACATGGAGGGGAGGATGGTGAGTTTATCTAGAATTGGCTTAGAGAAAGAGGCCATATCTGAGCAACAAAATAGTTTCTGTGGGGCTGATTCTCTCGCTGCTTTCAAGATCCTCTCTTTCTCTTTGACCTCTGACATTCTAACTAGTAAGTGTCTTGGGGAACGCCTATTTGTGTCTAATCTCTTTGGGGTGCGCTGCACTTCTTGGATCTGTAATTTTAGGTCTTTCATAAGAGTTGGGAAATTTTCAGTGATAATTTCTTCCATTAGTTTTTCTCCTCCTTTTCCCTTCTCTTCTGCTTCTGGGATACCCACTACACGTATATTTGTACAGTTCACATTGTCCTTGAGTTCCCTGATACCTTGTTCAAATTTTTCCATTCTTTTCCGGATCGTTTCTGTTTCTTTTTGGAATTCAGATGTTTCATCCTCCAAATCACTAATTCTATCTTCTGTCTCTTTAAATCTGTCATTGTAGGTATCCATTGTTTTTTCCATCTTTTCTACTTTATCTTTCACTTCCATAAGTTCTGTGATTTGTTTTTTCAGTTTTTCTATTTCTTCTTTATGTTCAGCCCATGTCTTCTTCATGTCCTCCCTCAATTTATCGATTTCGTTTTTGAAGAGGTTTTCCATTTCTGTTCATATATTCAGCATTAGTTGTTTCAGCTCCTGTATCTCATTTGAACTATTGGTTTCTTCGTTTGACTGGGCCATATGTTCAGTTTTCTGAGCGTGATCCGTTATCTTCTGCTGGCGTCTGGGCATTTAGTCAGATTTCCCTGGGTGTTCGACCCCACAGGTTGAAAGATTTTTCTGTGCAATCTCTGGGTTCTGTTTTTCTTATCCTGCCCAGTAGGTGGCGCTCGTGGCACACGTTTGTCTACGCGTTCCACCAGTGAAAGTTGCTGTGGGTCCTTTAACTCTGGAAAATTCTCGCTGTAGGGGAGGTTCGGCAGCCGAAGCGTCTTGGAAGAATGCCAGCCAGCCTGGGGTTCCGAATGCGGGGAGGGTCGCCGGCCGCCGCAGCACGGGAGAGCGTCCGGCCGAATTAGCTAGTCGGCCCGGGGCACCAAGCGTGGCGGGAGGGCGCCAGCTGTCGCAGCCCGGGAGAGTGCACTGTTCCCAGCCGACGGGGGAGTCACGTGTTTGGAAGGGATCCCCCGGTCACTGTTCTCCGCAGTCTGGGGATTTCTGACCCAACTATCTCAGTTGTTCCGGGGGGCCTCGCGTGGTGGGGGCACCAGCCGCCGCGGCCTAAGGGGACCGCCTGTCCAATTCTACCAGCTGGCCTGGGAAGGTGGAAGGGAGGGACTCTGGTCGCTTGCCGTCCCACCCAGGAAAGCCCGTTCCCCTTGGTGATCTCACCGGAGCTGGTTCTCCCAGATAGTCAGCCATTCCAGGATGGGGTACGCCGTCCCTTTGATCTCCCTCGTGGCTCCGGGAGCTGCTCTGTATTATCTCCACTCCCCAGTAGCTGTTCTGGAGGAGGAAGAGTGAGGGCGGCAAGGCTGTCGAGGCTGGTGGCAGAGGAGCCGGTGAAGGCGGGGGAAGAGGGCACCGTGGTGGTTGGAGAGCGGCCGGAGCAGGAGGGGGAAGAGGGGGGAGAAGGAGGGCGGGCGGGTCGGCTGCTGTGGGGCGTGGGCGCCGCACGGCGGGCCGGCGGATAAAGAGGGGGGAGAAGGAGGGCGGGCGGGTCGGCTGCTGCGGGGCGTGGGCGCCGCACGGCGGGCCGGCGGAGAAAGAGAGGGGAGAAGGAGGGCGGGCGGGCGCGTGTGTGGGGCTGATTCTTAGCTATAATTGTAAGTAGTCTTAGCTTCTCCTTTGCAGGAATAAGTTCATAAGGACAAGCCATATGCTCAAGCGTTTTCCTTTGATCTTGACCCAGAAATTTTTCAATTTTTTTCTAGCTGTTTGATGCTTTTAACAATAGCTTTTTTCTTTTTCAAATTATGAAAAATTTAAAATATATAGAAAAGTTGAAGGAATATGAACACCCATTTACCCCACTCCCTGTCATAATCTGAACATGTTTACTTTACCAAGCTTTTTTTTTTAATTGTTAAAAGGAAATTGATTCTCCTGTTTTCTCCTCTCTGGTTACTTGGCCTGGCCGCATTGCCATCCATCTTCTGGTCCTCTAGATCTCTCGCTACCTCATTGCAGGGCCTTTGTGATGAAAATGCCAGGAAAGATTTAAAGACACTGCCAGCTTTTCCAACCAAAGCTCTTCAGGAACATCCATCCCTTGCTTATTGTGAGGACAGAGTAATTGAGCATTATTTGAAAATCAAAGGTCTGACTCGAGGTCAAACAGTGGTCCAGTACATGAAAATAGTAGAAGCTCTACCAACTTATGGAGTCCATTACTATGCAGTAAAGGATAAACAAGGAATTCCTTGGTGGCTTAGAATCAGCTATAAAGGAATCGGCCAGTATGATTTACAAGATAAGGTGAAGCCTCGGAAAACAAGAGGGAGCTTGCGACTTCCAGAGAAGATGGCGGCTTAGTAAGATGCGCGGGTCTTAGTTCCTCCTCCAGAACAGCTACTAGAGAAGTAGAAATGATTCAGAACAGCTCCCGGAGCCACGACAGAGACCAAGAAGACAGAGTACCTCATTCTGGAACGGCTAACTGGCTGGGAGAGCCCACTCCGGTGAGATCGCCGAGGGGCGCGGGCTTCCCCGGGCCGGGACGGCAGGCAGCTGGAGTCCCTCCCTCCCTCCTTCCCGGGCCGGCTGGGAGAATTGGACAGGCGGTCCCCTCAAGCTGCGGTGGCTGGCGACCCCCCCCACGCACGGCCCCCCGGACCAGCTGGGAGAATTGGATCGGAGATCCCCAAGCCGTGGAGAACGGCGACTGGGGTCCCTTCCAAACACGTGGCTTCCCGGTCCGGCTGGGAACAGTGGACAGACACTTCCCCAAGCCACGGTGGCTGGCGCCCCCCCGCCACGCTTGGCGCCCCGGCCAGCTGGGAAATTTGGTCAGGCATTCCCCCAAGCCGCGGAGGCTGGCGACCTTCCCCACGCACGGATCCCCGGGCCGGCTGGGAGATTCGGATTGCACTACCCCAAGCCGCTTCGGCTGGCGACCCCCCCCTACAGCGAAGTTAAAGGAGCCACAGCATCTTTTACTGGTGGGACCCGAAGACAGATGAGCGCCATGAGCGCCACCTACTGGGCAGGATAAGAAAAACAGAGCCCAGAGATTTCACAGAAAAATCTTACAACCTGCGGGGTCTTACACCCAGGGAAATCTGATTAAATGCCCAGATGCCAGCAGAAAATAATGGATCACGCACAGAAAATTGAAAATATAGCCCAGTCAAAGGAACAAACCAACAGTTCAAATGAGATACAGAAGCTGAGACAACTAATGCTGAATGTACAAACAGAAATGGAAAACCTCTTCAAAAACCAAATCAATAAATTGAGGGAGGACATGAAGAAGACATGGGCTGAACAAAAAGAAGAAATAGAGAAACTGAAGAAACAAATCACAGAACTTATGGGAGTGAAGGACAAAGTAGTAAAGCTGGAAAAAACAATGGATACCTACAATGGTAGTTTTAAAGAGACAGAAGCTAGAATTAGTGAATTGGAGGATGGAACATCTGAATTCCAAAAAGAAACAGAAACTATCGGGAAAAGAATGGAAAAATTTGAACAGGGAATCAGGGAACTGAAGGACAATATGAAGCGCACAAATATACGTGTTGTGGGTGTCCCAGAAGGAGAAGAGAAGGGAAAAAGAGGAGAAAAACTAATGGAAGAAATTTTCACTGAAAATTTCCCAACTCGTATGAAAGACCTAAAATTATAGATCCAAGAACTACAGCACGCCCCAAAGAGATTAGACCCAAATAGGCGTTCTCGAAGACACTTATTAGTTAGAATGTCAGAGGTCAAAGAAAAAGAGAGGATCTTGAAAGCAGCAAGAGAAAAACAATCCATCACATACAAGGGAAACCCAATAAGACTATGTGTAGATTTCTCAGCAGAAACCATGGCAGCTAGAAGACAGTGGGATGATATATTTAAATTACTAAAAGAGAAAAACTGCCAACCAAGACTCCTATATCCAGCAAAATTGTCCTTCAAAAATGAGGGAGAAATTAAAACATGCTCAGACAAAAAGTCACTGAAAGAATTTGTGACCAAGAGACCAGCTCTGCAAGAAATACTAAAGGGAGCACTAGAGTCAGATACGAAAAGACAGAAGAGAGAGGTATGGAGAAGAGTGTAGAAAGAAGGAAAATCAGATATGATATATATAATACAAAAGGCAAAATGGTAGAGGAAAATATTATCCAAACAGTAATAACACTAAATGTTAATGGACTGAATTCCCCAATCAAAAGACATAGACTGGCAGAATGGATTAAAAACAGGATCCTTCTATATGCTGTCTACAGGAAACACATCTTAGACCCAAAGATAAACATAGGTTGAAAGTGAAAGGTTGGGAAAAGATATTTCATGCAAATAACAACCAGAAAAGAGCAGGAGTGGCTATACTAATATCCAACAAATTGGACTTCAAATGTAAAACAGTTAAAAGAGACAAAGAAGGACACTATATACTAATAAAAGGAACAATTAAACAAGAAGACATAACAATCATAAATATTTATGCACCGAACCAGAATGCCCCAAAATACGTGAGGAATATACTGCAAACACTGAAAAGAGAAATAGACACATATACCATAATACTTGGAGACTTCAATTCACCACTCTCATCAATGGACAGAACATCTAGACAGAGGATCAATAAAGAAATAGAGAATCTGAATATTACAATAAATGAGCTAGACTTAACAGACATTTATAGGACATTACATCCCACAACAGCAGGATACACCTTTTTCTCAAGTGCGCATGGATCATTCTCAAAGATATACCATATGCTGGGTCACAAAGCAAGTCTTAACAAATTTTAAAAGATTGAAATCATACACAGCACTTTCTCGGATCATAAAGGAATGAAGTTGGAAATCAATAATAGACGGAGTGCCAGAAAATTCACAAATACATGGAGGCTCAACTACACACTCTTAAACAGCGAGTGGGTCAAAGAAGAAATTGCAAGAGAAATTATTAAATACCTCGAGGCAAATGAAAACGAAAATACAACATATCAAAACTTATGGGACTCAGCAAAGGCAGTGCTAAGAGGAAAATTTATTGCCCTAAATGCCCATATCAGAAAAGAAGAAAAGGCAGAAATTCAGGAATTAACTGTCCACTTGGAAGAACTGGAGAAAGAACAGCAAACTAACCGCAAAGCAAGCAAAAGGAAAGAAATAACAAAGATTAGAGCAGAAATAAATGAAATTGAAAACATGAAAACAGTAGAGAAAATCAATAAGACCAGAAGTTGGTTCTATGAGAAAATCAATCAGATTGATGGGCCCTTATCAAGATTGACAAAAAGAAGAAGAGAGAGGATGCAAATAAATAAGATCAGAAATGGAAGAGGAGACATAACCACTGACCTCACAGAAATAAAGGAGGTAATAACAGGATACTATGAACAACTTTACGCTAATAAATACAACAATTTAGATGAAATAGACGGGTTCCTGGAAAGACATGAACAACCAACTTTAACTCAAGAAGAAATAGATGACCTCAACAAACCAATCACAAGTAAAGAAATTGAATCAGTCATTCAAAAGCTTCCTAAAAAGAAAAGTCCAGGACCAGACGGCTTCACATGTGAATTTTATCAAACATTCCAGAAAGAATTAGTACCAACTCTCCTCAAACTCTTAAAAAAAATTGAAGCGGAGGGAAAGCTACCTAATTCATTCTATGAGGCCAACATCATCCTCATACCAAAACCAGGCAAAGATATTGCAAAAAAAGAAAACTACCGGCCAATCTCTCTAATGAATATAGATGCAAAAATCCTCAACAAAATTCTAGCAAATCGAATCCAACAACACATTAAAAGAATTATACGTCATGACCAAGTAGGATTCATCCCAGGTATGCAAGGATGGTTCAACATAAGAAAATCAATTAATGTAATACACCATATCAACAAATCAAAGCAGAAAAATCACATGATCATCTCAGTTAATGCAGAGAAGGCATTTGACAAGATTCAACATCCTTTCCTGTTGAAAACACTTCAAAGGATAGGAATATAAGGGAAGTTCCTTAAAATGATAAAGGGAATATATGAAAAACCCACAGCTAATATCATCCTCAATGGGGAAAAATTGAAAACTTTCCCCCTAAGATCAGGAACAAGAAAAGGATATCCATTATCACCACTATTATTCAACATCGTGTTGGAGGTTCTAGCCAGAGCAATTAAACAAGAAAAAGAAATACAAGGCATCAAAATTGGAAAGGAAGAAATAAAACTGTCACTGTTTGCAGACGATATGATACTATACGTCGAAAACCCGGAAAAATCCACAACAAAACTACTAGAGCTAATAAATAAGGACAGCAAAGTAGCAGGTTACAAGATCAACATTCAAAAATCTGTAGCATTTCTATACACTAGTAATGAACAAGCTGAGGGGGAAATCAAGAAACGAATCCCATTTACAATTGCGACTAAAAGAATAAAATACCTAGGAATAAATTTAACTAAAGAGACAAAAAACTTATACAAAGAAAACTACAAAAAACTGTTAAAAGAAATCACAGAAGACCTAAATAGATGGAAGGGCATACCGTGTTCATGGATTGAAAGACTAAATATAGTTAAGATGTCAATCCTACCTAAATTGATTTACAGATTCAATGCAATACCAATCAAAATCCCAACAACTTATTTTTCAGAAATAGAAAAACCAATAAGCAAATTTATCTGGAAGGGCAGGGTGCCCTGAATTGCTAAAGGTATCTTGAGGAAAAAAAACGAAGCTGGAGATCTCACGCTGCCTGACTTTAAGGCATATTATGAAGCCGTAGTGGTCAAAACAGCATGGTATTGGCATAAAGATAGATATATCGACCAATGGATTCAAATAGAGTGCTCAGATATAGACCCTCTCATCTATGGACATTTGATCTTTGATACGGCAGTTCAGCCAACTCACCTGGGACTGAACAATCTCTTCAATAAATGGTGCCTAGAGAACTGGATATCCATATGCAAAAGAATGAACGAAGACCCGTATCTCACACCCTATACAAAAGTTAACTCAAAATGGATCAAAGATCTAAACATTAGGTCTAAGACCATAAAACAGTTAGAGGAAAATGTAGGGAGGTATCTTATGAAACTTACAATTGGAGGTGGTTTTATGGACCTTAAACCTAAAGCAAGAGCACTGAAGAAAGAAATAAATAAATAGGAGCTCCTCAAAATTAAACACTTTTGTGCATCAAAGAACTTCATCAAGAAAATAGAAAGACAGCCTACACAATGGGAGGCAATATTTGGAAATTATATATCAGATAAAGGTCTAGTATCCAGAATTTATAAAGAGATTGTCCAACTCAACAACAAAAAGACAGCCAACCCAATTACAAAATGGGAAAAAGACTTGAACAGACACCTCTCAGAAGAGGAAATACAAATGGCCAAAAGGCACATGAAGAGATGCTCAATGTCCCTGGTCATTAGAGAAATGCAAATCAAAACCACAATGAGATATCATCTCACACCCACCAGAATGGCCATTATCAACAAAACAGAAAATGACAAGTGCTGGAGAGGATGCAGAGAAAGAGGCACGCTCATCCACTGTTGGTGGGAATGTCAAATGGTGCAACCACTGTGGAAGGCAGTTTGGCGGTTCCTCAAAAAACTGAATTTAGAATTGCCATACAACCCAGCAATACCATTGCTAGGTATCTACTCAAAGGACTTAAGGGCAAAGACACAAACGGACATTTGCACACCAATGTTTATAGCAGCGTTATTTACAATTGCAAAGAGATGGAAACAGCCAAAATTTCCATCAACTGTGGTATATACATACGATGGAATATTATGCAGCTTTAAGACAGAATAAACTTATGAAGCATGTAATAACATGGATGGACCTAGAGAACATTATGCTGAGTGAGTCTAGCCAAAAACTAAAGGACAAATACTGTATGATCCCACTGATGTGAACCGACATTCGAGAATAAACTTGGAATATGTCATTGGTAACAGAGACCAACAGAACTTAGAAACAGGGTAAGATAACAGGTAATTGGAGCTGAAGGGATACAGACTGTGTAACAGGACTAGATACAAAAACTCAAAAATGGACAGCACATTGTAAAGTAATCATGTTAAAACACTGAATGAAGCTGCATCTGAGCTATAAGTTTTTTTGTTTGTTTGTCTCTTTGTTTGTTTGTGTCTTTTTCTTTTTTTACTATTATTATTATTTTTATTTTTTTCTCTATATTAACATTCTATGTCTTTTTCTGTTGTTTTGCTAGTTCTTTTCCTAAATCGATGCAAATGTACTAAGAAATGATGATCATGCATCTATGTGATGATGTTAAGAAGTACTGATTGCATATGTAGAATGGAATGATTTCTAAATGTTGTATTAATTTCTTTTTTTCTTTAATTAATAAAAAAAATTAAAAAATAAAATAAGGGGGAAAAAAAAGCAAATTGAAGGTGAGACTTTATCCCTAAATTTTTCAGCATGTATTTCCTGAGAAAATGGACATTCTAATGCATATTCATTACATCATTATCACATTAAAGGAAATTAGCAATTATTTCTTAATGTCATCTGATAAAAATTCCATATTCACATTTCCCCAAATTGTCTTGAAATAGCCTTTTAAAGCTATTTTTCCAAACCATGAACCACCTAAGCTTCATGTATTTCATTTGATTATGTCTCTTTTATATTTTTTAGTTTAGAAAACTTCTCCCATTTTGGTTTTCCCTGGCATTGACTTTTTGAAGAGATGAGATCATGTGATCTGTTGGGTGTCCCACATATTTCATCTGCCCTAATTGTTGCCTCGGAGTGCTACTGAGCTATTTCTCTAGCTTTGTATATCCCATGCATTAGAAGTTAAGTCTGATACCTAAATTGGATTTAGGTTCAGTATTTTTGGCTGAAGTGTCCTGTATATGTTGTAAACTTCATTACATTACATCAATAGGCATTTAATTTCAAGTTTTCTCTCTGGTTATAATGCTAAGTTTTGTTTAAAGTGGTGACTGCTATCAAAGACCATAAAGATGGGTGGGCCACGATGGCTCAGCAGGGCAAAGTTCTCACCTGCCATGCTAGAGACCCGGGTTCAATTCCCGTTGCCTGCCCATGAAAAATAAAATACATAAAGATGCATGTTCCTAAACTTGTTCATAAGGAACATGTTTTTGCCTTTTACAATTAACAAGTTGCCTGTGAAGTGAGAATTTAGGAACCACACAAATACTTGGTTTTCAAACAACCTTTTACTTAATGTTTTAACATATTTTCATAATCCCTGCCTGAATCGCTTTTTTTCCCTAAGAGTTGAAAAAATTCTAATTTTGTAACTTTGAGTGTTCTTTCTTGAAGAAAAACTGACATCTTTACATCACTGAATCTTTTTTCATTTTTGTCTGACTTAAAAATATTTCACTTTGTTATTGGAAATTTGTGTGGAGATATTAGAAATCTCAGGTTATGCCTGGTTGTCAAGTTCAGATTATTTTTTGTTATAAAACAGGTAATTGAGGGGATGCAAAGGTAGTTCCATGGTAGAATTCTCACCTGCCATGTGGAAGACCTGGGTTTGATCCCGATACATGCACTTCCCCCCAAAAAGCAAACTAACAAACAAACAAAAATTCAACAAATGGTGCTGCAATAACAGGATAGTCACATGGAAAAATAATGAAATGTGATCCCTCCATACAGAATGCAAAAAAAAAGTAGGTAATTGAGAATTCAGGTAGTATATGTACACATCTGAAAATTCTGCTGTTAGAAAGTACCAACTTTTTAAAGAACAAGCATTTTCACTATGAGAAACATTGTAGGTTTGGGTGTAGGAGGGTCAAATTGACATATTTCCTTGTCAGATACACTGAAATATTCTTCTTAAGTAAGTATATAGGTGAACTTACTTACATGTGTATGCTTCTATGAGAGGCTATAAGCATAGTGGATAAAAGCTCCATTTAGGAGCCTCACTGTCTGTGTTTGAATCAGAGTTCCACCATTTACTACAAAATTTGGTAATATTTATACATAGTACTTAATTTCTTAGTGGCTTAGTTTCTGTATCTTTAAGATGGAGTAAGCATTCAATACATGTAATTCATTCCTCACAAGAACATTATGAAGTGTGAGTACTACTAGTATTATCATCTGTACATTACAGATGGGAAAACTGAGACAGAAAATAATTTGTCCAATCACACAACATTAAGTGGGGAAACTGGGCTCCAGAGCCTAAACTCCTACCCATTATGCTATACTGCCAATAAATGGCCTACACACACACAGAACCCTCTAATATTTCCTACCAAAGTAGCACTGCTACTATAGGAAAAATGAAGGATGTGCATTTAGAACATCTCCACAGATGTTCTAAGAGGCAAGAATGAAATGACTCAGGAAGCTGGATTAAGGGCCCTGGCTTAGATTTTGGATAGAAAAGCTACCCTAAAAGGGTAACCATCCCTAGGAGTGACTTTCTATTATCATTTCATCCCAAAATGCCTGAAAAATAATCTTTTTAAGTGGTCACTTATTAATTTAAAAATTTGTTGATCTAAACTATAAATAAAACAGGAAAATAAGCACAAGGCTAAGTTAGAGAATGGTAATAATAATTGAAATGATTCAATCTGTTAATATTTCTGGATCTACAAAGGAGAATTAATAACACTATGCCTTAGCATATAGAGTATGAGATTCAGATGACACAGACTAACCTTAGTATAAGGGAGCAGATATTCTAGAATGGGGATCCTTCCCCCTTCTCTATGAGCTTTAATCTAAAAACAGTTCATACAATGCAGAAGTAAGCAGCTGTTTAAGAAAAATGGGTAGTATTCCCTCTTCATTCATACGACTAATCTTTCTTCCATCTTTCAGACTTGGCAATAAACTCTGATTTACATTTTTCATTAAGTGTAGATCTTCTCAGCCAAAGTCAAATGAAGAATGAAATGACCTGCTAATTCAAGCAAGAAAAATCTCAGTTCCTTGCCCCCAAGAATTTTCAAAAATTAATGTTTTAGTATGACACCTGATCATTATATTGATATTTCTTTCCGTCTCCAGTGTTTTGGAGCAGCTAGAAGGGAAAACCTAAAATTGTGAAACTGTAACCCGTATCAAACTCTGAAATCTTTCTATAACTACTTGTTATGATATACTTTGAAATATTTTGCTTCTTTGTGTCATTCTATTTCACAATTAAAAGTTAAAAAAAAAAGATGGAGTGAGTAATAATATTTGTTTCTTTGGGTTGTTACAAGGGATAAGTAAGTTAATATGTGTAAAGTGTTTAGTACAGTGCCTGGTACAGAGTAAGCAATTATGTAAATATTAGCTGCTATGGTTATCATTATCCAGTATACAGGTAAGATTAGGATTCTACTTGAGTTCATGACTTCAGCAGTTAAGTATGTTCACCTTTCCTCTGTCCTTCCTCTCAACACCCCTGCACTGCTTTCTTCTTTTTATTCAAAATGTTTATTAACATTAAACATTAAATGTAGTATAATGGAAAAGAGCATAGACTTTGGAGTTTGATAAATGTGGACTAAAACTTTGGCTTACCATGTATCTTGGCCAAGTTGCTCACTCTCTCTCTAGCCTTCAGTTTCCTTATCTGTAAACTAAGAGTAATAATAGTTAATACTATTTCTTAAGATTGTTGTGAGATTCAGTAAGGTAAAGTGATTAACATAGTGTATAGCACATTTAAATTTTTGCTGTTTTTGGTCATCTTCAAAGTTGTTATCATTATCATTATTGTCGTCCTATGTCCTTATCTGTAAAATTGAGATAATACAACGTGCTTGGTAATATTGTTGGAAGATTAAATGAAATAATATATGTAAAGTACTTATTATGATGACCAAGACAGAGTGTATATCCAATAAATGCTACAAGGTTCTATATGATTATTTTATATAAACTATTTTATTGTCTAAATAAAATGGTTTTACAAAAATATTTTATTTTTAAGCAATTATTTTTAGAAAAAAACAATTGATAACTAAAAAGCGGGAAATAATCATTGATTATTGAGCCTCGGTTTCAGTGTACTACTCTTTATTTTCAGAGTGGCAGGCAACATACTACCTTTTCAGCAGAGTCAAGTCGGAGCCTTTTGATCTGTCTACTATGGGTTCTCAAGAATGCAGATGAGACAGTTCTACAAAAGTGGTTTACAGACCTCTCAGTTCTACAGCTAAACCGGCTATTAGATTTGCTTTATCTCTGTGTATCTTGCTTTGAGTACAAAGTAAGTAATTATCATACCATTGCAAAGAATAATAAGAAAGGTAACAGTGTTGGAAAAGGAAAAAGAAAATTTCCTCAATACCTCGTCTTTTCTAATGTTTAAATTTTAGGGAAAGAAAGTATTTGAAAGAATGAATAGTTTGACCTTTAAGAAATCAAAAGACATGAGAGCAAAGCTTGAAGAAGCTATTCTTGGGAGCATAGGAGCTAGGCAAGAAATGGTACGTCGAAGCCGAGGACAGCTTGGTATGTAAACATTATCTTCTTCTGGCGAAAATATTTTAAATTTCTTTAAACTCTATATTATAATGTCGTTGTTGCAAGCCTTTAATGAAAATTCTGTACTTTTAAAGAGCATTCATTTCATATGTAACTTTTAACCATTTCTCTGCAGGAATTTGTTAAATTCTGCTTAAAATAGAATGAACATACTTCCTGATTTGTTCTGAATATTCTCAGTTTATGCCTGTGTTCTTGTGTGAATATTAATAGCATATAGTGTCTTGGTTTTCACATTTAATTAATATACCTTAGATTTAAGGCAAGGTTTTTGCCCATTAAGTTCAAAAATCAAGGAGAGAAAACAGTTTAGTAGTATTTGATGACCTAGTCCTAATCTCAGGTCTGTTACCCAGTAGCCATATAACGTTTGTCCAGTCACTTAATCTCCCACCTTCCTTTTCCTCTCCTACTTGCTATTGTTATGAGAATGGAAAGATAGCATAACTTAGTGGAGATCATGAATGTATATATATTTTGTAAATTCTGAAGTGGCATACAAATGACATTACTGCTGATAGCTTCTTAAGGTAAGTGATAGGACTTATATCTGTGTACATGACATTCTAGCAGTCCAATATATATTTCTTCACTTAAGATATGAATATATATATGCATGGATATTTTCTAACCCTTGTTTCCTGTTACACAAAGGATGTTGGCATAATGTTTATTTATTTAGCTATCTTATGCTATGTATAAATGTTCGGAATTTAAAAATGAATAAAACACAGGGCAGTGCAGTGGTGGCTCAGTGGCAGAATTCTCATCTGCCATACCGGAGACCCAGGTTCAATTCCCGGAGCCTGCCCATACAAAAAAAAAAAAAAAAGAAGAAGAAGGTATAGTCTTTGCCTTTGAGGAAATTAATAGAGATCATTTTTTCATGTGAGTTATATACAGTTTGCAATATGCATCTTGGCTTTCTTTACTTTTTTTTTTTAATGTTTTTTATTGTGAAACAGCATATATACAAAGCAAAGAAAGAAAAAGCAATAATTTTCAAAGTACACGTCAATAGATTTTAGAGTTTGTTATGAGTTACCATTCCATTCTTTCAGATTCTTCCTGCTAGCTGCTCCAAAACACTGGCGGCTAAAAGAGGTATCAATATAGTGATTCAGCAGCCATGCTCATTTATTTAATCTGATTTTCTCTGTAATAACTCCTCCTTCTCCTTTGATCTTTCTCCCAATCTATAGGGACTGTAGGCAATGCCCATTCTGATTTTTTAATAATGAAAAGGAGTATCAACATATACTAGAGGGTAGGGTGATATAATTAGATGATAATCTTGGAGAGGCTGGACCCGATGGGTATCAGAGTTTATCTGACCTAGGAATCCTCTGGAAATTATAGGTTTCAGAAAAGCAAACTTAGTGCATGAAACTTTTATAGAGTCTCGGTTCAAACTCTGGTGTTCTTAAGAGTTAACAGGAGTGATGTTCGTTGGTGTTTAGCAACTATGGCTATTAGCACTATCTAACTGAAGCATGCATAAGAGTAGCATAAGAATAGCTCTTAACCTCTTGTTGCTCAGATGTGGCCTATCTCTCAACCAACATGGCAAGAAAATTCACTGCCCTCCCTGTCTCTGCGTGAGACATGACTCCCAGGGATGTAAACCTCCCTGGCAACGTGGGATAGAAATCCTAGAATAAGCTGGGACTCAGTATCAAGGGATTGAGAAAACCTTCTCAACCGCAAGAAGGAAAAGAGAAATGAAGCAAAATAAAGTGTCTCTGGCTGAGAGATTTCAAACAGAGTCAAGAGGTTATCCTGGAGATTATTCTTAGGCTTTATGTAGATATCCCCTTTTTAGTATAAAGTATATTAGAAAGGCTAGAGGGAAGTGCCTGAAACTGTAGAGCTGTGTTCCAGTAGTCAAGTTTCTTTGAGATGATTGTATAATGATACAGCTTTCGCAAAGTGACTGTGTGATTTTGAAAACCTTGTGTCTGATGCTCCTTTTGTCTACAGTATGGACAGATGAGTAAAAAATATGAATTAAAACTAAGTAATTGGGGAACAAATGTTAACATAAGTTGGGCAGAGGGAAATACTCGTGGTCAATGAGAGGGAGGAGTAAGGGCTATGGTATGTATGAGTTTTTTCTTTTTTCTTTTTATTTCTTTTTCTGGAGTGATGCAAATGTTCTAAGAAATTATCATGGTGATGAATATACAACTATGTGATGATATTATGAGCCATTGATTGCACACCAAGTAAGGAATGTTCATATATTAAGAATGTTTGTGTTTGTATGTGGTTTGGTTTATCAATAATAATTTTAAAAAAAGAATAGCTTCTTGACCATTTCATCACTCTTAGCCACTGATGTCTTATTTTATTGCACTTCTTTCCCCACTGTTGGTCAGGAAGGCATTATTGATCCCACAGTGCCAGGGCCAGTCTCAACCCTGGGAGTTACGCCCCACATTGTCAAGGAGATTTCACCCCTGAATGCCATATCCCATGTAGAGGGGAAGGTAATGATTTTCATTGCAGAGTTAGGCTTAGAGAGAGGCCACATCTGAGCAACAAAAGAGATTCCCTGGAAGCAGCTCTAGGCCTCATTATAGGTAGTCTTAGCTTCCCCACTATAGAAATAAGTTTCTTAAGAGCAAGCCTCAAAATCAAGGGCTAGGCCTATTTTCCTGGGAGTTCCCAATGGTTGAGAGGGTACCTGGGGTTTCCCAGATGTTAAAGTTTAATAGTTTCTTTTTTTTTTCCTTCAAAAACTCAAAGGACACTACAAATACCTTTTAATTACCAGCCTACCATAGTCTGAGATGTATCCAGGTATTACATTTAAGCTGTACAGAATTAGAAGGTCTCATTCCTGTACTGGAGTCCAGGAGTTGTTTAAATTAGCTATCCAAACAAGTTGATTTAGAGTGTGTGTTCAAGAAAATTTAGATTCTAGTTAAAATAAATGTCTCTCCCTTTGGTCTCCTAGGCGAAGATCCTAGAGTGCATCACTATCATCTTTTACACTGTATTCTGATTTACTATAGTCACAGCCAGATTGGCTTCATTTTTATCTCTAATTGAGGCCTGATCTCTTTTTCAGTTACTTTAACTGTTATATATAGCTACACTAACTTTCAGGAAGGCAGCAATCCATTTCTAGGTCTTAGGTGTTCACAGACTTACTCAAAGTTTCAGGGAAATATCAGCTAATACATGTTAGCTATCTCAGAATCTAGAAATACACTTACAACTTCACAGTAAGTGAGGCTGCTATAAGGGCTTACAATCTAGACCCCAATTTTCTTATAAGTATTTTCTGGAAGAGACCTTAGCATATTTGTTGTTTTGTTTCTGGCTTATTTTGCACAATACAAGTTTATTCAATTCATTGCATGCCTTTCAATGTCCTTCCTTTTTGTAACCGTACCATATTCCATCTTATATATGTATCACAGGTCGCCGTTCTGTTTCTTTCTTTATGCCCTTTGGCTCCATCCCTCTACTGGGCATCATGGATAATGTCCAAAATAAACAAACCATGCATTATAGTATCCTCACTTGGTTGTACAATCAGCAGCACTCTCAATTTTAGATCATTTTCATTGCTCCATAAAGACAGAAGAACAGACATATACAACCTCACCGAATACAAATCAAAACTACTCCTTATCACTTGTTCCTCCCCCATAATTTGTTCTCCCTAGTAGTACTGTGGAACTTTTGATGTCTACCTATTAACTGCCATAGAATGCATTTTTAGTTTTCCCCCTATATCTCTGTACTATTGACTCTTTGTCTAGTATCAAGCCTTTAAAATAGTTCGTGCCAGGTGGTGCAACGGTGGCTCAGTGGCAGAGTTCTTGCCTGCCAAGCCGAAGACCCGGGTCGATTCCCAGAGCATGCCCATGTCAAAAAAAAAAAAAAAATAGTTCATGCCAGAATTTATTTATAATTGTAGATTGAATCAGTGGAATACATGGTACCATACTTCCCCTTTCAATCATATTCACCTCCAATATGTCAGTGTTACTTATAATCCCACCACTTAGTTACCATCACTTCTAGTCATGCCCTTGCATTTAATTTCAACCTCATTGGGTAGCCTTTCCCCCATCTCTAGCTTTTGTATACCTCTAGGTCTGCTATATTCTACAGTATAACCTCTGAGCTTACCTACAGTATCTGTCCTTTTTGTCTGACTTATTTCACTCAACATTATGTCCTCAAGGTTCATTCATGTTGTTATAAGCTTCGGGACTTCATTTTGTCTTACTGCTGCATAATATTCCATCATATACCTATACCATATTTTGTTTATCCGCTTTCTTTGCTGATGGGCACTTGGACTGTTTCCACCTTTTGGCAGTTGTGAATAGTGTCACTATGAGCATCAATGTGCAAATGTCTGTCCATGTCATTACTTTCAGCTCTTCTGGGAACCATACCAAGTATTGGTATTGCCAAGTCATAAGCAACCTAATATTTAGCTTTCTGAGGAATCACCAAACTATTTTCCACAGCAGCTGCACCATTATACATTCCCACCAGCAATGAATAGTGTTCCAGTTTCTCCACAGCCTCTCCAACATTTGTAAATTTCTTTTTAATAGCAGCCATTCTTAGACCTCTAAGGTGATATCTCATTGTCACATTCATTTGCATTTCCCTTATAGCTAATAAAAGTGAGCATTTCTTCCTGTACTTTTTAGCCATTTGTATTTGCTGTTCAGAAATGTGTTTGTTTATACCCTCTATCCAATTTATAATTGGGTTGTTTGTTCTTTTGTTGTTAAGGGGCATGATTTCTTTATGTACAGAGGATTTGAAGCTTTTATCCAATATGTGGTTTCCAACTCATTTCACCCATTGAGTTAGCTACCTCTTCACCTTTTCGACAAAGTCCTTTGAGGCACAGAAGCTCTTGATCTTAAGGAGTTCCCATTTGTCTTTTTTTTCTTTCGCTGCTTGTGCTTTAGTATATTATATTTTATATATTTTATATTTTAATAAACTACCTTCCTATTACCAGATCTTGAAGATGTTTCCCTACATTTTCTTCTAGAAGTTTTATGGTACTGGCTTTTACATTTAGGTCTTTAAACTATTTTCAATTATTTTTTGTGTGGATTGTAATTTTTCATTCTTTTGGCTATAGGTATACAAATCTGCCATGCCCATTTATTGAAAAGACTATTCTGTTCTAGTTCAGTGAATGTGGGGGTCTTATTGAGGAACAATTGTCCATAGATTTTGTGGTCTATCTCTGCACCCTCGATTCAATTCTGTTGGTTAATACTTCTATCTTTGTGCTAGTACCATGTTGTTTTGACTACTGTGGCTTTATAGTAAGCTTTAAAGTCAGGAAGTGATAATCCTCCCACTTTGCCCATCTTTTTTAGGTTATCTTTAGCTATTTGTGGTCTCTTTCCCTTCCAAATAAATTTGATAACTACTTTTTCCAAGTCTTCAAAGTAGGTTGTTGGAATTTTGATTGGTATTGCATGGAATCTGTAGATCAATTTGGGTAGAACTGACATATTAACAACATTCAAGCTTCCTATCCATGAACATGGAATGCCTTTCCATCTATTTAGGTCATTTTTTATTTCTTTTAGCAGTGTTTTGTAGTTTTCTTTGTACAAGCTCTTGACATTCTTGGTTAGGCTTATTCCTAGAACCTGATTCTTTTGGTCACTATTTTGAATGGAATTTTTTGGTAATAGTCTCCTCAGATAGGTTATTACTTGTATATAGAAGCATTACTGATTTTTTGTACGTTAATCTTGTATCCCACCACTTTGCTGAATTTGTGCATTAGCTCAGGTAGCTTTGTCATAGGTTTCTCCGGGTTTTCTAACTATGGGATCATGTCATCTTCAAATAATAAGTTTTACCTTTTCCTTTTCTATGTGGATACTTTTTATTTCTTTCTCCTTTGTAATTGCTCCAGCTAAAATTTCTAGTACAATGTTGAATAATAGCGGTGACAATGGACATCCTTATCTCATTCCCGATCTTAGAGGAATGATTTCAATCTCTCACCATCAAATATAATGCTGGCTATGGGTTTTTCATGTATGCTCTTTTAGGATATTGTGAAAGTTTTTCAATTCCTACCTTTTGAAGTGTTTTTATCAGGAAGGGATGCTGAACTTTGTTGAGTGCTTTTTCAGTATCAATTGATATGATCATGTGATTTGTCCCTACCAATTTGTTAATGCAAATTGATATTACATTGATTGATTTTGTTGTGTTGAACTACCCTTGCGTTTCTGGTATAAACCCCACTTGGACATGATATATAATTTTAATGTGTCGTTGGATTTGATTTGCTAGTATTTTGTTGATAGTTTTTGCATCTATGTTCATTAGGGAGATTGATTTGTATTTTTCTTTTCTTGTAGCATCTTTACCTAGGTTTGGTATTAGAGTGATGCTAGCTTCATAAAATGAGATTGGTAGTGTTCCTTTTTCCTCAGTTTTCGGTTGAATTTGAGCAGGAGTGGTGTTAGTACTTTTTGGAATGTTAGATAAAATTCTCCTGTGAAGCTGTCTGCTCGTCGGTTTTCTTTGTGGAAAGATTTTTGATGACCGATTGAATCTCTTTACTTGTAATCTGTTTGTTGAGATCTTCTATTTCCTCTTGAATCAGTTTAGATAGTTTGTGTGTTTCTAGGAATTTGCCCATTTCATCTAAGTTGTCTAGTTTGTTGGCATAAAGTTTGTTCACAGTATCTTCTTATGATTTTTAAAATTTCTTCAGGATGCATAGTGACCCACCTCTCATTTCTGATTTTGTTAATTTCCATCCTCTGTCTTTTTTTTTCTCTGTCAGTCTAGCTCGCAGGCTGTTGATTTTATTGATTTTCTCAAAGAACCAGTTTATGGTTTTGTCAACTCTTTCTATTGTTTTTTTGTTCACCAGTTTGTTTATTTCTGCTTTAGTCTTTGTTATTTCTCCTTTTTTATTTGATTAGAGTTTAATTTGTTGTTCTTCAGTTTCTCCAGGTCGTATGTGCTTATTCTTGTTTTTAATATTGCCACTTAGGGCAATAAATTTCCCTCTCAGCATTGCCTTTGCTGCATCCCATATATTGTACTCACATTATCATTCATCTCCAGATATTTACCAGTTTCTCTTGCAATTTCTTCTAGACCTCTGATTGTTTATGAGTGTGTTGTTTAATCTCCATATGTTTGTGAAAGCTCTGATTCTTTGGTGATTATTAATTTCCAGCTTTATAATGTTGTGGTAAGAAGAAGTGCTTTGGATCATTGGAATCTTATTATATTTATAAAGACTTATTTTGTGTCCCAGCATATGATCTATCCTGCAGAATGCTCCATGTGTGCTAGAGAATGTATCTTCTCGTGTTTTGGGGTGTAATGACCTATATATTTCTATTAGGTCTACTTCATTTATCACATTGTTTACATTTTCTGTTTCCTTGTTGAGTCTGTCTGGTTGTTCTATCTATAGTAGAAAGTGGTGTACTGAAGTCTCCGCTGTTATTGTTGAAATGTCTATAGCTCCCTTCAGTTTTGCCAATGTTTGCCTCATGTACTTTGGAGCTCCCTTATTAGGAGCATAAACATTCATGATTGTTATTTCCTCTTGATGAATTGTCCATTATTTTTAGTATGTAGTGCCCTTCTTTACCTCTTATGACATCTGTACATTTAAAATCTATTTTATCTGATATTAATATAGGTACTCTTGGTTTCTTTTGGTTACAACTTGAATAGAACATTTCACTTTGTCTGTTTGTGTCCTTGGGTCTAAGATGTGTCTCTTGTAAACAGCATATAGATAGATTATATTTTTTTATCAGTTCTGCCAATTTCTTTTAATTGGTGAGTTTAGTACATTAACATTCAAAGTTATTATTTTAAAAGCAGTTCTTGAATCTACCATCTTATCCTTTAGTTTTTAATTTGTCAGATCTATATATCCTTTTCCCTCTCTCTTTTATCCTTTCGGTTATTGTTACTGGAATCTTCATTTCTGTGCCCTCCTTCAGACCTCCCTCTTCTGTCTTTTTTTTTTTTTCTGACAAGACTCCCTTTAGTATTTCTCATATGGCAGGTCTCTTATTGTTAAGTTCTCTTAGTCTTTTTGTTTGTCTTTGTAGATTTTCATTTCTTTCTCAATTTTGAAGGACAGCTTTGTGGATAAAGAATTCTTGGCTGAAAGCCTTTCTCATTCAGAATCTTAAATATATCATGCCACTGCCTTCTTGCCTCCATGGTACCTATTGAGTAGTCCAAACCCAGTTTTATGTATTTTCCTTTGTATGTAGAAGATCACTTTTTTCATGCTGGCTTCAGGACTTTCTGCTTCTCTTCAACATTTGACAGTTTGATTACTGTGTGTCTTAAAGTAAACCTATTTTGATTTCTTCTAGTGTGGGGTTTATTGGACTTTTTTGATTTGCTTATTTATATCTTTTATAAGAGTTCAGAACTTTTCCCCAATTATATCTTCAACTAGCCTTCCCAGCCCTTTACTTTTCTCTTCTACTTCTGGGACATATATATGTGTGCCTTTTGCTGTCCATTGTCTCCCTAAGATCCAGTTCTATTTTTTCTGTCTTTCTTGCCATGTGTTCTTCTGTGTCCTTTAGTTTGCTTGTTCTGTCTCCTAGCTTATTTATTCTTCTTTCTCCTTTGAATCTGCTATCGTGTGTCTCTAGTATATTTCTGATTTGGTCTACTGTATCTTTCATGTCTTTGAGGTCTGCCATTTTTCTTTTTAATCTTTCAAATTCTTCTTTATGCTTTTCTAGTGTCTTCCTGATGTCCTTTATTTCTTTATAATTATTCTTGAATAGTTCTGGATTCTGTATCCTCTTCTGTGTTTTGATTTGGTTATTTGGCTCGGCCATTTCTACCTGGATCTGTGTGTCTTTTGTGATTTTCTTTTGTATTGGGGGCATTTGATTATCTTAATAAGGTTATTTTGGAAGTTGATTTCCTCCTCTGTCTAAAATTTTGTATTTACTCGGTTTTGTGTTGAAGGTTTCATTTTGCACTTGGTTTGTCAGTGATTCCCTACCAAACCAAGGCCCAGATCTCATATAGAGGATACGATTCTACTTGAGGACCTATTAAAAGCTAGGCAAGGTTGCAAGTGTAGTTCAGTGGCAGAACGTTTGTCTGTCACATAGGAGACCTGGGTGTAGTTCCCAGCCCATGCAGCCAACAACAACAACAAAAAGAGGAAATAAAATAGGATAACATACCTCAGCAATAGTAGTCCTGAAGTAAGAAGACTCCTCAAGATATATTAGGAATGAACTTAGACTGGTGCCCATAGAAGGGAGAGAAAATAAAAGAAAAAACTAATTATAAAAAAAATAAATACATAAAAATGTGTATAGGTAAAAATACATTAATAATAATCAAAATATATAGAAAAATATATATATATATATTTAAAAATACCTAGGCACATAGTGAGTTTGCCAGACTGCACTTACTGATTCTTCTCAGTAGGAGGCCCTCCTGAGGTACCTCTTCCCCTCAGGTCCTCCCATCCCTGACTGCAGCAGCCAGCCAAGAGGATGGTTTGCATGAGCGAAGGGCTATTCCCAGCACATGGCGGTAGGAGGGCCGGTTCCAGTGCATAGGAGCCGATCACAGCTTCTGCAGTAGCAGCTGATCACAGCACCCAGCAGATCTGCTGTTCACCACACCCTACAGGATAGCTGTTTGCAGCATCTGGCTAGATGACTGCTACCAGTGCCCCAGGGATGGCAGTTTTTCTCAGTGAAAGGCTAGGTGCTTCTCTCGGCTTCCCACAGGTGCTGTTGACTCCAAAGCCACTTGGGGAGGGTTCCCCATCCGGTCTCTGAGGCAGGATGGAGTCAAGAGACAGTCACTTCCCTCAGATCTGCACTTCCCCACGCACCACCACCCACCTCCATTGGAGGTCAAGGCCAGTCAGAAGCCCCTGTTTTCCCTATCCTGATCTGCGCACATCTCCTCCCTGTAAAATGTTAAAGACCCTCTTTCTTCTATCACTCACCTCCCAGAACTGCAGTGCAGTCACTTTTTTCCCATTCTCTGTCTTTTTCTATGGAGCAGGTGCAAATCCAGCCTACCCTACTTGACCATCTTCCAAGAAGTCCTCTGGGTTTCCTTTTATGTCCTTTATTATATAAAACAACCCTATTAAATTTTTTTTTTACTGAGGTCTTTTTTTATGACTAAAACTTCAAGGATAAGTATTCTCATTTTTAGATAAACTAAAACTCAAAGAAGTACTTACCTTTTCCAAGATCATATCACTAAGTGGCATTTCCAAGATCTTTTGACTTCCAGTTTAGTGTTCTTTGTCTTATATCACCACTCTTTGAAATGTTTCTGATTGTAAAGAGTGCAATTCTTAACAATGGATATTTGTTACATTGCTAATCCTGTGGCCTCAGGACAGCTATCATTGTTTGAATATAAGAATTGATGTTTTTGTGTTAAGAAAATTAAGCTTTTGTGTTCTTCTACATTTGAACATCTAAGCTAAGCCATCTAATGGTAGACATTCTTAACTAAGGAGATGAAAGACTTATTTTGTGGAAAAAAAGTTAATGATGAAATATAAATAAATCCCAGAGACTTAGTTTGTTAAATGTTTTATATTATGTAATATTTTATATCTATTTTGTTTTCTTTCTCAAAATTTGTTAAAATTAGAATTTCAAAGCAAAAAAAAATGGGAAACGAAAGAAAAAGAAAAGAAATCAGAAGAAACATTCAGACACATTCCTTGTTATATACTAAATATTTGTTTTTCAGTATTTTTCTCTGTTTGAGCTCTGAATTTTTAGTTTCACTATTCTTCCATCCACCCAACCAAATTTAAAATCTCATCTTTTTTTTTTTTCATGAGCAGACTCGGAGAATCAAACCCAGGTCTCTGGCATGGCAGGTGAGGGTTCTGCCACTGAGCCACCATTGCACCCACCCCTCATCTTATTTTAAAAGTCCTAGTTGTCTAGTTCAAAGCCTGTATTAATTCCATCATTTAAATGTATGTTTGTTTATTTCTCCACAATTCTCCATGCCTCTCCACTTCTAATGGATTTGTATGAATCAGTTCTATTGCTTATACCCTTCAAAGGTGTCCTTGCCATTCATTTTGCTTGTAGTTCCAGAAACCTCTTGGGAGAAAGCTACCTTCTCCCTCTTGTCCTGCCTAATGTAGACCCAAAGGAAGAATCATTCTTATTTTGTTTATTTACTAAAAAACAATGTAGGGCGGGCCACAGTGGCTCATTGGCAGAGTTCTCACCTGCCATGCCTGAGACCCAAGTTCTATTCCCAGTGCCTGCCCATGTGAACAAAAAACAATGTATTGGGCTCTTCATATATACCAGACACTTTGTCAAACCTATGCATAAGTAGTGGACAAGATAGACATCATCTCTGTTCTTAAGTACCTTATATTTTTATGGTCACATGCACCATGAAGAGAAATAAATTAAAAGGATACGAAGTGTTGGAGAGTGGAGGAGGACATGTCTGAGGAGGGACTGATGATTGGCCAGAGCCCTGAATGAAGAGTTAATTATGCAAAAAATTGTGAAAGATCAATCAGGTAGAAGGGAGAACAAAAATTGCATAGGTTCTAAATCAGGAGCATGTATAGTATCAAGGAGTAGCTATTAGAACAGAATAACTGCAATGATGTAAGCAAAAGACAAAAAGTAGTAGAGAATGAGAATTTTGTAGGACTTCAAAAGCCTTGGTAAAGATTTTGAATAAAATCAATGTTAAAAACTTGGCTTATTTTTAAAAGTGTTTTTTATATTCAATGCAGCAAAATACTGCATTGAATATAAAAAATTGTCACTATTTTGAAAATTTTAATAAAAAGTAGTTGTTAACCAGGTTTTCCACTTGTATGTTAGGATTAGAGGCTATGTACAAAATTAATACCATCCTTTATATATTTGCAAATATTCATACATTGTAGTCCAGCAAAACAAGTTTTTTTAATTTGTTGTAAAATTTATTTGACAGAGAGAAGTCCATCCGGAAGTGCCTTTGGAAGTCAAGAAAATCTGAGGTGGAGGAAAGATATGACTCACTGGCGTCAAAACACAGAGAAACTTGATAAGTAATATAACCTTACATTCTGTGTTAGTGATGGCCTTTTTAGATTTTAACTGTAACAAAAAATAATTAATTTGATGTTATTTTTTATATGTGTTAGATATTCAAATGTTAGAAAACAAAGTCATTATATTTAATTTTTTAATTTTAAATATAAAAAGGTTTGTGGGGGAAGCAATTTTCATTGTAGTATGGTAAAACAAATGGTTACATTTTGAACCACATTTTCCTCAATAAATCCTTTTGGAAAAGGATTCACATCTATTTTCTGAACATATTTCAGGTCTCATACTGAACTCAATCTTTCAAAGATTATGGAGAATTAGAAAGCTGATATTCAGTCTAACCTACTTTGCCATCTTCCGCTTGCTGTGTTTTGAGGAAGAATTTGTAGTATTTTCCTAATTATTTTTCTTTTTTAACCATTTTGTTATTTTTGTGTTTCTTTACAAAATTTCACTGTAAATTTTAAATTTGAGCATCATGTATGCTTTTCTCATTTAACTCCAAGAAAATGTAAATTCATGAAGTATTCTCTTTAATGGAGGCAATAAACAGACTTGCAGATCTAAGAGCTTTGAAATTTAACATCTAGTATGTCCTTGTACTTTCAGTTCAATTTATGTGTTGTGTTTTCTACTAATATATATTGTATGACTAATGTCAACTTTACCCATGTACCTTATAAGGTTATTCTTAATTTATAAAAATTTAATTATAGAATTCTTAAATTGCGATGTTCAAGTAAAGCACTTTAATACAACAAATTGTTATGTTTGTAATGGGTGAATACATTCATGTCTTCCTGAAAAGTTAAATTATCTCCTGAGAGTAGATGTATCAAAAATTTTGGGAAACTGTATGCAAACTTAGAAAAAAAACCTAATTTTACTCTGAATAAATCATTAAAATCCTTTCAATACTGGTTTATCTGAAGCAGCCCTAAGTACAAACTCATACAGCACCACCTTGTGTCAGTGTCAGTCCTATGTGTGCTGCACATCTGGTTAAAAGCTTATGCTTTTAGTGGCACTGTGGTTCTGTGATGGGGTGAAAAATATGTTTACTGCTATGGTTGACAAAATGAAGAATAAAATAAAACAATTTTAATATGTTAAATGTCTTTTTCCTTATTATTATATTCTTTCATTTAGACAAATATTGAATATAGTTTCAAGCTTTTTCATTTCTATAAATCCTTACGTGTTTTTTGAATTATGAATCTACTGGGTTTTTTTAAAAGTTCAACATCATATCTGACAATATTTTGTATTAGGTCAAGAGCAGAGATTGAACACGAAGCACTGATTGATGGAAATCTGGCAACTGAAGCAAACCTAACCATTTTGGATACATTAGAGATTGTTGTCCAAGTAAGTAACACAAAGAAGAGGAACTTAATGTACAGATTTGGTAAATTTGGGGGGTGGGGGGCAGCCATATAATTTTAATTTTGAACCAAAAGTTCAATTCTAAGCATTTTGTGATTCTTTTACTGTAATTAAAAATTTTATCTACTCCCACAGCTTTGACTATTTATTCTGTAAGAATGAATATAAAACCTGTATCTCTCCATCTCTCTACCCTTTAAGATTTCATCCTGCATTTCCAGATGTCCAGAGTATTTATAGTTGGATGTTCTGTCAACATACCATACTCAACTTGCATGTATAGCCATAGCTACAAATAGATGGAAGCTGGGTTATTTAGAGCCTTCTCCATACCACAGCAATTGTTTTAGGCTCTTTATAATTATCTAACTTAGTTTTAATAATAGCCCTTTAGGTAGTAATTATCTTGTTAGTAACAATAATGGTCCATTTGATCCTCAAAAGAAATTCATGCAGTTGAAACTACTAATATCCCCGTCTTGTAAATGAGAACTTTGAGGCACAGAGATGTTGAAGAATTTCCTACGATCCATATCTAGTAAGTAGAGGAGCCAGGATTTAAATCAATTACTGAGACATGTCTACTCCATTCCTTTTCTGTTACTACCACTCCTAAGTTCTTGTTTGAAAGCTTATACAGTAGCCACCTACTTCATGACAATCTTCTTTTTTTTTTTAGCAGTTTTATCCATATTATCCATCCAAAGTGTACAGTCAGTGGCTTTCAGTCTAGTCAGAGTTGTGCATTCAGCACCACATTCAATTTGAGATCATTTTCATTGCCCCAAAAAGAAAAGTCCCAGACCTCTTAAACCTGTCTTATTATTGACACTTAACATTGGTACAGTGCCTATGTTACAGTTGATGAAAGAATATTACCATATTACTATTAACTATAATCCACAGTTTTTATGTTGTTTTTTCCCATATACCACTGTTATTAATACCTTGTGACAGTGACATACATTTGTTCTAATTCATGAAAAAATATTATATTTGTACAATTAACCACAGTTATCATCCGCAACAAGGTTCATTATCTTATATAGTCCATTTTTATCCTCTAGCTTTCCTTCTAGTAACATACACAACCCTAAACTTCCCCCTTTCAACCACAATTACACCCATTGTTCAGCATCGTTAATTACACTCACAATAATGAGCTACCATCACCTCTATCCATTTCAAAACCTTTACAATCAGCCTCATTAAAAATTCTGCACAAACTATGCATCACATCCTCATTCTCTGTCCTCATTCTGTCTCCTGGTAACCTATACTCTATTTTAACTTGATGATTTTGCTCATTATGATTAATTTATATTAATGAGACCATACAGTGTTTGTCCATTTCTTATTTCACTCAACATCATGTCCTCAAGGTTCATCCATGTTGTTGCATGCATCAGTACTTCATTCCTTCTTACAGATTAATAATATTTCATCTTATGTATATATATATCTTGTTTATCCATACATCTCTTGATGGACACTTCAGTTGTTTCCATCTTTTGACAATTGTGAATAACGTGGCTGTGGACATCAGTGTGCAAAATCTATTTGCATCCCTGCTTTCAGTTCTTTTGAGTATATACCTAGTAGCAGAATTGCCGGACCATATGGCAGTTCTATACTTAGCTTCCTGAATAATCAATCACCAAACTGTCTTCCATAGTAGCTGCACCATTCTGCATTCCCACCAATAGTCAATAAGTGTTCCTATTTCTCCAACATCCTCTCAAGCTCTTGTAGTTACTTTTTTAATAGTGCCTAGTCTAGTAAGTGTGAAATGATGTTGTGATTTTGATTTACATTTTCCTAATAACTAGTGATGTTGAGCATCGTTTCACTTGCTTTTTTAGCCGTTTGTATAGGCCCGTTGGAAAAGTGTGTATTCAAGTCTTTTGCCCATTTTTTTAATGCAATTTTATTGAGATATATTTAAACACCATATGATCCATCTGAAGTATACAATCCATGGCTCACAGTATCATCACATAATTGTGCGTATATTATCATTATCAATTTTAGAACATTTTCATTACGCCAGAAAAGAAAAACTCAAATCCTCCCATACCGTTTATCCCCCCATTATTGACCCATAGTACTGATGTGGTACATTTGTTATTGTTGATGAAAGAAGTTTTAAAATATTACTGTTTTAACTGTAGTCCATAATTTGCAATCGGTACATTTTTTGTGTATACTCCTCTATTATTAAATTCTTGTAATAGTGTTGTACATTTGTTCTGGTTCATGAAAATGCTTTTTTTATATTTGTACAGTTAATCACAGACATTGTCCACCACAGGATTCACTGTGTTATATATTCGCATGTTTTAATCTCCACCTTTCCTTCTGGTGACGTGCATGACTCTAAACTTCCCCTTTCCACCGCATTCACACACCATTCAATACTGTTAATTATTCTCAAAATAACATACTACCATCCCCTCTGTCTATTTCCAGACATTTTAGTTCAACCTAATTAAGCATTCCGCATATTTAGCAATCAATCCCCATTCTTTAGCTTCATTCTATACCCTGTTAACCTATATTCTGTCCTCTATTTCTATGCAGTTATATTCTACAATTAGTTCATATCAATGAAATCATACATCTGTCCTTTTGTGTCTGACTTATTTCACTTAACATGACGTCTTAAATGTTCATCCATGTTGTCACATGCCTCAAGGCTTCATTCCTTCCTACTGCTGATAATATTCCATAATATGTATGTACCACAAAATTTTGTTTATTCATTCATCTATTGATGAACAATTGTGTTGTTTCCATCTTTGGCAATTGTGAATAATGTTGCTATGAATATCAGTGTGCAAATGTCTGTTCACATCCTACTTTTAGATCTTCTGGGAATATCCCGAGTAGTGAAATTGCTGGGTCATAAGGTATTTCTGTACTTAGCTTCCTGAGTAACCCCCAAACCATCATACACAGCACCTGAGTAACCCCCAAACCATCATACACAGCATCTGTACCATTTACATTCCCACCAGCAACAAGTAAGTGTTCCAGTTTGTCCATATCTTTTCCCATACATGTAGTTCCTTTTTAGCTATCTGTATTTACTCTTTGGAAAAATGTCTATTCCTATCTTTTGCCCAGTTTTTAAATTAGGTTGTTTATCTTTTTTATTGTTAAGTTATAGGATTTCTCTAAATATTCTGGATATCAAACCCTTATTGGTGATTCGCTTTTCAAATATTTCTCCCATTGAAGTGATTACCTTTTCACCCTTTGACAAGTCCTTTGAAGCACTGAAGTATTTGATTTTGAGGAGTTCCCATTTATCTATTTTTTCTTTCGTTGCTTGTGCTTGATTGTGAAGTCCAAGAAACCACCACATATCACCATATCTTGAAGATTCACATTTTCTTCTAGGAATTTTGTGGTACTGTTTCTTATATTTAGGTCTTTGATCCATTTCGAGTTAATTTTTGTGTAGGGTTTGAGGTCGGGTCTTTTTCATTCTTTCAGATGTGGATATTCAGTTCTCCCAGCACCTTTTGTTGAAGACACAGTTCTGTCCCAGCTGAGTAGATCTGGGAGCCTTCTCAAAAATCATTTAATCATAGATGTGAGGGTCTGTTTTTAAACTCTCAATTCAATTCCATTGATCGATATATCTATTTTTATACCAGTACTGTGCTATTTTAACCATGGCCTCTTACCCTTACAAATAAATTTGATGTTTGGCTTTTCCATTAGTGCAAAATAGGCTGTTGGCATTTTCATTGGGATTGCGCTAAATCTTTTTCATTGGGATTGCACTGAATTTGCTAATCAGTCTGGGTAGAATTGTCATCTTAATGATATTTAGTCTTCCATCCATGAACACAGAATGTTCTTCCATTTATTTAATTTTTGTTTGATTTCTTTTAGCAATATTTTGTTGTTTTCTGTGTACAGGTCCTTTACACCCTTGGTTAAATTTATTCCTTTTAGTTGCTGTTGTAAATAGAATTTTCTTTCTTAATTTCCTCCTCAGATTGCTCATTACTAGTGTGTAGAAACACTGCTGATTTTTGCATGTTGATCCTGCCACTTTGAGGAACTCATTTATTAGATCTAGTAGCTTTGTTGATTTTTTGGAGGACTTTGTAAATATAAGTCCATGTCCTCTGCAAAGAGTGAAAATTTTACTTTTTCCTTTCTGATTTTTTTTCTTGCCTGATTGGTCTAGCTAGAACTTTTTTGTTTTTTTACATGGGCAGGCACTGGGAATAGAACCCGGGTCCTCGGGAATGGCAGGCAAGCACTCTTACCTGCTGAGCCGCCGTGGCCCGCCCTAGCTAGAACTTCTTGTACAATGTTGAATAACATTGCTGCTGATTGGCATCTTGTCTCATTCCCAGTCTTACAGGGAAGACTTTCAGTTTTTCACCTTTGGGTACCATGTTAACTGTGGGTTTTTCACATATGCCCTTTATCATGTTGAGGAATTTTCCTTCTATTTCTATCTTTCAAAGTATTTTCATCAGGAAAGGATGCTGAATTTTGTCAAATGCCTTTCCTATGTTATTTGAGATGATCATTTGTTTTTTTCTCCTTCAGTTTATTAATGTGGTGTATTACATTAATTGGTTTTCTTGTGTTGAACCACCCTTGAATACCTGTGATAAAACCCACTGGATCATGGTGTATAATTCTTTTAATATCCTATTTGATTTATTAGTTTTTTGTTGAGGATTTTTTAAATCTACATTTATTGGAGAAATTGGTCTGTAGTTTTCATTTCTTGTAGTATTTCTGTCCAGTTTTGGTATTAAGGTGGTATTAATTTGGTATTAATTCCATGGTGGCTTCATGGAATGAGTTAGGTAGTGTTCCCTTCTCTTTGGGTATTTGGATGAGTTTCAGCAGGACTGGTATGAAGTTTTCTTGAAATGAATGGTAGAATTCACTTGTGATACCATCTGGTCCTGGAACTTTCTGTCATAAGGTATTTGATGACTGTTTCAATCTTTTTACTTGTGATTGGTTTTCTGAGGTCTTCGCATCCAGAGTAGTCAATGTAGGTTGTCATGAGTTTCTAGGAAATTGTCCGTTTCATCTAAGTTTATTGTTATATAGTTATGATCTTTTTTATTTCTATGGGGTCTTTAGTTAAATCCCCCGTCTCATTTTTTATTTTATTTGCATCATCTCTTTGTCACACTCACTAAGGGTTTATCAGTTTCTGTGATTTTTAAAAGAACTAATTTTGGTTTCATTGATTCTCTATTGTTTTCCTATTCTCAATTTCATTTGTTTCTCCTTTAATCTTTGTTATTTTTTTCCTCCTGCTTGCTTTGGGATTAGTTTGCTGTTCTTTTCTCATTTCTACAGGTGTGTTGTTAGGTATTCAATTTCTACTCTTTCTTCTTTTTTAAATGTAGGTGCTTCAGGCTATAAATTTCTCTTTCAGCACTGCCGTCACTGCATTTCATAAGTTTTGATGAGTTGTGTTCTCATTTTCATTCATCTCGAGGTATTTACTGATTTCCTTTGTAATTTATTCATTGACCCACTGATTGTTAAAAGGTGTGTTGTTTAACTTCTGTATATGTGTGAATTTTCCATTTCTCTGTCCATTATTGATTTCCAGCTTCATTCCAATATGATCAGAGAAAGTGCTTTGTATAATTTCAATGTGCTAAAATTTGTTGAGACCTGTTTTGTGACCCAATATGTATTCTATCTTGGAGCACTTGAGAAAAATGTATATCCTATTTTGGGGTGCAGTGTTATATATATGTCTGTTAGGTCTAATTCATTTATCGTATTTTTCAAGTTCTCTGTTTCCTTATTGATCCTCTTGCTAGATATTCTATTGGTAAGAGTGGTTTTGAAGTTTCCAACAATTATTGTAGAGACCTCTATTTCTCCCTTCAGTTTTGCCAGTTTTTGCCTCATGTATTTTGGGGCATCCTGGTTAGGTGCATAAATATTATTTGTTATTTCTTCTTGGAGGATTATCCCTTTTATTAATGTATAATTTTCTTCTCTGCCTCTTTTCACATTTTTGCATTTAAAGTCTATTTTGTCTGATATTAGTGAAGCTACTCCAACTATTTTTTGGTTACTGTTTGCATGACACTCACTATTATGTTCTCCCCTGTCTAATCCAGTCTATGCATTCCCATGAGATTTTTCTTCTTCAAATATTTTACCATTCATTACTTTGATTAAAAATTTTAAAACAGAAAAAAATTTGGTATTTCTTGATTGCATTAAGAAAAAATAGGAAATTCTTCAAACTTTCAAGGCTCTTTATATGTTGGTACTCTTGTTAGTTGGGATAAGTCTAAGCTACCATTACCAATAGAAACAAAATCAGTCCAACATTCCTAACCAAAGATTGTTGCTGGAACTCTGACCATCAGTCTATTTTCAGTCAACAGGATGGAAGAAAGAGCAAGGACAGGGCACACTAATTCCTTTAAAGGCATGACCAAAAAGATTAGACTTTTCATTTGTTCACACCTATCTGTAAGTTGTATTACCAAACACCCAGCTAAAACTCAGGATTTCTGTTATTAAATAAAGAAGGAAAGAATTGTTATTGGTGTATAACCGGCAGTCTCTGCACAGGCACCTCTGTAGTTTTTTCAGCTTTTTTCTAATTATTTTCCCCATGAACTTTGAATCAATCCAAATTTGTTTACTAATTTTCCCAAGACACACTTTATGCTTTCTGATTATGTCTTTGTTCCTCTTTTTTTCCATCATTCAAATCTTATCCATTCTTTTTACCTTTTTCTTCTCCTTGCTGAATCCTACCAGCTCCTTCTATTTAAAGTCCTCTTGGATCTTATGTCATCATTTTCCTATTATTTTTAATTTGCTATATATATAAAATCTTCCTAACCAAGCTACAGGTGCCTCTCTATTTTATTTATTTATCTTTAAATTTCAGACAGTTTCCGTAGCAGAATCCAAGGAGAGCATTCTTGGTGGTGTACTAAAAGTGCTACTACATAGCATGGCTTGTAACCAAAGTGCAGTTTATCTGCAACACTGTTTTGCTACACAGAGAGCCCTGGTCTCAAAGGTAAGTTATTGTGCACCACCAGTCTTACCAGACTTGTTTCCTTTATTAATATTGTCTAAGATCATTTGATATAGCCTTTGATCTATCCAATAATAGATCAATAATTCCATTGGTTATTTTTAATTAAAATAATAACCTAGGACCTTGAATTTTCTTTGCCTTCTTACTACTGCCTGTCCTTTGGACATTTTTATTTCTTTGTATCACCTTTAACCAGTTTCTGGTTTTAAAACATACTAGTTTTGATATGGATTAGGACCTGAAATTAATAGTTGAACCTAAATTTCTCTTTTTTATCCCCTCCCTTTTTCTGTCTGTTCTTCAATACTTTAATTTTTAAGGAAATCAATGTATTAGTAATTCAGCATGTTGAAATTAATTTATTCTTTGGTGCATAAAAAAGAAGGTACTTCTGTGTGCTCAACTACTTTATATATCTAATTCCAATGTTTCTTGTCTCTGGAAATTTGTATATTCTTAAATCTTGAAGGTACCTACTTCATATTAGTCATCCTATAAGATGGAATGCAGAGCTGTTGATGAAACTCATCCAGAGGAAATAACTTGCATACTATTTTGTGATAATTAAAAACATAATTATTATATATTGCGTACTATACTAAATGTTCCGTACACTTTATCTAATTTAAACCTCACAACACCTCCATGCAGATAATATGATCAGGCCCATTTTATGGATGAGAGGACTTACCCAAAGTCAACTACTAACTAGTTAGTGGCATAATCAATATTTGAACCCAGTTTTTCTGACTCTGTTTTTCACACTGTTAGCCATTAGCTAATATTGTCCATTAACCATTCTAATCTAGGAGCTATATTAACTAATCTCTAGTTCAGAGTATATTAGCATATCTCTGAAAGTTTTACTGCACAAATTCAGTGTTGGTATTGTTTCTTTACAGTTCCCTGAACTCTTATTTGAAGAAGAGACAGAGCAGTGTGCTGATTTATGCCTCCGACTTCTCCGACACTGTAGTAGTAGTATCAGTACAATACGGTCACATGCTAGTGCCTCTCTTTATCTACTAATGAGACAAAACTTTGAGATTGGAAATGTAAGTATTTCATCATGAACATGATTCTCTGAATTTATAATGAAATAGAACTTCTGCAGCTATTTTTTAAATACTTTACTTTTGTGGTCTGGGAGTTTTTTGTATATTTTTGGCCTAATCTTAGGCTATCTTTCTGTCTTATGCTAGGAATAACTTTAAAAGCTCTAAATCTCCAATTTTGCTTCCTGTGCTAAAAATAACATATAGTAGTGTAGACTTAGGATATAATTGTGCTTTGAACTATTTTAAATTTAATTATTATCCCTAAGTAAAAGAAATAAAGCTGTAAATGTCTTGGTTCAATACCATTTTGTGATCATATGTCACAGTCTTTTTTTTTATATAAATATTTTTATTTTATAAAAGAATATTCAGCAGATATGTTACAGTCATGCTGTTTTCATGACATAAAGTTAGCACTAACGAGTTTTCCTTGGTCATCATTTAATCAAAGTTTATGTTATTGTAACATTAATATGCCCTGCACATAACCAATTTCAAAATTAAGTATTTAGACTTTCCTTATTAAAATCAAATTAAACAATATCTGTTATGTCACAATCTTTGAAGAGTTCTATTTTTAATTTGTTTTTTATTTGCATATGTTTTCCTAACTTTTTGAGTCAGATGTTTAGTTAATTTATTTTTATTTGTGTAGATATTTATGGATTTTCTTTGAGCATAGCTTTTGGTATCTTATGGGTTCCAATATATAGTATTTTCAGAATTCTTATAATTTCAATATGTATTTTATCGTTAACACAAGAGTTGACAGCCTTTTTGTTTTAGAGTTTCTATATTAATGTTTAGTGTTATTGCATTGTGGTAATACGGTATATATACTATTTTTTCTTTTGTTGTTTGTGTGTGTTTGTTTATGAGCACTTGAGTTGACTACTTCAATTTTGTCCTCAAAACTATGGGGAAGGGTGCATGAGTGGTTCAGTGGTAGAATGCTTGCCTTCTATGAAGGAGACCTGGGTTCGATTCCTGGACCATGTATCCCAAAAACAAACAATCACAAAGCTATGAGGAGTTGTTGAAGTATTTTAAGGAAAGGAGTGATTTGTTCATGTTTCCATTTTATAAACATTTCTCTGATGTTTATGTGGGAATTAGAGTTGGGGTGTATTCTAGTTTGCTAGCTGGGATGCAGTACATCAGAAACAGAACGGCTTTCAAAAGGGGGATTTTATTAAGTTTCAAGTTTATAGTTCTAGGGCTGTGAAAATGCCCCAATTAAAGCACGTCTATAAAAATGTCCAAATCAAGAATAGGGTGGCTTCACTCAAGAAAGGCTGATGAAATTCAGGGTTTCTCTCTCAACTGGAAAGTTCAGGGTTTTCCTCTCTCAAAGCCATGGACGTTGCACATGGCATAGCAATATTTGGTAGCTTTCTCTCCAGGCTTCCTGTTTCATGAAACTCCTCCAGGGGTGTATTCCTTCTTCATCTCCAAAGGTCTCTAGCTGCACGGTCTCTCATGGTTCTCGTTGCTTTCTTGAAAATGCTTCCTCTTTTAAAGGGCTCCAGTAAACTAATCAAGGCCCCCCTGAAATGGGTGGAGTCACTTCTCCCTCTAATCAAAGGTTAATGCTCACAACTGGGTGTGTCACAGCTCTGTGGAGATAATCTAATCAAGTCTCCAGCATATATTGCTGAATAAGGGTTAAAAGAAGCAGCTACCACCATGAGATGGATCGAGATTAAAATATGACCTTTCTAGGGTACATAATCTCTTCAAACCAGCACAGTGGGTAAGAGAAAAGGCAGAAAAATAGATTAGGAAATAATAACAATAATCCATATAAGAAATGATAAGAAACTAAAGCAGTGGCATTGGGAATAGAAAAAGAGCAGACTGGAACAGATTAAGGGATTTTATAGATTAAATTTATGGTATGAATAATGAGAGGGAGAACAAGTAGGGAATGACTTCTAAATTTTTGCCCTGGATGACAACATGGATAATGCTACTACATTTATTTAGCTAATCAGTGGGAAGAGAAGGTATTCAATTTGAGACATTTAGATAGTACTATCTAGTAAAATATAACAATCTGGAAGTCAAATTGTAAACAAGGCAACATAGGACATCCCCTGGAAAAGTCTTCCCTCAGAAACAACTAATAAAAAGACACTCCCACTTGCTTGGAACTCTGCAGGAAGATAGAGACTGGAGAAGGATTCTGAACACTGAATCGAAAAAAATGAAAGATAAACACACACACACACACACACACACAGAAAAAAGGTAGGTGATTGTGGCCCAGACCATTCCGTCTAAATCCGACCACGTTGCTCACCCCTATGCAGCTTAGGTTGCACAACTCAGTGACACTCTGCCATGTTTTCAGACCATATAATTACTTACATAGATATAACCCCATACATATCCAGACACCGGTACCCAGGGTAGAACTCTGGTGGCTGGTGAGCAAGTATATACAAAAGGGCCCCCAGGAGCTAAAAGATACCCCAGCAAAACTGTTGACAAAAGTTGCACACACTAAACCCAATTTCTGTTGCTGGATGACGTAAATGAAAAATAAACGGACCTTCTTGAACATTGAGCTACACTATCACAGAAGTAACCAGAAGCAGAAAAGACTCACAGAAATAAAGGGTGGAAATTGAACTCCTGGAAGTCAGCATGGGCCCCAGAACTGAAAGGAGTAATGCAAAAGGGACCCTGAGTGAGGGAGAGAACTTAAGCAAATCATAGGAACTGGGAGAAAGCTCTGCCCAAAAACAAACATTACGAATAAGGATTTACAGAGTAGAAGGAAGGAAAGGAAACTTTCTCCTGGAGGTGAAACTGTTTCACATCAAGGGAAGTTTTAAAAGTTGTACTGCATATCCAGATCAAGAATCAAGTGCAGAAGACCTGAGGAAATCTAAACAGTTAATCAGAGGCTATTCTAAATGTCCAATATAAGTTTTATCAAATATCACAGAAGAACCTTAACTCATCCACAAAAAAACCTTATGCAAAAGGGAAAAACTGACCCTCAGAGTTAGCACATCAGAATAACCAGATGCCCTGATATCAGCAAAATATTACAAACCATGTCAAGAAGCAAGAAGATATGTCTGAATTGAGGGAACAAATTAAAACTTCAGTAAAGATACAAGACTTTGGAACAACTAATCAAAGAAGTTCAAACAAATCTCCTAAATCAATCCAAAGGAAATGATAGAAATAAACTAGTGATGAATATAGAGCTAAAGGATATTAGTAAGACAAATGTGTAGCAAAAATGAAGAATTGGAAAGTTAAAAATGAAAATAACAAAGATCAGCACCCAAAAATCAGTAGTGTTTCTGTATACTACTAATGAGTATTCTGAGGAGGAAATCAAGAAAAAAATTCTGTTTACAATAGCAACCAGAAGGATGAAATGTTTAGGAATTAATTTAGCTAAGGACAAAAAAGACATACACAGAAAACTATAAGAAATTGCTCAAAGAACTCATGGAAGACCTAAATAAATGGAAGGGCATACTATGTTCATGGATTAGAAGACTAAATATAGTTAGATGTCAAATCTACCCAAATTGATACATAGATTCAATGCAAAACCAATTAAAATCCCAACAACTTGCTTTGCTGAAATAGGAAAAACAATAACCAAATTTATTTGAATGAGTAGTTTGCCCAAAATAGCAAAAAATATCTAGAGAAAGAAAAATGAAGTGGGAGGTCTCACACTACCTGACTTTAAAGCATATTACAAAGCTATAGTGATCAAAACAGCATGGTATTGGCATAAAGATGGATATACTGACCAATGGCATCAAGCTGAATGTTAAAAAAATATAGAACCTCTAATCTACAGACAGTTGATCTTTGATAAAGTTGATCTCCAGACAATCCAACCCAACTGGGACAGAGCAGCCTCTTCATAAATAGTGTTTGGAGAACTGGATAGCTATATGCAAAAGAAGGAAAGAGGTCCCATATCTAACACCCTATAGAAAAATTAACTCAAAATGGATCAAAGACCTAAACATTATAACTAAGACTATAAAACTTTTAGGAGAAAATGAAGAAAAATATTTTATAAATCTCGTGATAGGCCTTAGGTTTCTTAGACCTTAAAGACCCAAAGTGCGAGCAGTGAAAAAGGAAAATAAATAACTGGAAGCTCCTCAAGATTAAACACTTTTGTGTATCAAAGAACTTTGTCAGAAAATTAAAGGCAGCCTATGCAATTGGAGACAAAATTTGGCAACCATATATCAGATAAGGGTTTAATATCCAGAATATATAAAGAGATTCTTGAGCTCAACAACAAAAAGATAAACAACCTAATTTAAAAGTGAAGAAAAGACATGGACAGGCACTTTTCAGAAGAAGTACAAATGGCTAAAAGGCATATGAAAAGATGCTCAACTTCACTGGCTTTTAGGGAAATGCAAATCAAAACAATGAGATATTTCACACCCATCAGAATGGTCATTATCAAAAAAAACTGAAAACGACAAGTGCAGAGAGGATATGAAGAAAGAGGCACACTTATTCACTGTTGGTGGAAATGTACACTGGTACAACTATTATAGAAGGCAATTTGGCTGTTCCTCAGGAAGCTAAGTATAGAATTGCCATATGATCTGGCAATGCCATTGCTAGGTATCTACTCAGAGGACATGAGGGCAAGGATACAAACAGACATTTTCACAATGATGTTTATAGCAGCATTATCTATGATTGCCAAGAGATGGAAACAGCCCAAATACCCATCACTGGACAAGTGGCTAAACAAACTGTGAAATACATATAAGACAGAATAAAGTCATGAAGCATGTAACAACATGGATGAACTGATAGGACATTATGCTGAGTGAAACTTCGCCAGAAACAAAAGGGTAAATACTATATGGTCCCACTAATATGAATTAACATTAACTAGTAAATTTTGAGAGTTAAAGTTAAGAACACAGATTATCAGGTGATGGAAAAGAGGGTAGAGATTGGGCATTTGATGCTGAAGGAGTACAGAATGTTCAACAGTACTGATTGTAAACATCCGGAAATGGATTGCACAATATTATCTGATGGTAGCCCAATAATATAAGTACACTGAATGGAACTGAGTATGTGTATGGCTGAAGGAGGAAGACTGGGGACTTGTATGACACCAGAAGGAAACATAGAGAATAAAGACTGAGATGGTATAACTTAGCAATGCCTAGAGTGGGCAATAATGGTGATTAGAAATACAAATATAAGAATGTTTTTGCAAGAGGGAGAACAAATGAAGGTCACATTGCAAGGTGTTGAAAATAGGATAGTATACAGGAAAAAATACAATCAATACAAACTAGAATCTGTGATTAACAGTAACATTTTACTGTACTTCCATTAAATGTAACAAAGGCAATATGCCAAAGCTACATGTCAGTAAGCAGAGATATGGGGGAGGGGTGTGAGATTGTTTGGGGAGGAAAAGGAAATATCCTCATATAGATTGTGGTTATGAAGGCATGGCTTTGTGATTATACTGGGAACCATTGATTTTCTACTTAGATTGGATTGTATGATGTATAAATAAAACGGTTTAATAATGAACAGCGAGAAACAAGGGTCAAACAACTGAGGAATGGAAGAGGAAACTTTGGTGTAATACATACAATAGACTACTGGGGGGCTGCAGGAAGGAATGAAGTTGTGAGGCATGCAACTAGGTGAATGATCCTTGAGGACAGAATGTAGAATGAAATGTCAGAAACCAAAATACAAATATTATCATGCCTTACGCATATGGACTAAGTATTATATGCAAACTCAGAGAATTGAAGTTGAGAGCATGTGTTACCAGGTTAAGACCTTTTGTAAATGGTCCTAGATTGTAAACTCTTAGAGCAGTCACATCTATTCTAGAACTGTTATTTCTAAATTCTGAGGTGCTGAACTGTTTGTGTGTAATCTGGTTGGTCCCTGGAACTTTGGGTATTTATGTGACACCTGAGACTTGAGTTAGAGCACTGAAGCTATGAAAGTCAACATTACCCCATACAGCAACTGTTGAAAAAGTGATCAGACTTCAACTGGAAATATGAATAAAGCTGATCTGGATAGAACTAGCATTAATCAGAATACAGGATAAAGGATAATATCGTCTGTATTTTAAATTTTCAGTCCCCGTGTGAGACCAAAAGAAGATATGGTTATTTCATACAAAATTTCTATTTTTGGTAGCACACTATCTAATTTAACTTGTATGGTCAGTTTATCCAAGCACCATAATTATATAGACTCTTGAATAGGGCATGAGATCTTGTTGGTTTGAATAGGTTAGTGTGATGCTCTGATACATCCCAAAATAATTTGGGCAGAGAATATAAAAGTATTTGCAAAGTCTTCTTGAGGGATTGGGGAAAAAGGAGGAAATATTAAACTTCCCCACCTGGGGAAATTCCTGATATTCTTGCAAACTTTGGGGACAAACAGTTTAATATTCTGAGCCCTCAATCTTGGGGCTTACCCCTATGAAAGGTATTCGTGCAAAGGAGAAACTAAGCCTACTTATAATTATACCTAAGAATCACTCCCAGAGAACTTTTGTGGTTCAGATGTGGCCTCTCTTGAAGTAGTGAAAGCTCTGATCACTCAAAAAAGTACCTGAGCCTCTGAGAAGTGGACAAAACTTTATTGCTGGCAGGCCCAGAGGACTCTCTGTCCAAAGTCTGAGCCCCGAATATTCTGTTTCTAGAGTATGTAGGCTAGTAAGCAAGGTGGGAGTCACTATGGGAATGAGCAGTAAACACTGGAAAGGTATGGAATTTCTTTAGTCTGAGATGTAACATGTGCAGAGAACCCCTGTTCTGCGGACATGACCCAAGGCAGGGTCTGCGGATGTGGCCAAGGACGGACAGATGCCGCAAACGTTTTGTTTTACTCCCTGCTTTTTACATATTTTAGAAGTACATAATTTCATACATAAATTCATAAGGTGATACGCACAAATACACATAAATTCATAAAGTTATACGACAATAATACTGAGGTGATACACATGAATTCATAAAATTATACAATAATACTGAGGCTAAATTTGTAAACTGCCTCATTCCCCTCTTTGGATGATATTATTCATCACATTTTATTTTATAAGCCAGCACCATTTTCATTTATAGAGACTAGCTCATGTCCATGATAATTTGTGGGGCTCAGGTTCCTGAGATGAAGAAGGTGGGAGGCAGTTTTTCTGTCTATTGTGGCTTCTGTTGTTTGATTTACACTTCTAAATAAGCAAGGGACTAGGCAAGGTAAAATAAGTATAGCATTTACAACTCTTATTATCATTGTCGCAATTTTGAACCACGGTCTGAAAAACAATGAGTCATGCCATGAGGTCCAAGAGCTATCCACTCCTGAATTTATAGCTAATTCTTCAGAGAGGGCCATGGGTCCTTTCAGGGCCCTTGTGACTGACCCATTTGGGGCCCTGTTGTTGGGGATGGAGGTACAGCAACTTCCACCTGGCATTACACAGATCCCTCCTTTTTCTGCCAACATCATGTCTAGTACCAGCCTGTTTTCCCAGGCTACCTTGCTGATAGCAGCTAACTGCTCAGGCAGACCTCTAACAGCATCTTTAGTATAATTTATGAACTTTTACTGATTGTAATAAATTTAATTAACACAGTCTAATTTTTATTTACCATTACCCACCAAAATAAGAAAGACTCAAACCCAGCGGCTATTTAGTTGTGAGCCTTATTTTGGTCAGAAACTCCTCTCGGGACTCTGATTGCATCTCTGTACATACTAGAGTCAAAGGAGCCCTCCAGGACTTCCCACTTTTCTGTAGACCCGGGTGCCAGTCTGTGTTCTTGAGTTTGGTTTAGGTATGCGACTCTAAATGGCATGGCAAACTGCACTAAGGTACAGGTCCCCTCCCAGTCCAGCAGAGTTTGTTTTAAAATGTTTCCTCCGCATGACCACCAAAGGTCTGCCCTGAGCACTGTCAGGTTACAGTATTTTGGATCCCCAGTGACATTCCAGGTCTGGGGAAAGTTACCTGAGGTCCCTTTTTGTTTTGTTTACACATCATGAAATACACACTGTGTGATTCCAGTAGCCTCCTTGGGCCAGTGGAATTCCTTTTCTTTCAAACTTTTTGGCTGGAGGAAATAGTGTGGCCATGGCACTGCAGTTGTTCCCTGTGGAGTTTAGGAAGAGGGAAACCACACACTTAAATTCTGCCTCATGCTTATCAAGTCTTAAAGGAAAAGGGACTACCAGGGCGCCAGGATGGCCAATAGTACAGGCATAACAATAGCTTTTTCCCCAAACTGTACACAGTGTATATCACCCATTCCCACCAGGCATTGGTTTCACTATATCCTGTTATTACTGTCAAACTTTCTTTTGCATCTTTGATTGTCACAATACAAAATGTTACTGCTGGGAGATTTGGAATCAGGTGGGGTGGTGGACTTGAGGCATTTTCCTGAGGCTCAGCCTGGGTTGGTGGGCTTAAGGCATTTGCCTGTGATTCGAACTGAATGGGTCTAGGAGGGAGAACGGATGGAGCTACTAGATCTCAAAAGCGACTGGTTGGGTCTCTGCCAGTAATGTCTGCCCAGATTCCAAAAGTGCAGTTATGCTTTTTGTGTTCTGGCCTTGGCAAGACAATAATGAGGGGATTGCATTGGTTTATGTGGCATTCACCATTCACATGCCCTTTAGAAAATTTGAGAGATCTTAGTGAGTAAAAATTTTCCCTTGTATCTGGCTCATCATCCCCACCAGTCCACACATCACACTGTCCTGTTTTTCCATTATTCCCCCAAGGGGCAGTCCACCCTCTAAATTGTGAGGTCCTTCAGACCATGTACTAGGAGCCACAAGGGTAGGGTACCCACGTTTCCACAGCATATCCCTGTGACTCAGGACACAGATATTTCTGATGAGCTCAACACTCGCTGATTACCCAGATTTCCACAAGAAATTCCCTTGAGTGCACAGAAGTCTGCTGAATGACCTGAGAGTTGCTCCCCTCAGGGACAGTGATGGCAGTAAGGGCAGCAGTTGCTTGACAGAGAGTGCCCAGGAGGCAAAAGAAGAGTATCATTTTAGAGGTATTTTCAGTCTGAATTACCTGGATATAAAGAGTCCCACCAAATTAAAGTTAGTTCTTGGGAAAAATTCCAGGTGACCAACTTCTAGGAGGGCTAATACTGCTAAGTGAAAAACAAACACAAAGAATAAGAGAAAGACAATTAGTCCACAGACCCAGCAGGCTGGGATATCCATGCATCTATTCCTCAATCTCCTTCTGTGTGTAGATCATTCAGCTTCTGGGGTGACTGAAGCAAGGCTCAAAGATCTTCTCAGGCTCCGGCGCTGGCCCTGCATAGACCAGTTTCTGAAGCAGTGGGGCCTGGGCAGGTGGTTTTCTAATGCAAAGTCAGACGCAGTGGGTTCTCTGGGTCAATTTGGCACTTCCAAAACAAAATTAAGCCATTTCCAGGCTTTAGCCTGGAGTGGTAGATCCAGGGGGCTATCTCGGCAACCTTAACAGCTGTAGGAGTAGAAAGGGGGACCATATAAGGCCCTAACCAAGAAGGCCCTAAAAAGATTTTTCCAATCTTTTACCCTGACTAGTGATCCCAGGGTAAAGGAGTGCGCAGAGGGTGTTCATTGTAGTGGGAATCTTTCATTTACCCAGTTGTGCAACTGAGACAGAGTGGAACTTAGGCCCTGGAGCTGCCTTGATTTGATATAGGACATGAAGGGTTAATTGTTGGCCAAAAGTTAACTTCTCAGCATCATGGGTTAGAATGGCAGCCACAGCAATGGCTCACAGACCAGGAGGCCATCCTTTGGCCACCGAGTCTATCTGTTTCTATAAGTAAGCTACCGGACGATCTCAGGAGCCTAGTTCTGAACGAGGACCCCTACATTCATGAACGACAGGATGAAAGGTTTGTCAGTGTCTGGGAGACCCAAGGCTGGAGCTTGGGTGAGTTCCTTTTTTAAAGTTTCAAAGGCCCTTTGTGGTTCACTCCCCAGGGCAGAGGCAAATTTTCAGCTCTAGCCTCATACAAGGGCCTAGCAACTGCAGTGAAGTTAGAGACCCAGATATGCCAGAACCCTGCAGCTCTTAGTAATTCTCGCAGAGATGTGGGGGTAAGAATTTGACAGACGGCTTGCTCTCTTTCAAACCCCTGGGTGCTGAGTGCCTTGAGCAATGTGAAATCTGAGGAATTTCACCTGTTTCTTGCAAATCTGGGTCTTTTTTTTAAGAGACCTTATAGCCTTTTTGTTTTAAGTGGGTCAGGTGTGCTTTGATACCTTCTAGACAGTCTTGTGAGGTGGTGCTGGCTAAGAGTAGATCATTCACATATTGGAGTAAAACACTATTTATATTTTTTATCATGGAATTCCTGCAAGTCCTTTCCTAGGGTCTGGCTAAATATAGTGGGAGGCAGGCTCATCCAGGTGAATTGTTTTTTTCCAGTGCGTGGATGTTCTCATTCAAAGGCAAAAAAGGGTTGGCTGAGTGGTGTCAGATGAGCACAGAAGAAAGCATCTTTTAGGCCAAGGCAGGAGAAAAATGATGCTGTTGCAGGAATTAGGCTCAATAGAGTATACAAGTTTGGTACTACAGGATGTAGTGTAACAGTGACTTTGTTGATGGCCCCCAAATCTTGAACAGGGCAGTAATCATTGGTCAAGTTTCCATACCGGTAGCAGAGGAGTGTTCCTCAGGGACTGGCACTCCTGGAGTATACTGTGAACAAGCAGCCAGTCAATGTGTGCCTGAATTCCTACCTGTGTTACCCGGGGGACTGGATATTGTTTAAGACACACTGGGATGACTCCCGGATGGAGTTCCATGAGGACCAGAGGGGCATTTTCCGCTAACCCCAGTGGACTGTTTTCTGCCCAAACATGAGGATCAACTCCTGGCATTTGTGGATGGTTAGGCTGGTTTTGGTTTTCTTTGATGAGAAAGAGGCACCACTCTTCTATCTGGAGGGCTGTCAGGGTCACCGTGATTTTTCTTTCTGAGTTTTTTAGTGTGAGGAAGCATTCTCCTTCTGCACAGAAACTTATCTGGGCCTGGAGCTTTGTCAGGAAATCTCAGCCCAGAAGGGCAGTTAGGAAGGTAAAGAAATTGATGAGAAACTTCACAAAATCCAGTAGACCCAGTTGGGTTAAAAAGGGATGTTGAGCCGAGACGCCAGTAGCCCCAATAATGGTGGTTTACCTTTTAGTTTTAGGTCCAATTTGCTGCATGATAACAGAATGTCTTGCTCCTATGTCTACCATAAAGTCCGTTTTTCGGCCCTCTACTGTCATCGTGACCATGGGCTCCCCAGGGCCAAGTATGAAGGGGCCTGGTCTCTCAGTCCGAACTGTCTTCAAGGCCTGCTAGGCCTACAAAATTAGTAGCTATGGGCTTCTCATAACTAGTGGGGTGCTTTCTTCCCATTTTCTGTTTTCTTGTTGGGGCATTCTGCTTTTCAGTGGAGCTGCTCTCCTCCATTTTCCAGGCAACCCCCCATAAGTGGGTGTTTTATTTTCTAGCTCTGGATGCTTGAAGGTTCCAGGTTTTGAGACTGGGGGCTTACTGGTGCCCTGGATAAATGCTAAAACAAGGCAGTCTGCTTTTCTCTGTGCCTCTTGGTCTTGGTTCATGTAGTCTTTTGTAGCCACTTCAAGGAGCTGGGATATATTCATTCCAGAAAACCCTTCTAATTTCTGCAGCTTTCTTCGGATAGGACCTTGGGCTTGCCCGACAAATGCAGAGTTGACAAGTTTTTGGTTTTCTGGTGCCTCAGGGTTAAAAGGGAGTATACAGTCTAAAGGCTTCATAGAGACACTCATGGAACTGGCTAGGGGCTTCATCTGGCTTTTGCAGGACTGCAGCAATTTTTGACACATTTATTGTTTTTCTGGCCCCCTTTTTCATGCCTTGAATGAGTGCATCTTGGTAGAAATACAAACTGTTCCTGTCAGCTTCGGTATTCAGGTCCCACCACAGGTCAGCATCTGGGAAGGAGATTTGAGTGTATTAGGATGCATTCATTACCCCTGCAGGAGCATTTTCTTCTAACCACTTTAGGGCAGCTTGTGAAATTAGTCTGCGCTCTTCTGTGTTGAAGACGGTGATGCAGAGCTGACAGCAATCAACTGGAGCAGTTTGATCATAGCCTGGGGCTTCTCAGTATAGGAAGGAGTATGGTTTTTCCAGTTTATGAGGTCAGAAATTGAAAAAGGCTGGTAGATGAACATGTGCTGGCCTCCCTGCAAGTCATAGTAAAACAGTGCCTGGGTTTCCTGCAGGGGTAGCTGTAAAGCCCCTGGGGCACCACAGGAGCAAAGGTTCCAGGTTTGTGGGATCTCTGGAGAGAGTTTGGGTGAACTGGGACCCGGTGAGATGGGAAACGGCTGTGGCGAACTGACTGGGGTCCCTGATGAGGTGGAGTTCTCAGTAGAGGGCGTGGGGTAGCTGACGGTGCCTCTGGAACCAAAGCCAGTGCTTGTGGTGGCAGTCGGGGGGCTGGAGCTGAGTTGAGTAAGGTGGAGGCAATGGATTTTCTTCTGCAGCTGGGAGGACTGGAGGTTTTTCCGGGGTTGAAGACTTAGGAAGTTAGGGGTAAAGAGTCTCTGTCAGCAGCGGGGAGGGTGCTGAGGCTCCGATGATCACGTCCTGATGTGCACAGTCACTGAAAGCTTCTGTGGGCAGCAGGGAGGGAGCCGAAGCTCAGGCATCTGCGTTGGGACACACGCAGTTGCTGGGAGCTGGGGCCAAGAGCGGAGACAACTTCTCTGTCTCTTTGTCTAGATGGTCAGGGTGCTTTTCCTTTAGCAGTGGAGAGCTTTCTAGGGTTGGAAATTTTGTGGCTGCACAGGCTAACTTCTTTGCAGCAACCACTCCAAGGAGCAAAATGCCCAGGTTGGCACGGACCACTAGCACTGTCGCATGGCTTTCAATGCAAGCTTTTAGCCATGGTAGTGAATTTTGAACAATTTGGAGTCAGGAGTCAATATATGGAAATTGGTTAGGGTGTCTAGGCTGTCCTGTGACAACTTGCCACCCGGCTTGGATCACTTGGGGGTCAAATGACCCCTCGGATAGACATCCCACTCCAAAAGAGGGCCAGTCCAATTGGCAAAATTTGCACAGCTCCTGGGGCTTGAGCTTCACTCCATAGTCTCCAGAAAAACCTTTCCTAAAGTTCTTAATGAGGCACGCTAAAGAGGTTTTGCTTTCAGTACCACCGATAGTGATCCTTCTGGGGCACCAGATAATAATTAAACAAATAAACAAGACGACAATTGCTTCTTCTGTCTCTGGCCACTTCCCGCAAGGGAGAATTTAGGGTTCTGTTAGCATAAGGCAGGTTGGTATAAACTTCCATCCCAGACTCTAATGAACGCTTTCATTCACTGAGAGGTTATTCTGGAAGTTATTCTTATGCATTATATAAATATCCCCTTTTTACCTTTCAGCGTATTAGTGTAGCTGAAAGAAAATCCCTGAAACAGTTGAACCGCATTCCAGTAGCTTTGATTCTTGAAGATGATTGTATAGGTATATAGCTTTTACAGTGTGACCATGTGATTATGAAAACCTTATGGTTGACACTCCATTTATCTAGGGTATAGCAGATGAGCAAAAGAAATAAGGACGGATATGCACATGGATAAATGCATTCATGTACATGTGCACATACACACATACAAACAAAGTTGTGCTGGTTTGAAGCCATGTTCTTTAGTCCTCATTCAATATTGCTGGGTGGGATCATTTTGATAATTTCCATGGAAATGAGTCTCCACTATTCAAGGTGGGTTTCCTTATTAGAGCACCTAAGACAGAACCATTTTGGAAAAAGCTTCAGTGCCAACAGAACCCACACAACCAGAGATCTTTTGAGATGCAGAAGGAAAACACCCCTGAGGAAGCCTTATGAAATGAGAAGAAAATGCTAGCAGACATCACCATATGCCTTCCCAGCTGAGAGAGTTGTCCAGAAGCCAGAGACCCCAGCAGAAGGGAGCCATGTCCTGTCTCAACTGACAGAGGTATTCTGGATGGTGTCAGCCTCTCTTGAGTGAAGGTGACCCCTTGTTGGTACCTTAATTTGGACATTTTTATGACCTTAGAGCTATAAACTTGCAATTTAATAAATTTCCTTTTTAGAAAGCCACTCCATAACTAGTATATTGCATTCCAGCAGCTTTAGCAAACTAAAACAGGAATGGATAAGGGATAAAAAAAAAAAATTGGGTAGATTGCAATATTAGAGGTCAAGGAGAAGGAGGGGTAAGGGGCATGGAACACACAGTGTTTTTCTTTTGTCTTTTCATCTCTTTTTCTGGAGTGATGCAAATGCTCTAAGATGATCATGGTAATGAATACACAACTATATGATGATTTCGTGAGTCATTGATTGTATACTTTGGATGGACTATTAGGTTTTTGAAGGTATATCAGTAAAGATATTTTTAAAAATAAAAAAAAAAATGACAGCATTTATGGGGATCAAAGGTACAATAATGGAGATTAAAAAAACACTAGAGTGTATGATTGTAGAATCATTATATTGGTATTTTTTTCCATCTCCAGTATCTTAGATAAGGTAGAAGTAAAAACTTAATTGTGTAATCGTAACCCATATCAAACTGAAATCTGTTCTATAACTAATGTGCTTTGAAATGTATTTGTTTTTTGTATATATGTTATTTTCCACAAAAGAAAAAAAAGGTCGATTGTGATGATAAATGCACAACTATATGAGGCATTCATACAGTCAACTACTAGAGACAATCAACAGGCAGAATAAAGAATCAGCAAACTAGAAGACACACATTGAAATCATGCAGACAGAAGAAAGATAGAGAAAAGAATAGAAAAAATTGAGCAGTGTCTAAAGAATTTGTGTGACAGCACAAATCTCACCAACGTGCACATCATGGGAGTCCTAGAAGGAGAAAAGAAGGGAAACGGAACAGATAGAATATCTGAGACTATAATGGCTAAAATTTTCCAAATTCCTGTGAAAGATATACATATCCAAGAAGCACCACAATTCCAAGCACGGAAACCTCCAGACATATAATAATCAGGATGGCAAATGTCACAGTTAAAGAGAGAACCTGAAAGCAGCAAAAGAAAATTTGTCACATACAGGGGACCCTCAGTAAGACTAGGTGCCGATTTTTCCCCAGAAACCATGAAGGCAAGAAGGCAGTGGTATGAAATATTTAAAGTACTGAAAAAGAAAAACTGAAAGTCAAAAAAATTTTTATCCAGCAAAACTGCCCTCAAAAAAGTAGGAGAGTTTAAAATATTCACAGATAATCATAAACTGAGAGAACTTATCACCAAAAGGCCTGCCCTACAAGAATTGCTAAAAAGAATTCTTCACAATGAAAAGAAAAGACAGTGGCTTGGATCTATATAAAGAGGTGAAGATAGTCAGTCAAGGTAACTAAATGGATAAATGCAAAACCCAGTAGTATTGTATCCTTAAAATATAACTCTACTTTTTAATTCCTGTAAGAATTCAAATACAATTGAATAAGAAATGCTCATATCCCCTGATAATGGACATGCAAAACATGAAGGGATAATGTCTGACAAATTCAGCATAAAGAGAGGAAATGTAGGGATATGGGAGCAGAGAATGTGTATGCTGTTGAATCTAAGATGGTATTTTTTCAAATTATTTGGCAGTAACTTAGGGTATATAATACATACCCCAGGGTAACTACAAATAAAGTATTTTAAAAATATACAGAGGTGGGGAGGGGCCAAGATGGCGGCTTAGCAATGTGCGCGTTTTAGTTCGTCCTCCAGAACAACTACTAAATAACCGAAACAGTACTGAACAGCTCCCAGAGCCACGATAGTGACTGGACACACAGTGTACCCCAGTCTGGACCAGCTGGACCGGCTGCAAGTCTCCGGAACCGTGAGTTCCCCAAGCCGCGGCGGCCGGCGCCCCTCCCCCACAGGTGGCTTCCCAGAGGGAAAAGAAAGACACTCTAACAGTAGCAGGGACTGAGTCCAACCAAACACGAATTGTGGCATCAATAAACAAATTCTGACTACTAAAAACAGGCCCCCAGCTCAGGCGAAACTGGTCAAGGCAGAGGTCACTTATTGGGCTAACCGAAAAAGAGGAAAGGGGACCAAACGGAGGTTTTTATGGCTGTTTCTATGGAGGCTTGGCTGCCTCTGGATTCAGCGGTGGGACTACTCGGACTGCAGCTGCCCCAGGCATAGGCAGAAACAGACTGCTTTCAGGGCTGTCTCCCACCTGTGCCTTCCCCGGGGGGGGGGGGGGGTGAAGCCCAACTTAGATGGAATCCCTCTCTCAAGGAATTCAGACCCCAGGGTTGGGCAATTTGAAGCCATTAAAACCAGCCTACAACCTCTCCTCTGTCTCCACCACGCCCCCAGCACGGAGAGCCTTCCAAAGTTAAAGGAGCCACAACATCTTTTGCCACATACTGGGCAGGATAAGAGGCAGAGCCCAGAGACTTCACAGGAAAGTCAACCTGCTGGGTCTCACCCTCAGGGAACACTGACGCAGGTGATTCCTTCCCCCTGATAGGAGGCCAGGTTAGTCCAGGAAAAACCCGGCTGGAGTCTATAATACCTATGTAGACCCTCCTAAGGGTGGGGAGGGAAAAGGCACCTTACAAGCAGGACAAGAAACAGAAAGCAAGAACTGAAAAATTACCCTCTGTTAAACAAAACTTAAGCTAGAGGCCCAGAAAAAGCTGAGCTGAAGGTCAAAGAACAGATAGACAACAAACTCATCTAGCAAGAAAACCCTAGCTAAGATAAGTGAAAGCAATCTCCAGAATAAACTAATTAAGGTAATTAAATGTCTAGACACAAGCAAAAAATAACAAATCACACCAGGAAAATTGAAGACATGGCCCAGTCAAAGGAACAAACCAATAGTTCAAATGAGATACAGGAGCTAAACAATTAATTCAGAATATACGAACAGACATGGAAAACCTCATCAAAAACCAAATCAATGAATTGAGGGAGGACATGAAGAAGGCAAGGAATGAACAAAAAGAAGAAATGGTAAGTCTGAAAAAACAAATCACAGAACTTATGGGAATGAAAGATACAGTAGAAGAGATTTAAAAAACAATGGAAACCTACAATGGTAGATTTCAAGAGACAGAGGTTAGGATTAGTGAACTGGAGGATGGAACTATAGGGAAAAGAATGGAAAAATATGAGCAGGGACTCAGGGAACTGAATGATAATATGAAGTGCACAAATATATGTGTTGTGGGTATCCCAGAAGGAGAAGAGAAGGGAAAAGGAGGAGGAAAAACTAATGGAAGAAATTATCACCGAAAATTTCCCAAATCTTATGAAAGACCTAAAATTACAGATCCAAGAAGTGCAGCGCACCACAAAGAGAATAGATCCAAATAGACGTTCTCCAAGACACTTACTAGTCAGAATGTCAGAGGTCAAAGAGAAAAAGAGGATCTTGAAAGCAGCAAGAGAAAAGCAATCCATCACGTACAAGGGAAACCTGATAAGACTATGTGTAGATTTCTCATCAGAAACCATGGAGGCGAGAAGGCAGTGGGATGATATATTTAAATTACTAAAAGAGAAATGCTGCCAATCAAGAATTCTATACCCAGCAAAATTGTCCTTCAAAAATGAGGGAGAAATTAAAACATTTTCAGACAAAAAATCACTGAGAGAATTTGTGACCAAGAGACCAGCTCTGCAAGAAATACTAAAGGGAGCACTAGAGACAGATACGAAAAGACAGAAGAGAGAGGTGTGGAGAAGAGTGTAGAAGGAAGAAAAATTAGATATCACATATAAAATACAAAAGGCAAAATGGTAGAAGAAAGTACTACCCATACAGTAATAACACTAAATGTTAATGGATTGAACTCCCCAATCAAAAGCCATAGAATGGCAGAATGGATTACAAAACAGGATCCTTCTATATTCTGTCTACAGGAAACACATCTTAGACCCAAAGATAAACATAGGCTGAAAGTGAAAGGTTGGGAAAAGGTATTCCATGCAAATAGTAATCAGAAAAGAGCAACAAATTAGACTTCAAATGTAAAACAGTTAAAAGAGACAAAGAAGGATACTATGTACTAATAAAAGGAACAATTCAACCTGAAGACATAACAATCATAAATATTTATGCATCAAACCAGAATGCCCCAAAATACGTGAGTGAGGCAAACACTGCAAACACTGAAAAGGGAAATAGACACATCTACCAGAATAGTTGGAGATTTCAATTCCCCACTCTCATCAATGGACAGAACATCTAGACAGAGGATCAATAAAGAAACGGAGAATTTGAATATTATAATAAATGAGCTAGACTTAACAGACATTTATAGGACATTACACCCCACAACAACAAGATACACCTTTTTCTCAAGTGCTCATGGATCATTCTCAAAGACAGACCATATGCTGGGTCACAAAGCAAGTCTCAACATATTTAAAAAGATTGAAATCATACAAAACACTTTCTCAGATCATAAGGGAATGAAGTTGGAAGTTAATAATAGGTAAAGCACCAGAAAATTCACAAATATGTGGGGGCTCAACAACACACTCTTAAACAACCAGTGGGTCAAGGAAGAAATTACAAGAGAAATCAGTAAATATCTCAAGGCAAATGAAAATGAAAACACAACATAACAAACCTTATGGGATGCAGCAAAGGCAGTGCTAAGAGGGAAATTTATTGCCCTAAATGCCTATATCAAAAAAGAAGAAAGGGCAAAAATGCTGGAATTAACTGTCCACTTGGAAGAACTGGAGAAAGAATAGCAAACTAACCCCAAAGCAAGCAAAAGGAAATAAATAACAAAGATTAGAGCACAAATAAACGAAATTGAGAACATGAAAACAATTGAGAAGATCAATAAAACCAGAAGTTGGTTCTATGAGAAAATCAACAAGATTGATGGGCCCTTCGCAAGATTGACAAAAAGAAGAAGAGAGAGGACACAAATAAATAAGATCAGAAATGGAAGAGGAGACATAACCACTGACCCCACAGAAATAAAGAAGGTAATAATAGGATACTATGAACAACTTTATGCTAATAAATACAACAATGTAGATGAAATGGACAACTTCCGAGAAAGGCATGAACAACCAACTTTGACTCTAGAAGAAATAGATGACCTCAACAAACCAATCACAACTAAAGAAATTGAATCAGTCATTAAAAAGCTTCCCAAAAAGAAAAGTCCAAGACCAGACGGCTTCACATGTCAATTCTACCAAGCATTCCAGAAAGAATTAGTACCAATCTTGCGCAAACTCTTCACAAAAATTGAAGTGGATGGAAAGCTACCTAATTCATTCTATGAAGCCAACATCACCCTTATACCAAAACCAGGCAAAGATATTACAAAAAAAGAAAACTACAGACCAATCTCTCTAATGAATATAAATGCAAAAATCCTCAACAAAATTCTAGCAAATCGAATCCAGCAACACATTAAAAGAATTATACATCATAACCAAGTAGGATTCATTCCAGGTATGCAAGGATGATTCAACATAAGAAAATCAATTAATGTAATACACCATATCAACAAATCAAAGCAGAGAAAACACATGATCATCTCAATTGATGCAGAGAAGGCATTTGACAAAATTCAACATCCTATCCTATTGAAAACACTTCAAAGGATAGGAATACAAGGGAATTTCCTTGAAATGATAAAGGGAATATATGAAAAACCCACAGTTAATATCGTCCTCAATAGGGAAAAACTGAAAATTTTCCCCCTAAGATCAGGAACAAGACAAGATTGTCCACTATCACCACTGTTATTCAACATTGTGTTGGAAGTTCTAGCCAGAGCAATTAGACAAGAAAAAGAAATACAAGGCATCAAAATTGGAAAGGAAGAAGTAAAACTATCACTGTTTCCAGATGATATGATACTATATGTCGAAAACCCTGAAAAATCCACAGCAAAACTACTAGAGCTAATAAACGAGTACAGCAAAGTAGCAGATTACAAGATCAACATTCAAAAATCTGCGGTGTTTCTATACACTAGTAATAAGCAGTCTGAGGGGGAAATCAAGAAACGAATTCCATTTACAATTGCAACCAAAAGAATAAAATACTTAGGAATAAATTTAACTACAGAAACAAAAGACCTATACAAAGAAAACTACAAGAAATTGTTAAAAGAAATCACAGAATACCTAAATAGATGGAAGGGCATACCGTGTTCATGGATTGGAAGACTAAATATAGTTAAGATGTCAATTCTCCCTAAATTGATTTACAGATTCAACGCAATCCCAATCAAAATCCCAACAACTTACTTTTCAGAAATAGAAAAACCAATAAGCAAATTTATCTGGAAGGGCAGGGTGCCCCAAATTGCTAAAAGTATCTTGAGGAAAACAAACGAAGCTGGAGGTCTCACGCTGCCTGCCTTTAAGGCATATTATGAAGCCCCAGTGGTCAAAACAGCATGGTATTGGCATGAAGATAGATATATCGACCAATGGAATCGAATAGAGTGCTCAGATATAGACCCTCTCATCTATGGACATTTGATCTTTGATAAGGCAGTCAAGCCAACTCACCTGGGACAGAACAGTCTCTTCAATAAATGGTGCCTAGAGAACTGGATATCCATATGCAGAAGAATGAAAGAGGACCCGTATCTCACACCCTATACAAAAGTTAACTCAAAATGGATCAAAGATCTAAACATTAGGTCTAAGACCATAAAACAGTTAGAGGAAAATGTAGGGAAGTATCTTATAAAACTCCTACTTGAAGGTGGTTTTAGAGACCTTATACCCAAAGCAAGAGTACTGAAGAAATAAATAAATAAATGGGAATTCCTCAAAATTGAACACTTTCGTGCATCAAAGAACTTCATCAAGAATGTAAAAAGACAGCCTCCACAATGGGAGACAGTATTTGGAAACAATATTTCAGATAAAGGTCTAGTATCCAGAATATATAAACAGACTCTTCAACTCAACAACAAAAACACAGCCAATCCAATTACAAAATGGGGAAAAGACTTGAACAGACACTTCTCAGAAGAGGAAATACAAATGGCCAAAAGGCACATGAAGAGATGCTCAATGTCCCTGGCCATTAGAGAAATGCAAATCAAAACCACAATGAGATATCATCTCACCCCCACCAGAATGGCCATTATCAACAAAACAGAAAATGACAAGTGCTGGGGAGGATGTGGAGAAAAAGGCACACTTAATTCACTGTTGGTGGGAATGTCAAATGGTGCAACCACTGTGGAAGGCAGTTTGGCGGTCCCTCAAAAAGCTGAATATAGAATTGCCATATAACCCAGTAATTCCATTGCTAGGTATCTACTCAGAGGACTTAAGGGCAAAGACACAAACGGACACCTGCACACCAATATTTATAGCAGCATTATTTACAATTGCAAGGAGATGAAAACGGCCAAAATGTCCATCAACAGACGAGTGGCTAACAAAATGTGGTATATACAAACGATGGAATATTATGCAGCTTTAAGACAGAATAAACTTTTGAAGTATGTAACAAATGGATGGACCTTGAGAACATTATACTGAGTGAGGCTAGGCAAAAACTAAAGGACAAATACTGTATGGTCTCACTGATATGAACTGACATTAGTGAATAAATTTGGAATATGTCATTGGTAACAGAGACCATCAGAAGATAGAAGTAGGGTAAAATATTGGGTAATTGGAGCTGAAGGGATACAGACTGTGCAACAGGACTGGATACAAAAACTCAGAAATGGAAAGCACAATACTACCTAACTGTAATATAATTATGTTAGAACACTGAATGAAGCTGCATGTGAGAATGATAGAGGGAGGAGGGCTGGGACATTGAAATCAGAAAGATAGATGTTAAAGATCGAGATGGTATAATCTAGAAATGCCTGGAGTGTATAATAATAGTGAAATGTACAATGTACAAATTTTAAGAATGTTTCTGCATGAGGAAGAACAAAGGAATGTCATTATTGCAGGGTGCTGAAAATAGATGATAATACTTAAAAATGTCACCTTATGTGTGAGACTAAAGCAAAAAAATGTTTGTTACAAAATTTATATTTTGACTTGAGCATTTCCTAATATAACTCATGTAGATAGTTTGATTGAATGTCATAAGTACTTGGAATCTCAGGTAGGACATGAGATTTTGTTGGTTTGTCCAGAGTGATGCCCCGATGAATCCCAGATTGATTTGATCAGTGACTGGAAAAGTATTTGCAAGCCCTGTTCGGGGAATGGTGAGAGCGGGGAGAAATTCAACTTCCCCAGGTTGAATTCTTGATATTCTCACAAGCAGTGTGGACAACCAAAGCTATAGGCTGAGCCCCCAGTCTTGAGGTTTGTTCATATGAAACTTAACCCCAAAAAGGATAGGTCAAGTCTACTTAAATTTAGGCCTAAGAGTCACCCCCAGGAGAGCCTCTTTTGTTGCTTAGATGTGGCCTCCCTCACCAGCCAACATGACGAGCAGTCTCACCACCCTCCCCCTCTCTGCGTGGGACATGACTCCCAGGGGTGTGGACCTTCCTGGCAACGTGGGACAGAGATCTTAGAATGAGCTGAGACTCAGCATCAAGGGACTGAGAAAAACCCTAGAATGAGCTGAGAATTAACATCAAGGGACTGAGAGAACCTTCTCAACCAAAGGGGGAAGAGTGAAATGAGACAAAGTGTCAATGGCTGAGAGATTCCGAACAGAGTCCAGAGGTTATCATAGAGGTTATTCTTATGCATTAAGTAGATATCACCATGTTATTCAAGATATAATGGAGAGGTTGGAGGGAACTGTCTGAAAATGTAGAGCTGTGTTCCAGTAGCCATGTTTCTTGATGATGATTGAACAATGATGTAGCTTTCACAATGAGACTCTGTGAATGTGAAAACCTTGTGTCTGATGCTCCTCTTAGCTACTATATCAACAGAAGAGTAGAACACATGGAATAAAAATAAATAATAGGGAGAACAAATGTTAAATTTAGTTTGAAATGCTAGTGGTAAATGAAAGGGAGGAGTAAGGGGTATGGTATGTATAATCTTTTTTTTCTGTTATCGTTTTATTTCTTTTTCTGTTGTCTTTATTTCATTTTCTAAATCGATGCAAATGTTCTAAGAAATTATGAATATGCAGCTATGTGATGATATTAAGAATTACTGATTGCATATGTAGAATGGAATGATATCTTAATGTTTTGTTTGTTCATTTTTTTTTAATTAATAAAAAAAAGTTAAGGGCGGGCCGCGGTGGCTCAGCGGGCAAAGTGCTTGCCTGCCATGCCGGAGGACCTCAGTTCGATTCCCGGCCCCAGCCCATGTAAAAAACAAACAAACAAACAAAATACAATAAAACAAGAAAATGTTTAAAGATGTTTCCCTTTCTTCCTCCCTTCCTTCCTTCCATCCTTCCTTCCTTCTCTCTGTCTTTCCTTCCCTTCCTCCCTCTCTCTAAAAAAAAAAAAAAAAAAAAAGTTAAAAAAAAAAAATATATATATATATACACAGAAACCCGATGAGAAAAGGATCGGTGAGATACATCAAAAAAGTTCAGTTAGGGGGAGTCCAAGATGGCGTCTTAGTAAGGTACATGCGTCTTAGTTCCTCCGACTCCAAATCAACTAATAGGTGAACAGAAATGGTACAGAACAGCTCCCGGGGCTACAGCAGGGAATGGACACACAGCGTAACCCAGTCTGGGCTGGTTAGTCTGACTGCGAAACTCGGCTGCGATGAGTGAGATCCCCGAGCGGCGGGCGATTTACCGAGCAGCCGCAGCTGCGGCGGTCCGAGCTAATCCCTCCCTCCTTCCCGGGCTGGCTGAGGGACGCGGAGAGACAAGCTTCCCAGCCAAGGCAGCCGGCGCCACACTTTTGCGGGCGGCTTCGAGTCTCGGCTTCGAGTCCGCGACTACGAGTCTCGCATCAGAGGGCTATCCAACGTCTGGGCTGGCAAGTCTGATTGTGAGATTTGGCGGCGGCGAGACCCCCGAGCAGCCGCAGCTGCGGCGGTCCCAGCTAATCCCTCCCTCCTCCCTGGGCTGGCTGAGAGACTCAGAGAGACAAGCTTCCCAGCCAAGGCGGCCGGCGCCACACTTTTGCGGACGGCTTCGAGTCTCGGCTTCGAGTCCGCAGCTACGAGTCTCGGATCAGAGGGCTATCCAAAGTCTGGGCTGGCAAGTCTGACTGCGACTCTTGGCTGCGGCGAGACCCCCGAGCAGCGCGTGATTTGCCGAGCAGCCGCAGCTGCGGCGGTCCGAGCTAATCCCTCCCTCCTTCCCGGGCTGGCTGAGAGTATCGGAGAAGCAAGTTTCCCAAGCCGAGGCAGGCGGCGCCCTTCTTTTGTGGGCGGCTTTGAGTCTCGGCTTTGAGTCCGCGGCTACGAATCTCAGATCAGAGGGCTATCCAAAGTCTGGGCTGGCTAGACTGACTGCGAGACTCGGCTGCGGTGAGACCCCCGAGCCGCGCGTGATTTCCCGATCAGCGGCAGCTGCGGTGGTCCGAGCTACTCCCTCCCTCCTTTCCGGGCCGGCTGAGAGTATTGGAGAAGCAAGTTTCCCAAGCCGAGGCTGGCGGCACCCCTCTTTTGCGGGCGGCTTCGAGTCTCTGCTTCGAGTCCGCGGATACGAGTCTCGGATAGGAGGGCTATCCAAGCCGCGGTAGCCCCCCCCCCCCCCACGGGAGGCTTCCTGGTCCAGTGGGGAATCCCCCAGGCCCACTGAAGCCCGCAACCAGCCACAGGGTCCCCTCAAGCCGCGGCAGCTGACGCCCCCACCACGCGCAGCCCCTGAACCAACGGAGAGAATTGGATCCGAAATCCCCAGGCCACGGAGATCGGTGACTGGGGGAGACCCATTCCAAACACTTGAGACAAACGTGTTCCACGTGCGCCACATACTGGGCAAGATAAGAAAAACAGATCCCAGAGATTTCACAGAAAAATATTACAACCTTGCTGGGTCCAACACCCAGAGAAATCTGAATAAATGCCCAGACGCCAGCAGCAGAAGATAACTGTCCACGCTCAAAAGATTGAGAATATGGCTCAGTCAAAGGAACAAACCAATAGCTCAAATGAGACACAAGAGCTGAGACAACTAATGCTGAATATACGAACAGAAATGGAAAACCTCTTCAAAAATGAAATCGATAAATTGAGGGAGGACATGAAGAGGACATGGGCTGAACATAAAGAAGAATAGAAAAACTGAAAAAACAAATCGCAGAACTTATGGAAGTGAAGGATAAAGTAGCAAACATAGAAAAAATAATGGATAGCTACAATGATAGATTTAAAGAGACAGAAGATAGAATTAGTGAATTGGAGGATGGAACATCTGAATTCCAAAAAGAAACAGAAACTATAGGGAAAAGAATGGAAAAATTTGAACAGGGTATCAGGGAACTCAAGGACAATATGAACCGCACAAATATATGTGTTGTGGGTGTCCCAGAAGGAGAAGAGAAGGGAAAAGGAGGAGAAAAACTAATGGAAGAAATTATCACTGAAAATTTCCCAACTCTTATGAAAGACCTAAAATTACAGATCCAAGAAGTGCAGCGCACCCCAAAGAGATTAGACCCAAATAGGCGTTCTCCAAGACACTTACTAGTTAGAATGTCAGAGGTCAAAGAGAAAGAGAAGATCTTGAAAGCAGCAAGAGCAAAACAATCCATTACATACAAGGGAAACCCAATAAGACTTTGTGTACATTTCTCAGCAGAAACCATGGAAGCTAGAAGACAGTGGGATGATATATTTAAAATACTAAAAGAGAAAAACTGCCAACCAAGACTCCTATATCCAGCAAAATTATCCTTCAAAAATGAGGGAGAAATTAAAACATTCTCAGACAAAAAGTCACTGAGAGAATTTGTGACCAAGAGACCAGCTCTGCAAGAAATACTAAAGGGAGCACTACAGTCAGATACAAAAAGACAGAAGAGAGAGGTGTGGAGAAGAGTGCAGAAAGAAGGAAAATCAGATATGATATATATAATACAAAAGGCAAAATTATAGAGGAAAATATTATCCAAAGAGTAATAACACTAAATGTCAATGGACTGAATTCCCCAATCAAAAGACACAGATTGGCAGAATGGATTAAAAAACAGGATCCTTCTATATGCTGTCTACAGGAAACACATCTTAGACCCAAAGATAAACATAGGTTGAAAGTGAAAGGTTGGGAAAAGATATTTCATGCAAATAACAACCAGAAAAGAGCAGGAGTGGCTATACTAATATCCAACAAATTAGACTTCAAATGTAAAACAGTTAAAAGAGACAAAGAAGGACACTATATATTAATAAAAGGAAAAATTAAACAAGAAGACATAACAATCATAAATATTTACGCACCGAATCATAATGCCCCAAAATACGTGAGGAATATACTGCAAACACTGAAAAGGGAAATAGACTCATATACCATAATAGTTGGAGACTTCAACTCACCACTCTCATCAATGGACAGAACATCTAGACAGAGGATCAACAAAGAAATAGAGAATCTGAATATTACTATAAATGAACTAGACTTAATAGACATTTATAGGACATTACATCCCACAACAGCAGGATACACCTTTTTCTCAAGTGCTCATGGATCATTCTCAAAGATAGACCATATGCTGGGTCACAAAGCAAGTCTTAACAAATTTAAAAAGATTGAAATCTTACACAACACTTTCTCGGACCATAAAGGAATGATGTTGGAAATCAATAATAGGCAGAGTGCCAGAAAATTCACAAATACGTGGAGGCTCAACAACACACTCCTAAACAACGAGTGGTTCAAAGAAGAAATTGCTAGAGAAATTAGCAAATACCTCGAGGCGAATGAAAATGAAAACACAACATATCAAAACTTATGGGACGCAGCAAAGGCAGTGCTAAGAGGGAAATTTATTGCTCTAAATGCCTATATCAGAAAAGAAGAAAAGGCAAAAATTCAGGAATTAACTATCCATTTGGAAGAACTGGAGAAAGAACAGCAAGCTAACCCCAAAGCAAGCAAAAGGAAAGAAATAACAAAGATTAGAGCAGAAATAAATGAAATTGAAAACATGAAAACAATAGAGAAAATCAATAAGGCCAGAAGTTGGTTCTATGAGAAAATCAATAAGATTGATGGGCCCTTAGCAAGATTGACAAAAAGAAGAAGAGAGAGGATGCAAATAAATAAGATCAGAAATGGAAGAGGAGACATAACTACTGACCTCACAGAAATAAAGGAGGTAATAACAGGATACTATGAACAACTTTACGCTAATAAATACAACAATTTAGAGGAAATGGACGGGTTCCTGGAAAGACATGAACAACCAACTTTGACTCAAGAAGACATAGATGACCTCAACAAACCAATCACAAGTAAAGAAATTGAAGTAGTCATTCAAAAGCTTCCTAAAAAGAAAAGTCCAGGACTAGACGGCTTCACATGTGAATTCTATCAAACATTCCAGAAAGAATTAGTACCAACTCTCCTCAAACTCTTCAAAAAAATCGAAGTGGAGGGAAAACTACCTAATTCATTCTATGACGCCAACATCACCCTCATACCAAAACCAGGCAAAGATATTACAAGAAAAGAAAACTACAGGCCGATCTCTCTAATGAATATAGATGCAAAAATCCTCAATAAAATTCTAGCAAATCGTATCCAACAACACATTAAAAGAATTATACATCATGACCAAGTAGGATTCATCCCAGGTATGCAAGGATGCTTCAACATAAGAAAATCAATTAATGTAATACACCATATCAACAAATCAAAGCAGAAAAATCACATGATCATCTCAATTGATGCAGAGAAGGCATTTGACAAGATTCAACATCCTTTCCTGTTGAAAACACTTCAAAGGATAGGAATACAAGGGAACTTCCTTAAAATGATAGAGGGAATATATGAAAAACCCACAGCTAATATCATCCTTAATGGGGAAAAATTGAAAACGTTCCCCCTAAGATCAGGAACAAGATAAGGATGTCCACTATCACCACTATTATTCAACATTGTGTTGGAGGTTCTAGCCAGAGCAATTAGACAAGAAAAAGAAATACAAGGCATCAAAATTGGAAAGGAAGAAGTAAAACTATCACTGTTTGCAGATGATATGATACTATACGTCGAAAACCCGGAAAAATTCACAACAAAACTACTAGAGCTAATAAATGAGTACAGCAAAGTAGCAGGTTACAAGATCAACATTCAAAAATCTGTAGCATTTCTATACACTAGCAATGAACAAGCGGAGGGGGGAATCAAGAAACGAATCCCATTTACAATTGCAACTAAAAGAATAAAATACCTAGGAATTAATTTAACTAAAGAGACAAAATACCTATATAAAGAAAACTACAAAAAACTGCTAAAAGAAATCACAGAAGACCTAAACAGATTGAAGGGCATACCGTGTTCATGGATTGGAAGACTAAATATAGTTAAGATGTCAATCCTACCTAAATTGATTTACAGATTCAATGCAATATACCAATCAAAATCCCAACAACGTATTTTTCAGAAATAGAAAAACCAATAAGCAAATTTATCTGGAAGGGCAGGGTGCCCCGAATTGCTAAAAACATCTTGAGGAAAAAAAACGAAGCTGGAGGTCTTGCACTGCCTGACTTTAAGGCATATTATGAAGCCGTAGTGGTCAAAACAGCATGGTATTGGCATAAAGATAGATATATCGACCAATGGAATCGAACAGAGTGCTCAGATATAGACCCTCTCATCTATGGACATTTGATCTTTGATAAGGCAGTCAAGCCAACTCACCTGGGACAGAACAGTCTCTTCAATAAATGGTGCCTAGAGAACTGGATATCCATATGCAAAAGAATGAAAGAAGACCCATCTCTCACACCCTACACAAAAGTTAACTCAAAATGGATCAAAGATCTAAACATTAGGTCTAAGACCATAGAACAGTTAGAGGAAAATGTCGGGAGATATCTTATGAATCTTACAATTGGAGGCGGTTTTATGGACCTTACACCTAAAGCAAGAACACTGAAGAAGGAAATAAATAAATGGGAACTCCTCAAAATTAAACACTTTTGTGCATCAAAGAACTTCATCAAGAAAGTAGAAAGACAGCCTACACAATGGGAATCAATATTTGGAAACGACATCAGATAAAGGTCTAGTATCCAGAATTTATAATGAGATTGTTCAACTCAACAACAAAAAGATAGCCAACCCAATTACAAAATGGGAAAAAGACTTGAATAGACACCTCTCAGAGGAGGAAATACAAATGGCCAAAAGACACATGAAGAGATGCTCAATGTCCCTGGCCATTAGAGAAATGCAAATCAAAACCACAATGAGATATCATCTCACACCCACCAGAATGGCCATTATCAACAAAACAGAAAATGACAAGTGCTGGAGAGGATGCGGTGAAAGAGGCACACTTATCCACTGTTGGTGGGAATGCCAAATGGTGCAACCACTGTGGAAAACAGTTTGGCGGTTCCTCAAAAAGCTGAATATAGAATTGCCATACAACCCAGCAATACCATTGCTGGGAATCTACTCAAAGGAATTAAGGGCAATAACTCAAACAGACATTTGCACACCAATGTTTATAGCAGCGTTATTTACAATTGCAAAGAGATGGAAACAGCCAAAATGTCCATCAACAGACGAGTGGCTAAACAAACTGTGGTATATACATACGATGGAATATTATGCAGCTTTAAGGCAGGATAAACTTATGAAGTTTATCCTGCCTTAAACTTCATAAGTTTAAGGCAGGATAAAGTTTAAGGCACGATGGATGGACCTAGAGAACATTATGCTGAGTGAGTCTAGCCAAAAACTAAAAGACAAATACTCTATGGTCCCAATGATGTGAATCGACACTCGAGAATAAACTTGGAATATGTCATTGGTAACAGAGTTCAGCAGGAGTTAGAAACAGGGTAAGATAATGGGTAATTGGAACTGATGGAATACAGACTGTGCAATAGGACTAGATACAAAAACTCAAAAATTGACAGCACAATAATACCTAATTGTAAAGTAATCATGTTAAAATACTGAACGAAGCTGCATCCGAGCGATAGGTTCTTGTTTTGTTTTGTTTTGTTTGTTTTGTTCTTATTATTATTACTTTGATTTTTTTTTCTCTATATTAACATTCTTTATTTTTTTCTGTTATACTGCTAGTTCTTCTAAACCGATGCAAATGTACTAAGAAACGATGATCATGCATCTATGTGGTGATGTTAAGAATTACTGATTGCATATGCAGAATGGTATGATGTCTAAAAAAAAAAATGGTCAGCACAATACTGCCTAACTGTAATGTAATTATGTTGGAACGCTGAATGAAGCTGCATCTGATCTATAGTTTTTTTTTGTTTTTTTTTCTTTCTCTTATATATTTTTGTACTTTTTATTTTTATTTGTGTTTTCTCTGTGTGATCACTTTATTTCTTTTTCTGTTGTCGTGCTATTTCTTTCTCTAAATCGATGCATATGTACTGAGAAATGATGACAATACACCTATGTGATGATATTAAGAATTACTGATTGCATATGTAGAATGGATTGATTTCTAATGTTGTGTTAGTTAATTTTTTTTAATTAATAAAAAAAAAAGTTCAGTTAGACAGAAAAGGAAGCTGCAGTAACAGAAAAGAGAGACCAAAAAATATAAGATTTATAAAATCCAAAGGACAAAATAGCTGAAATAAATACTGCCTTTACATAATGACATCGAATGTCAATTGATTGAACTCCCCAATCATGACACAGATTGGCAGAATTAGTTTAAAAGCACAATCCGACTCTGTGCTGTTCATAAGAAACTCACTTTAGACCCATACACACAAATAGGTTGAAAGTGAAAGGATGGAACAAACTAATCCTTGCAGATAATAGCAAATGAGAGCTGGGGTAGCATAATAGACATTAAAAACTGTTCTGAGAGACAAAGGAGGTTACTATATCTTGGTGGATCAGTCCACCAAGAAGTAATAACAATCTTCGATATTTATGCAACTAATCACAGATGCCCCAAAATACGTGAGGCAAACACTTGTAAAACTGAAGGAAGATATAGGCACATCAATAGTAATGGTTAGAGACTGCAATACAACACTTTCATCAGTAGATAAATATCTAGACACATAATCAATAAGGAAACAGAATTTGAATATCATCAGTGAACTCATGGAACATTGAACATTGTGCCACATGGAACATTGCGCCACAAACAACAGGGTGCATGTTCTTCTCCAGTGTTCACGGATCATTCTTCAGGATAGATCACATGTTGCATCACAAAACAAGTCTCAGTAAATTTAAAACAACTGAAATTATACAAAGCATCTTCTCTTACAACAACGGAATCAAGCTGGAAATCAACAGGCAAAGAAGTGGAAAATCCACAAATATGTGAAAGTTAAATAACACACTCTTAAACAAAATCAGTGAGTCAAAGAAGAAATCAATATTTTGTACTTTTTCCCATTTATCTCTTTGTACATGTTATGCCCCAAAATGTAGATTTATCATTACTTTTATGCATTTGCTTTTTTGCACCTGTAGGAAATAAGAAGTGTAGTTACATAACAAACAATATGCTACAATAGTACTGGCATTTTTAATTACCAAAGGGCTTGTTTTTTGTTTTTTGTTTTTTATTTTTTTATTAATTAACGGAAAAAAAGAAATTAACCCAACATTTAGAAATCATACCATTCTACTTATGCAATCAGTAATTCTTAACATCATCACATAGATGCATGATCATCATTTCTTAGTACATTTGCATCGGTTTAGAAGAACTAGCAGCAACACAACAGAAAATGATATAGAATGTTAATATAGAGAAAAAAATAAAGTAATAATAATAGTAAAAAAAAAAAACCTATAGCTCAGATGCAGCTTCATTCAGTGTTTTAACATGATTACTTTATAATTAGGTATTATTGTGCTGTCCATTTTTGAGTTTTTGTATCTAGTCCTGCTGCACAGTCTGTATCCCTTCAGCTCAAAGGGCTTGCTTTTACCATGGGTCTTTATTTCTTTATGCTTTGAACCACTGGTCTAGTGTCTGTTTCTTTCAGCCGGAAGAATTCCCTTTAGCGTTTCTTGAAGTGGTGATGAACTCCCTCAGTTTTTGTTTATCTGAGAATGTCTTACTTGCTCCCTAATTTTTGAAAGAAAATCTCCCTGGTTATCAAATTCTTGGCTGGATGCAGCTGACATGATCATGATTTAATTCTGTGAAATGTCCTCATCGCAACAGACAGGCCAGCACTTGCCCAACCAGACAAACAGGTGGCACCACTTGGCCAAGTTGACGCATGAACCTAACCATGACAATCAGTAATTTTAAAATGTCTGAATTCTTAGATTTTGAATTGATACCAATTTATACTTTGATTTTTAAATGTATTTTTCAATTTAACCTTTGAAATGTAGGAAAAGATACATCTATTAATTTTATAGAATATAAGCTTAAAATATTTAATAATTTAAAGTATTTGAGTCCTAAAAATTAAAAAAAAGGGGGGGGGGAAGAGATTGGAAATCATTCCAATGATATATTATGCAGCATATCATAGTGCATAAGAGCCAAACTGCTTGGCTTTGAGTCCCACCTCCCACTTAGCAGTTCTGGAATCCTGAGCCAATTACATAACATCTTCAGGCCTTGTTTAGTATAAAGAGTAAATAAATTAGCATTTGTAAATTGTAAAGTATTTAGCAAAGTGCCTGTCACATAATGAGTGCTTTAGAGTATTTATAAAAGAAAATAAGTTCTCATAAGAAAAAAAGCAAGTCAATCAAGTGTCGTGTTTATAAATGTAGGTTACTTCATTTGATGGAATGCTTTTCACCTTAAAGGCATTGTAGCATTTGGTTAAAAGCACAGCCTCTGAAGTCAGATTGCTCATGTCTGCATACCAGCTCTGCTACTTAGTGGCTGTTTTACTCTGTGCATCACTTTCTCATCTGTAAAATTGAGTATTACCTACTTCAGTAAGGTTGCTTTGAATAGTGAATATTTGTAGAACACTCAGAATAGTGCTTGGTTAACTACAGAATAACAAGTATATGAAAATAAATGAAAGGAAATGTTTGTAAACTAAATTTCCAACTGGATTATTTTATCTATTTTTTTTTTTACAATCACATAAGGAAGCATTTATTTGAGGTTTAACGTGAAATCATACAAATAAAATTTGTATAAACAAATCCACACTGAGGCATAACACAGATAGCAAAGGACAAAGTAAAAACAAAGAAAACTAAATGGCAGCTATATACAGTTGGACAGTTGTGTCTTGTACGCTAGAAAGTCTTTTACAAAATAATCATCTTAGATCAACAGAAGACCAATCTTCAACACCGTCCTGCAAGATGGGTTACTTTAGCATTTCCTCCTCTTTTCTCCAAGGTCCTCCTTTAGTATGGCTGGTAATTGTTTTGGTGATTGCCACCCCCACGCGATGCCTTGCCATATGTGCTCTGTTGGCCACTGTAGTCTGTATATCCCTGTCCATATCCATAGTTTCCATAGTTATACCCAGTATAATCATATCCGCCATAGCCACTATAGTTCTGATCACCACCATAGGCACTACTGTAATTTCCATATCCTTGATCATAATAGTTATTAAATCCTTGGTTCCAGTTTTGGCCCTGACCTCGTCCACGACCCCTAGTACCACCTCGTCCAGTAGCTGCAGCTCCTCTTCCTCCTTTCTGTTGTTGCTGTTGCTGCCTATATACCTCTTTGGGTTGTGCAACCTTAATTTCACACTTCCCAGAACCAATTTGATGATATCTGCTTTCTAGTAATTTTTTTACTGGCTCTTCATCTGTATACGTGATAAAACAAAATCCTCTTCTTTCATTTGTTTTTGTATCCATGGGAAGTTCAATATTTTCAATCTCTCCAAATGCTCCAAAATATTCTTTTATTTGCTCTTCAGAAGTATCTGGACTCAATCCACCCACAAAAACTTTTTTGGGGGATTCTTTCCCTTTTAAAGCCTTCACCCTTTTGGGGTCTATCAATTTGCCATCCAGTTTGTGTTCTTTCAGTTCCAAAACTTTATCAACACTAGCAGCATCCTTGAAAAGTACAAATCCAAATCCTCTTGATCTTCCAGTGACTGGATCTGTTTTAATTGTGCAGTCTACAACCTCTCCAAATGAGACAAATACTCAGTCAGATCTTTCTTGCTTGTATCCCAGCTCAAGCCTCCAATAAACATTTTATCAAAACAGTGACAGCTTGTTCTCCACACTGCATAACACAAAGTTTAAACGAAACCAGCAAAACATGGTAAAGGTTCTGCCCAGATTCTTTTTAGCTCAGACACCACTTCTTAAACGGATCCTTCCCAATTCAGTAACAACCTCTTCCTTCTCCGTCAACACAACCTTCCACCATAAATACTCAAGACAATACTTTCTGGAGACCTGAGTACCAATCTTCTACCGGTCCCCAAAGTAGAAGTTTCTTAAGCTTTCCCCAGGAAAACCGCGTGGAGCAGTAATGGAAACACAATGAAGAGCTTATCTGTTTTTTCCGCTAAGATGTAATTGTTGGATTAAATTTCTTCAGAGAAATTCCTATCCTGGGTTGTCAGCACTCTGTATATTAATCCCAAATGTAATTAATTCATTCTAAATATTTGATTTCAGGGAAATTTCAAATGGCTGCAATGTGTATTACTTAATAAACATTTTCTGTTTATTTTAGTTTGTTAATACTGCCAGAAATGCAGTATACCAGAAATGGGTTGGCTTTTATGAAGGTGATTTATTAAGTTACAAATTTACTGTTCTAAGGCCATTAAAATGTTCAAACTAAGGCATCCAGATAAAGATACCTTGACTCAAGAAAGGGCCAATGCAACGTGGGACAGAAATCCTAGAATGAGCTGAGACTCAGCATCAAGGGATTGAGAAAAACCCTAGAATGAGCTGAGACTCAGCAGGAACGGATTGAGATAAACTTCTCTACTGAAAGGGGGAAGAGTGAAATGAGACAAAGTGTCAATGGCTGAGAGATTCCGAACAGAGTCCAGAGGTTATCCTGGAGGTTATTCTTATACATTAAGTAGATATCACCGTGTTATTCAAGATGTAGTGGAGAAGCTGGAGGGAACTGCCTGAAAATGTAGAGCTGTATTCCAGTAGCCATGTTTCTTGATGATGATTGAATAATGATATAGCTTTCACAGTGTAACTGTGTGATTGTGAAAACCTTGTGTCTGATGCTCCTTTTATCTACCCTGACAACAGACGAGTAGAACATATGGAATAAAGATGAATAATAGGGGGAACAAATGTTGAAATAAATTTAGTTTGAAATGCTAGTGACCAATGAAAGGGAGGGATAAGGGGTGTGGTATGTATAATCTCTTTTTTTTTTTCTGTTTTTGTTTTGTTTCTTTTTCTGTTGTCTTTTTATTTCTTTTTCTGAACCGATGCAAATGTTCTAAGAAATTATTATGATGATGAATATGCAACTATGTGATGATATTGTGAATTACTGATTATATATGTAGAACAGAATGATCATATGGTAAGAGTGTTTTTGTTCGTTTGTTGTTAATTTTTTTTAATTTAATAAATTTTAAAAAATACTGACAAAGTTAAAAAAAAGAAAGGGCCAATGATGTTCAGGGTTTCTCTGTCAACCGGGGAGCACTTGGCTACGAAAATCTGCTAGGTTTCTCACCAGGCTTCTCCTTTCAAAAGGCTTCCCCAGGGGTATTTTCTTTCTGTTTCTCCAAATGTATCTCTCTGTGTCAGCTCTGAAGCTTTTTCCAAAATAGTTTCCTCTTAAAGACTCCAGTAAGCAACCCGCCTTGAATGGGTGGAGACACAGCTCCATTGAAACCACCTGATCAAAAGGTCCTATCCACAAATGGGTGGGTCACATCTTTGTGGAAACAACCTAATCAAAAAGATCCTACCCAATGATATTGAATCAGGATTAAAGAGCATGGCTTTTCTGGGTACGCAACAGCCTCATACTAAGCATACTATTAAAATATTCTCCCATACCAAAATTTTCAACATATAGTTGAATTTTGTTAATATTTCTAAAATGGAATGTATATGCCTTTTTAAAACACTCCGCCAATAAATAAAATTGGTCATTTCTTTAAAAAAATAAACTAAAACATAATGTCCTGGAATTCTAAAGAAAAGAAATATGAGCTAAAGACATGGAAGAGGCCACTTAGACTGTATGAGGTGGGATGAAAAGGATTTGGGGGTAGCATATTGTTCTCAGTAAAATTCTAAGTTTTTATGTCCTTTTTAAAATAAGATTTGAATATGCATATTCTGCTACTTGTTTGTTTTTTAAAAAAATGTATTTTACTTACAATGGTATCTTTCATTACATGTTCATGTCTGTTAGCAAGGGGAAAAAGCAGAATGTTTTTCCCCAAAGATTTCTTATATTAAATATTGACCCAACAATTTCTTTGTTACAGAACTTTGCCAGGGTTAAAATGCAGGTAACCATGTCACTGTCCTCCTTGGTGGGCACATCTCAGAATTTTAATGAAGAATTCTTAAGACGTTCTCTAAAGACTATATTGACATATGCTGAAGAAGATCTGGAATTGAGGGAAACAACATTTCCTGATCAGGTCAGAAATGCCACTTTCTAGATCATTAACTAAAATAGGATCGTAAATAGTTATTTTCCAGATTATTAAGTCAAAGTCTGGATTTTACTGGGTATATTTCTCTGTCAGTCTGCATATCATATGCCATAGATAGGACTGAATCATTTTCTTTCTTTCTTTTTTTTATATGAGCCACTCTTTCTTCTTGGGATAATTAATATCTTTGATGTTTAATTTGCATATTTGTAACAAATAGAACAGTAGATTTAGGCATCATTGACAAATAGCTTTATGATGAAATATTATTCCCACTTATTAATCAAACAGCGATTTACCTTAAAAAACTGAAGTTTCTACAGACTCCCTTTCAGTAAAATCGGAGACATAGGAGAGAATTTTCCTTTTGTGTTCTTTCCTTATATCCCTGTATTTTCTTATATCTCTATATTTTATTTCTACCTATAGTTCTGTTTCCATGCAAAAGAACTGAAAAGGAAAAAACATACATAATGTGCTGAGGCATTTATATAGTTTACCCACAATACCCCAACATACCTACGCTCTGTAGAACTATATCAATGTCATATTGTCTTTAAATCTCTAGATGCTTATTTAAAATTCCTCCGATCTAATTTAATAATTGTGAATGACTGACAGTTAAAGAACATTTTTCATATAATTCTCTGCTGCAGGTCCAAGATTTGGTTTTCAATCTCCATATGATCCTTTCTGATACTGTTAAAATGAAGGAACACCAGGAGGATCCTGAAATGTTGATTGATCTAATGTACAGGTAGCATTTGTTTGATTCATTTAAACCTTGTATAATGGGCTTAAGAAAACATTTTATGAAAAAATAGAATTATTTAAGTGATTTTCTAATGTTAGAATGAAAAGTCAAAATACACTTTTTTCAGATTGCTTTTCCAGATCCCCTGTGACACTTTTTTTTTTAAGAACTACACAAGAACAGTTCAGTATATTTACTACTTATCAAAACAAGAGGACGTAAAAAAAATAGTCATAGCATATATTTATCACCCCTGGCTTCCTGGGCCCATAGCTTCCTAAGAAGCCCATAGGACCCGTATTTTATATATAAAAATTAATCTTTTCAGGAGAAAATACGGTATATTCATGTATAATAACATTAATTTTCTTCATTTTAAATGTAGTTATGCCTAGAAAATAATGTTTTTAGGAGCACATTTTGAAAATCTGTGACTCCTGTTGTATCTAGAAGGTATAAATAAAATTTGAGAATTTTTCTTTGTCGTATGACTATCTCTTTTAATAATTTGAGGGCTCATTAAATGTACAAATAAAGCAATTTATCCTCTTTAAAGTAAAGATTATATAATGAAACTACCTTTTTAAAATCTCTTTTTCCTCAAGTATAAAATTTCTCTGTATTCTCATGATGAAACAGAAATTCTCATAGTTTTTCACTGACTGTTTCCTTAGTGGCGAGATTTTACTCTAGCAGGTCTCCTTTTAATTCTTTTTTTTTTCCCCAAAACTGATCCTTTCCCCATGGCTCCACAGTTATATCTGCAAGCATACAAAGACATTTTTATACCCCTCAAAAACTTGTCTTGATAGGTTTGTGTGCAATAACAGAAACGTTTTTAGGTAAACACTATATAAACTCCCTACCAGCTTGAAAAGCAAACTTAATTGAGAAGAATTTTTGTTCCAATTAGAATTGCCAAGGGCTACCAGACTTCTCCAGACCTTCGGTTGACCTGGTTACAGAATATGGCTGGCAAACACTCTGAACGAAGCAATCATGCTGAAGCTGCACAGTGTCTAGTCCATTCAGCAGCCCTTGTTGCTGAATATTTGAGCATGCTGGAAGACCGGAAATATCTTCCTGTGGGATGTGTAACCTTTCAGGTAGGAATGTGCCAGATATACATTAAGTATCCTTTTTTGGTACAGATTTTTCACTCACTAGTTTATAGATTCATTCTGTTTGGAAGGAAAGTGTAAAGACTTAGGTGATGCTTCACAAGTTGAATTAACATTTCAATACCATTAATAAAATTTGAAGGGTACTCCGTTACTTCTCTTTCCAGTTTCACACTCTGAATTATCAGTGCCATATATATTTCTCTGTCTTCACTGCTTTGTCCACTTATCCCTTCCACATTGCGACTTTCCCCATCACAGTTTCAGTATATCATGGATTGTGATAAGAAGTTATGTGGGGAGACTTCCGGAGAAGATGGCGGTTTAGTAAGACGCGCGGATCTTAGTTTCTTCTCTAGGACAGCTACTAGGGGAGTAGAAACGATACAGAACAGCGCCCAAAGCCACAACAGAGATAAAAAAGACAGCGTACCCCATCCTGGAACGGCTGGCTGGCTGACAGAAGCCACTCGGGTGAGATCGCCGAGGCGCGCAGACTTCACCGGGCAGGGCGGCAAGCAGCCGGAGTCACTCCCTTCCCCCTTCCCGGGCCGGCTGGGAGAATTGGAGAGGCGGTCCCCTGAAACCGCGGCGGCTGGCGCACACACCACGCGCGGCCCCCCGGACCAACTGAGAGAATTGGATCGGAAATCCCCAGGCCGCGGAGAACGGTGACGGGTTGGGGAGGCCCCTTCCAAACCCATGACTCCCCGGGAACATGTACTCTCCCGGGCGCGTTGCTGCCGCTGGCGCCCTCCCGCCACGCTTGTCGCCCCGGGCCGACTAGGAAATTCGGACGGGCGCTTTCCCGGGCTGCGGCGGCCAGCGACCCTCCCCGCGTTCGGACCCAGGGCCGCTCGCACTCTTCCAAGCCGCTTCGGCTAGCGAACCTCCCGGATGGCGAGAGTTTTCCAAAGTTAAAGGTCCCACAGCACCTGTTACTGGTGGGACCCGCAGACAAACGTGTGCCACGAGCACCACCTACTGGGCAGGATAAGAAAAACAGAACCCAGAGATTTCACAGAAAAATCTTCTAAACTTTTGGATCCAATACCCAGGGAAATCTGTCTAAATGCGCAGATGCCAACAGAAGATAACGGATCACGCTCAAATAATTGAAAATATGGCCCAGTCAAAGGAACAAACCAATAGTTCAAATGAGATACAGGAGCTGAGACAACTAATGCTGAATATACGAACAGAAATGGAAAACCTCTTCAAAAACGAAATCGATAAATTGAGGGAGGACATGAAGAAGACATGGGCTGAACATAAAGAAGAAATAGAAAAACTGAAAAAACAAATCACAGATCTTATGGAAGTGAAGGACAAAGTAGAAGAGATAGAAAAAACAATGGATACCTACAATGATAGATTAAAAGAGACAGAAGATAGAATTAGTGATTTGGAGGATGGAACATCTAAATCCCAAAAAAAACAGAAACTATCGGGAAACGAATGGAAAAATTTGAACAGGGTATCAGGGAACTCAAGGACAATATGAAGCGCACAAATATACGTGTTGTGGGTGTCCCGGAAGGAGAAGAGAAAGGAAAAGGAGGAGAAAAACTAATGGAAGAAATTTTCACTGAAAATTTCCCAACTCTTATGAAAGACCTAAAATTACAGATCCAAGAAGTACAGCACGCCCCAAAGAGATTAGACCCAAATAGGCGTTCTCCAAGACACTTACTAGTTAGAATGTCAGAGGTCAAAGAGAAAGAGAGGATCTTGAAAGCAGCAAGAGAAAAACAATCCATCACATACAAGGGAAAACCAATAAGACTATGTGTAGATTTCTCAGCAGAAACCATGGAGGCTAGAAGACAGTGGGATGATATATTTAAATTACTAAAAGAGAAAAACTGCCAACCAAGACTCCTATATCCAGCAAAATTGTCCTTCAAAAATGAGGGAGAAATTAAAACATTCTCAGACAAAAAGTCACTGAGAGAATTTGTGACCAAGAGACCAGCTCTGCAAGAAATACTAAAGGTAGCACTAGAGTCAGAACCGAAAAGACAGAAGAGAGAGGTATGGAGAAGAGTGTAGAAAGAAGGAAAGTCAGATATGATATATATAATACAAAAGGCAAAATGGTAGAGGAAAATATTATCCAAAGAGTAATAACACTAAATGTTAATGGGCTGAATTCCCCAATCAAAAGACATAGATTGGCAGAATGGATTAAAAAACAGGATCCTTCTATATGCTGTCTACAGGAAACACATCTTAGACCCAAAGATAAACATAGGTTGAAAGTGAAAGGTTGGGAAAAGATATTTCATGCAAATAACAACCAGAAAATAGCAGGAGTGGCTATACTAATATCCAACAAGTTAGACTTCAAATGTAAAACAGTTAAAAGAGACAAAGAAGGACACTATATACTAATAAAAGGAACAATTAAACAAGAACACATAACAATCATAAATATTTACGCACCGAACCAGAATGCCCCAAAATACGTGAGGAATACACTGCAAACACTGAAAAGGGAAATAGACACAAATACCATAATAGTTGGAGACTTCAATTCCCCACTCTCATCAATGGGCAGAACATCTAGACAGAGGATCAATAAAGAAATAGAGAATCTGAATATTACTATAAAGGAGCTAGACTTAACAGACATTTATAGGACATTACATCCCACAACAGCAGGATACACCTTTTTCTCAAGTGCTCATGGATCATTCTCAAAGATAGACCATATGCTGGGTCACAAAGCAAGTCTTAACAAATTTAAAAAGATTGAAATCATACACAACACTTTCTTGGATCATAAGGAATGAAGTTGGAAATCAATAATAGGCGGAATGCCAGAAAATTCACAAATATGTGGAGGCTCAACAACACACTCTTAAACAACGAGTGGGTCAAAGAAGAAATTGCTAGAGAAATTAGTAAATACCTCGAGGCGAATGAAAATGAAAACACAACATATCAAAACTTATGGGATGCAGCAAAGGCAGTGCTAAGAGGGAAATTTATTGCCCAAAATGCCTATATCAGAAAAGAAGAAAAGGCAAAAATGCAGGAATTAACTGTTCACTTGGAAGAACTGGAGAAAGAACAGCAAACTAATCCCAAAGCAAGCAAAAGGAAAGAAATAACAAAGATTAGAGCAGAAATAAATGAAATTGAAAACATGAAAACAATAGAGAAAATCAACAAGACCAGAAGTTGCTTCTATGAGAAAATCAATTAAATTGATGGGCCCCTATCAAGATTGACAAAAAGAAGAAGAGAGAGGATGCAAATAAATAAGATCAGAAATGGAAGAGGAGACATAACTACTGACCTCACAGAAATAAAGGAGGTAATAACAGGATACTATGAACAACTTTACGCTAATAAATACAACAATTTAGATGAAATGGACGGGTTCCTGGAAAGGCATGAACAACCAACTTTGACTCAAGAAGACATAGATGTCTCAACAAACCAATCACAAGTAAAGAAATTGAATTAGTCATTCAAAATCTTCCTAAAAAGAAAAGTCCAGGACCAGATGGCTTCACATGTGAATTCTACCAAACGTTCCAGAAAGAATTAGTACCAATTCTCCTCAAACTCTTCAAAAAAATCGAAGTGGAGGGAAAACTACCTAATTCATTCTATGAAGCCAACATCACCCTCATACCAAAACCAGGCAAAGATATTACAAAAAAAGAAAACTACAGACCAATCTCTCTAATGAATATAGATGCAAAAATTCTCAATAAAATTCTAGCAAATCGTATCCAACAACACATTAAAAGAATTATACATCATGACCAAGTAGGATTCATCCCAGGTATGCAAGGATGGTTCAACATAAGAAAATCAATTAATGTAATACACCATATCAACAAATCAAAGCAGAAAAATCACATGATCATCTCAATTGATGCAGAGAAGGCATTTGACAAGATTCAACAACCTTTCCTGTTGAAAACACTTCAAAAGATAGGAATAAAAGAGAACTTCCTTAAAATGATAGAGGGAATATATGAAAAACCCACAGCTAATATCATCCTCAATGGGGAAAAATTGAAAACTTTCCCCCTAAGATCAGGAACAAGACAAGGATGTCCACTATCACCACTATTATTCAACATTGTGTTGGAGGTTCTAGCCAGAGCAATTAGACAAGAAAAAGAAATACAAGGCATCAAAATTGGAAAGGAAGAAATAAAACTCTCACTGTTTGCAGACGATATGATACTATACATCGAAAACCCGGAAAAATCCACAACAAAACTACTAGAGCTAATAAATGAGTACAGCAAAGTAGCAGGTTACAAGATCAACATTCAAAAATCTGTAGCATTTCTATACACTAGTAATGAACAAGCTGAGGCGGAAATCAAGAAACGAATCCCATTTACAATCGCAACTAAAAGAATAAAATACCTAGGAATAAATTTAACTAAAGAGACAAAAAACCTATATAAAGAAAACTACAGAAAACTGTTAAAAGAAATCACAGAAGACCTAAATAGATGGAAGGGCATACCGTGTTCATGGATTGGAGGACTAAATATAGTTAAGATGTCAATCCTACCTAAATTGATTTACAGATTCAATGCAATACCAATCAAAATCCCAACAACTTATTTTTCAGAAATAGAAAAACCAATAAGCAAATTTATCTGGAAGGGCAGGGTGCCCCGAATTGCTAAAAACATCTTGAGGGAAAAAAACAAAGCTGGAGGTCTAGCGATGCCGGACTTTAAGGCATATTATGAAGCCACAGTGGTCAAAACAGCATGGTATTGGCATAAAGATAGATATATCGACCAATGGAATCTAATAGAGTGCTCAGATATAGACCCTCTCATCTATGGACATTTGATCTTTGATAAGGCAGTCCAGCCAACTCACCTGGGACAGAACAGTCTCTTCAATAAATGGTGCCTAGAGAACTGGATATCCATATGCAAAAGAATGAAAGAAGACCCATCTCTCACACCCTATACAAAAGTTAACTCAAAATGGATCAAAGATCTAAACATTAGGTCTAAGACCATAAAACAGTTAGAGGAAAATGTTGGGAGATATCTTATGGATCTTACTACTGGAGGCGGTTTTATGGACCTTACACCTAAAGCAAGAACACTGAAGAAGGAAATAAATAAATGGGAGCTCCTCAAAATTAAACACTTTTGTGCATCAAAGAACTTCATCAAGAAAGTAGAAAGACAGCCTACACAATGGGAGACAATATTTGGAAATGATATATCAGATAAAGGTCTAGTATCCAGAATTTATAAAGAGATTGTTCATCTCAACAACAAAAAGACAGCCAACCCAATTACAAAATGGGAAAAAGACTTGAACAGACACCTATCAGAAGAGGAAATACAAATGACCAAAAGGCACATGAAGAGATGCTCAATGTCCCTGGCCATTAGAGAAATGCAAATCAAAACCACAATGAGATATCATCTCACACCCACCAGAATGGCCATTATCAACAAAACAGAAAATGACAAGTGCTGGAGAGGATGCGGAGAAAGAGGCACACTTATCCACTGTTGGTGGGAATGTCAAATGGTGCAACCACTGTGGAAGGCAGTTTGGCGGTTCCTCAAAAAGCTGAATATAGAATTGCCATACGACCCAGCAATACCATTGCTGGGAATCTACTCAGAGGACTTAAGGGCAAAGACACAAACGGACATTTGCACACCAATGTTTATAGCAGCGTTATTTACAATTGCAAAGAGATGGAAACAGCCGAAATCTCCATCAACAGAAGAGTGGCTAAACAAACTGTGGTATATACATACGATGGAATACTATGCAGCTTTAAGACAGGATAAACTTATGAAGCATGTAATAACATGGATGGACCTAGAGAACATTATGCTGAGTGAGTCTAGCCAAAAACTAAAGGACAAATACTGTATGGTCCCAGTGATGTGAACAGATATTCGAGAATAAATTTGGAATATGTCATTGGTAACAGAGTCCAGCAGGAGGTAGAAACAGGGTAAGATAATGGGCAATTGGAGTTGAAGGGATACAGACTGTACAACAGGACTAGATACAAAAACTCAAAAATGGATAGCACAATAATACCTAATTGTAAAGTAATTTTGTTAAAACACTGAATGAAGCTGCATCTTAGCTATAGGTTTTTGTTTTGTTTTGTTTTGTTTTGTTTTGATTTTACTATTATTACTTTTATTTTTGTCTCTATATTAACATTCTATATCTTTTTCGGTTATGTTGCTAGCTCTTCTAAACCGATGCAAATGTACTAAGAAATGATGATCATGCATCTATGTGATGAGGTTAAGAATTATTGATTGCATATGTAGAATGGTATGATTTCTAAATGTTGGGTTAATTTCTTTTTTTCCGTTAATTAAAACAAAAAAAAAAGAGAGAGAAGGGGTAATTGGAGCTGAAGGGATACAGACTGTACAATGGGACTGGATATAAAAACTCAGAAATGGACAGCACAATACTACCCAATTGTAATGCAATTATGTTAAAACACTGAATGAAGCTGCATGTGAGGTATAGGTTTTTTGTTTTTGTTTTTTTTTTCTTTCTATTATTGTTTTAATTCTTATTCTGTTGTCTTTTTATTTCTTTTTCTAAATCGATGCAAATGTACTAAGAAATGATGAATATGCAACTATGTGATGTTATTAAGAATTACTGATTGTACATGTAGAATGGAATGATTTCTAATTGTTTTGTTAATTTTTTTTTAATTAATAATAAAAAAAAAGATGCAATGGAGAAACTGGAGGGAACAGCCTGAAAATGTAAAAAAAAAAAAAAAGTTATGTGGGAATTTTAAGGGAATTTTGCAGAAACTGCAGATGATACATGAAGACCAGCAGATGGTACAAGGCTAGATATGTAGAGATAGCTTAAAAAGTTTAGTAACTCATAAATGCATAAAATTTATGTAGTGTTCTGTGCAATATTACTTGTACAATATTTATTTTACTGCTTAATAACATAGATGAAAACTACACATTTTTTTTCTTAAAACTAAATCTGTAGTGAAATGTACTGCGGTCCTATGCACCAGTATGCATGGGGATACCAAACATGTTTATTGCAGTCTCTCATGTGACATCTCACAGTGATCTAGCAGTGATCTTTGCATTTCAAGTTTCTCATATTTTGTGTCATTTATGTGCCACAAACTCTATTAAAAATCATGGGTCCCGAGCATTGTGTTCCTAGTGGTTCAAAAAATGATCCCAAGAAACAGGACAGTGATAAACTTGAAAAAAAAAAGCAGAATTATTAGATATGCTTCATTCAGGGAAAACGGCTGCTGCAGTTGGGCATTACAGCATTGATGACTCCACCATAAGGCATATCAAGAAAAAAGGAGGGCAGGCCATGTTGGCTCAGTGGCAGAGTTCTCGCCTGTCATGCTGGAGACCTAGGTTCGGTTCCCAGTGCCTGCCCAGGCAACAAAAAGAACAAAGAAGGAAATCCGTGAAGCCTTTGCTGCAGCTACACCAGCAACTGCAAAGCATTTGCTTAAACCACAAGATCTGCGTCTCTCAAGTAGAAAATGCAGCATTCTTTTGGGTGCAAGGTTGTTATTAAAAAAAAAAAAAGAGAGACACTCTAATAGACTCTGGCATCATACAAGAAAAGTGTAAGTCCTTATATGATTTTCTAAAAGAAGATGAAGGTGAAGGGTCTGCCCGTATGGATTTTCAGGCCTCAGAGACTGGTTTGAAATTTCAAGTAAAAAGTTTAGCCTTTGCAATGTGAAAGTAACAGGAGGGGTTGCATCTGCCAATCAAGAAGCAGCTAGGAAGTTTCCTGAATCCCTGAAAAACAATTTGTAACGCAGATTTTCTAGATCGCAGGCGCACCGCATCCCTAACCGCCGTGTTGTGGAAGGGATAACTTAATCAATTATGGATTTTATAACATCTGTAAAATGGTATTATACTCCAAATACTGAGAATAAGAATACAGTGGAAATTCTTAATTGACTTTCACTTACACACCAAATAAACCCATGTCGTCCATTCCGTATATAAAATATACTAACACCATGACTCACAGATGATAGATTACTTCCTTAGTAATGTTACATATCTCTGATCTCACTAGGGTAAGTTATGTTTCTCTAAAATCTGTTAATACCAGGCTCGGGAAATTACAAAATGTAGTTAACTCTAATGACAACTGATGAATTGTGAGTATAGAAAGAAAGTGAATTCTTCTTTCACTGAAAACTGACTTGAATGTTTTGCAAAGATTCAATAAAGGTGAGTCTTCAGAACAATAGCTGTTATACCAGTTTGGGGCAAAGCAAATATAAAAGATTGGGGAAAATATTTAAAATCTAGGAGAATTTAACAGTTTTTAAGTTCAGGTTTTTACTAGAGACCTGTACACAAAGAAGAAGCCTTGGACTCCCTTCAAAACTTGACAAATGACTGTACATCAAGTGAATATATTTAGGTTAAAATATATAAGGTATGTATATATTATGTCTTTTAGAAATAATGGCTAATCCCAATCTCACTGGGTAAGAGGATTTTACTATACCTGATTTTTTATATTAGTTCAGTGAATAATGTTAGACAAGACAAAAGACCATTTTCAAATCTTAATTTCCCTCATAGATTGAGAAGTATAATTAAAAAATTTTTAAACTATTTAAATTTCCTCAGATACTAGGTTATATCACTGTTTTCTCTAACCTATGATTTTTCTTAATTTTCTTTCTCACAACTTTTTATTAATGTAAAAGGTATCAAGTAATAGTGTTGCCAGTTTATTGTCTTCCTTGAAATGCAGAAAGTTTTTGGAGATTTGTCTTTTATATTTACTTCAGCTGGGCTTTTTTTTTTTAAACTGAAACTAATAATCATATTTCATCTTTAATTACTTCCTCACACACATACTAAGAAATTAATTCCATTTCACAAACCTTTCTCTTTTTCCACCAGAATATTTCATCCAATGTTTTGGAAGAATCTGCAGTCTCAGATGATGTGGTATCTCCAGATGAAGAAGGTATCTGCTCTGGAAAGTACTTTACTGAGTCAGGACTTGTGGGATTACTCGAACAAGCAGCTGCTTCTTTCTCAATGGTAGATGACTCTTGTTAATTCTCTTTCCACAATTTTGTACCTCTGAATCATCAGTGGCATGTATTTTTATTCTGTGTGTCTTCTGACCCTGCTATTCCATTAAGATACTTTCCTCCAAGTACTTTAAGAACTATCTAGGAATAGATTTTCTAGTTCATCATTTCTTACTCCATTTTTATCTTAATAGTCTATCAACTTCCTGCAAATGGTTCTCATTTGCTTGTTTATGAACCAGCACTTATCCACAGCACATATTTTTTTGGCTTATAAAACATTTACCAGTAAATATTTTCTAAAGCCTTAAAATTAAAATAGAGTGAAACAAAAACCTCCACATGATTTAGGTTTAGGTTTGGGTATACAAACATGGCTCTAGAAATAGAGCTTATCCATTGGATGAAAGGGAAAATATTCTTTTGAGTGTGTTGGTCTTTGCTCTGGTGCCCAGAATAATTATGGCCGCTCATCCCATTGGTCACACAGTTAAGCTTTATTAGGTAGATATTGGAATCCTGAAGCTTATTATCAACTACATCCTGGACCTTGCCTGACCTATCCTGACCTTCCTTGCCTGACCTATCCTACCGTGCTATATAACTCCACCCCTTTTTCCCTCTCATCAGTATGTGGTGGAACCTGGGCAGGATGTTTATTGGAGAAAGGAAAGATAGGTAGCAGAATCCCTGCCTCCTTCCTTGAACCATAGTGACAGGGTCACATACTTTCTCTTACTTCTATTCTGGGTGTTTATTTTTGCAGCACTAGAGTTTAGGAGACAGATTTATATTAGGATAAGAGGGAAGCTTAAGGAAAGTATGCACTGCTGCCTTCCTTCTCCATTGTGTTTCTGTTGGGAATTGGTTTTTTACTTCCCCCCTGACTTTACCCCTGCCCTGCAATATATTGGTTAAGGGCAAACTTTAGAAGTCAGACAAAGTTCATATCCTGGCTTTGCTACAGTACTAACTTTATCACTTGAGGTACAAGTTATTCAAGATATTGGCACTTCCCTTTACTCATCTTTTAAATGCATATAATAATAGTACCTACCTTACAGATTTGTTGTCAGGATTAAATGAGTTATATGTGTGAAGTGCCCAGCACCTAACTAAGTGCTAGTATGTTTGCCCTCATTGTCATCATCATTATTACTGGCACTTAGAACCATTCCATTTAAACATAATGATTCTGAGACTTTTATATGTTTTTCCAGACTTATATGTTAGATGTTGGTCCTCTTTAAAATTTCTTGCCTTTAAAGACTTTGCCTAACCCATTTGCTCCCATAGATCCTTGCTCCTTGAGTTTTAATTTAACTGGTCTGAGCTAGCAAGGGAGAATATTTTTTTGCTTCCTATGGAATATTTTAATAAATACACACTGTATGTGTGTGCTTGTAATTTTAACAATTCACAGTAGTAGATTTAGATTGGGAAAGACTACCCTATGTTATACAAGTTCTTTTATAGCTATATATAATTATGGATCTAATTCTTTTTAAAAATAATGTTAATCTTAAGATAATTATCGGAGCATTTTAATTACACTAAATATATTTTGATATTACAGCTACAGTATTGATTAACTGAGCTTCTGTGAATTGACAGTAAAAGGACCATATGGTTGATAAAATATATTTGCTACTTTGTGAAGCAGTGAGAACTCATGATGTTTGGAAAATATCTCTCTTCTTTCACTTCAGCCACCTATCCGTTATTAAGGATAAGGGAATGGAGCAGCAGCACAAACATATCTCATTCCTCACTCTTTAACCACAGCAACCATTGGCCAACTAACTAACACACAATGTAAGAAAATTTGATGGTTCGGAAACTTCTCATGGTTTGTTCAAGATCAGTGATTTTTCTGTAGGAGATTTCATAAATTGAGGAGTGTCTGTGCCAATTTAATATTTCAGAAGAATGAATGATTTCGGTTTACCAGAAGGCCAAGGGTTATCTGATTATAAGAAAAGTGGCTATTTGTGAATAATATAATATTGGATTTCTTTTTTTTCCCTCTACTCATGATTGGTCTCTTCAAAAGTTCATATGCATATTTAAATATAAACATGCAAACACAAATACATGCATATCTATCCATTCAGATAGGCTATATTTTTTTCAATAATATTCTTTTATTAAACCTTAGTAAAATTAAAATGTGTAGTGCTTCCACATTGTTTGTTTTTATGTCTTTATTGGAAAACATCAGTGTTATTGTCTTAGTAGAAATGTTGAGAATTCATAAATTGTAATTCTACTTTCCTACTGATGCAAGAGAAAACATCTTATAAACATTATTTTTATAGGCTGGCATGTATGAAGCAGTTAATGAGGTTTATAAAGTACTTATTCCTATTCATGAAGCTAATCGAGATGCAAAGAAATTATCCACGATTCATGGTAAACTTCAAGAAGCATTCAGCAAAATTGTTCATCAGGTAATGATTCTAATTTCTGGTTTCAGTATAAATGGAGAAAACTGCCTGAAAACATTAGTATTGCTTTATACTGGTGTCAGACTAGAGCCCATGAAAAGACCATTTTAATCAGTTTACAAATGAGCAATGTCAAAATGATGATTCATAGCCAAAGCAAGATTCATTAACAAAAACTGAATTTACCTAATGTAGGTTATGATTATTATATGCTTTCCATATAGCCTTTTTTTTTTTTGGTTGAACTTTTAAAAATTATTTCTAGTAAAGAAATTTTTTTAAATGATGTATCTGTTTCACAGTATAGGTTATAATTATGAATCTGATTTTTAAATTGATTTCTATTCAAGTTAATTTTTTATTGAATGACATAAACATTTAATAAACTCGTAATATTTTTAATTAATTCAACTGGACTTTAACTGTTTTCTTAGTTGTTTGCATTTGATCATCCTTTGATATACTTCTAATGTGAAAAAATATTGAGTGAAAATTTTTAAATGGTCATCTTTTTTATTTCATTATAATACTATTATCTCAGTACCTGATCTTGGCAGTTCATTATGGAGTCCACATATTATCACCAAAATTAAAATCAAATTAAACTTAATTTTAAAATGAAGTAAGCTACCAGTAATTGGTTTCCCAGAAACTAAATCCTTGGCTCCATTGAAATACTTTGAAATATCCTGTTGAGCCTCTTCCTTCTCCACTTTTCTGATCCCTTTCCCTTACTATTATCTCCTACTGCCATCGTCTAAGAAGGAGGTAGCGCTCTATCCACTTAGGTATTCAGTACCAGTACTACTTTGTTGTCTGTCAACTTTACCTCCTCTTTATTGCCACAGGCTAAGCATGTTCTGTATCAGTTTATATATCCTGGAAAACTTCAACAGTCTTAAAATAGGGCTGCTGTACTGTTAAGCCAGAATTTTATTGTCATCTACTTAAATATTGAAGTTGCAAAAGATTTATTAGGTTTCATGATCATAACTGGTAGGTCTTTTTATAATAATTTGTACATTTACTGTCAAAGGGGCTTCATTCTATCCTCTAGAGGCTAGAATGCAAATAGCAAATTATAGATGTCAGGTCTGGAACATCTAGAGCTACTAGTTTCCAAAAAACTTTCATTCACTTCTGTTAATGGCATTTGAGCAAAATTGCAATTTGTATTCCAACTTAACCTGAGTTGCTCAGTGAAGTGTGGTTTACCTTAGTTAGAAATCGAATTTAGAAACTGAAATGGAATAGTTATCTGGCTCTCTTTCCCCAAAAATTTATTAAAATTTTTAAAAGGTGAAAATTTAATTACTAGGATTTGAACAAGTAACTTATAAAATTATTGCAGTTCTTAAATAAAGAATATTGTTTTAAAGTATCTGGTGCCTTCTGTTAATGGAGAGTAATTTATTTGGTATATGGTGCTTACACTACTGAACCTCCTCTGCCCTTTTTTTTTATGACCTGCCCTTTTTTACTTTTTATTATACAGAGTACTGGCTGGGAGGTAGGTAATGTTTTAGTTAGTTAAAGACTAATAGTTTGATTTGATCAGATTTCTTATGCCAATGCTTTGCCCATATGTGCTAGCTGTGGGCATTCTGTTGCTGTCTGCTATCAACTGAATTCATTAACCAAAGAAATTTTGTTAAAATAATGTAAGTTATTTTAAGAAATTTATTATTAAGAGGTTGTAGGCAGTGCATGGAAATCGATATGTTACACTAATGAGATTCTTTGGTAAATGAGCCACTTTATCATCACTTTAGTTTGTTTTTATCCTTTGAAGCATTTTCTTTCATCAACATTTACACGCTTTCTTTTTTTTAACCATGTTGTTTCACCTCATTTTACAGAGGTCGATTTATGTGTTATTGCTCAGAGGTGCACATAGAAAATACTGTATTTCATCTAATCTAAGGTGGCCCCAATTGTAAGATATACCATTATTTTATGTAACTCTAAAAGAGAAAATTAAAAAACAGACATGTGTGTTAAACCAGAATATCCTGTCAGCTGAAAGATGAATACCAGTTACAGAGATAATAATTTTGTGGACAAAAACATACATCTTAGAATTGATGAAATACAGTAATTGTTGGTTTGATCTTGCATTACTTCACTGTAACTATAAGCACTGCTGAGGAAAGAAATTCACTTTTGGTCATTTAAATTTAGTTGGAAGGAAGGGATGAAGCACTTGAGACTTGAAATTTAACTTGTCTTCATAATTCTGACAGTTTTTCATGTATTAGGATTTAATGAAGTCCGTGTGTGCTTTCTTTTATGCAGTAGTTAGGCTCCTGAAAAGTTGTATATAATAACAATCTTACTTGAAAAATGCCAGGAAGAATTGTTTCATTGTTTCAAATCTTCAGGTAAAGGAAAGTATTCTATAAAACATACCTGAGTTTATTTTGATAAGGTAAAGCAAGGTACTGTTAACTCAGGTTTTTTTTAACACTTGGCATATTTGTAAAGTTGTCTGCTTTGCCTGTCACTTTGCAGTCAGGTTTATAATGACTTAACAGCTTAGACGTTCTCTGGTTTTCACTGCAATTCTTGTTTGGGGACCCAAACAAAATATTTAGGCATAAATATAACTACTGGGTTTTCTTTCATTTCTAAATTAGCACTCACCTTTTGCTTTTTTTCAGATGAAGCCAGTACTTTTATATCTATCTTAATTCTCTAAATTAAATGTATATGATCTTGTTAATACCTGAGTACTCATTTCTGCAGCTTAATTAAGACATGTGTAAAGAGACTTGGCCATGTTTATCTATGAATCATAAAATTCCGTATGGATTTCCTGACATAAAATAGAATTAGCTAAAAATTAGGCATAAAAGAATATATTGAAACCTCTGAGCAGTTTGTTACTAGTCTGCTTGATGCTAAATCGACCCCTGAAAGGTATAATTTTCACTGGTTATGATATTAATATTATTCCATCATGTTTATTGCATGGTAAAAACTGCACAGACTTTATTTTCTTTTTTATCTTCTTGTCACTTACTTTTACTGGTCCTTTAGCTTTGTAGCTTCTAAATTTGTTGCATGTTTGTTTTTTATGTTTGTTTGTTTTTTGCTTTTTCTTTGTAAAATTTCAATGGATGCTTAAAAATGTGTTTGCTACCATTTGCTGCTTATTTGTTTTGAAATTTCCCTAATTAAAATACTTTCTGTTTTCTCTTCTCTTGCCCCTGGTTGCTGACCCTACTCCCTACTTTTACTATTGTCTATTGTGGTAAGTTCCTACCTTGTGGATAATTTTTTTTTTTGATTCTGTAAAATCTCCAGAAATTTCATTTTATCTGAAAGCTATGCCAGCTAATTTCCTAGATCTCACAGAACTCTTACTGATTGAAATACAGTGAGGATAATTTATGCATTATGAAGAGGCTCTTTGAATTGATAACTCACTTCCTGACTTACCATAAAAGCCTTTTGAAGCAATGTGTTTCATTTTTCATTGTGCTTCTTGATTTTGTACAAATGACTTGAGTTGGCAAAGCTTTTTAGCGAGCTGTATATGGGTGTATGTAAAAGATAACTCTAAATTTTGATAGTTAGCCATTTGGTAACATATTATCCTTGCAAAATATATAAAAGGTCATGAACTCTTCTTGAATCATAGTGGCTGTTATCTGCTCTGCCAATTTCAGTTCCTTAATAGCTGTTTAGTGTTCACTTTTATTTTCTCTTTTCTTAAAAGACCTCTTCTTTTTCTTGAAATAGTGGGAAATGAAGTTCATATTAATCATTTGTTTCTTATGACTACATTTTTAATTATTTTTAGGGAAAACAAAATGTTATTGAGTTTCTATATGGAAGTTTTTGTAATCATTTCATATTTTATGAGTATGTGTATGTTTTCTTTAAAAAGATTCATTTATCAAATAGTGATTTATATCAAGATGTAGACTAATTTGAGTTTTGATATGTCCTAAGAATCAATCTCCAAACATTGATAACATAGACACATGACACTTTTTTCCATATTGTAAGAGAAATCCACTACCCTAATAGGTGTATCTTGTAGTCTTTGGAAAGGCTAGAGTAGATATGCTTAACCTTGTTAAGCTTGGTTAATCTTAACTCTTTACTGGGTAATTAAAGAAATGTAGGGTACCCTAATTTTTGAGATTGAAGTCATGCAAAGTAACAATATCTTTTCTATAATCAATGGGCTGGATGAACATGAATTTGAACCAGTATTTTACTTTATGTATGCTCGGAAATACAGGCCGTATGTCTGGCTCAGTGGCTTCTGTTGAATTTTTATATACTTTAATCCACACTCTAGCTGAATGAAATAAAATAACTCATTCATGTAAAGAAAGATTGAACAAAATTAGGAATAGTAAATTACAATGGAGGGAATAAAAACTCCGAAATGCAGGTGTGTTGGTTTGAAACTGTTATGTACCCCAGAAAAGCCATGTTCCTAATCCAGTCTTGTGGGGGCAGACCTATCATAGTGTGGGACCTTTTGATTAGGTTGTTTCCATGGAGATGCGACCTTGCCCCTTCAAGGTGGGTCATAATCTACTTACGGGTGTCCTTTAAGATGGAGACATTTTGGAGAAAACAGACAGATGCTTGGAGAGCCAATACAGAGTACAGAGAGACACAGATGTTTGATGCTGCTGAGCAGATAGATGAAATCCAGAGAAGATAAAAAAAAGAAAAAGGACCCACAGATCCTTAGCAAGAAATAGCCACTGGATCCAGCCAGCACAACAAGCAAACTCACCACCCTCCCCCTGTCTACATGGGACATGACTCCCAAGGGTGTGGACCTTCCTGGCAGCGTGGGACAGAAATCCCAGAATGAGCTGAGACTCAGCATCAAGGGATTGAGAAAACTTTCTCGACCAAAAGGGGGAAGAATGAAGTGAGACAAAGTGTCAATGGCTGAGAGATTCCAAACAGAGTCGAGAGGTTATCCTGTCGGTTACTCTTACGCATTAGATAGATATCACCTTGTTATTCAAGGCATAGTGGAGAGGCTGGAGGGAACTGCCTGAAAATGTAGAACTGTGTTCCAATAGCCATGTTTCTTGAGGATGATTGAATAATGATATAGCTTTCCAATGTGACTGTGTGATTGTGAAAACCTTGTGTCTGATGCTCCTTTTATCTACCATGTCAGCAAACGAGTAGAACATATGAAATAAAAATAAGTTATGGGGGAACAAATGTTAAAATAAATTTAGTTTGAAATACTAGTGATAAATGAAAGCGAGGGGTAAGGAGTATGGTATGTATAATCTTTTTTTTCTGTTATTGTTTTATTTCTTCTTTGGTTGTCTTTTTATTTCTTTTTCTGAATTGATGCAAATATTCTAAGAAATTATATGCAAATATGTGATGATATTGAGAATTACTGAATATATATGTAGAACGGAATTATATGTTAATGTTTTTGTTCTTAATTTTTTTTAATTAATAAATAAATTTAAAAAAAAAGAAATAGCCACTGGAATCAGAAGTTGAAAGGAACAAACAAGGAGCAAGAATTTGAAGATGCCAGCCACATGCCTTCCCAACGGACAAAGGTGATCCACCTGTCAGCTGCCTTTCCTCCAAGAAGATATCCTCTTATTGGTGCCTTAATTTGGATATTTTCATGGCCTTGGAATTGTAACTTGTAGCTTAATAAATCCCCTTTATAAAAGCCAGTTCATTTCTGGTGTATTGCATTCCAGCAGCAATAACAAACCAAAATGGATTTTGGTACCAGGGATGGGATGCTGCAGTTTGCAAATACCAAAAATGCTGAAATGTCTTTTTAAATAGATAAGGGGAAGATTCTGAAAGAATGGTAATATGATTGATAGAAAAGGCTCTGACCTGAATTACTTTGAAGAAGCTGTTGGTAGAAGTAGAGATCTAAAGCTTCTTCCAGTAAGGCCTTAGACAGAAATGATGAATGTATCATTGTAAACTGGAAAAAAAGGCAATCTTTGTTTTACAGTTGCAGAGAATTTGGCAAAATTGAGTCCTCGTGTTAGATGGAAGGTAAGGTAATGAGCTTGTATATCTAGCTGAGAAAATTTCCAAACTGAATGTAGAAAATGCAGCCTGGTTTCTCCTTGCAGCTTACAGTGAAATGAGGCAGAAAAGGGATAAGCTGGAACTAAACTCTTGGATACAAAGAAACAAGAAATTGATAGTCTAGAAAATTCTAGGCTTCCAGAAAATGAGACCCCAGAAGTTAGTGCCCCACCTGAATATTTACTCAAACATGGAACCAGTCAGGCATTCCAACACAACCCAGGAATGGAGATGAAGTTTTCCAGAAGGATTTGTGAAAAGTTCTATTGTCTGATGGTTGTGATCCTTGTATACTGCATGGGAAACTGATAAGTTTGTTGCAAGCACTGTATGAACGGAACCATGCCCAATCTGGACAGAAAGGAACAGAAAATGGGACAGAGAAAGAAAAATGACTTCGAAGGCAGAACCATGGACGCTAACGTCTGGAGCCAAGAAATCTCAAGCCAGGAAAGCAGACCCATCTATCCATTTGGAAAGGGTGAGTTTGCCCTTGGGGCAGAACGCAGGTCTTACTACTCTATGTTCAGGAAGTTTTTCCACCTTAGACCTCAGAGAGGTTGGAGAATATTCCCTGAGTATTGGGGAGAGTCTGGCTACCACCCCACTATTCTGAATGTGTTGAGTGTGTGACTGGGAGATGGCAGAGAGTCCAGGTGTGACCCAGATGTTTTTGTTTTGGGTTTTTAAAATATTTTTATTGAGATATCTTCATACACATACAGTCCATCCAAAGTATGCAATCAGTGGCTCACAATGTCATCACATAGTTGTGTGTTCATCACCATGATCATTTTTAGAACATTTGCATCACTCCAGAAAAAAGAAGTAAAAAGAGAAAAGAAAAAACTCATACATCCCATACCCCTTACCCCTCCCTTTCATTGACCACTGGTATTTCGATCTGCCAATTTTTTTTTTACCCTTTATCTCACCCCTGTTATTTATTTATTATCCTTATTTTTTTTCACTCCTCTGTCCATACCGTGGATAAAAGGAGCATCAGACACAAGGTTTTCACAATCACACAGACACATTGTAAAAGCTATACAGTTATACAGCTGTCTTGAAGAATCAAGGCTACTGGAACACAGTTCAACAATTTCAGGAACTTCCCTTAGCCACTCTAATATACCATAAACTAAAAAAGGCTATCTGTATAATGTATAAAAATAACCTCGAGGATAACCTCTCGGTGCCATTTGAAATCTCTCAACCACTGAAACTTTATTTCGTCTCAATTCTCTCGTCCCCCTTGTGGTTAAGAAGACTTTCTCAATCTCATGATCCTGAGTCCTAGCACATCCTAAGAGACCTGTCCCACATTGCCAAGGAGATTTATACCCCTGGGAGTCATGTCCCATGTAGAAGGGGTGGAGGGGAGTGAGTTCACCTGCCAAATTGGCTTAGAGAGAGAGGCCACATCTGAGCAACAAAAGAGGTTCTTTGGGGATGGACTCTTAGGGATAATTATAAGTAGGCTTAACTTCTCCTTTGCAGGAATTAGTTTCATAGGAACTAACCCCAAGATTGAGGACTCAACCTATTGAATTCGTTGTCCCCACTGCTTGCAAGAATATCAGGAATTCCCCAGATGGGGGAGTTTAATATTTCCTCCTTTCTCCCAGGCCCCCAAGGGGGACTTTGCAAATACTTTTTTTATTCTGATCTTAAATTACTCTGGGATAGGAGTCGGGGCATCACTAATGTACAAACCAATCAGATCTCAAGCCCTATTCAAGATTCCATGTAATTATGGTATTCAAATAAACTGACCATGCAAGTTAAATTAGATAATGTGCTACCCAAAATAGAATTTTGGACCAAATAGACATCTCTCCTTTTGACCTCACATCAAAGTTGAAAAAGTTTTAAAATGTGGACCCTGTCATCCTTTACCCTATATTTTGATCCACCATAATCTCATCCAGATCAGCTTCATTCATATCTCTAGTCAAAGTCTGATCACTTTTTCAGTTTTTTTAACAGTTGCTTTATGGGGTAAAGCTGAATTTCATAGCTTCAGTGCTCTAACTCTGAGTCTCAGGTGTCACATTTATATACCTGAAGTTTCAGGAAGCAACCAGGTTATACACAAGTAGTTCAGTATCTCAGACTTTAGAAATAACAGTTAAATTGTTGAATATGTGGCTGCTGTAAGAGCCTACAACCTAGGATCCTTTACAATAGCCCCCAACCTGCTAACCCATGCTCTTGACTGCAGTCTCCGAGTTTGTGTATTATACTTAGTCCATAGGAGTGAGGCATGATAATATTTGTCTTTCTGTTCCTGAAATTTCATTCAACATACTGTCCTCAAGGTTCATTCACCTAGTTGCATACTTCACAACATCATTCCTTCTTGCAGCCCCTCAATAGTTCATTGTATGTATACACCATAGATCCGCTTCCATTCCTCAGTCATTGTGCCCGTACGCAACCTCCATCCACTGTGAATCAAAACACTGCCACCATAAATATCAGTATGCAAATGTCCATTCCTGTCCCCAATCAGTTCCTCCAGGTTTATACCTAGTAACAGGTTGCAGGACCATATTAGCAACCCAACCCTAGCTTCCTGTGAAACTACCACACTACCCTCTAGAGGGCTGCACTTCTCAGCTTACCTACCAACAATAAATAAGTACATCTCTTTCTCCATATTTTCTCTAGTACTTGTTTCTCTCTGTTCATTTTTAAACAGTTTTATTCACATGTCATACAATCCAATCTAAGTAAATAACCATGCCTTTAACCACCATAATCTGTATGAAGACATTTCCTTTTATTCCATCTGAATCCATACCCTTCCACCTTATCCTTTGCCTGTTGACGTTTGGTTTTGGCATAATGCCTTTGTTAAATTCAGAAGAAGCATATTACAATATTATTGTTGACTATAGACCCAGCCTGCATTGATTGTATTTTTTTCCAGTACACAGTCCCATCCTCGGCATCCTGCAATGTTGACATTCCTTTATTCTCCCTCATGCAAAAATGTCTCCATCATTGTAGATTCAATCACCATCCATGTCTACTCTAGACATTCCTAAGTTACACAGTCTCAGTCCCTATCATCTGTCTTTCCTTCTGGTGTCATTTATGCCCCCAGCCCTTCTCCCTCAACCATACTCACATTCAGCTTCATTCAGTGTACTTTTATTATTGTGCTGCCAACAGATAGTGTTGTTCTATCCATTTCTAAATTTTTACAAGTCCAATAACCCAGATGTTTGAGGAGGGTAGGACCGAGAACAAGGTGATGTCCCCAATGCTTGGATATGTTAAAATCCTCATCCTAATGTTTGGAGAGAGAAAGTCTGCTGTATAAACCCTTGGAAAGGGTGCGACTAGGGCTTTCTGAAGCCCCAAGGAGAAAGCATTCTATAAATGACTCTCAGACTTTGAAATCTAATGGAATATGCCCTGCAGATTTTCAGAATTGTTTGGGTCTGGTGACCCCTGTTTTCCTTTCAGTTTTTCCCGTTGGAAATCGAAATGTTTATCCTATGATTGTACCTCCTTTGAATATTGGCAGCACATAACTTGTTCTGTGTTTCACAGGTCCACAGCCAGAAGAGAATTTTTGCTTTAGGACAGACCATGTTTGTGACTAACTTGATGAAATTTTGTATTGTTTCTGACTTTGTATTATTTCTGACTTTGCATTTGTATTGTTACTGAAATGGTTCAATGGTTTGTGATATTGTAATGGAATGATTGTATTTTGTATTTGGAAAGAACATGTCTTTTGGGGATCCAGAGGGGGGAATGTGCTTGTTTGAGACTGTTACATACCCCAGAAAAGCCATGCTCATCTAATCTTTTTGTGGGGGCAGACCTATGGCTGCCTTTCCTCTGAGAAGATATCCTTTTGTTGGTGCCTTAATTTGAACATTTTCATGGCCTTAGAATTGTAACTTGTAACTTAATAAATGCTCTTTATAAAAGCCAATCCAGTTCTGTATATTGGATTCTGACAGCATTAGCAAACTGAAACAGTGGGGAAAAAAATTCCCGAGAGGGAAAAACATAATCAAAACAAGTGTTTTGAGTTAGCTGAGTAGACAGATGTGGCACTCTAAAGAAGAAATTAGACCATTGTAGGTATGAAAAATCCACAAGTCTTTACCTCAGGAAGGCGAAGTTAGATCTAAAGAAATCTAAGGAAAACAGTGAGAAGAATCTTATCATCTCTTGGAGGAGATACTTTCTGATATTTGGTGACTCCCATGACTTAGCACCTGGTGAGACATGCCATACCAATGATTATCTTCTACCGCTTATGCCAGTTTTAAAGAGAAAATGAAAGATATAATTTACTATGTTAGATGATATTAAATATCTTTTTGCTTTTGGGGCTGGGATCTGTAAGGGTCAAAATTGAACTTTTGATAAAAAGTGAAGTAGGATATATATTAGAAGAGTATGTTTGGTAAGTTAACAACCCATCTGATCTTAATGCTGGAGTACATAGGAAGAAAATGTAAGTGTGCAAAAACAATTATAGTAGAAAATAATGCTGTAATACAGAGGAAGACAAAATATAGAGAAGGAAGCAATTCTCAAGAATTCTCAGGGAAAACTTCAAAGAAGTGGAAAATGGTTCAGGGATCATTCTAATGTCCTGTTTGTAAAGAGAGTATGGGGAATATATAGCTTAATTAAGAAATTGGGCTCAGCTGTCATGATATCAGGGTTTAACTCCTAGCTCCACCACTTACTTAACATTGAGACCTTGGGCAAGTTACTTTTCCTCATCTGTAAAAAGGCAATAAAAATAATGATAAGTTAAAGGGTTGTGGTAAGAATGGACATAATGCATATGAGTAGTTAGCCAGTGTCTGGCACATTGTAAGTACTCAGAAAAAAATGTTGGAGATCATTATTTTTGTTGTTGTTGCTATGATGATTATTATTATCATCATTATTATAATTTATCTTACTTGAAATCATAACACAATTTGGTTAATAAAATCTGAGGTGTTTTTTCCAAAACTAGGATCTATGTCTATAATGGACCAATAAAAGTGTGTGTGTTCTTTAAGGGGGATAGATCTAATTAGAAGGAAAATGAAATTACTGGTGGTGCTTATATGCCTATATGGAAATAAGTTAAATTGAGGGAAGCGTAGTGGGAAACATTTGAGTGATGATAAAAGAAGTTGTAGAAGAAATCTCATTGTGGAAATGTACAATTAACCCAACAGAATTTTTCTTACTAAATAAAGATAACAAAACTAAATGTAAGTTATATTTGTCATAAATGACTTTAACCATTTAGACCCATGCTATATGAGTTTGCTTGTCTGGGATACAATTTTATCACTCAGAAGATTGTGGAAGCAATAAGTAGTATTAGTAAGGAAGGCTAAGCTGGAATATGGAGGCAATGGAAAGTTTAGAATGAATTCATAACAGTAAAAGATGGCAATGCTAGAAAAACAGGCTAGAATACCGGAAAACGTTTTTGCTCTTGTTTTTTTAATTTAAAGGTAAAAACGGTATCATTCTGTGGTTCAAAATAAAGATGAAGTGATGATTTTCCTGAAGGGGAAGTTATGATTATGCTTTCATGAACTGATAGAGCCAGTAGTTTGACACTAGAGAATTCTTTCTCAGTTGAAAATAAATATACTCAGATTCTTTGCCTTTTTACTTCTCTAGCCTTATCCTTTGTTGTTCCTTCCCCTTTTTAGTACACATAAAAATTTTAATCCCATTAATTTCAAACTGTTTCCTGTTCTCTCCTTTGGTCACTCTGCTCTAGCCACAGTGGCCCCCTGCCTGTTCCTCACAGTAGGCAAGCGCCTGCCTTTGGGGCCTTTGCTCTGTTTCCTCTACCTAGAATGCCCTTCCCCCAGAGATGAAAAACTCTCTTCCTTCAAGTATTTGCTCAAATGTCACCTTCTGATGAGATCTACCCCTTTTTTACCCTCTTTTAAGTTGCTATCCTCACCAAGCCCTCCTGATCTTCCTTACCTTTTTCTTTCTTCCCAAGTGCTTTGTATCCTCCAACATACTAAATAATTTACTTATATTTTTGCTCATTGTCTTTTATGCCTACCAGAGTGTAAAGTCCTAAGAGGGCAAGTGTCTTTGTCTGTTTTGTTCACTAAGTAATCACAAATGTCTAGAGAAGTTTACTGACACGTAGAAGGCACTCGGTAAATATTTGTTGAATGGATGAATGAGTACTTTCTCTTATATACATTCATGTTTCATGACTTTATATCTTGCTTATATTTTTTCCTTCTGCTGGAATGTGCTTTTCTTCCCTCCCTTGTACACTTAGCCAATTCTTTTGAGTGGTAGAACACTATTTATGTGTCACCTCTTTTTGTGACCTGACTCTAATTGGATTTTTCCTTTGATAATATATACTGTTCTTTACATATGTATGTAAAAAAAAATCACATATTTGTACATAATGATATAGCACATTCCTTTTGTATTATAATTACTCAAATACATGTCTGATTCTCCTGAGTTCTTGATAGCAAGAACTAAATATTACTTTATTTTCCTATTATTGAGGATGAACTGTGGCTTCGCATAGTAAGTACTCAGTAATGTTTTTTCTTTGAACTGAATGTTGGTCTGAGAAAGTATATAAAACTTAAAATGGCTACTTAGTAACGAGTTCAATTTTAAACTGCATTAATAAAATTTACTGTCCAGATCCAGGGAAGCCATGAGCCTCCTCATGGTTTCACTAATCTGCTCACATCGGCAGTGTTATGTCTGCTTCTGGAATATCACACTTTAAAAAGACTACATTGACTAATAAAATGCAAACGGGATAGTAATTCCTGTCATATGGGGGTTAATTGAGAACTGGAAAATTTAGCTAAGGGAAACATATCCTAATAAATGTCTTCAAATATTTAAAGGGTCAAAGTATTAAAAAATTAGCAATATATACTGCTGTGCTTTAAATTGGAAACCTTTGAGAAGATTACACCATAATAATATTTAATACTGGCTATTTTAAGAAGTAGGAATGTGTATGTATATATTTGTGTGTCATGTTTTGAAAATAACAATCACAAAAACTAAGTAATTTTCTCAAATGTTTTTATATTTTCCATTCAGTGCTTTTATTCCTTAATTATCTCAAATTTTATTATAATATCCCATTGACTTGTTTCTGGTTTTAATCAGAATTTGGTTGAATTTATTTAATCCATCTAAAGAGATTGTATTTACTATGGAAATCAATTAATTTTATGTCTCTTAAATTTTAAGATAAAATAAATGCAGAAAAATGTTATTTTTTTAAAAATTAGAAAACGCACATTTCTTCAACTCCAAATACATTTTTCTTTAAAATTTTATCTTTACCTAACAAAAATATGGGTTTTTAAAAACAAAAATCACTGTACTTTTTTTTTTTGCTCTTTCAGACTGTTAAATTAAGAATCATTTGGCTTACTTATCTATACCATTTGTGACATATTTACATAATCTTTACCTTTCCAGTAAGAACTGAATACTGGAAAAAATAAGTATTAAGCAAATTTAGGCTGAAAGAGAATTCAGAGATATGTAAATCCTTGTATGTGGATAGGAGCTCCCACAAAGTCCTTCTGAAATAGTTTTGTATCTGAATTGTAAGAACTGAATAGAATGCTTCCAAATATTTAAATATTTATCTTTATTGAAGGCACTTGTTTTCAAATTCTCTATGTGAAAGTTAAAGTACCCTTAGTGAGCTTTTTACTTGAAATGAATGTGTGGGTGGCTTTTGGGCTTTAGAATAACCAGTTTATCTCAAACAAAATTATTTTTAATTCATATGTATTTTTCCTTTATTTCATTTTTAGTTTCTTTCCCCCTCATTAATATTTTTATCAGTGGAATGATATACATTTTAGATCTTTATGGTTCAGTGCTTTGTTAATTCTAGATATTTATGATTACCTAATGTATGCTTGGCTCCTGACTTTTGTGATTGCTTTTAATGCATGTAAAGATACTATATAAGAGCTTAGGGTAACTAAAAAAATATATTAATATTTTAAAATTTAACTTTATTTACTATGCTCTAATTTCGGGACATTTAAGACATATTCCATGTTATACCAACATCTTTTCTTGCATTAAGGAAAATAATTTATCTCAGTTGTATGGATTTAAAGCATAGACCATTGTAATTTAGTCACTTAGTACAAATCCTGAAAAACATACTGTATGTCATTTAGTCATGTGGTATAAGCCTTCACACATAATGTTGCTTGTTAGAAATAATGAAAAATGAAAGATTATTTACTTTTGTTTTTGACCTTCATTAAATTGTAATTTTGAGTTAAAACTTCTTGTAATGTTTTGGAAATTTTATACTATAGCATAATGTTTTTTTTTAAAAAAAAAGACTTTGAATTAAAGTTTCTTCATTTTCCTATATACAGGATGGTAAGCGGATGTTTGGTACCTACTTTCGTGTTGGTTTTTATGGAACCAAGTTCGGGGATTTGGATGAACAAGAATTTGTTTACAAGGAACCTGCAATAACCAAACTTGCAGAGATATCTCACAGATTGGAGGTGAATGCTGTGGTGGTTCATAAAATGCATCCTTAATACATATTCTTTATGATGAGTAAATTTGCAGATCCATATTGAATCATTTTATAAGCCAGAGCCTGTCAAACTATTCTCTTACAGGATAAGGAATTTTGATAGGTTTAAGTAGTACTTTCAAATACTTGTATTATCTTTTATGGCAAGAGTAAAGTAATATAATTAACTTTATTTTAAGGGTCCATTTTCACTTATTTCAGAAACCTATATATGCTTCAGAATTCTTGTGATTTGGGAAAAAAAAAGTATTATCCATATTTTGTAGGAAAAAATAGGGATTTAAGTAGCAACCCATGGTAAAACTAGAACTGAACCCAGAGAAATTTCTCACCAAGTGAGTCTTTTTGGTTTAGCTGGTTCCTAGTGAAATATTAGAACCTAAAGGTTTGAAATCACACTTTAAAAATATCTTAGTGACTCTCTTTAAAGAATCCCAAGAATGATTGGTTTTCATATTTATGAGTCTCATCAACCTTTTCTGTTATGATTATTCTTTCCATCTTTCTCTATTCTGGCTACTCAAAGTGTGGCCCAGGACCAGAAACATTGCTGTTTGAAATGCAGAATCTCAGGCCAAACCCCAGACCTTCTGAAGCAAAATGCGCATTTTAACAAGATCCCCCAGATGACTTGCAGTCACATCAGAGTTAGAGAAGGACTGTTCTAGGCTAGTTTTTATTCTCAATTGATACTAATTTCTTGAGTGGTATATTCCTATTTGTGATTACATTGTGCTCAACTTTCATAAATTAGCTCAAATTGTAACCATTTTTTTCAAGGGCCAATTAAGTCTTTGGAAATATTAATAAAGACTATTTCCCAAACCTGCCTATTCATGAAAATGATCTTTGGCCTCAGGGCAGGAATTCTTCATTGAAGATTCTGATTTTGTAGGTCTGGCATAGAACCAGAAATTTTTTTTTAATAAAATTTCCCACAGATTGTTATGATCAAGCAAGTATTATCCTTGGGAAAGCATCGATTAGAAGATACAAGTTTGAATGAAAAAAATCAAACTGATTTGTTTTGTGGATCCCCAAGACCACTCATATGTTCAATGGTTCACTGGAAGGACTCTATATATAGTTGTGCTCAAGCTAAAATTTATTACAAGAGGATACATGGCAGGATCAAAAGGAAAAAAAAGGCATAGCTGTTCTGGAGAAATCCATGCACAGAGGTGTCTTATGCTTTCTCCTTCTCATGAGCAGACATATGCTGCCTTCGCCAACGGCAAAAAATATAGCACGTCCACAATGTTTCTGTTCAGGGAAACATGGAGACATAGCATCCAAGGTTCTCACTGGGTGCTGGTCATATGGGCATTCTCTGCTAGCAAATACCAAAATTCCAGAAGGGAAGGAGGTATTAAACATGAATTAACAGCATAGTTTACACAGTCTAAGCATAGTGAACAATCCTTATCGGTTGATACTGGTTCAAGTACCAAGTTCCAAGACAGGAACCTTGCAGGCAGACCCTTTTACAGATAGCATCTTCAGACCTGCTATGTTAACTCTCTAATGTGCATGATTATTAAAATAATATCTGTGCATTTAAAAAGGAAGAAAATTAAAGTAATACAAAAAAGTTGCCTTCATGTTTAGTTCTGCCTCAATTGGGAGTAAAGTTTTTATTTTGAATTTAATTGAATCTTAAAGTAAAAAGACTCATTTTCTTTGTTTTTTAAGTTAAAGCAATACCTGAGATTCCAATCTCAACCCAGCCCAGCCCTTCCAATAAAAGCTTCTTAAATGAGTTGTGCTTTGGATTGGTCTCATCAAATGATGTTTGAGCCCCAGAAATTAGATTTAGACACAAAATTTCGAATTTGTTTACTATAGCTTTCCTCTTTTCATTGGAAGTTTTCTCCATATTTTTTTAAAAAGCAAGACATAAACTCTACCTTCATGCCAGTATTTTATTTTTCCTTTTTAAATAACCCCATTCATGCCTACCTCTTTATTCAGTGTCATATAGAAAAATCACATTCTGTCACAAAGCCATTTTTTAGGCCTAACATTTTGCCTTTTCAAAATCTAACCTATACAGCTCCCAGCACAGGGAATGGTACCAGCTGTGACTGTGCTCTCTCTTCTTTTCCCCCTGGCCACCTGGTTGCTCCAGCCCGCACAGAGCTGCTGCCTCTGCCATCACCCCTTTCACCACTCAGCAGTTTGAAGTGAGGCTATATTTCCAGAAAGAAACTTGCCCAGCAGATCAAGCAGGAAGTGTGATAGGAGGTGGAAGAGTAGTTGGCCTTGGGTAACAGGAAGTTACACTGGAGTGTGGTTCTGGTTGGCGAGATTCCCCCCATCACCTCCTATATCCTCAACAAGACCTGGGCAGCCAATAGGAACCATCAGTGAAATGATTTTGAAACCAGTTTCTATTTCAGAGGAAGAATTGTTGAATTGGATCAATAAGCTAAATTATGATGACAGTGTAGATGGCTTCCTTGTTCAAGTGCGCCATCCAGAACATATTGATGAAAAGTTTGTAGTGCTCTATTTCCAGACAAGGGTGTTGATGACTTTCATATGATTAAAATAAGGTGAATGTGTTTAGACAAGTATTACATGTTCCCCACTACCCCATGGGGTGTTTGGGAAATAATTAAGCAAACTGGAATTCCAAGCTAGGGAAGAATGTGGTTGTGCTGGAAGGTCAGAGAATGTTGGAATGCCCATTATAATGTCACTATACTCAGATGGAGCACATGAACATCAGGTGCTACCACTGTTACAACATCTCATCGCTACACTCCCAAAAAAACAGTTAAAAAAATACAGTGCTTGTGGATATTGTGGTATCTGCTGCAGGCATTCCAAATCTAATCACAGCAGATATGATCAAAGAAAAAGCAGCAGTTACTGATGTGGAGATAAACAGAGTTGAAGATCCTGTAACCTCTAAACCCAAGTTGGTTGGAGATCTGGATTTTGAAGTCAGGAAGGAAGCCAGTACATCACTCCAGTCCCTGGGGGCATCGGTCCTATGACAGTGGCAATACTAATGAAAAATACCATTATTGCTGCAAGAAAACTCCTGAAGCTTGAGTGGGAAGTGCTGAAGTCTAAAGAGCTTGAAGGAGCAACCAATTTACTGTTTTATCTTCTCTTTATGAGCAGCCCTCCAGGCCAGTTCAAGAAGCAAAGCAGGCCAACAGACATGCAAATTTTTTTATTCTACTTAAAGGGTTTTAAATGGTGCTTTGTATTTATTGAAAGCTTAAATAAGTTGGTGTTTGTGCAAACAGGTTTCACCTAGGAGCACTCCAGTACCCTATTAGGCCATGGGACCCAGGAAAAGCTGTTCTCTGGGTCCCAAGCCATATAATCACAGGACATTGTCACATTGCGAATGACACTAAACTTTGTGAGGCCACTACGGTTGTTAAAATTTGCCTTTTCTAGATTGCATTTCTCAAGCGCTACTCTAGTAAGAGTTGATACCCACATTAAATTCCAAACTTGTTGAGTTCAACTAATCAAAGGAAAAACGTGTTGCCAGGGGAAATGAAGAGAGCAATAAACAGGAAGAAATTATAACAATTGAGTAAGAAAAAAGTTACCCTGGTTTATACATATATTCATTGACAGTCAGATTTATCTAAATAAAACAACTGGGTAGGAAAGAAAAAACTACATGATAATAGTATTCCTAAACTGCCATTTTATGGCTTAATTCCTGGGAAAATGTTTAGGATTCTATCTGTTACTAACTCTCATGTTATATAACTATTCAGTGAGATCTCCCCATGTTAGTTTTCTGGGATTGAAATGGGTTATATTATAAATTATTCATGTGTGTTGTCATATTTGGATTTGCTGTATCTTTAAACGTCATTGTTAATTTTTTTACTACTAATGAGTATCTCTGGTTTTTGGGGGGTATCTTGAAACCTATTTTTGAAAAACAAAACAGATACAGAGTTGGGTTTAATAATCATGAGGGCAGCTTTACGTATGCAACTTATTTTTTCACCAAAGAATTGCAGTAGCTGTTTGCTTTTCTCTTTGAACTTGTTGGTTTCCCTAAAAGTTTTTAAGAGCTTGCGTTAATATTGAATTTGACCAGATTATTCTGATTAAAACTTTTTTTTTAATTAGAAAAAAATCTATCCCATACAAACCCTCAGCAGATCAGTGCATTTATTTGAAACTTCTGGAATGATATATTAAATCATTCATAACAATGACTATTTGACCCACAATTTGCAAGAAACCAGGCCACAGCAAATTCAAAAGTGAGATTCTGTACATCAAGGATACTGAATTTCTTTTATCTTTGCTTTCTTTTCCCTTTTCATTTTTCTTGAGGAACTCTTGGTGAATGCTGTAGTTTTGTTTTCTTATATGTTGTGGTATTTAAAGTGAATAGATAGAAGGGTGGGCCACAGTGGCTCAGCAGGCAGTTTTCGCCTGCCATGCCCAGAAACCCAGGTTTGATTCCCAATGCCTGCCTATGCAAAAAAAAAAACGGGATAAAGCGAGTAGATAGGAATGATATCAAATAAAATATACTGAGAATATGCTAATTCGATAAGCTAATATAATTTTTTAAACCTAGTTTTTATTTTGTAATTATTGACATGGTTGGGCAAGAATTTAGTAAATGCCTTAATTATTCTCACTAGTCTCCATAAGAGGCCTTCTCTGTTTTCTAATTCTGTTAATTTTGTGTAAAAGATTTATTTTTCTTTATTGTAGGGATTTTATGGAGAAAGATTTGGAGAAGATGTGGTTGAAGTAATCAAGGACTCTAATCCTGTAGACAAGTGTAAATTAGATCCTAACAAGGTATGGTTGACTAGACAGTAATGCCATTTGGGCCCATCCTTAAAACCCTCTGTATATTTTTTGAGAAAGACTAAATGATGATTTAACAGGAAATAAAGGACTTCTTCCTTCTCCAGGCATATATCCAGATTACTTATGTGGAGCCATACTTTGATACATATGAGATGAAGGACAGAATCACGTATTTTGACAAAAATTATAATCTTCGCCGTTTCATGTACTGTACACCCTTCACTTTAGATGGTCGTGCGCATGGAGAACTTCATGAGCAATTCAAGCGGAAGACAATTCTTACTACTTCACATGCATTTCCTTATATTAAAACAAGGGTCAATGTCACTCACAAAGAGGAGGTAAGTCCACAAGTGGGGAAATAGGAATTAGTGAAATAAATATGCTGGAACCATGTAATAATAATATGAATGTAACAGGAGATACGTTAACATACTAGAACTTTACCCACTTTTGAATCATTAAGTTTTGGCTTCTTTTTTTTTTTAACATGGGCAGGCACCGGGAATCAAACCCGGGTCCTCGGGCATGGCAGGCAAGCATTCTTACCTACTGAGCCACTGTGGCCCGCCCAAAAATGGCTTCATTTTTAAGACTCGCATTCGCCCTCACCTTACACTTTAAAGGGCTGATTTTTCTTACTTCTATATTCAAAGTTTGGAGTTTATTTAATAAAGGTGCATAACTAGACTTACTGTTTTTTTAGTCTTAATTGATTAAATATAAAGTTGTTTTAGCTTGCCGAGGCTGCTATGACAAATACCAGAGCTGGCTGGCTTAACAATGAGAAATTATTGTCTCAGAGTTTTGGGAGTTTCTAGCCATACCAAAATCATGGTATGACTAGATCATTCTTTCTTCTGGAGACTATAGCATTCTTGGGATGGCTTGCCAGTAACCTTGGCATTCTTTGACTTGTAGATACATCTCTGCCTCCATTACATGGCAATCTCTCTCTCCTGATAACTGACTGTGTCTAAATTTCCTCTGCTTTTAAAGGCCCCAGACATAGGAATTAAGACCACTCTAATTCAGTTTGACATCATCCACATATGATCTTTGGCAGTCGTATTTGCAAATGAGTTTACGTGCATAGGACCAGGGTTTAGAACTTGAACAAGTCTTTGTGAGGGACATAATTAAATCTTATCACAAAGCATCAACCTAACAGATGCTATTTCACCCAGATCATCTTGACACCAATTGAAGTTGCTATTGAAGACATGCAGAAAAAGACACAGGAATTGGCATTTGCAACACATCAGGATCCAGCAGACCCCAAAATGCTTCAGATGGTACTGCAGGGATCTGTAGGCACAACAGTCAATCAGGTCAGTGATTTCTGTTACCACTGTATGATTTAAGTAACAACTTACATGGAATTTGTAATTTAACTATTATATTTTACAAAGATCACAAATAACAGCTAAGTTAAGTGAGAAGGATATGGGTGCAAAAGACACTGAAAGTGCAAATGTAGGTAAACTAAAAAACAAAAATGTTTTATTATAATTTCGTTTTTTAAGGTATGCACACATGACTTATGTACAGCCTATCTTGTTCTACCAATCTACTCTTAAACATTCTATTAAGAAGGAATTGATTGACTTCCGGAGAAGATGGCAGCTTAGTAAGACGCACGGATCTTAGTTTCTTCTTCAGGACAGCTACTAGGGGAGTAGAAACGATACAGAACAGCGCCCAAAGCCACAACAGAGATAAAAAAAGACAGCGTACCCCATCCTGGAACGGCTGGCTGGCTGAGAGAAGCCGCTCGGGTGAGACCGCCAAGGCGCGCGGGCTTCACCGGGTGGGGCGGCAAGCGGCCGGAGTCACTCCCTTCCCCCTTCCCGGGCCGGCTGGGAGAATTGGAGAGGCGGTCCCCTGAAACCGCGGCGGCTGGTGCCCACACCACGCGCGGCCCCCTGGACCAACTGAGAGAATTGGATCGGAAATCCCCAGGCCGCGGAGAACAGTGACGGGTGGGGGAGACCCCTTCCAAACCCGTGACTCCCCGGGAACGTGCACTCTCCCGGGCGGGACGCCGCCGCTGGCGCCCTCCCGCCACGCTTGTAGCCTGGGCGACTAGGAAATTCGGACGGGCGCTTTCCCGGGCTGCGGCGGCCAGCAAACCTCCCCACATTCGGACCCCGGGCCGGCTCGAACCCTTCCAAGCCGCTTCGGCTAGCGAACCTCCCGGATGGCGAGAGTTTTCCAAAGTTAAAGGTCCCACAGCACCTGTTACTGGTGGGACCCGCAGACAAACGTATGCCACGAGCGCCACCTACTGAGCAGGTTAAGAAAAACAGAACCCAGAGATTTCACAGAAAAATCTTCCAAACTTTTGGATCCAATACCCAGGGAAATCTGTCTAAATGCGCAGACGCCAACAGAAGATAACGAATCACGCTCAAATAATTGAAAATATGGCCCAGTCAAAGGAACAAACCAATAGTTCAAATGAGATACAAGAGCTGAGACAACTAATGCTGAATATACGAACAGAAATGGAAAACCTCTTCAAAAACGAAATCGATAAATTGAGGGAGGACATGAAGAAGACATGGGCTGAACATAAAGAAGAAATAGAAAAACTGAAAAAACAAATCACAGAACTTATGGAAGTGAAGGACAAAGTAGAAGAGATAGAAAAAACAATGGATACCTACAATGATAGATTCAAAGAGACAGAAGATAGAATTAGTGATTTGGAGGATGGAACATCTGAATTCCAAAAACAAACAGAAACTATCGGGAAAAGAATGGAAAAATTTGAACAGGGTATCAGGGAACTCAAGGACAATATGAAGCGCACAAATATACGTGTTGTGGGTGTCCCAGAAGGAGAAGAGAAGGGAAAAGGAGGAGAAAAACTAATGGAAGAAATTTTCACTGAAAATTTCCCAACTCTTATGAAAGACCTAAAATTACAGATCCAAGAAGTGCAGTGCACCCCAAAGAGATTAGACCCAAATAGGCGTTCTCCAAGACACTTACTACTTAGAATGTCAGAGGTCAAAGAGAAAGAGAGGATCTTGAAAGCAGCAAGAGAAAAACAATCTATCACATAAAAGGGAAAACCAATAAGACTATGTGTAGATTTCTCAGCAGAAACCATGGCGGCTAGAAGACAGTGGGATGATATATTTAAATTACTAAAAGAGAAAAACTGCCAACCAAGACTCCTATATCCAGCAAAATTGTCCTTCAAAAATGAGGGAGAAATTAAAACATTCTCAGACAAAAAGTCACTGACAGAATTTGTGACCAAGAGACCAGCTCTGCAAGAAATACTAAAGGGAGCACTAGAGTCAGAACCGAAAAGACAGAAGAGAGAGGTAAGGAGAAGAGTGTAGAAAGAAGGAAAGTCAGATATGATATATATAATACAAAAGGCAAAATGGTAGAGGAAAATATTATCCAAAGAGTAATAACACTAAATGTTAATGGACTGAATTCCCCAATCAAAAGACATAGATTGGCAGAATGGATTAAAAAACAGGATCCTTCTATATGCTGTCTACAGGAAACACATCTTAGACCCAAAGATAAACATAGGTTGAAAGTGAAAGGTTGGGAAAAGATATTTCATGCAAATAACAACCAGAAAATAGCAGGAGTGGCTATACTAATATCCAACAAATTAGACTTCAAATGTAAAACAGTTAAAAGAGACAAAGAAGGACACTATATACTAATAAAAGGAACAATTAAACAAGAACACATAACAATCATAAATATTTACGCACCGAACCAGAATGCCCCAAAATACGTGAGGAATACCCTGCAAACACTGAAAAAGAAAATAGACACAAATACCATAATACTTGGAGACTTCAATTCCCCACTCTCATCAATGGACAGAACATCTAGACAGAGGATCAATAAAGAAATAGAGAATCTGAATATTACTATAAAGGAGCTAGACTTAACAGACATTTATAGGACATTAAATCCCACAACAGCAGGATACACCTTTTTCTCAAGTGCTCATGGATCATTCTCAAAGATAGACCATATGCTGGGTCACAAAGCAAGTCTTAACAAATTTAAAAAGATTGAAATCATACACAACACTTTCTCGGATCATAAAGGAATGAAGTTGGAAATCAATAATAGGCGGAATGCCAGAAAATTCACAAATACGTGGAGGCTCAACAACACACTCTTAAACAACGAGTGGGTCAAAGAAGAAATTGCAAGAGAAATTAGTAAATACCTCGAGGCGAATGAAAATGAAAACACAACATATCAAAACTTATGGGATGCAGCAAAGGCAGTGCTAAGAGGGAAATTTATTGCCCTAAATGCCTATATCAGAAAAGAAGAAAAGGCAAAAATGCAAGAATTAACTGTTCACTTGGAAGAACTGGAGAAAGAACAGCAAACTAATCCCAAAGCAAGCAAAAGGAAAGAAATAACAAAGATCAGAGCAAAAATAAATGAAATTGAAAACATAAAAACAATAGAGAAAATCAGTAAGACCAGAAGTTGGTTCTATGAGAAAATCAATCAGATTGATGGGCCCTTATCAAGATTGACAAAAAGAAGAAGAGAGAGGATGCAAATAAATAAGATCAGAAATGGAAGAGGAGACATAACTACTGACCTCACAGAAATAAAGGAGGTAGTTACAGGATACTATGAACAACTTTACGCTAATAAATACAACAATTTAGATGAAATGGACGGGTTCCTGGAAAGACATGAACAACCAACTTTGACTCAAGAAGACATAGATGTCTCAACAAACCAATCACAAGTAAAGAAATTGAATTAGTCATTCAAAAGCTTCCTAAAAAGAAAAGTCCAGGACCAGATGGCTTCACATGTGAATTCTACCAAACGTTCCAGAAAGAATTAGTACCAATTCTCCTCAAACTCTTCAAAAAAATCGAAGTGGAGGGAAAACTTCCTAATTCATTCTGTGAAGCCAACATCACCCTCATACCAAAACCAGGCAAAGATATTACAAAAAAAGAAAACTACAGACCAATCTCTCTAATGAATATAGATGCAAAAATCCTCAATAAAATTCTAGGAAATCGTATCCAACAACACATTAAAAGAATTATACATCATGACCAAGTAGGATTCATCCCAGGTATGCAAGGATGGTTCAACATAAGAAAATCAATTAATGTAATACACCATATCAACAAATCAAAGCAGAAAAATCACATGATCATCTCAATTGATGCAGAGAAGGCATTTGACAAGATTCAACATCCTTTCCTGTTGAAAACACTTCAAAAGATAGGAATACAAGGGAACTTCCTTAAAATGATTGAGGGAATATATGAAAAACCCACAGCTAATATCATCCTCAATGGGGAAAAATTGAAAACTTTCCCCCTAAGATCAGGAACAAGACAAGGATGTCCACTATCACCACTATTATTCAACATTGTGTTGGAGGTTCTAGCCAGAGCAATTAGACAAGAAAAAGAAATACAAGGCATCAAAATTGGAAAGGAAGAAATAAAACTCTCACTGTTTGCAGACGATATGATACTATACATCGAAAACCCGGAAAAATCCACAACAAAACTACTAGAGCTAATAAATGAGTACAGCAAAGTAGCAGGTTACAAGATCAACATTCAAAAATCTGTAGCATTTCTATACACTAGTAATGAACAAGCTGAGGCGGAAATCAAGAAACGAATCCCATTTACAATCGCAACTAAAAGAATAAAATACCTAGGAATAAATTTAACTAAAGAGACAAAAAACCTATATAAAGAAAACTACAGAAAACTGTTAAAAGAAATCACAGAAGACCTAAATAGATGGAAGGGCATACCGTGTTCATGGATTGGAGGACTAAATATAGTTAAGATGTCAATCCTACCTAAATTGATTTACAGATTCAATGCAATACCAATCAAAATCCCAACAACTTATTTTTCAGAAATAGAAAAACCAATAAGCAAATTTATCTGGAAGGGCAGGGTGCCCCGAATTGCTAAAAACATCTTGAGGGAAAAAAACAAAGCTGGAGGTCTAGCGATGCCGGACTTTAAGGCATATTATGAAGCCACAGTGGTCAAAACAGCATGGTATTGGCATAAAGATAGATATATCGACCAATGGAATCTAATAGAGTGCTCAGATATAGACCCTCTCATCTATGGACATTTGATCTTTGATAAGGCAGTCCAGCCAACTCACCTGGGACAGAACAGTCTCTTCAATAAATGGTGCCTAGAGAACTGGATATCCATATGCAAAAGAATGAAAGAAGACCCATCTCTCACACCCTATACAAAAGTTAACTCAAAATGGATCAAAGATCTAAACATTAGGTCTAAGACCATAAAACAGTTAGAGGAAAATGTTGGGAGATATCTTATGGATCTTACTACTGGAGGCGGTTTTATGGACCTTAAACCTAAAGCAAGAACACTGAAGAAGGAAATAAATAAATGGGAGCTCCTCAAAATTAAACACTTTTGTGCATCAAAGAACTTCATCAAGAAAGTAGAAAGACAGCCTACACAATGGGAGACAATATTTGGAAATGATATATCAGATAAAGGTCTAGTATCCAGAATTTATAAAGAGATTGTTCATCTCAACAACAAAAAGACAGCCAACCCAATTACAAAATGGGAAAAAGACTTGAACAGACACCTATCAGAAGAGGAAATACAAATGACCAAAAGGCACATGAAGAGATGCTCAATGTCCCTGGCCATTAGAGAAATGCAAATCAAAACCACAATGAGATATCATCTCACACCCACCAGAATGGCCATTATCAACAAAACAGAAAATGACAAGTGCTGGAGAGGATGCGGAGAAAGAGGCACACTTATCCACTGTTGGTGGGAATGTCAAATGGTGCAACCACTGTGGAAGGCAGTTTGGCGGTTCCTCAAAAAGCTGAATATAGAATTGCCATACGACCCAGCAATACCATTGCTGGGAATCTACTCAGAGGACTTAAGGGCAAAGACACAAACGGACATTTGCACACCAATGTTTATAGCAGCGTTATTTACAATTGCAAAGAGATGGAAACAGCCGAAATCTCCATCAACAGAAGAGTGGCTAAACAAACTGTGGTATATACATACGATGGAATACTATGCAGCTTTAAGACAGGATAAACTTATGAAGCATGTAATAACATGGATGGACCTAGAGAACATTATGCTGAGTGAGTCTAGCCAAAAACTAAAGGACAAATACTGTATGGTCCCAGTGATGTGAACAGACATTCGAGAATAAATTTGGAATATGTCATTGGTAACAGAGTCCAGCAGGAGGTAGAAACAGGGTAAGATAATGGGCAATTGGAGTTGAAGGAATACAGACTGTGCAACAGGACTAGATACAAAAACTCAAAAATGGACAACACAATAATACCTAATTGTAAAGTAATCTTGTTAAAACACTGAATGAAGCTGCATCTGAGCTATAGGTTTTTGTTTTGTTTTGTTTTGTTTTGTTTTGACTTTACTATTATTACTTATATTTTTGTCTCTATATTAACATTCTATATCTTTTTCGGATATGTTGCTAGTTTTTCTAAACCGATGCAAATGTACTAAGAAATGATGATCATGCATCTATGTGATGAGGTTAAGAATTATTGATTGCATATGTAGAATGGTATGATTTCTAAATGTTGGGTTAATTTCTTTTTTTCCGTTTATTAAAAAAAAAAAAAAAGAAGGGGTAATTGGTACTGAAGGGATACAGACTGTACAACAGGACTGGATATAAAAACTCAGAAATGGACAGCACAGTACTACCCAATTGTAATGCAATTATGTTAAAACACTGAATGAAGCTGCATGTGAGGTATAGGTTTTTTGTTTTTTTTTTTCTTTCGATTAATGTTTTAATTCTTATTCTGTTGTCTTTTTATTTCTTTTTCTAAATCGATGCAAATGTACTAAGAAATGATGAATATGCAACTATGTGATGTTATTAAGAATTAGTGATTGTACATGTAGAATGGAATGATTTCTAATTGTTTTGTTAATTCTTTTTTTAATTAATAAAAAAAATAAAAAAATAAAAAAATAAATAATAATAATAATAATAAATAAATAAATAAATAAAAAAGAAGGAATTGATTAACCTAAAGTGACCTTTCTTTTAAAAGCTTGTACTGAAAGAATGTCATTTAAAAGGAGGGCTCATTTTCAGAGCTATGTACATGCATGTGAACTCCCACTATCTTAGATACTCCCTAATGTTATTTTCTACAAATAATTCTCTTTTACAATGAATTGTGAGGATTAAATTTTGTACACATACAAAATATTGTTGTTGTGTTGTTATATGCAGGTAAGAAACCATCCCTAGTTTCATCTTGTAGTTAATTCATCCCGATTCTCTTCTGATTAATTTAGACATGACCCCAACCTTAGGAATATTCTAAAGTAAGGGAAAAACCAGAAAGGCTTCAAGTAAGACTTCATGTACCTTTTTTTGTGTGTTAAACATACTGTTCTAGTCTGCTAGCTGCCAGAATGTAGCACAGCAGAGACGGATTGGCTTTTAATAAAAGGGGATTTCATTAGTTCTTCAGAGGAAAGGCAGTGAACTTTCAACTGAGGTTCTTTCTTATGTGGGAAGACACAGGGTGATCTATGCTGGCCTTCTCTCCAGGCCTCTGGGTTCCAACAACTTTCCCCAGGGTGTTTTCTTTCTGCGTCTCCAAAGGCTTGGGCTGAGCTATGAGTACTGAGATGAGGTATGCTGAGCTGCTTGGGCTGTGCTATGTTGAGCTCTCTCATTTAAGCACCAGCCAATTAAATCAAACATCATTCATTACAGCAGGCACGCCTCTTAGCTGACTGCAGATGTAATGAGCAACAGATGAGGTTCACATACCATTGGCTCATGTCCACAGCAACAGAACTAGGCACGTTCACCTGGCCAAGTTGACACCTGAGCCTAACTACCACACATACCAACATACAAATATGGACTTCTTACCATATGATCATTCCACTCTTGATATATAATCAATAACTCACAATATCATCACAGTTGTATATTCATCATCATGATCATTTCTTAGGACATTTGCATCAATTCAGAAAAAGAAATAAAAAGAAAACATAAAAAATTTCATACATACCAAAGCCCTTACCCCTCCCTTTCATTGATCACTAGCATTTCAATCTACTAAATTTATTTTAACATTTGTTCCCCCTATTATTTATTTACATTTTACTCATCTGTCCATAAGGTAGATAAAAGGAGCATCAGACACAAGGTTTTCACAATCACACAAGACTTCATATATCTTAATGATTTTTTAGGTTAAAAGAGCAAAGACAAAAAAATGTGCTATTAAAGCTGAAGTAAATACCTTAAGGCCTTTAGCACCTCTGGTTTGAAGGGAAAGCCTCCAAATGATATAACTTACTTTTTACTCTCAAAAGATCTTCTTCAAACTTACAGTAGGAGCGTGGGACATGACTCCCAGGGGTGTGGACCTTCCTGGCAATGTGGGACAGAGATCATGGAATGAGCTGAGACTCAGCATCAAGGGATTGAGAAGAACCCTAGAATGAGCTGAGAATTAACATCAAAGGATTGAGAGAACCTTCTCGACCAAAAGGGGGAAGAGTGAAATGAGACTAAGTGTCAATGACTGAGAGATTCCAAACAGAGTCGAGAGGTTATCCTGGAGGTTATTCTTATGCATTAAGTAGATATCACCTTGTTATTCAAGATGTAGTGGAGAGGCTGGAGGGAACTGCCTGAAAATGTAGAGCTGTGTTCCAGTAGTCATGTTTCTTAATGATGATTGAACAATGATATAGCTTTCACAATGTGACTCTGTGATTGTGAAAACCTGTGTCTGATACTCCTGTTATCTACCCTATCAACAGACAAGTAGAACATATGGAATAAAAATAAATAATAGGGGGAACAAATGTTAAAATAAATTTAGTTTGAAATGCTAGTGATAAATGAAAGCGAGGGGTAAGGGGTATGGTATGTATAATCTTTTTTTTTCTGTTATCAATTTATTTCTTTTTCTGTTGTCTTTTTATTTCTTTTTCTAAATCGATGCAAAAATTCTAAGAAATGATGAATATGCAACTTTGTGATGATATTAAGAATCACTGATTATGTATGTAGAATGGAATGATATGTTAATGTTTTTGTTATTGTTAATTTTTTTAATTAATAAATAAAAAGAAAAAAACTTACAGTAGGAGGGACACATTTGGAATACTGAGGGAAGTTGCATTAGCAAATTGAAGTCTGAAGATCAGTGGATTGACAGAACTTTTACATCTAGGTTAAATTAAAGAATATAAGAAATGTAAGGGAAATTGCACTAATGAACAGAATTCTCAGTCCTTGAGCTATTTCTTTGAGATAAGAACGTATTATTATTATTATTATTATTATTATTATTATTATTATTATTATTATTAGAGAAGTTATAAATTTAAAGAAAATTATGTATAAAATACACCAAGGAATTGATGAAAGTTTGATTGGACTGCATTGAATCTGTAAATCGCTTTGGGTAGAACTGACATCTTAACATTATGTAGTCTTCCAATCCATGAACACAAAATGTCCTTCCATTTATTTAGGTCTAGTTTGATTTCTTTTGGCAATGTTTTATAGCTTTCTGTGGGCAAGTCTTTAAAATCCTTGGTTAGATTTCTTTCTAAGTACTTGATTCTTTTACTTGTAAATGGAATGTTTCTCGATTTTTTTCCTTCAGTTTGTTCATCACTAGTGTATAAAAACAGACCAAGCCCTGTTGATCTTATACCCCACCACTTTCCTGATTTTGGTCTGTTGATCTTCTACCCTACCTCTTTCCTGAATTTGTTTATTCTAGCAGCTTATTTTGGATTTTTCAGTTTTTTGTGTATATCAGGTCATGTCATCTGCACATAAGAAAGTTTCACTTCTTCCTTTCCAATTTGGATGCTTTTCTTTCTTTCTCTCATCTAATTGCCCTAACTAAAACTTCCAGTACAATGCTAGATAACAGTGGTGACAGTGGACATACTTGTTTTGTCCTAATCTTAGAGGGAAAGTTTCGAGTCTTTCACCATTGATTATAATGTTTCCGGTGGGTTTTTCATATATGCCCTTTTTCATATAGAAGGAGTTTCTGTCTATTCCTATTTTTCAAAGTGTTTTTATCAAGAAAGGATGGTGGATTTTGTCAAATGCCTTTTCTGCATCAATTGAGATTGTCATGTGATTATTTCCCTTCATCCTGTTAATGTGATGTGTTACACTAAATGATTTTCTTATGTTGACCCACCCTTGCATACTTGGGATAAAGCCCACTTGATCCTGGTGTACAGTTCTTTTGATGTGCAGTTGGATTCAGTTTGCTGAAGATTTTTGTATATATATTCATAAAGGGATATTGATCTTTAGTTTTCTTTTCTTGTGGTATCTTTATCTGGCTTTGTTATGAGAGTGATATTGGTCATAGCATGAGTTAGGAGCGTTCCCTTCTCTTCAATATTTCAGAAAGTGTATTAGTTTGTTAAGCTGCCAGAATGCAGTATGGTAGAAATAAAGTAGCTTTTATAAAGGGATTTTAAAAAGTTACAAGTTTACGGTTCTAAGGCCAATAAATGTCCAAATTAAGATACCAACAAGAAATCACCTTCATTCAAAAAAGGCTGATGCCATCCAGAACACCTCTGTCAGCTAAGAAGACACATGGCTGGCATCTGCTGGTCCTGGTTCCCAATTCCATTGCTTCCAGCCTCTGATGCCAGTGGTTGCCTCTCTAAGCATCTGTGAGCCTTCATTTAGCTTCTCCAGGACTCAACTCTGGGTTCTGGCTTGCTTAGCATCTCATGGGGAGGTACATGGTGATATCTGCTGTTCTCTGCCCTTGTTTAGGTGTCTGCTCTCTCTGTCAGCACTCCAAACAACCCTAAACATCCATGTGACTGTCAGTTCTAAAGCAGTCTACAAGCTTCTGCATCTGTGATTTCTTCAAAATGTTTTCCCTTTTAAAGGGCTCCAATAAATATAATCAAGACCCATCTTGAATGGATGGAGTCACATCTCCATCTAACCAAAAGGCCACACCCACAAATGGGCATGTCGCATCTCCATGGAGATAATCTGATCAGAGGAATTTATGCCCTGTAATATTGAATCAGGTTTAAAAGACATGGCTTTTCTGGGATACACAGTACTTTCGAACTAGCATAGAAGGGTTTGATCAAGATTGGTGTTGATTTTTGGAGTATGTGGTTAAATTCACTGGTAAAGCCATCCTGGGCTTCTTTCTTCTGAGATTCTTTATTACTGTTTGAATATCTTTACTACTTGAACTGTTGAGAGTTCTGTTTCTTTTTGAACAGTGTAATAGATTGTTTGTTTCTAGGAATTTGTCCATTTCAACTGGGTTAATTTATTATCTAATTTATTGATATATAATTGTTTATAATATCCTCTTATAGTCCTTTTTATTTCTGTGGGGTTGGTAATTTTGTACTGCTTTTCATTTCTCATTATGGTTGTTGTGTCCAGTCTCCTTTTTCTTTATCAGTCTAGCTGAAGGATCATCTATTTTATTGATCTTTGAAAGAACCAATTTTTGGTTTTGTTGATTCTCTTTATTGTTTTTTAATTCTCTACTTTATTTCTCTCAGCTCTAGTCTTTGCTTTTTCCTTCCTTGGATTTAGTTTTTTGTTTTTTTTTTAATTGACACATAGTCCATACATGGTATACATTCAGTGGTTCACAGTCTCATCGCATAGTTGTATATTCATCATCATAATCATTTTTTAAAACATTAGCATCAGTCCAGTAAAAGAAATAAAAAGAAAAAAGAAAAGCTCATACATATCATGCCCCTTACCCCTCCCATCATTGACCACTAGTATTTAGTTCTTTTTTTAGATCCATCAATTTTGAGATTAGATAGCTGATTTGCAGTCTCTCTTCTTTTTCAATGTAAGCATTTAGAGATATAAATTTCCCTCTGAGCACTGCCTTTGATATGTTGTATCTTCATTTTCATTGTCTCAAGATATTTCCTAATTTCCCTTGTGAATTCTTCTATGACCCATTGATTCGGAGTATTTTGTTTAATTTTCACGTATTGGTGAATTTTCCAGTTCTCTGTCTATTACTGATTTCTCACTTCATTCCATTATTGTCAAAGATACATTGTATGATTTCAGGGTCTTTGAATTTATTGAGACTTGTTTTATGACCCTACAAGAATGATTCTGGAGAACGACCCACATACAGTAGAAACAAATTTGTTTTCTGCTGCTGTTGATTAAAATATTCTATATATGGCTATTAGGTCTATCTGGTTTAGAGTACCGTTCCATTTTTTTATTTCCTTGTTGATCTTTTGTCATTATTGAAAATGGTCTGTTGAGTCTCCTATTCATGTAAAAACATCTGTTTCCCTTCAAATCTGTCAGTATTTGCTTCATGTATTTTGGAGTTCGGTTGTTAGGTGCATATATATTTATAATTCTTGTCCTTTTGAATTGACCCCTTCATCAGTATATAATGAAATTATTTTTCCTTCATGACAGTTTTTGATTCAGTCTATTTTATCTGATATCAGTACAGCCACCCCAACTTTCTTTTTTTTTTTACCCCAACTTTCTTTTGATTACTACTTGCATGATGCATTTTCACCCATCCTTTCACTTTCAACCTACTTTCATCTTTTAATTTAAGGTGAGTCTCTTGTAAACAGCATATTGTTGGGTTATGCTTTTTTATCCATTCTGCCCGTCCCTCCCTTTTAACTTGAGAGTTTAATCCATGTACATTTAAAATAACTACTGATTATGCAGGGTTTTCGGTTTTCTTCTGCCATTTTGCTATTTAGCCTTTATAAAGTCCTTATACCTTTTTTGACCCAAAATTCGTCTGTTGATACCTAACTCCATATTTATTTGTTTTGTTTTTTATTTTTTGCATTGTACCACTTTGAGTCCCTTCTCATTTCTTTCTGAATATATTTTTCATGTATTATCTTTGTGTTTACCATGGGGTTAAAATTCAATATCCTAAATCTGTTGCAATCAGATTAGATTTGATGCCAACTTATCTTCAGTAGCATACACATACACTATTCTTCTCTTTCTCTATTCCCCACCTTTTTGTGTGTACTTTTCACAAATTATAGTACCTTTTTACATTATGTCTCCTAAACCATCCGTTTGTTATTTCTTTTTTTGTATTTATTTTTCAGTACATAAGAAGCAAGAAATGGAATTGCATAATAAAAAATTCAATAGATCTGGCATTTATAATTACCCATATGGTTAACTTTACTGGAGGTCTTTATTTGTTCATGCTGCTATGTCCCACTGTCTCGTGTCCTTTCATTTCAGTTTGAAGAACTCCCTTTGGCATTGCTTGTAGGGCAGGTCTTGTTGTGATGAACTCCCTCAGCTTTTGTTTATCTGGGAATGTCTTACTCTCTCCCACATTTTTTAAAGAAAGTCTTGCCAGATATAAAATTCTTGGTTGGCAATTGCTTTCTTTATATATTTTGTACCACTGCTTTCTTTCATCTATGATTTCTGTTGAAAAATCAACAAATCTTATTGGGATTTCCAAGTAAAACCTCTATCTGGTTGCTTTTTTCTTGCAGCTTTCAGAACTGGGTTCATTGGACTTCTAGAATGTGCATATTCTTGTCGTTTGTTAAATCTGGAAAATTTTCTGCCATTAGTTCTTTGATTATTCCTTCTGCCACTTTCTCTCTGTCTCTCCTTCTCTCACTCCTGTAATGTGAACATTGGCATGCTTGATATGGTGCCTCACAGGTCTCTCAGGCTCTGTGTATTCTTTTTTGTTCCTTTTTCTTTCTACTTCTCAGCCTGAAATAATTTCAGTTGTCTTATCTTTGAGATCAGTAATTCTTTGTTCTGTCACCTCCAGTCTGTTGTTGAAACCACCTACGGAAATTTTCATTTTACTTATTGTGTTCTTTAACTCCAGTATTTCGCTGGAGAGAGTCCATATTCTTCATTCATTATTTGCCTCTTGTCCTTTCGTTCCTTCTCCATGCTTTCCTTTATGTCTTTGAGTGTATTGAACATCAATTCTTTAAAGTCTTTTTCTTGCAAGTCCAAAGTTTGGTTGTCTTTGTTGAAGGTTTCTGGATTTTTATTTTGTTCCTTTGTATGAGCTATCATTTCCTGTTTGTTTGTCTTGTAATGTTCTGTTACACACTGTACATTTTAATATTTTAAATTGTTAACTCTGGAATTTACTCCCTCAGCTGTCTGATCTTTATGTTTGTATCAAGCTAATGATATGATAGAGCTTTTCTTAAATACAGAAGCTAATCAAAACAAAACCAAAGCAAAAGGTATATTTCATTGTCTTGGTTCTGCTTCACTTGTGGTCTCTTTCAGAGCTTAGCCCTCTGATCAAGATCACCTTATGGCAAAAATGGCAAGTGCAGCGTCTTCTCTGCCACATATGAGCCTGAGTAGAACCTGAACTATGGAGCTTGCTTCTTTTCCTGAGCTACTGCTTGCACCTTCTCCCACTCCTGGGTACTCTCTTGAGTGACTTAATACAAGTTGTTCTTTACCCCAGGCTGCTTCAACTTGTTGTTTCTCACACTGTTCTAGCTATCTACAAGTGGCTTCTCTACCCTCAGAACAACTCTGGGAGGGTGAGCCTGAAGCCCTTTTCCTGGCTCAGTCTCTCAGACTTCACCTGATAGATTGGCACTGACATACATGTTCCTCACTATGCACACTAGGCCTACTCTGTTGCTTCTGAACAGGACCAGTGATCCACAATGGAAGTTGAAGCTTCACCCTGCATTATGGAAAGGGGAGGGTTCAGTAAGGGCTCTAGGAGCTTCTTTTATGGTATTTGAAGCTGGTTATTGCAGCTAACTTGTCTGGTTAGTGCAGCCCTTTAGCTTTATCCAGTAGTTTTTAATGCAGACTTTAGCTGTTTTCTGTGGTTTTGAAAAAGGTTACTATCCTTATGATTCATCTGCCACCTTTACCTGAGGGGCTTGCAATAATGGCCTCTCTCTGATCTGGTCTCCAGTCATCTGAACTAGCTGATCAAAGGTAGAACTCTTCAGTCAGACCACCTGCCCCCACTTCCACCCTGAGTTTGTCTCTCTAGGCCTTTATGTCTCACCCTCATAACAGTAAGCTGCACTAGAGGCCCAAGTTCCAGTCCTCACTGCTGCCTGCCATGAAGCTAGAGGAAAAAGTATAGTAACTGCTTCAGGAAGGGTGAAACTCACTGGTATTTATGTCAGTTAACCAACCTCTTCCTCTCACTTCTCTCTGGATTCTGTATAACCTTTCTCTAGACTCTGGAGTTTCAGTCCCTATCAGTTCAATAGTCTGATTCCTGTAGTATCCTACTCTGCCATCTTCCCATAATCCTCTCCCAGGAATGCAGATGTGATATTAGGAAAAACTAGAAACGTATTTCCAGGGTCTGTCTCTGAAAAGTTTTAACATAGACAGAGATATGCCACCATGTTTATATGCAGCCATTCCAGACCTAGGAGTACCACTTGAGTAAATTCTGCCTCTATGATTCTGGAAAAGATAAAAACACATTCTTTGTTTTATTTTCTTATTATACAGGGACCTCTGGAAGTTGCCCAAGTTTTCCTATCTGAAATACCCAGTGACCCAAAGCTCTTCAGACATCATAATAAACTACGACTCTGCTTCAAAGATTTTACTAAAAGGTATTTAAGGCTTCTGCATAAAGACCTTCGGATTGGAAATATCCAATACTACAATACTACAACATTGAAAAGAGTAAATATTGGGAAGTGGTTCACAATGAGAAATAATATGTGTAGCATTTACTATTCTTCAATAGTATATATTATTCCTCTCCACACACATACACCCTAATAATGCCATATTTGTAATTTTAAAGATCTGAAAAACCAAGACTCAGAAAGTTTTTTAAGTGAAACTATTAGAATATTTAACTTGAGAGCTATTATTTGTTGTGAACCTTCAATGTGTGAACTTCTGCTTCTCTTCTCAAGAAGCCAACAAGCAACAAACTTGGAAGCAAAAGATTTCCCTCCTACAGGGTAGTTGTACAAATTAGGTGAAATAATATGTGAGGGTTTCAGGGGCTACCAATGTCATCCCAGGACACAGAGGACTCACAAGACTCAGCATATAGTTTATACTTATGGTTATGATTTATTGATGGAGAGATACAAAATAGAATCAGGACAGAGTAAAAATGGCGTGAAGTCTAGAGGAAACCATGCACAAGCTTCTAACCATCCTCTCCCAGTGGAATTACAAAGAATATGCTTGACTCCTGCAGCAATGAGCTGTGGCAACACATGAAATGTTGCTACCACGGAAGCTCATTAAACACTCAGTGCCCAAGATTTCTACTGGGAACTGGTTGTATAAGTACGTTCTGGTACCAACTACCAAAATTCCAGACTCCCAAAAGGAAAGCAGGAGTTCAGCATAAACCAAGCCATTTATATAAACAGATCAGGCACAGTGAGCCACTCTTAACAACTTTGAGGATGGAAGGAACCCCTCCCAGATCCAAATTCCCACTCACCAACTAAGGGCCGACCTTGCAAACAGATCTTTCTATGCATGTAGTCTCAAGCCTCCTATGTTAATGCTTTTTGGCACAGTGGGAAAATTTCTAGACTAGAAATTTGGTACATAATAAGTAGGTGTTCAGTAAATATTAAATTTTGAAACAATGGGGAAAGTTGTCATTTATCAACTTGCTACTTGATTCCTGTTTTATTAGCATTATGAACACAAAAGAGGGAATGATTAATTCTACTTGGTGATGTCAGGGATTATTTCACACAGGAGTTATATTTGATATGGCACTTGGAAACTCTCTTAGTTTCCAGGACTGCTTTGACAAATACCACATAATTGGTTACCTGAAACATTGGGAATTTATTGTCATTAAGATATTGGTAGTCTTACTTTCTCCTAGAGTATCTATCATTCTGGCCACCTCTGTCACATTGGGTTCTCTCTCTTCTGTGTCTGCTCCTCTGGTTTCCACTGACTTCTGATTTTTACTTTCCTATCCAATTTCCTTCCCTATCCAACTTCAGCCGTACTGAACTAAGTAAAGCCCATCCTCATTCAGTTTGGCCACACCTTAACTAGAGTGACATAGTCAAAGGTTCTATTTACATATGGGTTCACACCCACCAGAACATGGATTAAGATTTGAACATGTCTTTTGGAGGTATGTGATTCGTGCCCTCACTGCAGTGTTAGTTTTTCAGGCAGAAAAGAGGGGAAAGCTTATATCGAATAGAAAGAACAGTATGAGCGAACTTCAGAATCTTTTCTGGGAAATGGTGAGCAGTCTAGTGAAGCTCGAACCTTGGAATATATGATGACAAGTAGTCAAACAAAAAACAATGTACAAAAGTAAAATAGGACCAGATTCAAAGAGTCTTGCATTCTATTAAGTAAGTAACTTGTTAATAACCTTACAAACCAAAGTCAGAACTCAGTCTTTGACTCTCTAGACATTGTGGTTTTACTTATTGAACCATTCATTGAATGATTAAGAGCAGAAATTATTTTACTTTGTATCAGTTGTTATGTGGGGGAGGGGGAGGTTCCTTTAACTTTTTTTTTCAGTTATGCCTGTTATAGTTTTTTACAGAAAAAGCTTACAGAACGCACGAAGTTCCTATATACCCTCTTCCTGCCCAACCCTGCCCCCTGCATACACAGTTTTCCTTACTACTAACAATTTTGCATTCCTCTGGTACTTTAGTTATAGTCAGTGAAACACTATTATAATTATATTATTAACTATTGGGGTCATAGTTTACATTAGGTTTCATCTTTGTGTTGTGCAGTTCTATCGGTTTTTTTAAATTTTTATTCTGGTAACATGTATAATATAAAATTTATCATCTTAACCACTTTCATGTATGCAATTCAATAGTATTAATTATAGTCACAATGTTAATTATGCTGCCATCACCACCATCCATCACCAAAACATTTCTGTCACTCCAAACAGGGACTTAGTTTTTTGCGTGGGCAGACACCGGGTTTCAAACCCCAGTCTCCAGCATGGCAGGCGAGAACTCTGCCTGCTGAGCCACCATGGCCTGCCCACAGGAACTCTATTAAGGTATTAATTCCCCATTCACTACCCTGCTACCCCTGCCCCTGGTAACCTTTTAATTTCTGACTATGAATTTGCAAATTCTCATTATTTCATATACGTAAGATCATACAGTATTTGTTATATGCGTCTGTTTTATTTCACTCAGCATGTTTTCAAGGTCCCTGTTGTCACATGTATCACAACTTCATTCTTTTTTACAGTTATATACTGTTCCACTATATGTAGATACCATATTTTATTTTTCTGTTCTTCTGTTGCTAGATACTTAGGTTGCTTTCACATTTGACTGCTGTGAATAATACTGCTATGAACATTGGTGTGCAAATATCTGTTCAAGTTCCTACTTTCAGTTCTTCTGGGTATATGCCTAGGAGTGGGATTGCTGAGTCATATTCCTTAACTTTCTGAGGAACTACCAAACTGTTTTCCACAGTGGCTGTATTGCATCTATTTGTCATCAGAAAAATATGTGTATTGCTAATTTGTTCAGATATTTTTAGATGATTTTGCCTTTGTTCTTATTGTAATAGCTGTCATGATTTGCTAGCAATTTCTCCTGCCTGAATATGGTAATATCTAAAAGAAAACCTTAAAGAAATGTCATAGGAAGTAAGGTATTTTATTATCTGATCATTTGGTTAGATGGCTTTCTAGAATTTGGTTTTAAGAAACAACAGGAAACTCAACTTCCAATATTTGGGGTAGATGAACTATGATAGGAGAAGAGAAAACCTTGCTTCCTACCAATATGCATGACTGATTGCTAACATTAATGTTATTCTTTGTGGGGTTTCAGAAAACTAAAGCAGCAACAAGAAAAATCCCTCCTGTCTTTGTGAGCCAGATGATCTAAAAACAATACCTACTTCTTTAGTTCATAGGCATTTAGTAATAGACAATCAGATACTTCTTCCTCTGTTATTATTTTGAAATATTTTACCATGATTATAATTCTGAACAATGACTTCTTCTTTGTATGTCTTTATTATGGAGTAATGATTTCCTATAGTCAACAGGTCTAAAATGTTACCGTAAATAAAATTTTCCCCTTTTAAATTACAAAAACAAACAACATCAACAAAGAAACAACTCCATAAACACTAATGTTCATAGCAGCTGCATCAATATGAATTGGTAGAAACAACCCAAGTGTCCATTAACAGATAAATGGATAAACAGAATGTAATATGTACATATTATGGAGTATTATTCAGCCATAAAAAGGAATGAAGTTCTGAATGAAGTTTCAGTGGATGAACATTGAAAATATGCTAAGTGAAATAAGCCAGAAACAAGAGGACAAATATTGTATGATTCCACTTAATATGAAATATCTATAATAAACAAATTGATAGAGAAAGAAAGTTAATTAGAGTTTGCTAGGGACTGATGAGGGGATGGGGATAGTTAGGGAGTTATTGTTTAAGGACTAAAGAGTTTCTATTTTGGGTGATAAAACAGTTTTGACAATAAGTAGTGTTGATGGTAGTACAGTATTCTAAATGTAATTAATTCCATTGAATTGTGTGCTTAAAAATGGTTAAAATGGCAAATTGTGTTATATATATATATATTATCACTATAACAAGAAGAACAAAAACCAACTATGTATAATATAAACCTTACAAAGTCAGAGCCAATATTACATTTAGATTTTTGTGTCAGTATACATATGTATTTGATCATTGTTCAGTCATAATATATGTAGAACCTTAAATTCTTATTTTGAATGTAAAACTATTATTCTATTGATTATATTAATTCATCAGACTAATATTTAATTTGAATTTAATTTGTTTTCTAATTTAATTTGAACTTAAATGTTGGTGTGAATCTTTTTTCTTTTGTTGAATTATTCCTTTAAGATAAAAATTCAAGCCTAAGGTTACTGAGCCAAAATGCATGAGCATATGTTGTATATTCCCAGAAGGTCATAAGTGTTTACTGTGCTGCCAGTAATGTAAATGTATTAGTCTCAATATACTTTCTCTAATACCATTTAAATAGTTTTAAATGGAATTTCAATTTGCATTTCTTCTATTACTAAATTCATGAACACTCTTCCATGTGTTTACATTTTGGAGTTTTGTCTTTAAAACTTGTTATCATGGTCATGTTCATGTGTTATTTTGGCCAGATGGTGGTACCCGTATTTCTGATTGGGCAAGTGCTGGCTTGTCTATGAAATGCTATGAGGACATTTCATAGAATTAGATCATGATCAGCACATTGGCTGCATCCACAGCTGATTCCATTTGTAATCAGCCAATGGGAGTGTCTTCTGCAATGAGTGATGCTTAATCTAATCACTGTGAGTCTTTTAAGGAGGATGCAGAAGAGACAGGCTCTCTTCCTGCTTTGGCTGGTGAGCCTCTCCTGTGCAGTTCATCTAGACCCTCTGTTCTAGTTTGCTAGGTGCCAGAATGCAGTATACCAGAAACAGAACAGCTTTTAAAAAGGGGAATTTAATAAGTTGCTAGTTTACAGTTCTAAGGCCAAGAAAATGTACCAATTAAAACAAGTCCAAAGAAATGTCCAATCTAAGGTATCCAGGGAAAGATACCTTGGTTCAAGAAGGCCGATGAAGTTCAGGGTTTCTCTCTCAAGTGGAAGGGCACATGGCGAACACAGTCAGAGTTTCTCTCTCATCTGGAAAGGCACGTGGTGAACACGGTCAGGGTTCCTTTCTCTTCTGGAAGGGCACATGGTGAACACAATGTCATCTGCTAGCTTCTTCTGGCTTCCTGTTTTATGATGCTCCCCAGGAGGCATTTTCCTTCTTCTGTCTCCAAAGGTCGCTGGCTTGTGGACTCTTTGCTTCTCGTGGCTATGTCGTTCTCTGCTCTCTCAGAATCTCTCTCATTCTCCAAAATGTTTCCTCTTTTATAGGACTCCAGAAACTAATCAGGACCCACCCAAATGGGTGGAGACAAGCCTCCAACTAATCCATCTTAACAACCACTCTTGATTAAATCTCATCTCCAGGGAGATCATCTAATTACAGTTTGAAACATACAGTGGTGAATAGGGATTAGAAGAAGCGGCTGCCTTTACAAAATGGGATTAGGATTAAAACATGGCTTTTCTAGGGTACATACATCATTTCAAACCAGCACACCCTCCATCAGAGTCATCAGCTTCACAGCCTGCCCTACGGATTTTGGACTCTGTTCCCTCAGTTACATGAGACACTTTTATAAATTTTGTATTTACAGATATTTCCTGTTGATTCTGTTTCTCTAGAGAACCCTAATTAATAAGCTGTATAGCTTGATACCAGGAGTGTTTGTTAAGAAACAGAATCTTAAAAATGAGTTTTTATAATTGGTTTTCTACTCTGACTGGACTCAAAAGCACTAAGGACTCTGATTCCCATAATCAGAATAATACTGCCAATCCATGGGGTGAGTTGGCAAAAGAGATAGTCAAAATATCACTATTTGAGTCTTCTAATGCTTTGCTTGCGTGAAGCCAGGCTCTGGGTGATGTTTTTGACACCTTTACAAAGTTTTGTGGAAATAGGAATAGAGATGTTGGCTGGTTGTTGTTAGATACACTGTATACATTAATGAGTAATGAGAAACTTAAGCACCGTCTGACAGATAGAAACAATTCTGTGAGTGTCCTGAAGGAAAATCTTATTTCCTGTAGCTGTAGACTTGAGATCTCCGAAAATCAGACTCAGAATCTTATTGTTAGAGTAGTAACTTCACAACATAAACTGAAATCTCAATCTTGCACAGTGTCTGCCATTGATTAGAAAGGAATGGGACCCTGAGAAGTGGAATGGTGACATATGTATTGACAGTGATGTCAGGAGAGGTTCAAACCCTAGTTCATGCTGAGTCTTCTCTAGATAACCCTGTAATAGTCTGCCCTGAGCACATAGCCGTTCCACTTCCAGCCTGCCCTGAGGAGTTGGCCCCCCAACCTCCACCTAAAGAGATTATCCCTAGAGTGATTAATCTTGGTTCCACCAGAATAACTGCAAATGAATGCCCTGAAGCAAATTGCTTGGAAGACACTTCTACTTCCTTTCATGACCCAGCGCCACCATCCCTCATTTCTTCCATACCTGTAACTAGATCGAAGTTCCAACAGGCCCCAAAAGATGAGATACAAAATGTCACCCATGAGGAGGTATGTTATACTCCAAAAGAACTGTGTGAGTTTTCCAATTTGTATAGACAGAAACCAGGGAAATATGTGTGGCAATAGATTTTAAAGGTGTGGCATAATGGTGGGAGGAACATAAGGATGGATCAGGCTTAATTTATTGATATGGGCCCACAAAGCAGAGATTGTGCGTTCAGTTTTATAGCTTGAGGGGTTAGAAAAGGCATTAACTGTTCGGATGGTTGGCTGAAACATAGATCAAAAGGTGGCCAACATTACCTGAGGTTGAAATGCCAGAACTGCCCTGATATAATGTAGATGAAGGGATCCAGAGGCTTAAAGAGATTGGAACATTAGAGTGGATTTATCATGCAAAGCCTGTTCTTACACTCCAGGAATGTCTAAAGGATGTACCTTTTACCAGAACTGTGAGAAATAAATTTGTGAGACTAGCGCCATCATCCCTGAAGAGCTCTGTAGTTACACTTCTCTATAGATCAGGTATTACTGTGGGAACTGCTGTCACTGAGCTGGAATCCTTAAGCACAATGGGGATGACCAGATCCCAAGTTGGCAGAAGCCAGATAGCAGCACTTAATCACCAAAGACAAGGCGGACATGACTATCATAATAGACAGCAAACTGAAACTAGGAGTCAAAATAATCTGACTCATAGAGACTTGTGGCATTGGCTAGTAAATCATGGGGTACCTAGAAGTAGAATAGATAGGCAGTCTACTAAATTCTTGTTTGAGCTATATAAACAAGAGTTCTAGGTCAAGTGAAAAGAAATCTAACATGAATTACAAAAGCAAAGAGTCACGGCCCCTTAATCAATTTCCAGACTTGAGACAGTTAACAGACCCAGAGTCCCTTGAATGAAAGGAAAACCAGGTCCCTATGGGTGAGGACCCTGTTACACTGTCATAAATTTATTCTGTTAATCTTCCTCTAAGCCTTCCCCAAGGAGACCACCCCTCTTTTAACAGGGTAACTACATTGGGGGAAAGGAAATGATCAGATATTTCGGGGATTGTAAGGCACTGGTTCAGAAGTGACATTAATTCCGGAGGACCCAAAATGTCACTCTGGTCCACCAGTCAGAGTGGGGATTTACAGAGGCCAGGTGATTGTGGAGTTTTAGCTCAAGTCTGTCTAACAGTGGGCCCCTGGGCCCATTCTGTTATTTCTCCAGTTCCAGAATGTATAACTGGAATAGACATACTGAGCAACTGGTAGAATCCCCACATTGTCTCTCTAACTCATGCAGTGAGGGCTATTATTGTGGGAAAGGCCAAGTGGAAGCCACTAGAATTGCCCCTACCTAGCGAAATAGTAAATCAGAAGCAATACCGGATTCCTGGAGGGATTGCAGAGATTACTGCCACTCTTAAGAACTTGAAGGATACAGGGGTGGTAATTCCCACCACATCCCCATTCAACTCTCCTGTTTAGCCTGTGCGGGAAACAGATGGGTCTTGGAGGATGACAGTGGATTATCGTAAACTCAACCAGGTGGTAACTCCAATTGCAGCTGCTGTTCCAAATGTATCATTGCTTGAGCAAATCAATATATCCCTGGTACCTGGTATGCAGCTATTGATCTGGCAAATGTTTTTTTTCTCAATAGCGGTTGGTAAGGACCACCAGAAACAGTTTGCTTTCAGCTGGCAAGGTCAGCAGTATACTTTCTCTGTCCTACCTCAGGGGTATATAAACTCTCCAGCCTTTTGTCATAATGTTGTCTGTAGGGACCTTAATCATTTCTCCCTCCCACAAGACATCACACTGGTCCATTATATTGATGATATCAAGTTGATTGGACTTAATGAGCAAGAAGTAACAACTTCTCTAGACTTATTGGTAAGGCATTTGCATGTCAGACGATGGGAGATAAATCCAACAAAAATACAGGGGTCTTCCACTTCAGTGAAATTTTTAGGTGTCCGGTAGTGTGGGGTATGTCGAGATATCCCTTCTAAGGTGAAAGATAAGTTGCTGCATCTGGCCCCTCCTACAACCAAAAAAGAGGCACAACACCTAGTTGGTCTCTTTGGATTTTGGTGACAACATATTCCTCATTTGGGTGTGCTACTCCAGCCCATTTATCAAGTGACCAGAAAAGCTTCTAATTTTGAATGGGGACCTGATGAAGAGGAAGCTCTGCGACGGGTCCAGGCTGCTGTACAAGCCCCTGTACAAGCTGCTCACTTGCACCATGTGATCCAGCAGATCCAATGGTGCTGGAAGTGTCAGTGGCAAATAGAGATGCTGTCTGGAGCCTTTGGCAGGTCCCTATAGGAGAATCACAACATAGACCCTTAGGATTTTGGAGCAAAGCCTTACCATCTGCTGCAGATAGCTACTCTCCTTTTGAGAAACAGATTTGGCCTGCTACTGGGCCTTAGTTGAGACTGAATGCTTAACCTTGGGCCACCAAGTTACCATGGTAACTCTGACCAGCAGAGGAAAGTTTTAATAATCAAGTGGATAAGATGACCCTTTCTGTCGGTATCAGTCAGCCTCTTTCCCCAGCAATTCCTGTCATTGCCCAATGGGCTCATGAACAAAGAGGTCATTGTGGTAGGAATGGAGGTTATGCATGAGCTCAGCAAAATGGACTTTCATTCCCCAAGGCTGACCTGGCTACAGCCACTGCTGAGTGCCCAATATGCCAGCAGAAGAGACCACACTCAGCCTCCAATATGGCACCATTTCCTGAGATGACCAGCTGGCTATATGACAGCAGGTTGATTACATTAGACCACTCCCTTCATGGAAGGGGCAGTGATTTCTTCTAACTGGAATAGACACATACTCTGGATTTGGTTTGCTTTCCCTGTATGCAATGCCTCTGCCAAAACTACCATCCCTGGACTCACAGAATACCTTATTCATCATCATAGTATTCCACACAGCATTCCTTCTGATCAAGGAACACACTTCACAGCAAATGAAGTGTGGGAATGGGCACATGTTCATGGAATTCTCTGGTCTTACCACGTTTCCCATCATCCAGCAGCAGCTGGATTGATAGAACGATGGAATAGCCTTTTGAAAACTCAATTACAGTGTCAACTAGGTGGCAATACCTTCCAGTGCTAGAGTAATGTTCTCCAGGAAGCTGTGTATGCTCTGAATAAGCATCTACTGTATGGTGCTATTTCTCCCGTAGCCAAGATCCATGGGCCCAGGAACCAAGGGGTGGAAACAGGAGTGGCACTACCCACTATTACCCCGAGTCATCCACTAGGAAAATTTTTGTTTCCTGTCCCTGCAGCCTTGATCTCTGGTGGTCTACAGGTTTTAGTTCCAAAAGGGGGAGTGCTTCCACCAGGAGAAACAACAGTGTTTCCATTGAACTGGAATCTAAGACTGCCACCTGGTTACTTTGGACTACTCGTGCCCTTGGATCTGTAAGCCAAGAAGAGAATTATATTACTGGCTGGCATGATTGACCCTGACTATCAGGGGTAAATAGGACTGCAGCTACACAATGGAGGTAAAGAGAGTTTTCCTGGAATATAGGAGATCCCTTAGGGCATCTTTTAATACTTACCATGCCCTGTGATTAAAATCAATGGAAAGCTGCAACAACCCAATCCAGGCAGAACTACCAGTGGCTCTGAAACTTCAGAAGTGAAGGTTTGGGTCCCCCACCAGCAAAGAACCATGGCTAGCTGAAGTGCTTGCTGAGGGTAAAGGAAACATTGAATGGATAGTCGAAGAAGGTCGTGATCCATATGAACTAGGAACACGTGATCAGTTAACAGAAATGAGGATTGTGATACTATTTTGTTCATGTTGTAGTATTAAGTTGTAAAATATGAAGTTTAAGAATGGATATTACCCAAGGACTTGCACCCTATTCTGGGGATATTTAATGTGTTTCCAGTTGTATGCAGAACAATTGAGTATTGTCACGCAAGGAAAAAATGTGTCTTTTATTGTTTTCTAGTTAGAAATTAAGTATGGTTTAAGGTGATGTGTGTATCTGACAAGTTGACAAGGGATGGACTGTCATGGTCAGGTTCACGTGTCAACTTGGGCAGGTGGTGGTACCCACTTGTCTGGTTGGGCAAGTGCTGTCCTGTCTGTTGCTATGAGGACATTTCATAGAATTAAATCATAATCACGTTGGCTGCATCCACAGCTGATTCCATTTGTAATCAGCCAAGGGAAGTGTCTTCTGTAATGAGTGATGCTTAATTTAATCACTGGAAGCCTTTTAAGGAGAATTCAGGCTCTCTTCCTGCTTTGGCCCATGAACCTTTGTTGTGCAGTTCGTCCAGATCCTCCATCGGAGTCATCAGCTTCAGAGCCTGCCCTACGAATTTTGGACTCTACATTCCCAGGGTTATGTGAGACACTTTTATAAATTTTGTATCTACAGATATTTCCCATTAATCTGTTTCTCTAGAGCACCCTAAGTAAGAAATTTGTTTTCTTATATATTAAATAGGTTTAAAAGAATACTTATACATTAGCTATTAAAGAATAGGAAGAAAAAAGTCATGTACCTACCATGAAGCTTAAGAAATAGAGCATTGTCATTATTTGATGTCTTCTCCTTGCATACTTTTCTCTGTCATCTCCCTCTCTTCCTTCAAAGGTAACCACTATCCTGAATTTCCTATTTATCATCTCCTTTCTTGTCGTTATAGCCTTACCATAACAGATGCATAGCCTTACCATAACAGATGCATCCTTAAACAATATACTGTTTTCTTTTACATGTTTTTAATTCTGTGTAAATGGAATCACCAGGTATATATTTTTCTCTGACTTGCTATTTTCAATGTTAGATGTATTGTTCTAGTTTGTCAGCTGCCAGAATGTGATATGCCAGAAACGAACAGGTTTTATAAGAGGGGAATTTATTAAGTTGCTAGTTTACAGTTCTACAACCATGAAAATTTCCCAGTTAAAGCATGTCTATAAAAATGTGCAAATTAAGGCACCAACAGGAGGCTACCTTCACTCAAGAAAGGCCAATGAAGTTCAGGACTTCTCTCTCAACTGGAAATGCACATAGCAAACATGGGGACCTCTGCTAGCTTTCTCTCCAGGCTTCTTGTTTCATGAAGCTCCCCCAGGGGCATTTTCTTTCTTCATCTCCAAAGGTCTCTGGCTGTGTAGCTCCTTCTTTTTCCTGAATGGATGGAGACACACCTACATAGACATCATCTCATCAAAAATTACCACCCATGGGTGCACAGGTGGTTCAGTGGTAGAATGCTTCCCTTCCATGCGGGAGACCTGGGTTTAATTCCCAGACTATACACCCCCCAAAAAACAAACAAAAGTTATCACCCATAATTGGGTGGGTCACATCTCCATGGATAATTTAAAAACTCCCACCCAGCAATACTGAATGAGAATGAAAAGACATGGCTTTTCTGGGGTTCACAAATTCAAACCAGCCATGTATCTATGATAAATGTTGCAATAGTTGATTTATTTTAATATATTTAATATATTCCATTGCCAGTATTTGTTCATTCTTCTGTTGGAGAACATTTTCTTTTATAGCCGATGTTTTTTATGTCTTGTTTAAGAAAAAGTTTTTACCCTGAGTTCCTAATGATATTCTAATATATTGACTTATAAAAGGTTAAATATAGGTTTAAAAAGAGAAGACAAAAAAGTTTTGCCATTTATTTTTTTATTTTTTAGTCCACTTGCAATTGGTTTTGTGTATCATTCAGGGTAGCAATCCGGTTTGATTTTGTCCACATCGATAAGCCAGTTATCTCAGCACCACTTATTGAATATGGTGTGAGGCATAAGGGTCAGATTTATTTTCCAATAAGGCCATCCAGTTGACCCAGCACCACTTCTTTAAAAGATTGCCCTTCTCCAGTGCTTTGCATAATCATTGCTATTATAAATCAAGTGTCCAAGTTTGTATGGGTCTGTTTCTAGGATCACATTCTCAAAACCAGGGATTAGGAATTGAAGATATCTTTTTGTGGATGTAATTTGATCCATAACAATAATCAAGGCCTTTTCATTATTCCAAACAGAAAATCTGTACTGGTTATCAATAACTCCCCATTCCTTCCTCCCTCTAGCCCCTTATAACTTGTGCTTTTTGTTTCTGTGAATTAATTTATACTAGATATTTTATATTTTCCAACAATAATTGTACTTCCTTTGTTTGGCATATTCCACTAACATAGTCAGTTCAAGATTGGTCCATGTTGTAGCATGTATCAAAATGCTATTCCTTTTTGTGGCTGAACAATATTCCACTGTACCTATATACCACATTTTGTTTATCCATTTATTTGTTGATAGACACTTGGGTTGTTTCATGTTTTAGCTATTAAGAATAATGCTGCTATCAATATCAGTGTATTACTCATCCAAGTTCCTATTTTCAATTTGTAGGAAATTTTCCTATAAGTAGAATCACTGGGTGTGCTGATTTGAAAGAATGTATGTACCCTAGAAAAGCCATGTTTTAATCCTAATCCCATTTTGTAAAGGCAGCCATTTCTTCTAATCCCTATTTAGTACTATATGTTTGAATCTGTAAGTAGATCATCTCCCTGGAGATGTGACTCAATCAAGAGTGGTTGTTAAGCTGGATTAGGTAGAGATGTGTCTCCACCCATTTGAATGGGTCTTGATTAGTTTACTGGAATCCTGTAAAAGAGGAAACATTTTGGAGAAAGCAAGAGATTCAGAGAGAGAGCAGAGAATGCTGCAGCACCACAAAGCAGAGAGTCCACCAGCCAGTGACCTTTGGAGATGAAAAAGGAAAACGCCTCCCAAGGAGTTTTATGAAACAGAAAGTCAGGAGAGAAAGCTAACAGATGATGCCGTGTTTGCCATGTGCCCTTCCAGCCAAGAGAGAAACCCCGACTCTGTTTGCCATTTGCCTTCTCAATTGAGAGAGAAACCCTGGACCTCATTGGCCTTCTTTGAACCAAGGTATCCCCTGGATGCCTCTCACTGGACATTTCTATAGGCTTGTTTTAATTGGGACATTATCTCGGCCTTAGAACTGTAAATTAGCAACTTATTAAATTCCCCTTTTAAAAAGCCATCCTGTTTCTGTTATATTACATTCTGTCAGCTAGCAAACTAGAACAGAGGAATGGGGTGCTGCTGCAGTTTGCAAATATCAAACATATTGGAATGGCTATTTAAATAGATAAGGGGAAGATTCTGGAGGAGTTGTGAGGAACTTGATAGAGAAGACCTAGAATACTTTGAAGAGACTGTTGGTAGAAACGTGGACTCTGAAAATACTTTTGATAAGGCCTTAGATAGAAATGAGGCATGCGTTATTGCAAATTGGAAGGAAGGTAAACCTTGTTTTAACATAGCAGATAATCTGGCAGAATTGACTTGTGTGGCCTTGGCTGGAAGGCAAAGTTTAAAAGTCATGAACTTGGATATTTAGCAGAAGAGATCTCCAAATTAAATGTAGAAAGTGCAGCCTGATTTCTCCTCACAGCTTATAGTGAGGTGCGACAGGGGAGAGATAAGGTGAAAGCTAAACTGTTGGGTACAAAGAAACCAGAAATTGAAGTTCTGGAGAATTCTGGGCTTCCCAGAAGGGAGACCCCAGAGAACAGTGTGCCACATGAGGACTTGACCAAATGTGGAACCAGTCAGCCATTTCAGAGAAAGCCAGGATTAAACATGGGGTAATCCAGGAAGGATTTGTCAAAACTCCTTATGTCTGATGGGCATGATCTAAGACTACTGCATAGAAAGCCAACAGGAGTATTGTGGGATCTGTATAAAGAGAACCACTGCCAGTTGGGACTGAGAGGGACAGAGAAGGGACACACTGGAGGAAAAATAGCTTCAAGAGGCAAAACCATGGAGGCCAGGGTCTGAAGTCAAGAAGCCTTGGACCGGCGGGCCGCGGTGGCTCAGCGGGCAAGAGTGCTTGCCTGCCGTGCCGGAGGACCCCGGTTCGATTCCCGGCCCCAGCCCATGTAAAAAAACAAACAAACAAACAAAATATAATAAAACAAGAAAATGTTTAAAAATGTTTCCCTTTCTTCCTCCCTTCCTTCCTTCCATCCTTCCTTCCTTCTCTGTCTTTCCTTCCTTCCTTTCCTCCCTAAAAAAAAAAAAAAAAAAGAAGCCTTGGACCAGGAAAGTGGGCCCACCCAAGCCCGTGGAGAGGATGAGTTTGCCCCAGTGGCAGAAGAAAAGCCTTCCACCTCGTTGCAGTGGAAGAGGTGTGCCACCTCAGCCTTGCAGAAGGTGAAGCACATTCCTTGGGGGTTGGGGAAAGCCTGGCTGCCACTATATGGAGGGGTTGAGTGTGTGCCCCAGAGATGGCAGAGAGCCCAGGTGCAGCCCCGATGCTTAGAGAGAGTGGAGCTGAGAAAAAGGTGGTATCCCCAATATCCCCCAAGGTTGCATTTGGAGGGAGGCAGGCCTCTGCATAGGCCCTTGAAAGAGTTGGACTACACTTTCTAAAGCCCCGAAGAAAAATGACTCTCAGACTTTGAAATCTAATGGAGTTCGCCCTGTGGGTTTTCGAAGCTGTATGGGTCCGGGGACCCCTGTGTTCCTTTCTCCCTGTGGAAATGGGTATATGTATTCCATGACTGTTCCTCCTTTGTATTTTGGCAGCAAATAACTTGTTTTTAGTTTTTAAAGGTCCAGAGCCAGAGGAGAACTTTGCCTTAGAGCAGAACATGCCTGCAACTAACTTTGATAGGAGTTCATACTGTTTCTAACTTTGTATTTCGTTTGTATTGCTACTGAAATGGTTTAAGCATTTCTGATATTGTGATGGAATGAATGTATTTTGTATACAGGACAAACATTTCTTTTTTAGGGTCCAGAAGGTAGAATGTGCTGGTTTGAAAGGATATATGTACCCTAGAAAAGCCATGTTTTAATCCTAATCCCATTTTGTAAAGGCAGCCATTTCTTCTAATCCCTATTCAGTACTGTATGTTTGAATCTGTAATTAGATCATCTCCCTGGAGATGTGACTCAATCAAGAGTGGTTGTTAAACTGGATTAGGTGGAGACGTGTCTCCACCCATTGAGGTGGGTCTTGATTAGTTTACTGGAATCCTACAAAAGAGGAAATATTTTGGAGAAAGCAAGAGATTCAGAGAGAGCAGAGAATGCTGCAGCACCACAAAGCAGAGAGTCCACCGGCCAGCAACCTTTGGAGATGAAGAAGGAAAATGCCTCCCAGGGAGATTCCTGAAACAGAAGCCAGAAAGAAAGCCAGCAGATGATGCCATGTTTGCCATGTGCCCTTCCAGCCAAGAGAAAAACCCTGACTGTGTTTGCCATGTGCCTTCTCATTTGAGAGAGAAACCCTTAACTTCATCAGCCTTCTTGAACCAAGGTGTCTTTCCCTGTATGCCTTTGACTGGACATTTCTATAGACTTGCTTTAATTGGGACATTTTCTCAGCCTTAGAACTGTAAACTAGCAAATTATTAAATTCCCCTTTTAAAAAGTCATTCTGTTTCTGGTATATTGCATTCCAGCAGCTAACAAACTAGAACCCTGGGTCATATGATAATTCTTTGTTTAATTTTTTGAGAAACTGCCAAATTGTTTTCTTCAATGGCTACGTTTTACATTCCCACCAACAATATACAAGTATTCCAATTTCTCCAAGTTCTCAACGCACTTGTTATTTTTATTTTTTGACTTTTAGTAAAAGTGATCCTTGTGGGTGTAAAGTGGTATCTTATTGTGGTTCTGATTTACATTCCTTTAATTGCTAATGATATTGAGCAGCTTTTCAGTGCTTATTGGCCATTTGTATATCTTCTTTGAAGAAATGCTTTTGAAGTCCTTTGCCCATTTATTAATGAGGTTGTTTGTCATTTTGTTGTTGAGTTGTAGAATTTTTTTATGTGTTATGGATGTGGATACTAGTCCTTATCAGATATATGATTTGCAAATATTATTTCCATTTTGTGAATTTTCTTTCCAATTTGATAATGTACTCTGTTGCCTATTAAAAATTAAATTAAATTTTTAAATTTTGTCAAAGTCCAATTTATCTAATTTTTCATTGTTGCTGGTGTTTTTAGTATCTTATTAAGAATCCGTTCCCAAATAAAGGCTCCAGAAGATTTTCCCCTATATTTTCTTTTAAGAGTTCTATGATTAAAACTAAATACAGCTTTTATATTTAGGTCCTTGATCCATATTGAGTTAATTTTTGTTTGGTTTGAAGTAGGAGTCCAGTTTCATTCTTTTGCATGTAGGTATCCAGTTTTTTCAGCACTATTTATTAAAGAGACTATTCGTCCCCCATTGAGTAGACTTGCTACATTTGTAAAATATCAATTGGCCATAGATTGTGGTTTATTTCTATGCTCTGAATTCTATTCCATTGGTCTCTATGTCTGTCTTTATGTGAGTATCACTCTGTTTTGACTACTGTAGCTTTGTAGTAAGTTTTGAAATCAGGTTGTTTGAGTCCTCCAACCTTGCTCTTTTCTTTCTTTTTTTTTTTTTCCCCTAAGATTGTTTTGGCAACTTGGGGTCCCTTGAAATTTTATATGTATTTGTGAATCAGCTCTTCCTTTCTACAAAAAGTGTAGCTGGAATTTTGATAGGGATTACATTGAATCTATAGATCATTTTGGCTAGTATTGACATCTTTACAATATTATGTCTTCCAGTCCATAAACATCTTTTGAGCATCTTTTCATGTACTTATTGGCCCCTGAATGTTCCAGTGTTCCAGTATTTCTATTTATTTATCTTCTTTAATTTCATTCAGTAATGTTTTATAATTTTGGCTGTACAAATCTTTCACATCCTTGGTCAATGTTATTCATAAGCGTTTTATTCTTTTAAATACTATTGTAAACAGAATTCTTTTCTTGATTTCCTTTTTGAATTGTTCATTGCTTGTATATAGAAACACAGCTGATTTTTACATCTTGATCTGATACCCCACAACATTGCTGAATTTGTTTATTTGCTCAAGTAGCATTTTTGCATATTGTTTAGGATTTTCTACATAAAGGATCATGTCATGTACAAATGAAGATAGTTTGGTCTTCTTTTCCAGTTTGGATGCTGTTTTGATTTGCTGAAGCTGCAGAATGCAATAGAACAAAAATGGGCTTGCTTTTATAATGGGGATTTATTAGTTTATAAATTGGCAGTTCTAAGGCCATAAAAATGTCCCAATTAAGGTATCAACAGAATGATATCTGGACTCTGAAGAAAGGCCTCCAGCAACTAGGACACCTCAGTCAACTGTAAAGGCACATGGCTGACATCTGCTGGTGCCTTGCTCCTGAGTTCCATTGCTCTCAAGTTCTACTTTCAGTGGCTTTGCCTCTGAGTATTTGTGCATCCTTACTTGCTTCTCTGGGGACACCTGTCTGAGCTTTCTGTGTCCTGTGAGTCTCCTCTTAGAATTTCCAGGATGTCTTCTCTCTCTGGGTTTCTCTTAAAGGATTCCAGTAAATGAATTAAGACCCACCTTGAATGAGTGGGGTCATAACTCTATGGAAACAATTTAATCAAAAGGTTCCACCCAACAATAGGTGTGCCTCCACAAGAATGGATTAGAAGAACATGCCTTTTCTGGGGTCCTTAACAGAGTCAAACCAGCACAGATGTTTTTGTTTTTGTTTTTTCTTACTTAATTGCTCTGACTAAAACCTCCAGTATAAGGTTAAATAGCAATGGTAAAAGCCAGTATCTTTTATCTTGTTCCTGATCTTGCAGGGACAGTTTTCAGTCTTTTATTATTGCGTTATGATATCTGTTTTTCATAGATGCTGTGCTTGTTTAAAAGGATGTATGCCCCCTAGAAAAGCCATGTTTTAATCAAAATCCCATTTCGTAAGGGTAGAATAATCCCTATTCAGTACTGTATGTTTGAAACTGTAATCAGATCATCTCCCTGGATGATGTGATTTAGTCGAGTACTTGTTAAGTTGGATTTGGTGATGACATGTCTCCACCCATTTGGATGGGTCTTGATTGGTTTATTGGAGACCTATAAAAGAGGAAACATTTTGGAGAATGGACATTCAGAGAGAGCAGAACAGAACGACATAGCCACCAGAAGCAGAGTCCACCAGCCAGCGACCTTTAGAGATGAAGAAGGAAAATGTCTCCCAGGGAGCTTCATGAAACAGGAAGCAAGGAGAAGAAGCTAACAGATGACACCATGTTTGCCATGTGCCCTTCCAGATGAGAGAAAAACTGTGACTGTGTTTGCCATGTGCCTTCTCATTTGAAAGAGAAACCCTGAACTTCATCAGCCTTGTTGAACCAAGGTATCTTTCCCTGGATGCCTTAGATTGGACATTTCTATAGATTTGTGATTGGGACATTTTCTCAGCCTTAGAACAGTAAACTAACAGTGATTCCCTATATTATGTTTAGGAAGTTCCCTTCTATTCCTAGTTTTCTGAGTGTTTTTATCAAGAAAGCATGCTACATTTTGTCAAGTGCCTTTTCTGTGTCAAATTGTGATTATGATCCTGAGGGTTTTTTCCATTGTCATATTAATATGGTTATTACATTGATTTTCTTATGTTGGACCACACTTGAATTCCTGACAAAAAAAAGCCACTTGGTCATGGTGTATAATCCATGTGCTTTTTTGTTGGATTCTGTATGCTAGTATTTTGTTGAATGGTATTTACATCTGTATTCAAAAGGGATATTGTTGTGGTAGTTAGGTTCAGTTGTCAACTTGGCCAGGTGACGATGCCTAGTTCTGTTGCTGTGGCCTTGAATCATTAGCATATGGAACTCATCTATGACTGATTATACACCTGCAGTCGGCTGAGGGGCATACCTTCCCAAATGAGTGATGTTTAATTTAATTTACTGGAGGCTTAAAAGAGAGAGCTCAATGCAACTCAGCCCAGATGTTTGTAGGTGTAGAAAGGAATCACCTCAGCTGAAGCTATTGGAACCTGGAAGCCAGAAGGGAAGGCCAGCTGACGTTACCCTGTACCTTCCCATGTAACAGAGAACCTCAGGTGAAAGTTAGCTGGTTTCCTCTGAAGAACTATAAGTTTTTAACTAAATACATCCCCTTTTATTAAAAGCTAATCCATCTCTGATGTGTTACATTCTGGCCGCTTTAGCAGACTAAAACATTAGTCTATGATCTTTTCTTCTGTTGTCTCTATCATTATCAGACTTTGATATTGTATAAAGCTGGTCTCATATAAAGAGTTGTAAAATATTCCCTCCTTTTCACTTTTTTTGGAAGAGTTTGAATAGGGTTGGTGTAAATTCTTCTTTGGTTGTTGGCTAGAATTCTTTAATTATGCTATCTGATCCTTGCCTTTCCTTTTTGGAAAGTTTTTTATTAATGATTCAATCTTTTTACTTGTAAGTGTTAAGATTTTGTATTTATTTTTTAGTCAGGTAAATTTTGTTTCTAAGAATTTGTCCATTTCATCTAGGTTATCTAATTTGTTGGTGTACAGTTGTTCATAACATTCTTCTATAAGGTTAGTGGGAATGTCCCCCTTTCATTTATGATTTTAATCATTTGCATCTTCTTTTTATTTTTTTATTTTTTATTTTTGCCAGTCTAACTAAAGTTGCATCAGTTTTACTGATCTTTTCAAAGAACCAGCCTTTGGTTTTGTTGATTCTCACTGGCTTTTCTATTCTCTATTTCACTTATCTCCTCTTTAATCTTTTTTTACTTCCTTCTTTCTGCTCACTTTTGGATTACTTTGTGCCCCTTCTTCTAGTTACACAAGGTGGGAAGTTAGGTTATTGTTTTGAGACCTTTCTTCTCTTATAATGTAGGCATTTACAGCCATAAATTTCTATCTGTAGAATTGGAATCCTTTGTTATATCCTATGAGTTTGGGTATGTTGTGTTTTTGTTTTCATTTATCTGTGTGTACTTGGTAATTTCCCTTGTGATTTCTTCTTGATCCACTGGTTAAGAGTAGATTATTTAATTTCCACATATTTTGGAATTTTCCAATTTTCCTTCTGTTATTGATTTACAACTTCATTCCATTTGGTCCAGAGAAGATATGTTGCATGATTTTAATCTTTTTAATTTACTGGGACTGTTTTGTGGCTTTATATATAGTATATCCTGGAGAATAATCCGTGTGCACTTGAGAGGAGTGTGTATTCTGCTGTTCTTGAGCCAAGTGTATGATATAAATCTGTTAGGTCTAGTTGGCCTAGTATTTAAAAACTCCTTAATTAAATCGTCTATTCCATAGATGATATTCTGACTAAACATCCTCTTGATTATTGAAAATGGTGTATGGACATATCCTCTTATCTGTGTAAAAAATCTGTTTCTCCCTTCAGTTCTGTCATGCTTATTTCATATATTAAACTTTAGGGTCATGTATTGGTGTATATATGTTGTGTTATTTTTCTTGATGAATTGACCTTTCCATCAATACATATGTCCTTCTTTATCTCTTGTAAATTTTTTTACTTGAATTCCATATTATATTACTATAACCATCCTAGCTCTCTTTTGGATATTATTTTCAAGGAATATTTTTTCAGTGCTTTCACTTTCAGCCTATTTGTATCTTTGATTTTAGATTAACCTCTTCTAGACAAAATATGGTTGAGTCATGTTTTCTATCCATTCTACGAATCTCTGCCATTTGGAGAGTTTAATATATATACATTTAAAGTAGCTTACTGATATTGAAGGACCTACTTCTGTCATTTTGCTATTTTGTCTTTGTAAATCTTGTGTCTTTTCTGACCTTTCTTCTGTTAATGCCTACTTTCATATTTATTTGTTCTTTATATATGTATATAAAAGATATATATATCTTATATATATATATAAATTTATATAAATAAATTTATATAATAAATATATTTATAATATATATAAAACTTACATATGTTATATATAAATATATATACCATTTTGCATCCCTTTCTTTCTGAATTTTGCATTTACCATGGGGTTGAAATTTCACTTCCTAAATCTATGAAAGTTATATTTGATTTTATACAAGCTTATCTCCAATAACATATACATATACTGTTCTATACCCCCTCTGTTCTTCACATTTTTTTGTACTTGTTTTACATTATATGTTTGTATATCATATATCGTACAAAGGACTCTGCATTGGGAATACTAGACGTCACTGTGCCAAGCCAGAGATGGGGTGGTAGATTTAGGGGTAATAAAAGTACTGTAAGGTTTTCCTGCCATTTTTATTTTTAAGTTGCCTTTTTCTTGATTCAGCATTGCCATGTGTCTGTAAGCCTTTGACTGTTTTTCAGGGTTCTGAGATATTGGTTCTACCAATTTTTGTTTTTCATTGTTTCTGTGTGGAGCACAGTATTTTATAGATGTTTACTCCACCATCTTGTTAATGTTAATCCCTGCAGGTTTTTTATAGATATTTTTCACTAGGTTAAGAAAGTTCCCATCTATTTGTACTTATGGTGGGGGCTTTGATCACAAATTTTTTCATTTCTAAAACGCTTTTTTCTGTATTTCCTTTAGGCTTTACTATGATTGGTTACATTTGTTGATTTTCTATTAATCCAACTGTTTTAGTTTGCTAAAGCTACCAGAATACAATATAGCAGAAATGGATTGGCTTTCACAAAGGGGATTTATTAAGTTACAAATTACACTAATTAGCGATGGAAATGTCCAAAATAGGGCATCAACAAGAGGATACCTTCACTTAAGAAAGACCCATCTCTCTGGGGTTTCTCTGTCATATGGGAAGTCACGTGGTGATGTCTGCTGGCCCTTCTCTCCTGGGTTGGTTTTTAAAATTGCTCCCTCAGCTTCTGTGGGTTCTTCTGGCCTCTCCTAGTGCATTTTCATCTCTGTTCTCTGTATCGGATATGAGATCTCTCTGTTCTCTTTTATTTTATTCATAGAGGGCTTCAGAAAGCAAATTAATATCCACCTTGAATTGTATAGATCTCATCTCCATGAAAACAGTTTAATCAAAAGGTCCCACCCACAACAGGTCTGACCCCAAAAGACTGGATTAGAAGAGCATGACTTTTCTGGGGTACATAACAGTTTCAAACCAGCACACCAATCTTTCATTTTTTTTCCAAGAATTAACAACTGGTCATGGTGTGTGTGTGTGAGAGAGAGAGCTTATACATTGGTAGCAGTTTCCTATTATTTTGTTAAGGGGTTTTGCTACAGTTTCAGTAAGATTAAAGTATAACTTTCTATTCTTATAGTCCCCATTCAGTTTAGGATCCCCGTCTTGAAAAATAAGTTGAGAACTTTCTCAGGGTTAATACTTTTGTTCACTTACACTCGGGAATAGTTTTTATATACTACAGAATAGTTGTATTACATTGAGATTAGAATGTTTAATAGATCTTGCATGTTAGTTTTGTGTGTATGTGAAGAGATTTGTGACTTTACTGATAGAATTTATTTGTTCTAGGATTATTTGTTTTTTCTTGAGTTTTAGTAAATTATATTTATCTAGAAAAGTATAATTTCAAGTTTGCATTAAGTTGTACATAGTATCCTGTCTTTTGAAATCTCTGCTGTTTTTTAGTTTATGTCCCATTTTAAATTTCCTCTGATGGATATTTAGGCTTTTTCTCATTTAATGTTGCTAGAAGTTAGTTTGTTTTATTAATTTTTTTGAAGAACTTTTATTTTTCTTGATCCTCTCATATTTTAAAATTTCATTAATTTATGTGTTGTTGCCTTAGGCTTTGAGTTATTGTTCTAAATTGCTTAGCTCTTTGAGTTATTGTTCTAAATTGCTTAGCTCTTTAATTTTAGCCTTCCATGTAGGACTATATATATTCCTCTAAGTATTACTTGATCTGCATCCCATAAGTGTTGATATGTATTTATTGTTTTTTTTTCATCCTTTCCTCGTTTATCTATTGAGGTTCAGTTATTTTTCTTAAATATTTGAATAAGTAAGAGAAGAAATTATCAAGATCCATTCACTTAAAAAACATTTATTTGAACATAGAAATTTTCATTACATCTGGTCTCATTGGATATAAATGGTTATGATTATATCCTTTTAAGAGCTTCTAGTCTAATTGTGATGTGTAGAGGAAAAAATACTTCAGCTTTAATACTAAAAGTTTATGTATAGTTTGCAAATTAAATAAAAGCTAGAAGTTGAACGTTTCTAAGATTTTAAAGAAATTCAGTAGAATTTCCCTGACTTAAAAACCAAAAACCAAGAAAAATTGAATATCCTTATCATGGTGAACATATATATATGTAGCACTAAGTAATGCCAGAAGGAATGTTTTGATAACACACTGTTTTTCCTAGGTGTGAGGATGCCTTAAGAAAAAATAAGAGCTTAATTGGACCAGATCAAAAGGAATATCAAAGGGAACTGGAGAGAAACTATCATCGCCTTAAAGAGGCCTTACAGCCTCTGATAAACAGAAAGATCCCTCAGTTATATAAAACAGTATTGCCTGTCACCTGCCACAGGTATGCTTATTTTTCTATTATTTTGGAGATCTTTTAAAACATGAAATCTGCTAAAGTTGTTTTAGTAGTTAATTAGTATTTTCTTGTAACCTTTTTTATTACATAGATTCAGTTCCATGTTCCTTTAAACCTAATAAGTTCTGTTTGTAAAAGCTTTCCTCACCCATATGTTAATCAGCCTACAAGGTAAAAGTTCTGTCATTAATTTGAGAATCATAATGTTGTGTTAAGCACTCATACTAACTAAGATGTAATACATAATAAGTCTAGACTCCTAAAACCCTTTTAATGTCCTGTCACACTTTTTGTAGTTTTGTGGGAGAATTTACTAGAATGTATTGGGATGAATGCCAAGCATTCATTTCCCTAGTCATGACAGTAACATATATAGTATATTCCTCTAGAATTGTTTTGAAGCAGCCATCCCAGTATCGAGAAGACTTTAGTATTTTTCCTCCACTTTCTAAGTGTGACAAATTAAATCAGAAACTGAAATAACTAGGAACTATCTGCAATTAAATCCTACTTCAACTTAAGCAGGTAATTCAATCCAATTTTTAGATTTCTCATCTGTATAATAAGATGATAGTACTTACCTTGAAGGGGTTGTTATGGTTACAGATGTAAAGTTCTTAGGACAGTACCTAACATTTAACACCTGAATTCTGGAAAGGGCATGGTAGCTGCTAAATTAAACTGCCATTTTATTGCATTTTGAAATCCAAATATACATAAAACTATCACATTATTTTGGCACTAATATTTTACCACTCTTTTCTTTGAATTAATAAGAGTAAAGCTGTTAACTTGAAAGGCCTTTTGATTTTATTTACATGAAAACAGGATGTTGCTACATGGTTATATATACTGCAGAGTAAAGTTAATTTGGCTATTTATTCCTTTAGGAAGTGTCCTAATATTTACCTCTAGATACCTGAAAATAGCATTTATTCACATATTCATTAAAAGAAATGTTTAAGCATTAAGTGCCTGCTTTATGCCAGGCTGTATGATAGGTGAGGATTAATGTAAATGAACAAGAAAGATATGGTCCCTGCTATCACCAAACTCAAAGTCTAGTGGGAAGACACACACGAACATGGAGTTATATAAGTACTATAGTGCTAAAAATAGAGTGCTAATGGAATACATAGATGGGGAGGAACACCTAAACCCAGGTCGGGGTATCTGGAGTCTCCTTGTAGGAAATGAGATTTGATACTTGATGGATGTCTCAGGGTGGAGATAGAGGCTGGGGAAGGAAAACAGGGATTGGGTGAGTAGCTATTCTTGATAAAAGAAAATGATGGTGGGGGGAGGTGAATTTTAGTAGAAAATTGGCTTAACTTACTTTTTAAATTGACCTTTTGCCTTTACTGACTGTGATTAGTGCTTATTTCATTTATCAGAAGCTTCTGAGTTAAAAAATAATAATAATAAGCAGTATTTAGGGAGTGCAGTTGAAATACAGTTTCAACTGACATAAAAAATCTCTGTAAGTGAACTTCCTCATTATTGCCCATATTTAATTGAGAGGGTACTAGGATTTAAATTTGGCAATGAACTTTCTTAGTCTGCCTCATTAGTGAGACGTGATCAATTTCAAGTTCTTATTTCCCATGTTGCTTCGGTTCTCTCTGAGTCTCTCCCTCACCCTCAAAGCTTTTTATTTTTAACACAAGGGAAGCTTAAGTTAGAGGTATGTTAAATCTGAAAGAAGTAATGTGTGCTGCCTACAGGGTATCATTCATCTCACCAGAGATCCCTCAGGAAGTTAGTTTCTGCCAGTAATCAATGCCTTCCTTGCTTGTTATCATGGTTCCTACAATGGTAAGCCAATTTGGCTCAACAGCCAGCTGCCTTCCATGTTTTCAACAGGGAGAATTTAGATCACCTTCCTGTACAGGAACAGAGGGACACCAGGGGGATTATTTTAGACCTTCTCTCTGCCAAACCCTTTTGCTTCCACCACCCTATACTGACAGGAGACACTCTAGAAGGTAGTTTCCTCTCAGAATTCTCAATGAGAAGCAACACTTTTTATTTTCCTTTCATTCTTTTTTTAGAATTTCTGCCTTCTTCCTGCTTCCACTCCCCTGTCCCAAACTTTACCCTCACCCCATGGTCAGACATCCATGAGGTAGCCAGGCATTAGTTTCCTAATCCTAGTCTCATTTCCTTTAGATCTCTCCACCTCCTCTCAGTTGAAAAACTGTATGCTTCCTAGCTGAGCTACTTTCCCTTATACTATCCATGTCCTGTGTTTTACCTTCCTCTTTGATCTATTTTATGAACAGTTCTCCAAGCTTAAAATTCTTAGTATGTGCAGGGAACTTTCTGGAATTTAGAAACTAGGATTGCTTACTTACCCTTGGGACCAAAAGAGTTTCCAGATTCAAAGCTAAACATGATCTCTTTATACCCAGCCTTCTCTCCTTTACTGGAAATATCAAATTCTCATGACTTAAACTTAATGAAGAGTAAGCAAAAGAAACCAGTTTAAGAATAAAAGGAAAATACATTGAGGCATTTCAAAAATAGTCCCTTTACCATTAAGTTCTAAAAATATAGAAAATAAAATTTCCTTAGAGGAATTTGAATTGAATTTTTTATTTTGCTGATTTACAAAATTTGAAATATTATCTTAACAGTAGATTTATAAGTATTAAGAGTGCAGAAAGGGGATGGGCCACGGTGGCTCAGTGGCAGAATTCTCGCCTGCCATGCCAGAGACCCTGGTTCGTTTCCTGGTGCCTGCCCATGCCAAAAAAAAAAAAAAAAAGAGTGCAGAAAGGACCTGCAACCAAAAAGTTTGAGAATCACTGGTTTAAGACTGGGTTTGAAAAAGTTATTTTAAAGAAGCCACCTATACTTTGTCATTTAATAGCCTCAAATAAATCTTTGCCTGAACTTCCCCCCATTATCTTAGTTCCTTGTCTTATTCACCACAGCATCTGCACCTATTAATTCATAAACGATCAGTGGACTTGGCAAAGTGTTTTTTTTTTATTTTTTGTCACAGAGACATCAACAAACGAGAAGTACATGGCAAAATATGTAGGATAAGCATCTAAAATGCGAGTTAGTTGTTAGTGGTGACAGCTCTGGCAGAAAAGCATCTAAAACATTTTAAAGGATTATGTGAAAATTGTTTACTTATATATTTATTTTTTCTCCAGAGATTCCTTCAGTCGAATGAGCCTTCGCAAAATGGATCTCTAAAATAAAAGCACTTGCTTTATTCATTTGAAAAGAGCCATGTATTCAACACCGAGTGTGAAAAGAAGAGCTACTGAAAAAATAAGACTTGGGAATTAATTCTGGAAGTTATAACACTAATTTGCTCATTGAAGAATGCAATGACCAAAAGATCAGATTGCTAAATGTAGACTGTTAAGTTTTTTGAGAATCATGGCTATGGTTTCCAATGTTCTGGTAATATGCTGTTGTCTTTTTTAAAGACATTTTAATGACTCAAAGGTACACTTTACATTTACCATTATTTATAGTATAGCTGTTAAATTTATTTACTGTAAGTTCATATTTTTTAATTTATATTACCATTTATAGATTCATTTTAGAAACATTTTAAATGTAGTAATGCTTATTTTAAAGGTACTATTAAATGTGACTGTTTACACTAATTCTCCTGAGTGGGACTTAAAGAATTTTTCCTTATTGACAGAGGTAGAGATTATATTGGAGTTGATTACGTTGATTACAAGAACTAGTTCCAAAGCTAGCAAAATGAAAATCAAGATAGTCACTTTATGAGCCCATAGAAGAGCCCCAAAATAAATGAAAGTAAATTGATGAATTTGTATATAGATATCAGTAACTGGTTTGTGAAGTCGTATACCTGGGTTTCTATTTTCAATAAAGAAACCCCACCCCACCCCCACAAATTGAGAATTGCAGCTACAACATCACCTGATAAAACTTGTTTGTGGTGATTAAATATGGGAATAGCTAATCCCAGTCTGGAATAGCTAACACCAGTGACAACAGCCTGCCTGATTTTTTACTTTCAATCTGGTACAAGTGATACTAAAATGATCCATTTCAAATTAAACCAGTCATCATCAGTTTTTAATAATCTAAATTAGTAATAAGAAATCCAATTTAAAGCTGTATTACATCAACATAAAGGTAATACTGAGATCCAGATTATCTTAATCTCAGTGGAATGAGAAGTCACATACTTATTGACACTTGGTCAGACTTTACAAACATGTAAAAAGTAACTTTAATCAGAATTAAGAATTAATGCATTTAAAATTATGACTTTGTTTTATGAAAAACTAATGCAGAGGGTTGCACAGGTAGTTAAGTGGTTAGAATGCCTGCCTTTAATGAGGGAGACCCGGGTTCAATTCCCAGACCATGCACCCAAAAAAAATAAGAAACAATGCAGAAAAAGATTTGAGAAATACATTTCAATTACCTGATAAGTTTTTTCAAGACAATACACATTTTGATTTCTGGTAGTATTTTGAACAGTGTTTTGTTTTTTTAACATACTATTGTGCTTATAGAATAAATCATGTAGAGTCTGTCCCTTTGACCTACTGACCAAGGTTACTTGATTCACTTAACAAGAACTGATCAAATAGTGCCTTCATTCTGTGATTGATAAAAGATTTTTAAAATGTCTTAATTCTCCCAACAGCATCGGTAACAGTTGATTTTTACCCCTCTTCCTATTTGTATTACCTTTACAATAGGCAATCATGTCTCAGATTCCTCATAGCTACATCAGTTCAAAGACTGTGAATCATAAAGGTTTTGAGGATGAGTTATAAAATGGTGGGCCAAAAGAGCTATCTGCTGAGGAGTCAGAAGGGTGCATAACCTCCAAAATCTATTTGGAAAAAAAGGATCTAAATGGACAGGAAAGGCAAGGAGTCAAGAATAGAAACTGATTTTAAAAAGTGGTATCTAGGTACTTTCCACTTCTCCTTTGTAGGTGGGGGTTAGGAGACAGCTACAAGGGAGAATATTAAATAGCCCATAGGTGACTCCTTATTCATTAGGTTACATTTATCTAAGAGGCTGGATCGTTTTGCATAAGCATCAGTGACAATACCAAGTACTTTTAAGATTTATATAAATGATTTAATTATCACACAATACTAAGTATTTTATTTTGAGTCAAAAAAGCCTTCCTCTTCCTCAAAATAAAAACATTGGCATACTTTCTAACTTCTCATGTATTTCAGTTTTCTTAAAATGCAAAATTTCTCACATCAGGTCTGTTTACACTAGTGGTTCTCTTATCTTTTAAATATTATATAGGTCCAGGTTCTATTCTAGACCTACTCCGTCAGAAGCCTATATGGGTAGTACTCAGGGCTGTTTCTTGATTTTGAAAGCTCCATTAATAATTCTGAATGTAGAATGGATAAGATAGTAAGACTTTATTATCACACCATCTTGTGGATGAATGATGAGACATTATGTAACCATGTACTAATTAATTTATTAGTTCCAAGGCATTGATAATTGTTGAAAGGGTATAACAGTGTTATTCTAATAGCTTTTACATATTTAGTCTTTTATAAGAAATACTCTTAGTACCAACAATTTATTTCACAAGTTGTAAGATAATTGGTCATTTACCAATTTAGTGTACTATATTTATAATAAAAATCTAACCAAGTTTTTATGTGTCCCCAAACATTAAGTTCTCCTAGTTTGGATTCCATAAAGTTAGATGTCTATTTTAAAGGTCAACCAAGATGCGACAATTTTTATTGTAAACTTTTAAGATGACAACTTGGATGGACCAAGCACAAATCCTATTTGAAAAAATCACCTCCACTGTCAGAAAGTAGCAAGCATTATTAAAGGTAATTGTGCATGTTTATTTTCTATCTGTATATACAGACACACATATACTTTGTATACATATTAAACAGTTCAAATTTTATTGACCTCCCAAGTTTTTAAAAAGTTAAATTTAAGGTCAGAACTCTAAGTTTGATATATTATATACAGATCGTGCAGAATATGACTATGAAGAGATACAAATTAGTTCATGCCCCAAAAGATTAGTTTACTAGAGTACAGAATCATCTTCATAAATACATATAAAATTCTTCTAAAGAAAGGAAGGGACTGTCCAGATTTTCTGAGACACTTTCAAGTGTTTCAAGGCACAAACTAAACACATTGTGAATACACACAACTAGACTCTTTATGCCTCTGATACAGCCCATTCACATCTGTGTTATAAAAAACTAAATGTACTGAATGAGATTCTGCTTCTTAGCTGAAAAACCACAGGACCTATAAACATGTGGATAATTAATTACTCCAAAATATGGAGAATACAAATACAATCACTTTATTTTAAAAAGCAAACACAAAAAGATAGGTGTAAATTCAAAAGTGTTTAAATGCTTCTGTTTTGAATAATTCGTTTAAGTATCTATACAAGTTTGTTCCCAGAAGCTAATGCATTACTAGTCTCTAGTTAAGGAAAGTGAATTCTAAAAATTAACATGGTTTCCAGTAATTCAAATTTCACTATTTATTTAAAAACCTAGAGAGACCAATAATTCCAGTAGCTTCCAAAGATAAGCCAAAGACTCTTTGCTGTAATTACATTTACCAATGTTTGTCCAGGTCTGTTTTATATATACAGAAGGAAAATACACTCATTCTATAATTTCTTATAAAATAACAAGTACGGAGTAGATGTAGGAGATGTAGAAGGGGAAAGAGAATTCAAAAAGTCCTTCTCTTCAGTAACTTTCACTTCAGAATCATCAAAAAGCAACCACTTCCCTTCATACTCTTTTAAGCTTTGCACTACATATGAAATTTTGTTCTCAAATCCAGTAATATTAATGCCTGTTTGGTTAATGGATTCCTTGTTTCTATCAGATTCATGGATCCCATTAGTACTGTTAGTCTCAGAATTTCTATTTTCAGCAAATACTGTACTAGCAACCTTATCAGGATTAGATGTTTTGTTGTATAGCTCATAATCTGCCTTGCTCTTTTGTCCTCCAAGAAGTCCAATAGCTTCTATATTTTTTTTGTTCAAAACTTTACTTGGCTGTGTATTTCCACTGACTCTAATTGACACTTCTTCATCGTCATAATTTTCAGCCACTCCTCTTGCTTCCTCCTCATTCAATGGCTCAGGCTTACCTATTTCACACATTTGGTCAACCACAAAATTTCCCTTATCTAGTTCTAAACTGTTAAGATCAGTGACTTTAACAGAAGCAGTGTAATGTCCACTACTAATTGTAATGCCACTGTGCATCACAACTGCAAATAATCCATAGCTGTCATTGGTTGGTTTCGTGCTCCATTCTTCTAGTGACAATTTCAGGGGTGTCAATAAAGGAGTGTTGATCTTGGAAAGTCCACCACCAAAACAATCAAACCTTTGGAATGAAAAAAAAAAAGTTTTTTTTTTCCTGGAGTTCCATTTTTAAATACAAAGTTTTATACCCATTGTTGAAGTCAACAAGTCTGGATGAATATTTATTTTTACTGCTTATATAAATAAACAAAACAAAAAACAAGACCTCCATTTTGTGTAATATTTGGGTGTTTCTGTAGAAGGTATATGGCATTTTCCCCATTATTCTCTTTACCTAATTTTTTAAAATAAGAAAATAACAAATGGCATTTTAAAAAATACACTGAACTATAAGAAAATCCAGTGTTTTTGTTACATTTCACATTTAGTAAGTCATTTTAAGGTGAAGTATTCTCTACCAAAATTTGGAAATAAAAATAAATAATATTAAACAAAAAAAAGTCCACTGGATAAAGAGAAGGTTATATTGGAAAGTCTTGTGGTAATTTCCACAAGTCATTAAAATACATCAGAAAAAAAATCTATAATGATACTATTTATACATGCCAAAAAGTCAGATGATCCAAAAAAGAATTTGCATTTTTTATAATTTAGCATTTTTAAAATATCTTTAAGACATTTAAATTCTTAACTATAGAAAAAAATTTCTTAAATTGTTCAAAGACTACTTGGATTCGTGGTTTATCTTAAAACTAATTTTAAAAGAACTTTGCCTTTTCTTCCTGAAAAAACACACACAAAAAAAAACACTTAACAGGGCGGTGTGAAGGTGGCTCAGTGGCAGAATTCTCACCTGCCATGCCAGAGACCTGGGTTCAAGACCTGGGTTCAATTCCCGGTACCTGCCCATATAAAAAAAACTCAGCATATAAAAAATTTGTTCCTGGCTTTAGTTAGTTGTGCTAAAACTGAATTCTGCTAAGAAGAACAAAAATAAGAAAAGTAAAGAATTCACACTTAACAGAAAATCTTTAAAAGGGAAACTCTTAATAACAGAACAAAACTTTTCTAAGGCAATCTTTACAGTGTACATTTCAGTACTTTACATTTCTGCTATTAAAGTACTTTGATCAAAACTTCCCTATTATATAGCAGCTCATTTTCTTCATATAGCTTAATTTACAATACTCACTCCAAGCCACTAGCAGCAAAGCACTTCAAATGAATGGTTATAACTTCAGGCATTTTATCAAACAATAGACTTCGCTCAGCTTCAGTATAATGATGGCAATTTTCACAGAAATATTTATCCTCTCCTACAATCCTCTCCACTGAAGCAAATTGTGAAATTGCCCATCTCAGTGTCTTCATTTCCGTTTTTGGCTCTGGAGAAACTATAAAAGAGAACGAATGAATGTATCTCAGACATTCAAAAATTATTAAGTCCCATGTTCAAAATTAGCATTAATAAATTTCAGTTGATTAACTCATTCCCAAATAAGAACTAAGATATTTTTACTTTTCAGTTTCAGAAACTGCAATCATAAACTCATCCTCAACAGGGTACATTATCTTTTAAATATTTACATTTGGTCAAACAATAAATATTTGTGAAAAGGACAGCATTATCTGATAAGATAGACCTATTCTATAGCTCAGCCTAAAATATTAATTTATAATAAATACCCAATTTTCAGTATCTGAATAGGTAAATCAGTCTCATGATTATTTCCCATGACCTTTCCATACTTTTAACTTTATTGCACTAGACACTACAGTGGCTCAAATGTTTACTGTGATAATTATGATGAAAGGGATTGCTCATGATAAATAATTATAGTTGCATCTTACGATAATTAAACTTGAAAGTATTTTGAAGATTTTTAGTTAAAAGCCATTTAGAAGAGTCAAGAGTAGCCTACTCTGGAGGCTACTCTTATGCAAGCTTCTGCTAGATATTGCTACTTATCAGTTTGCCAAACCCCAACCAAAACCATTCCTGCCAACCATAAAGAACACCTAGAGCTCTATCTGAGATTCTACAAACATTCCATGCACTATGATTACTTTCCAGAAACCTACAACCTCCAGATGGATTCCTAGGCCAGATAAGTCTTGAAACCCAGAGGGGAAGCCTCTCCAGAACATCAACTAGTTCCATCCCCAAATCCCATATTATCAACAGCCCTTTTTCCAATATAAAAAAAATTAGAATGGGCATAGCCCCAACAGCCCTAAAGATTGGGAGAAAAATCAAAGGAGAACATGGAATTATAACAGAGAAGATAGGACTTAACAAAGAAATATGGCTGCTAAATCATTACATTGATATTTTAGTCTCCAGTGTCTTGGAGCACCTAGAAGGAAAAACTGTTGAACTGAAACCCATGCTAAACTCTGAAATCTGTTCTATAACTAATTGTTGTGGTGGGTGCTTTGAAATTTGCTTTTTTGTACATATTTTTTACAAAAAAAAAAAAAAAGAATAGGGCTGGGGGGAAGCTATTTAGAGGGTTAGTTAAATAACTTTTTCAGAAGGCTTTAAAAAAGGGGGGGGAAATAGATTATACAAGAAAGGCAAGCAAAAAGAAGCCACTTACTAAATCAAGGGACAACAAATGAAGATGGAGTATCACTATTAGAAAAAAGTTAACAAAAACGATCTCAGCAACTCTAAAATATTTGGGTCCCCAAAAGTTATTAACTTATTAAAGCATTTCATTTTTCTATTTTAACACCCCATATCAAAAGATGCTGTATTTCTCCAATGATAACTATTAACAAATAAAGCGATATAAAGGAAAAATTTTATTAGACCGAGAGCGTTGAAAGCCAGCTCTTTTCTCCCTAATTATAAGCTTACATTAGATGGTATATTGTCAAAGAATAATAGCTATTCCAAGGTCCATACAATTTTGCTTACTTTCAGAACTCTCCTCTACTTTGGAAAGCTCATCTTCTTGTACTGGTACACTGATGTCCTGAAAATCTTCTCTTCTTTCTGTTAAACTTTCACATTCCAAGCAACGAGTTCTTAATACCAGCTGACCTTGAAATAATTTCTCCACTAATTCAAAACCAATTTGCTCCACACCTAGAAAAGAATAGTAAAAATATTCCTCTATACTAATGAACTTTTCAGCATGATCCAAGTCACTAATAGTCCATTTAAATAAATTATATCATCAATAAAACCCCATTTCATATATCAGCTTACTTACTGGGATTAAGAAATGCCTTATTTGTAGAAGGTAAAGTACCTGGAGAGATGAGTTTTGAGTATGAATTACTATCTTCTCTAAAGAGAAGTCAAAATCGTATCTTCCTAATCCCCTTTTCCAAAGACAGCCCCATAGAATTAACTCCAGGATCAGAATAATACTTTTGTAAAACCACAACTACATTTATCAATACTAAACATTTCCCCTGAGATCTAAAATATGGACAAATCTTGGTGGAAATTTAGTCCACCAAGTAAGACATAACTACTTCATTTGCTAACAATTATTAAATGCAATTACTTTCATGACTTTATGTCAAATACTGTTTTGGTAAGAGGGCAAAATATAATCTTTGTCCATTAAAACATTTACCAACCCTAGCTTATAAAACAAAAATTATCATTACTCTGTCCTTGAGATTAATGAGATTTTATAGAACACATCTAAGTATAAAACTTAAAACACAAGTCACATTTAGCATTAAATTTTTCTTTTAAATAGCAAAAACTTTAGCCATATAGATTGTATTTTACATGTGTCTAATGAGAGAAAATGCCAATTCTACAATTGTTAATCATCCTATATATCCATTCCCAAGAATAAATTATACTGACCTTTGTTTATAGGCTTAACTTCATTAACATTAATGGGTTTAACATTATTCCTTGGAGACTCAAGTCCACAACCATTAACATTTACAGTGTTACCATTTTCACACTTCCCCAAGTCCTCTTCAAAATCATATTCATTTTCTTTAGACTGTCCTTTAGCTCCTTGGCTTGTTGTTATTTTTCCCAGACTACAAAATTTAGAAAGAATGCTGGGCTGCTTAGTTGCAGACTTTAACCAATTTATTTTGACCCTTGATTTCTTTTGTGAGTGCCTTGCACTCTCATTTTCAGAACCATACTTGGGGATTATTTTAGGAGGAATCTCTAACATATCACCGGTAGCTTTTCTTTTTGATCTAGTTTGTCTCTGGTTCTCTTCCAATGACTGATGTTCCTTGGATACTTTAGCTTTTTTCTTCATGTTACCAAATTCAGTGTCACTTTTTCTTTTTCCATTTCCTTTTTGGAGTTTTTCTTTATAATCTTCAAAATGCCTCATATTGTCAATTTCTCTGCTGTTAATACCACTCATTTCTTCTTTCTGATTAGGGTTTTCTTCTACTTTAGTAGATAATTCTGCCACATTTTTTACTTCTTCATTTTTTAAGAGTTGGCATGTTTCTTGAATATTTCCCAAAATACACTGTAATACTTCTTGTGCATCATGCTGTAGATATCCTTCATACATAGGGTTGAGTTCCCTGTAATAAAAATGTTCATCTCATCTACTGTAGTTTAGAAGATATAATACATAAAAGAAAACCTTTCTATATCACTTACAGAGACATCATAAGTAAATTCATTAAAAAACCCCAAAACATTAATTCAGCTACAAATTTAAAATAAAGGAACTGAGACTGAGAGGTTAAGTAACTTGTCCAAGGTCACAAAGCTAGTTAAGATTCACTGCCAGGATTCAAACCAATTTATTTTAACCAAGTACAAACCTGCTCTTGGCCACTGTTTAAGAAATGTCTAGCAATGTATTGCACCTAGGTCTGCTCTTCAACTAAATGATTACATGTATTGTCTTTAAGATTTACCTTATTTGCATCTGTGTATGTGTATATTCTGGATAAGGCTGTTTAATATATAAAGGATAAATTTTCATTTTTTAAGACAACACTATAAAACAATCTAGTTCAATTAACTAATAGTCACACAAAACAAAAATAGGAAAATATTTGGAATTCACAACTTTTATGTAAAATATATTTTGAAGTAATATATCCTAATCAGAAAGGATCATCCTAATCTGATCCTTTGGGACCAAATGTGTCAAGGAATTCAGAAATTTTCAGATTTATAAAGATAACATGGCATGTAAGTAAAATATATACCACCAACAATGGGATATAGGGTATTGTTCCCAAATTAAACATATTTCTACAGAAAATATGAATATTCACATTAAGGATAAATATGAATGAAGACTATAACAGCGTCATATAAATTCAAGTCTGATGAGTTAAACACCAAACTTATGAACAGATTTTCACTTTTTAGAGCCTCTGAGATGAAAAGGACTGTGAACTGGTAGAATTCTATTTCTCCTTGTCTTTTCTACCCTGCTTATTCATATATCACTTTCCTCAAGACAAGAAACAAGTAGCTAACTTGGAATACTAAAATTATATTATAGGCTATACCTGAGTGTGTTAAGCAGTCGCCTTGGCTGAGTAGCAAGTTCATCAGTGTATTTCTCTGGATTTAAGAGAAAACTAGCCTGAAGCTGTTCGACTGAAATGATTAAGGACTGTAAACTGCATATTAGTTCATAACTTGCCAAAGAATCTTCTTTGCAATTTCCCTGTCAAGAAAGAAACACACAAACCAATCTTTTCATTTATGAACAATCAAGTTCCTTCTCCCTTCTTGTCTTTTTCTCACTAATAAATACTAGCTTTTCAAAATTTAATTTCATGACAGCACTAATTTCAGGTGGTACTCAAATAATTTAATTTTAAGAATATTTTTTGGTTACTTTCTATGTGGATGATACTGGTTTTCTAATTAAGAAAGTCAAAAACTTCTTCAAATATATTTACTTAAATTTAAAAATTGAGTCAATTTTAAGAAACAGATAAAGGTGGTAAAAAAGTATAACAAATTGTGTCAATGGTACTCAAATGACAAAAGTTTGGTAAACAATGAATTAAACAACTGCAGAAACCACAACATAAAAGATGATAATCTAGGGCGGGCCGCGGTGGCTCAGCGGGCGGAGTGCTTGCCTGCTGTGCCGGAGGACCTCGGTTCGATTCCCGGCCCCAGCCCATGTAACAAAAACGGAGAAACAGAATACAATAAAACAAGAAAATGTTTGAAAATGTTTCCCTTTCTTCCTTCCTTCTATCCTTCCTTCCTTCTCTCTGTCTTTAAAAAAAAAAAAAAAGATGATAATCTAGTCAGCTATGTTGCAAGAATAAAGAATAACCTTTCAGATAACATAAATTACTGAGAAATTCTATTCTCATTATAGCTTGTTGTAACCAAAAACTAATTTTCTTTTTCACCCACCTCCTCCCACATTCTCTGTTTATCTGTAATTTTTTCATTTCTAAGCAAGCAAATTTCCATTAATTTAGTTTAGCTTTCATTTTCTGGGTTTTGTTATTTTTACCTTATCTACTTTTTGGTTGGCTTCGTCCTTTAGAGCTTCTTTCTTTCTTGAAATAATATTAAATAAGTGCTTCACTCCAGATTTAAAACCAGGACAAAAATACAATACCTGTAAACAAGTGAGACCATCTTAAAGTGTTCACAGGAAAAAACAGCAACACTAGCATGCTTTTTGTAAAGCACTTTTAACTGTGTGCTACCTAAATGTCTAAGGTTAAGCTCTGCGTCAGAACTGTTTACGTCATCAGTAGTATCCCAGTCTTCCCTCATTGGCAGCAAAGCACTAAGCCTGGGCTGATACTGCTAAGACTTGTGGTTACAAGGACACAATATAAAACATAATATTCCAAGGGTTCAGTTACATATCACCAAAGAACCAGGAATCAAAACTACAGGTTTGCCATCTTCCCCTTAAACAAGGTCCAATAAATTTTGCATACAACTTAGAATTACTATTTTAGGCTATTTAGGATTAGTCACAAAGGCAAAGACAGTATGAAAAATGAAAGTCCCCCAATAATCTTGACATTCTCAGAAACACTACATTACACCATTCCTTGCCTACTAAACTTCTATTACACAGCAAACTGTCAATTTACCTGAAGTATACTATTAAGATAACAAGTATTGCCGAGATTATTCAATCCCACAAATGGTAGCAAGTTCTCTCTCTTCTCACAGTTTATGGGGGAGGACTGTGCTGCAGGAACAACTTGATCACTATTAAGTATAGAGGGAAAAAGGTATAATGAAGTAGTTATCATAAAGAAACAAAATATAAATACTATTTCCCTAGATTTAGTCTTTCCCCAAAAGTTGCATGATCTGAAAATTATGCAGATTTTATTCAGATGACATTTTGAGAGGAAATCTGTAAAGGGTCATACCCAGAATATCCAGAATAAAAAAAATATTACACTGAACAGGCCTCAAAACAATTCTCCAAAAGGTTATTAACCCCATTTTAAAGAGCAGAAAACTGAGTAACTGCTACTGTGATTTGTTCAGCCAACATGAAATGTTAATCATGTAGTTTAACTCTGAATAGAAATCTGGGAATAACTTGACTACAACACATTTGGAGAGGCTGCACTACCTAAGTAGTCAGATAATTAAAGAATAAGAAGAAAGGGAGTCTATGAAAAGAATTATATAGCTATCCCTCACTTAAAAGTTATAATTTATAATAATATATAATAAAAATTTATAATTCTCTTACTTCACTTTAACAAATAGTAGGGCCTTCCTGCATTTTTTTTTTTTACTGCTGTTGGCTATTACTCTAGCATTTGAAACTTTATAAGCATGAATGCACAAATGCTTGATAAACAAAAAGTTCATACACAATCTTGATTACTGATATTAAGAAATCACACAAGGGACCAAATCCACTTTAGTCACCCAACAGAGTCCCTATTTGTTAAAGAGAGAAGTACTGTCTATTGGTAGAGTATTTTGTTCTGATTTATTTTTAATCACTAAAGAATTTGCATAAAAAACATTTCTTATTTTAATTATAATTTGCAATTTTATGCCAACAGGTCTAGTAATTCATATACTAGGTATAACTACAAAGTTAAAATAGTCAGTTCAACTGTCAAGTCTTCTGAACAAAAAAATTAGCTACTGTTTTACCCTTACACAAATGCGTTACACTACAAATAATCAAGTTTAAACTGAAAAATAATTTTAGTCAATAAATATTTCCCCAAATTAGCCTAACTAGTTGACTGAGCACAATTTTGTTAACATCTTTCTTTTACTTTTTTTATTAATTAAAAAAAATTACAAGAAACACAAACATTCCCAACACATACACTCAGCAATTCACGATATCATCACATAGCTGCATATTCATCATGATCATTTCCCAGAACATTAGCATCAATTCAGAAAAAGAAATAAAAAGACAACAGAAAAATATAACAAACAGAAAAAAAAATTTTTTACAGGCCATACCCCTTACTGATCCCTTTCAATGGTCACTATTTGTTAACATTTTAACAAACATTTTTAACAGTTAACATTACAGATGCAATCCCTGTGGGGAACCACCAGTTTTGCTCTGTTCCTTCTAGAAAGTCCACAAACTTATCTGTGGACTATCAGATAAGAATGTCTAGAGATATGAACCCAAGTACATGGCTTCTTCATTTGATGAGGAATTAAAAAAAGTACATAAATATACTTAAAACAGGATACATACATTTCAGAGCCTCTATATTCAGAAGCTTTTTCTTCATTTTCTTGAGAATCTGTGAAATCCAAAGCTCTTTTAGTTTCCTTTTTCTGGAAAAACTTCAAGGAAAGTCTGTTTTTCTTTGATGGACTACCTCTTGAAAGCCCATTACTTTCACTAGGTATGACACCAGGCATTTTCTCTTCAAATCCCAAAAGTTGACAATTAATTTCTACGGGAAAGGTGGAATCACCAACTATATCTGTTAATCACAGAGAAAGCGCTTCATTAGATTTCAGTTATCAGTTGCAGGCAACAAAACCACCAATTTTGAAAACAAATCTGGCAAGGTTAGAACTTCATATATGAAAAACTAATGCCCAGCAGTAACAGGCACTCAACGTTTGCTGCCTAAATGAAGGACCTTGCCATATTGTCCTCAGACTTTCTGAATATCAGATACTGAACCTAGCAGCCTACTATTAGATTAAGGATCCCCATCACAAATACAACATTTAGTAGAACCTATGGTAAACTAATAGTAAGGAATAAAAACATTTTCCTCAAATAGCGTAGTGTCACTGTTAAATTTCTGGAATTCGATAATTATATTATGGGTATGTAAAATAATGTCCTTGTTTTTATGAGATAGCATTAAAAGTTTTTGGAAATGCAAGAATATGATGTTGGTAACTTAACTCTAAAATATTCCAGCAGTAAAATATACAAGTGAATAAATGAAAATCTGTATATGAATACGTATATACATTTATGTATATATGCGTATAAAGAGACAAGGAACACAAATGTGGCAAAACATTGACAACTGTTGAATCTAGCTTCATTGTACTGTTCTTGCAATTATTCTCTAGGTTTGAATATTTTCCAAAATAAAAAAAATATTTGACTTAGAAAAAAACATTTTCCTCATAATGTATTAAATCCTGCAGAAAATACTGACTGAGCAATTACCATCTCTAGTTCTAAAGCCCTCTAAAGTAGTGCTGGACATAAACAAGTCCCCCCTCCAATGGCCTTTTCCAGATGTTAATGTGAGTTAATATATGAAATAAAGATTTTAAAAAGCATATTTAAAGTATAATTTGCATATGAGAAAAGGCATAGATCTTGTGTTCAATTACACTTAACTTCAGTGAAAGGTAATAAATTATGCAAAGTTGTAGGTTGTGTAAACAATTTGCACTCTGCATATATCAAATTTTTATGTGTTCTAAACCACAATATTCTACTCAGTTTCCAAGCACTCTTTTCAATCTATGGTTTTTTTAAAAAAGCTACTTTCAGCAGGAAAAATATGATTTGGTTTTCTCTTTGCAACCTTTCCTACTTTTCCTGTTTTAAAATAAAACATTTATATGCAAAAGCATGGGGACATTTATGGTAACTATTTTATACATCATTCCAAGTTTCCATTTCGGCATCTGGGGGGAAACTGTGATTGCAGTATTATCAGAAAATTATTTAGAAACCATAACCTCAATAACGAATTACAAAAGTACATTCAAATTAATAAGATGCACAAAAAAATTCATTCAAATTCCATCTGTAAGCATTACACTCCACTGACCTGGGAATTTGCAACACTGAACTCAATGGTGAAACCACATTCTTGAGACCCAAACTCGAAGAACTAGACAGCTGACCAATTTCCCCATCCTGTCTCCAACTCAAAATTATTCTCCTGACCACCTAATGCTACTTACGAAATGCTACAATATAACAAACCAGTCTGAGCTAAATTGTCAGGGATCTCTAAACATTAATGGTTTTCTTAAAAGGATTTTCTTCGGAGCCAATTTCATCAAAACAGAAACTGCATTCTCTAAGTAACAAAGTCATCGTCTTTAAATAAATAGAAGGGAAAAATGATCAAGCATCTGAAATAAGGTATCATCATCCTTATCAATAAGCCAACCTTCCTGGTTCCCTCAAAGCAATAATCAAATACTTAGCATTACCTAGAATATAACATCTTGCTGCCTGGCTTTCCTTATAACTGGGTTGTTCCATCTAAAATGTTTCTCCTAAAACTATACATCAAGTTTCGAAGTAAAGAGAATGAACCGAACATTAATTGTTCTTGAACAAATGACAGCGTAAACACTAAGTACCACTGGTTATGTTTTGTTGATTTCTTTATAAGATGACAGACGCAATTCTTATTTTTCAAGAAACATATATAACAGTTTATATATAATAGTCTCAGCAAAGGTTTCAGATACGTGGTCACTTGCTAAACCCGTCTGGAAAAAATAAGAAGTGGAAAAAATGCGCGGTAAAATAAGGCAATTACACAGCCATAGGACAACGTGAGTGAAAACATTTCTTCTCCCTATCCCACCACTCTAGAGAACAGGAAGGACACTGAAAAGATGACAAGAGACGTGTCAAAGGATGTCTATGCCCTTTCAGGCACAAGCACTAGGCAAGGTGGGACGCTGGCCTTTGGCCCTCACTACCGTTCACTTAAAAACGCTTGACCCCTTCACCAGAAGAGTTGGCCTGATTATGCCCAGCCCGCACCTGCCTTCGTGAGTTCCCAGCGGCGACGGGAAGGGGCGCCCCTCCCGGTGCACTGAAGGCTTGGCTAGCAGCTCAGTAAAACCTCAGGACCTGTCCCGGAGCAGACCCACTCGGGCGCCAGTCAAACTTGTCTCCGCGCCCGGGCACCGGCCCCTCCTTCCCAGGCCGTCCTTACCTGGTCATGACCCAAAGCGAAGTCCGCGGCGGTGACGCCGACGATTCCAACCCGAATGGGTTTGAATGCGACAGGTGAGTCCCTGCCGCGAGCCCGCTGGATCTCCGACCCAAGGAAAGGCTGTTCGGCTCGCCCTCCCCGCGGGGAAGTGACCATTCGCTCTCAAGAGCGGGAACCTGGGCCGCCACTCGGTCCTGCTTTGCGTCCGCACCAACTACATCCCCAGTGCGGTGGCCGCCTAGGGCCGCCCTGGGAGGGAAAGGAGCGCAGAACAGGTCCCGCTTGCGAAACCCCTGATCCGCTAGGGTCTTCCCCACTCCACCACAGAGGGGAACTTGGCGCGTTTTCCTCAGTCTCAGGACCCCCGTGTTTTAGCCCCCGCCCGCGCCAGCGCTGCTATTGAAGGCGGCGTCCTTCGAAAATGCCAGTTCTAGTCTCCACGCTGCATAAACGCGAAAGGCAAGAGTCACCTCGCGACCGCCACTCGCCCCTCTGGCACTCACGGGCTCCGGAACCAGCTGGAACGGTAGTTTCCCCAAGATCCTAACGGGTTCTGTAGTTTGAAACAGCGCAGGCACAGTCAAGGGCAGCTCGCGAGGGTCCTCGCTGAGGGCGCGCGCGAGGTGCTGGAGGCCTGGCTGGCGGGCTCGAGCCTCACACCCTTTTTTTTTTTTTTTTTTTTTTTTTTTTTTTAACCATTCGGGCGCGCGAGTTGGGATAAAAGCTTACGGGTCGGGAGACAGGACAGAGAGACCAGGGGGCGGGCCCTTTCGCGAGAAGGACCCGCCAGGTGCTTAAATCCACCAATCCGTGACGGTGGGTTACAAAAAATTAGCCCCACCACCACCAGGAGGAGCCAATCAAAAGTATCTAGTTAAAAACCAATTGGATGGGCGGGGAAGGGAAGTCCAGCCAATACCAAAAAAGAAGAGAGGAGGGCTCCGGCCAATCATTATTGGACATGCAGAGTGTGCCTAAGCGGCAGTTTCCCTCCTTCCGCTCGCATTGGCGATCGAGTGCGCGCTTTCGCTGCGACTGTTGTATTTTGCTTCGCAGTTTGTTAATCCTGGACCGTGGGACGCCACTGAGGGTGCGGTTTCCGAAGTGAGGCCCTCACAATAAACCCCGCCCCCTGTCGTGCGTACCCAGTCGGCGGGGTAACCTGGCAGACTGGTTTTGGAAAATGGCTGACCAATTTGCTGTCGTTCTGTACCAGGGCTTTCATTTCGGGATCGCAGCCCTGGCCCAGGGCCGTCCCAATAAACATAGCCTTGCCGTTGAAAACAGTAAATTCTCAGCCGGACATCGTTAGAGCTGAGATCACTTCTTCGCACCCTCCAGGCCCCATTTTCTTTTTTTCACTCCTTCCATTTTCCCCGCCGCGAGAGAATGTTAAGACCCAGCTCTAGCTAGGAGAGTGTCAAGGGATTTCAGCGAAAGCTCTACCAAAGCGCTCAAAAGCGACAACGCAGGTCTCACCCGTGTGCTTCCTTCTGTGTTTGCATGGTTAACGAAGTGAGGTGACCTCAGAAAGCAAGTGCTGCTGTTAAGCAGGATAAATTCAATTCAAATCATTTAATCAAGTATGATTTTAGGCGCCTGCTCAAGTGCCGGGCATTTTCCTAGGCGTTAAGGATACGGCAGTGAGTAAATTAACATTCCCTTCTCTAAAGAAACCTTACATTGGACGGAGAGAAGCATTAATCCATCTAAAATGTTAGGAAATAATGCAACCGATAGGGTAAAGAGATGAAAAGCGTGCTGCTTTAAGTCTGTCAAGACGTCTTTGAGTTGACATTTGAGAAGAGAGCGAATGTTAAGTGGGACTACGGAGGAAACAGTGAGTGAGCCTGAGTAAGAAAGTAGCCTTGATAAGCACAGTGAACCTGGGTAAGAAAATAGTAGGAAAGAGAATGAGATAGGCGAGGCTCTGTACAAATAGGGTAAGGAGATATGATTTTATTTTTAAGTATGATGGGGAATTACTAGATTGTTTACAACTGGGAAGTGGCATATTCAAAGTGGCTCTGATGGGTAGACTGTTGAACCTCAAGAGTGGAAATAGAAATGTCAGCTAGGAAGCTATTTTATTAGTCCAGGGATAAGTTATGTTGGCTTGGAATAAAACAAGTGGAAGTATTGAGAACTAATTAAAATTCAGGATATATTTTAGAGTAGAACCCGCAAGTTCTGCTGATGGATTGGCTGTGTGGTATGTGAGAAAAAAAAGAGACAGATCACCAAAACTGCTTTTTGTTTTTGTTTACCGGAGCAATTGAGTAGTGGTTGATCCTTACTGAAATGCGGAACACAGCTTCAGGTATTCGGTATGCATGAGTGATTTTGCAAATGTATTCTTTTCTATTCCATACATAAGAAAGGATCAGAGAGAGTTGGCTTCCCACTGAACAGGCAAAAATACTTATTTCCAGTTTTGCCCGCGGGCTGTTAAAACTCCTTCCCTCTATGGTAAAATAGCTTGAAAAGGATATGAACCTTCTGGACATCCGCAGAGCATCGCAATGATCCATTATATCAATGACATCATGCTGATTGGGTAGGGTATGCAAAATATGGTTTAAGTATATCAGAAAAATTAAAGGACAAAGTGTACAAGTGTAGTGGAGATGGGGAAGAGGAGTGTGCAAAAGAGAGATGAATCATTTTCCAAACTGAGAAGTCAATAGATAACCACTAACCAAAACATCAAGCAATAGAAACATGAACAAGGTGTTTAGAAACGTGGAGGGAAATTGCAAAGAATCAGCTAAAAGTTAAAGTGGTTGCCTTTAGGAAATGGGAAGTCTTGTTGGAATCTTTGAATCTTTAAATCACGTGCAAGTGTAACTGGAAAAAAAGCAAAATACTTAAAAATAAAACTGTGAATAAATTTTTTTCTTATTTCATTCCCTAGAAAAGGTCAGAGCCAATAAGCTCACTGGAGTGGAATTATTTTGGGTCAGGGTGACAATTCTTTTGACCCTCACTGTTTTTTAGGTCCGAGTTAAAGGAAGACTAGATATGTGAGCCCTTGGCCTTCATCCAGCATTTTTAGCAACAATCAGACTCTAAACAACTGGTGAAACCATGACCCAATAATTAAATTTTAAAAAAGGGTGGGTAGTATCTCCACATATAGTCTGTTGAAAGGGTAAGATCTATAAACTGCAGGTTCAGGTGGGAGGGTCTTTCATGCCTCTGAACGGAATGTCTTGCCCCACTTCCTTAATGTTTATTAACAATTTAGTAGATGAATGTCCGGTAAGTGGGTGGGTGATGAGGGAGTAGCAGGAAGTCTCATAAACCTGTTTATATTCCATGGGAAGAGAGTCTTGTCTTTCTCATCCCATTAACACTCTGTTGTCCTTTGTATGCTTGATCCATCTTGAGAATACATCTACAATTAAGTTTACAATATTTTTCTTAACTGAATAAAATTTTTTGAGGAAAAAATGAATTCTTACTCTTGAATATCATTCTACACTCATGGGTTTTTTTTTTTTTTTTTTTTTTACTTTTTTTTATTGTGAAAAATAACATATATAAAAAAGCGATACATTTCAAAGCACACCACAATTAGTTATAGAGCAGATTTCAGAATTTGGTATGGGCTACAATTCCACAATTCTAGGTTTTTCCTTCTGGCTGCTCCAAGACACTGGAGACTAAAAGAAATATCAATATAATGATCCAGGAGTCATGCTCATTTGTTAAATCCTATCTTCTCTGTTATAACTCCACCTTCCACTTTGATCTTTTTTTAAGTTGTTTTTTATCGGCATATATATTCACATACAATGTAGTCATCCATTCCTCAAGAAGTCTAAATCCATCTTCTTCACATGGAGACAGTAGAGGCATTCCAAGAGGGCAAGTCTCAGTGCACAAATGTATACCAAGTGTCTACCTGTATCTCTGAACCTTTTGCCAAAGCAAATCCCATGGCAGAATATTTCCACTACTTTACCTTTAGGAAGCAAATCTGACTCTTTGCAAATAATAAAATATCCCCAATTTGTATTCCCAGTTTTATCATACCCGTCAGATCAAAATCATGTTAAAAAAATTAAAGTTCATTTTAAAAGAAATTTTTAATTTGACATTAAATAAGGAATTTTCCATAGTAAAAAATACTCTTATAAATTAGCTTTATCATACATTGTATTACCTTTGAACTTAAACATTTAATTAAAAGTTTCCAAGATTTGGAATTACAAAGTTTACATCAAAAACACAACACAGCCGCCCGACCTCCTCCCCCCCTCTCTTTCTCCGCCGGCCCGCCGCGCGGCGCCCACGCCCCGCAGCAGCCGAGCCGCCTGACCTCCTCCCCCCCCCTCTTTCTCCGCCGGCCCGCCGCGCGGCGCCCACGCCCCGCAGCAGCCAAGCCGCCCGACCTCCTCCCCCCTTCTCTTTCTCCGCCGGCCCGCCGCGCAGCGCCCACGCCCCGCAGCAGCCGAGCCGCCCGACCTCCTCCCCCCCTCTCTTTCTCCGCCGGCCCGCCGCGCGGCGCCCACGCCCCGCAGCAGCCGAGCCGCCCGACCTCCTTCCCCCCCCTCCTCCCCCTCCTGCTCCGGCTGCTCTCCAACCACCACGGTGCCCTCTTCCCCCGCCTTCATCGTGCTCCTCCGCCACCAGCCTCGACAGCCTTGCTGCCCTCACCTTTCCTCCTCCAGAACAGCTACTGGGGGAGTGGAGATAATACAGAGCAGCTCCCGGAGCCACGAGGGAGATCAAAGGGACAGCGTACCCCATCCTGGAACGGCTGACTATCTGGGAGAACCAGCTCCGGTGAGATCACCAAGGGGCACGGGCTTTCCTGGGTGGGACGGCAAGCGACCGGAGTCCCTCCCTTCCACCTTCCCAGGCCAGCTGGTAGAATTGGACAGGCGGTCCCCTTAGGCCACGGCGGCTGGTGCCCCCACCACACGAGGCCCCCCGGAACAACTGAGATAGTTGGGTCGGAAATCCCCAGACTGCGGAGAACAGTGACCGGGGGATCCCTTCCAAACACGTGACTCCCCCGTCGGCTGGGAACAGTGCACTCTCCCGGGCTGCGACAGCTGGCGCCCTCCCGCCACGCTTGGTGCCCCGGGCCGACTAGCTAATTTGGCCGGACGCTCTCCTGTGCTGCGACGGCCGGCGACCCTCCCCGCATTTGGAACCCCAGGCCGGCTGGCATTCTTCCAAGACGCTTAGGCTGCCGAACCTCCCCTACGGCGAGAATTTTCCAGAGTTAAAGGACCTACAGCAACTTTCACTGGTGGAACCCACAGACAAACGTGTGCCACGAGCGCCACCTACTGGGCAGGATAAGAAAAACAGAACCAAGAGATTGCACAGAAAAATCTTTCAACCTGTGGGGTCGAACACCCGGGGAAATCTGACTAAATGCCCAGACGCCAGCAGAAGATAACGGATCACGCTCAGAAAATGGAACATATGGCCCAGTCAAACGAAGAAACCAATAGTTCAAATGAGATACAGGAGCTGAAACAACTAATGCTGAATATACGAACAGAAATGGAAAACCTCTTCAAAAACGAAATCGATAAATTGAGGGAGGACATGAAGAAGACATGGGCTGAACATAAAGAAGAAATAGAAAAACTGAAAAAACAAATCACAGAACTTATGGAAGTGAAAGATAAAGTAGAAAAGATGGAAAAAACAATGGATACCTACAATGACAGATTTAAAGAAATAGAAGATAGAATTAGTGATTTGGAGGATGAAACATCTGAATTCCAAAAAGAAACAGAAACTATCCGGAAAAGAATGGAAAAATTTGAACAAGGTATCAGGGAACTCAAGGACAATGTGAACCGTACAAATATACGTGTAGTGGGTATCCCAGAAGGAGAAGAGAAGGGAAAAGGAGGAGAAAAACTAATGGAAGAAATTATCACTGAAAATTTCCCAACTCTTATGAAAGACCTAAAATTACAGATCCAAGAAGTGCAGCACACCCCAAAGAGATTAGACACAAATAGGCGTTCCCCAAGACACTTACTAGTTAGAATGTCAGAGGTCAAAGAGAAAGAGAGGATCTTGAAGGCAGCGAGAGAAAAACAATCCGTCACATACAAGGGAAACCCAATAAGACTATGTGTAGATTTCTCAGCAGAAACCATGGAAGCTAGAAGACAGTGGGATGATATATTTAAGTTACTAAAAGAGAAAAACTGCCAGCCAAGACTCCTATATCCAGCAAAATTGTCCTTCAAAAATGAGGGAGAAATTAAAACATTCTCAGACAAAAAGTCACTAAGAGAATTTGTGACCAAGAGACCAGCTCTGCAAGAAATACTAAAGGAAGCACTAGAGTCAGATACAAAAAGACAGAAGAGAGAGACATGGAGAAAAGTGTAGAAAGAAGGAAAGTCAGATATGATATATATAATACAAAAGGCAAAATGGTAGAGGAAAATATTATCCAAACAGTAATAACTCTAAATGTCAATGGACTGAATTCCCCAATTAAAAGACATAGACTGGCAGAATGGATTAAAAAACAGGATCTTTCTATATGCTGTCTACAGGAAACACATCTTAGACCCAAAGATAAATATAGGTTGAAAGTGAAAGGTTGGGAAAAGATATTTGTGCAAACAACAACCAGAAAAGAGCAGGAGTGGCTATACTAATATCCAACAAATTAGACTTCAAATGTAAAACAGTTAAAAGAGACAAAGAAGGACACTATATACTAATAAAAGGAACAATTAAACAAGAAGACATAACAATCATAAATATTTACGCACCGAACCAGAATGCCCCAAAATACGTGAGGAATACACTGCAAACACTGAAAAGGGAAATAGACACATATACCATAATAGTTGGAGACTTCAATTCACCACTCTCATCAATGGACAGAACATCTACACAGAGGATCAATAAAGAAATAGAGAACCTGAATATTACTATAAATGAACTTGACTTAACAGACATTTATAGGACATTACATCCCACAACAGCAGGATACACCTTTTTTTCAAGTGCTCATGGATCATTCTCAAAGATAGACCATATGCTGGGTCACAAAGCAAGTCTTAACAAATTTAAAAAGATTGAAATCATACACAACACTTTCTCGGATCATAAAGGAATGAAGTTGGAAATCAATAATAGGCAGAGTGCCAGAAAATTCACAAATACGTGGAGGCTCAACAACACACTCTTAAACAACAAGTGGGTCAAAGAAGAAATTGCAAGAGAAATTAGTAAATACCTAGAGGCAAATGAAAATGAAGACACAACATATCAAAACTTATGGGACGCAGCGAAGGCAGTGCTAAGAGGGAAATTTATTGCCCTAAATGCCTTTATCAGAAAAGAAAAAAAGGCAAAAATGCAGGAATTAACTGTCCACTTGGAAGAACTGGAGAAAGAACAGCAAACTAATCCCAAAGCAAGCAAAAGGAAAGAAATAACAAAGATTAGAGCAGAAATAAATGAAATTGAAAACATGAAAACAATAGAGAAAATCAATAAGACCAGAAGTTGGTTCTATGAGAAAATCAACAAGATTGATGGGCCCTTAGCAAGATTGACAAAAAGAAGAAGAGAGAGGATGCAAATAAATAAGATTAGAAATGAAAGAGGAGACATAACTACTGACCTCACAGAAATAAAGGAGGTAATAACAGGATACTATGAACAACTTTACGCTAATAAATACAACAATTTAGAAGAAATGGACAGGTTCCTGGAAAGACATGAACAACCAACTTTGACTCAAGAAGAAATAGACGACCTCAACAAACCAATCACAAGTAAAGAGATTGAATTAGTTATTCAAAAGCTCCCTAAAAAGAAAAGTCCAGGACCAGACGGCTTCACATGTGAATTCTATCAAACATTCCAGAAAGAATTAGTACTTACTCTCCTCAAACTCTTCAACATAATCGAAGTGGAGGGAAAACTACCTAATTCATTCTATGAAGCCAACATCACCCTCATACCAAAACCAGGCAAAGATATTACAAAAAAAGAAAACTACAGACCAATCTCTCTAATGAATACAGATGCAAAAATCCTCAATAAAATTCTAGCAAATCGTATCCAACAACACATTAAAAGAATTATACATCATGACCAAGTAGGATTCATCCCAGGTATGCAAGGATGGTTCAACATAAGAAAATCAATTAATGTAATACACCATATCAACAAATCAAAGCAGAAAAATCACATGATCATCTCAATTGATGCAGAGAAGGCATTTGACAAGATTCAACATCCTTTCCTGCTGAAAACACTTCAAAAGATAGGAATACAAGGGAACTTCCTTAAAATGATAGAGGGAATATATGAAAAACCCACAGCTAATATCATCCTCAATGGGGAAAAATTGAAAACTTTCCCCCTAAGATCAGGAACAAGACAAGGATGTCCACTATCACCACTATTATTCAACATTGTATTGGAAGTTCTAGCCAGAGCAATTAGGCAAGAAAAAGAAATACAAGGCATCAAAATTGGAAAGGAAGAAGTAAAACTATCACTGTTTGCAGACGATATGATACTATATGTAGAAAACCCAGAAAAATCCACAACAAAATTACTAGAGCTAATAAATGAGTACAGCAAAGTAGCAGGCTACAAGATCAACATTCAAAAATCTGTAGCTTTTCTATACACTAGTAATGAACAAGCTGAGGGGGAAATCAAGAAACGAATCCCATTTACAATCACAACTAAAAGAATAAAATACCTAGGAATAAATTTAACCAAAGAGACAAAAAACCTATATAAAGAAAACTACAAAAAACTGTTAAAAGAAATCACAGAAGACCTAAATAGATGGAAGGGCATACCGTGTTCATGGATTGGAAGACTAAATATAGTTAAGATGTCAATCCTACCTAAATTGATTTACAGGTTCAATGCAATACCAATCAAAATCCCAACAACTTATTTTTCAGAAATAGAAAAACCAATAAGCAAATTTATCTGGAAGGGCAGGGTACCCCGAATTGCTAAAAACATCTTGAGGAAAAAAAACGAAGCTGGAGGTCTCGCGCTGCCTGACTTTAAGGCATATTATGAAGCCACAGTGGTCAAAACAGCATGGTATTGGCATAAAGATAGATATATCGACCAATGGAATCGAATAGAGTGCTCAGATATAGACCCTCTCATCTATGGACATTTGATCTTTGATAAGGCAGTCAAGCCAACTCACCTGGGACAGAACAGTCTCTTCAATAAATGGTGCCTAGAGAACTGGATATCCATATGCAAAAGAATGAAAGAAGACCCATCTCTCACACCCTATACAAAAGTTAACTCAAAATGGATCAAAGATCTAAACATTAGGTCTAAGACCATAAAACAGTTAGAGGAAAATGTTGGGAGATATCTTATGGATCTTACAACTGGAGGTGGTTTTATGGACCTTAAACCTAAAGCAAGAACACTGAAGAAGGAAATAAATAAATGGGAGCTCCTCAAAATTAAACACTTTTGTGCATCAGAGAACTTCATCAAGAAAGTAGAAAGACAGCCTACACAATGGGAGACAATATTTGGAAATGACATATCAGATAAAGGTCTAATATCCAGAATTTATAAAGAGATTATTCAACTCAACAACAAAAAGACAGCCAACCCAATTACAAAATGGGAAAAAGACTTAAACAGACACCTACCAGAAGAAGAAATACGGATGGCCAAGAGGCACATGAAGAGATGCTCAATGTCCCTGGCCATTAGAGAAATGCAAATCAAAACCACAATGAGATATCATCTCACACCCACCAGAATGGCCATTATCAACAAAACAGAAATGACAAGTGCTGGAGAGGATGCGGAGAAAGAGGCACACTTATTCACTGTTGGTGGGAATGTCAAAGGGTGCAACCACTGTGGAAGGCGGTTTGGCGGTTCCTCAAAAAGCTGAATATAGAATTGCCATACGACCCAGCAATACCATTGCTAGGTATCTACTCAAAGGACTTAAGGGCAAAGACACAAACGGACATTTGCACACCAATGTTTATAGCAGCGTTATTTACAATTGCAAAGAGATGGAAACAGCCAAAATCTCCATCAACAGAAGAGTGGCTAAACAAACTGTGGTATATACATACGATGGAATATTATGCAGCTTTAAGACAAGATAAACTTATGAACCATGTAATAACATGGATGGACCTAGAGAATATTATGCTGAGTGAATCCAGCCAAAAACTAAAGGACAAATACTGTATGGTCCCACTGATGTGAACGGACATTCGAGAATAAACTTGAAATATGTCATTGGTAACAGAGTTCAGCAGGAGTTAGAAACAGGGTAAGACAATGGGTAATTGAAGCTGAAGGGATACAGACTGTGCAACAGGACTAGATACAAAAACTCAAAAATGGACAGCACAATAATACCTAATTGTAAAGTAATCATGTTAAAATATTGAATGAAGCTGCATCTGAGCTATAGGGTTTTTTTTGTTTTTGTTTGCTTGTTGGTTTGTTTGTTGTTGTTGTTTTTTACTATTACTACTACTTTTATTTCTTTTCTTTATATTAACATTTTATATCTTTTTCTGTTGTGTTGCTAGTTCCTCTAAACCGATGCAAGTGTACTAAGAAACAATGATCATGCATCTATGTGATGATGTTAAGAATTACTGAGTGCATATGTAGAATGGTATGATTTCTAAATGTTGTGTTAATTTCTTTTTTTTTTTTCTTTCCGTTAATAAAAAAAAAAAAAAAAAACACAACACAGAGGAACTTACATATGATTTTTTTTCCTCCAGAAAAAGAGAAAGGGATGAATAGTTCCCTTATTCTCAGTGCAAAAACCATGGTCTTTGGAATCAGGATTCAAGTGATGCCTTTTTTCTTCACTTAAGAACTAGGCATGAAGGAATTGTGTATGTTACCATATGTGTAGGCATGTATATGTGTGTGCACAATCATAAGTGTATTATTATTATACCATAATAAGAATTTTTTGCTATATGCTGTCTTTTTTTTTTTTGAGGGGGGGAACATGGGAGTTAAATCATTTTCCTCTGTAAGATTATTCCAAAAAACAAAATAATTAGATAAAACAATTCCTAGTAACACCTTATCTTTTAAGAATTTATCAAAATAGTGTGATTGTGAAAACCTTGTTTCTGATGCTTCTTTTATCTACTTTATGGACAGATGAGTAAAACATATGCGTTAAAAATAAATAAATAATAGGGGAAACAAATGTTAGAATTAATTTAGTAAATTGAAATGCTAATGATCAATGAAAGGAAGGGGTAAGGGGTCTGGAATATGTTCTAGTTTGCTAGCTGCCGGAATGCAATATACCAGAAACAGAATGGCTTTTTAAAAGGGGAATTTAATAAGTTGCTAGTTTACAGTTCCAAGGCAGAGAAAATGTTGCAGTTAAAACAAGTCTATTGAAATGTCCAATCAAAAGCATCCATCCAGGGAAAGATACCTTGGTTCAAGAAGGCCAATGAAGTTCAGGGTTTCTATCTCAAGTGAGAAGGCACATGGTGAACAGTCAGGGCTTCTCTCTCATCTGGAAGGGCACATGGTGAGCACAGCATCATATGCTAGCTTTCTCTCCTGCCTTGGGTTTCATGAAACTCCCCGGGAGGCATTTTCCTTCTTCATCTCCGAAGGTTGCTGACCCGTGGACTCTCTGCTTAGTGGTGCTCTCTCCGAATCTCCTTCATTCTCCAAAATGTTTCCTCTTTCATAGAGCTCCAGAAACTAATCAAGACCCACCCAAATGGGTGGGGACATGTTGTCACCTAATCCAGTTTAACAACCACTCTTGATTAAATCACATCTCCAGGGAGATGATCTGATTACAGTTTCAAACATACAGTATTGAATAGGGATTATTCTACCTTTATGAAATGGATTTTGATTAAAACATGGCTTTTCTAGGGGACATACATCCTTTCAAACCAGCACAGTATGTATGTATTTTTTTCTGTTTTCTTTTTATTTCTCTTTCTGAATTGATACAAATGTTCTAAGAAATTATCATGATGAATATACAACTACGTGATGAGAAAAAAAGAATTTTCATATTGTATGTTGATTGGTTTTATTAATAAAAATTTTTTAAAAAGAGGAACTCAAACAGTTGGTGGATATAAAAGTTGATACAGCTACTTTAGAGATAACTTGGCATTATCTAATAAAGTTGAAGATGGGCACACCCTTTCTGCATTCAGCCTTTCTCAAATGGGGAACAGTCTCAACATGAGAAAAGTAAGCCCTACAGAAAATGATTCAAGTGACTATTTTCTCAGTTCTTCCAAGGATGGTACATAGCTAAAATCAGTGGCCTGCTGGCAGATGTTTCACAACAGGCTGGAAGGCTGGAGTGGAAGGGAAGCCCTTATTTATAGCTTTTGCCAATTTCTGTAGTTTAAAATCTCCACCATAGCTGGTTTAAGCCTCCCAAATGAACTCAGATTTGGAAAAAGATGCCCACAACCTCTTAGGAGCAGATTATCAGTCTTTAACTCCAGCCTTGACTTGAACCATTCTAACTGCATAGGACACATTACATACAATGACAGTTTTAGAGCATTGGGACTAAATTCTCTCTGGGAATTATGGATTAGAAGGGTTAAATCTAGAATCTGGAGAAACTCTTGTTTTTATCCCCATGAAGACATAAAGGGATGTTTACAGCAGCATTATTTGTAGCAATAAAATTGTGGTATGTTAATCATAAAACATTGATTAACATTAAAATGTTAAGATGAGAATGAATTAATGTATTTGACTATGTGGTTAAAAAGAACTAATGCTAGAAATATCAACATGCTTAAATCTCAAAAACATAATGTTGACTTTTAAAAAGCAAGTTGCAAAACATTACTACATACTGATTACAATTATTGAATAAAAGTATATTAGAGATAAAAAACAAATTCATAGTCTTGGCCAAGATGGCAGCTCGGCGAGGTGTGGGATTTAGTAAATGCTCCAGAGCAGCTAATAAATAGCCAGGAACACTGCGGAACAGCTGCTGTGCTGGGGCCGTATCAGTGACCAGACACACAGAGTACACCAGTTTGGACCAGAACTGTGAGTCCCCCAAGCCACAGCAGCCAGCGCCCCTCCCCCACAGGTTGCTTCCCAGAGGGGAAAGGAAAGAGAGTTTACCAGCAGCAGGGGCTGAGAGCAACCAAACTCCAATTGTGGAATTAATTAACAAATTCTGATTACTAAAAATAAGCCCCCAGCTCAGCTGAACCTGAGTAAAAGCGCAGGTCGCTGGTTTTTGCCCCAGCGCAGAAGGGACAGTGCTAATGGAAAAAAAATAAAAGGTTTTTTTGGACTCGAAAAGGTCTGGGCCCTGAAGGAAAGAAGGGGGCACATAAGACCTGGAGATACACAGAGCAACGTACCAACTTAAGCTCTTGATTGGCAAATCCAAGGAACTGGGGTCCTGTTTTGAAAAGAACTTTTCTCTTCCATTTTGGTGACTGTGTTTCTATGGCTTGACTGCTCTTTGGATACAGCTGCAAGGCTTCTCTGGCTCCACTGCCCCAGGCATAGGCAGAATTGAGCTCATTGAAGTGTTTGTCTGAAGCCTGTGCCTTCCCCAGGAGAGGGGTGGGGTCCAGCCCAGGTGGAATCCCTCCCCCAAGGAGTTCAGACCCCAGGGTCTGGAAAAGTGAAGCAATTAAAACCAGACTACAACCTCTCCTCTGTCTTCACCACACCCCCAGTAGGGAGACTCTGCTGAAGTTAAACGTATCACATCACCTTATGCTGGTGGGACCTGGAGAACTGGATATGCACATGCAAAAGAATCAAAGAGGACCCATATCTCACACCCTATACAAAAATTAACTCAAAATGGATCAAAGACCTAAACATTAGGTATGAGACTATAAAACTGTTAGAAGAAAATGTAGAGAAATATCTTTATAAATCTTATAAGAGGAGGCAGTTTCCTAGACCTTACAACCAATGTATGAGCATTGAAGAAAGAAAGAAATGGGAACTCCTCAAAATTAAACATTTTTGTGCATCAAAGAACTTCATCAAGAAAGTAAAAAGACAGCCTACACAATGGGAGACAGTATTTGGAAACAATATATCAGATAAAGGTCTAGTATCCAGAATATATAAACAGACTCTTCAACTCAACAACAAAAAGACAGACAACCCAATTACAAAATGAGCAAAAGACTTGAACAGACACTTCTCAGAAGAGGAAATACAAATGGCCAAAAGGCACATGAAAAGATGCTCAACTTCCCTGGGTATTAGAGAAATGCAAATCAAAACCACGATGAGATATCATCTCACACCCACCAGAATGGCCATTATCAATAAAACAGACAAGTGTTGGAGAGAATGTGGAGAAAGAGGCACACTTATCCACTGTTGGTGGGAATGTCAAATGGTACAACCACTGTGGAAAGCAGTTTGGTGGTTCCTCAAAAAGCTAAATATAGAATTGCCATATGACCCGGCAATACCATCGCTAGGTATCTACTCAGAGGATGTGCTGGTTTGAAAGGAAGTGTGCCCCCTAAGAAAAGCCATGTTTTAATATAAGTCCCATTTCATAAAGGTAGAATAATCTCTATTCAGTACTCCCGGGGAGCTTCATGAAATAGGAAGCCAGGAGAGAAAGCTAGCAGATGACACTGTATTCGCCATGTGCCCTTCCAGCTGAGAGAGAAGCCCTGACTGTGTTCGCCATGTGCCGTCTCACTTGAGAGAGATACCCTGAACTTCATTGGCCTTCTAGAACCAAGGTATCTTTCCCTGGATGGATGCTTTTGACTGGACATTTCTATAGACTTGTTTTAATTGGACATTTTCTCGGCCTTAGAACTGTAAACTAGCAACTCATTAAACTGCCCTTTTTAAAAGCCATTCTGTTTCTGGTATATTGCATTCCGGCAGCTAGCAAACTAGAACAGAGGACATGAGGGCAAGGACACAAATGGACATTTGCACACCAATGTTTATAACAGCATTATTTACATTTGCAAAGATATGGAAACAGCAAAATTGTCCATCAACAGACAAGTGGCTTAACAAGCTGTGGTATATACAGATGGTGCAAGATTATGCAGCTGTAAGACAGAATAAAGTTATGAAGTATGTAACAACATGGATGAACCTTAAGGACATTATGCTGAGTGAGATTAGCCAGAAACAAAAAGACAAATACTGTATGGTCTCACTGATATGAACTAACATTAATGAATGAACTTGGAGAATTTCAATTAAGAACAGAGGTCATCAGGAGATAGAAATAGGATAGTATTGGGTAATTGGAACTGAAGAGATACAGATTGTGCAATGCAACTGATTATAAAAATTCAGAAATGGATAGCACAGTACTACCTACCTGTAATACAATAATGTTAGAACACTGAATGAAGCTGAATGTAAGAAGGATAGAGGGAGGCCTACTTAAAATTAGGTGTAAGAGTCACCCCCAAGAGAACCTCTTCTGTTGCTCAGATGTGATCTTGCTCTCTCAGCCAACACAACAAGTAAACTCACTGCCCTCCCCATCACAACATAGGGCATGACTCCCAGCGGTGTGGACCTTCCTGTCAATTTGGAACAGAAATTCAAGAATGAGCTGGGACTCAACACTAAGGGATTGAGTAAGCCTTCTCCACTGAAAGGGGGAAGACAGAAATGAGTCAAAATGAAGTGTCAATGGCTGAGAGATTCCAAACCAAGTCGAGAGTGTGTCCTGAAGGTTATTCTTATGCATTAAATAGATATCACCTTTTTAGTTAAGGCATAAAGGAGAGGCTGGAGGGAACTGCCTGAAAATGGAGAGCTGTGTTCCAGTAGCCATGTTTCTTGAAGATGATTGTATAATGATATAGCTTTCACAGTGTGACTGTGTGATTGTGAAAACCTTGTATCTGATGCTTCTTTTATCTACCTTATGGACAGATGTCATGGTCAGGTTCATGTGCCAACTTGGCCAAATGGTGGTACCTGTTTGTCTGGTTGGGCAAGTGCTAGCCTGTCTGTTGCAATGAGGACATTTCATAGAATCATGATCACGTTAGTTGCATCCACAGCTGATTCCATTTGTAATCAGCCAACGGGAATGTCTTCTGCAATGAGTGATGTTTAATCTGATCACTGGAAGCATTTTAAGGAGGATTCAGAAGAGACAGGCTCTCTTCCTGCTTCAGCTGGTGAGCCTTTCCTGTGGAATTCGTCCACACCCTCCATTGGAATCATCGGCTTCACAGCCTGCCCTGCGAATTTTGGACACTGTGTTCCCACAGTCACGTGAGACACTTTTATAAATTTTATATTTGCGAGTGTTCCCTGTTGATTCTGTTTCTCTAGAGAACCTCCAGTTTCTCCCTATGGAAATGAAAACCTGCATCCTGTGAATATCCTCCTTTGCATATTTGCACCAGGTTACTTGTTTTGAGATTCATACGTCCACGGTTAGAAGAGAATTTTTTGCACCTTAATATTGTTTAAGCTGATGAGTGTACTTGCCAAGTTGACAAGGGGTGGACATGTGGTAGTTAAATTCAGGTGTCAACTTGGCTAGATGAAGGCTTAGTTCTATTGCTATGGACATGAGCCAATGGCATGTGAACCTCATCTGTTGTTGATTACATCTGCAGTCGGCTAGGAGGTGTGCCTGCTACAATGGATGATGTTTGATTTAATTGGCTGGTGCTCAAATGAGAGCTACTCAATGTAGCACAGCCCAAGCAGCTCAGCATACCTCATCTCAGCACTCGCAGCTCAGCCCAGGCCTTTGGAGATGCAGAAAGAAATCACCTTGGGGAAAGTTGTTGGAACCCAGAGGCCTGGAGAAGAGGCCAGCAGAGATCACTCTGTGCCTTCCTACGTAAGAAAGACCCTCAGTTGAAAGTTAGTTGCCTTTCCTCTGAAGAACTAATAAAATAAATCCCCTTTTATTAAATGCCAACCCATGTCTGGTGTGTTGCATTCTGGTAGCTAGCAAACTAGAACGGACTGTGTGATTGTGAAAACCTTGTGTCTGATGCTTCTTTTATCTAACTTATGGACAGATGAGTAAAACATATTGATTAAAAATAAATAATAATAGGGGGAACAAATGTCAAAATAAATTTAGTAGATTGAAATGCTAGTGATCAATGAATGGGAGGGGTAAGGGGTATGGTATGTATGATTTTTTTTATGTTTTCTTTTTCTAAATTGATGTAAATGTTCTAAGAAATGAGCATGATGATGAATATACAACTATGTGATGAAAAAAGAATGTTCATGCTGTATGTTGATTGGTTTTATTAATAAAAATGAAAAATAAAAAACAAATTCATAAAAAAATTCAGATGCATGATTATCTCTGGGAAAAGGAAGAGAGTAATGGAATTAGGGAAAGGTGCACAGGTGGTTTCCATTGTTTCCATGTTTAATTTGTTGGTTTTCAAAACATTAAAAGCAAATAAAACGTTGTATTAAACAATCTTTAAAAAAGATTTATCAAAATAACAATAAAAGAATGTTTTTAGGTTTGTACATAAAGCATGCTTATTCATATTTATTCTTTCAAATACATTTTGAAATAATTTATATTTACACCTTTTGCCAGTGGAAGATTTATGTTTTGAATTAGAAGTTTTATTTGGCTACTTGGAAGGAAACTTTTCTAAAAAATCAATTTTGAGGTCTTGAGATCTCAAATGTTCTTTACAGAACATGTGCACATTACACAGCTTTAAGATCATGCTCTTTCTCAGCTTGATTGTTTTAAAGCAAACAACAATTAATTAACCTTAGTTACTCTTGGCTTAATTTTTTTTTAATTTCCCCCTCATTTTGAATTTTAAATCCACAATCATTTCTGCCATCTCTTGATCACCCTCCTGTCTTTTTGTCAGTTGGGGATATAAGGAACAGGTTGTGCTGGCTACCCAGCTTTCCTGAAGAACCTTGGGAGTCTTGAAGATTCAACTGAGATGTCTATAAGTACTTCGTTGTTTCCTCATACATTAAAAAGTCCACTCCATTTGACTTTCTTGAAGTGTCCTGCTCCCTTTAACTTCAAATACATCCCTAAGACAGCAACAACTTGTCCCAAATTGTCCCTAGTATACCAATTCCGATATTTATGAATTGACAAGGTTTATGTATACATTTAAAATGTTAATATCCTTGAACGACCTTATACATCTGAAATCTCACAAGAGAATTGTGATACTCTGGGACTACTCATTCTTGGTTTACCTAGGGAATTTCCTCAATTCACCTAGGGGACAAACACAATCAAGTTCAGTCTATTCTTACCTCAAAGTGTTTTTTTAGTTTAAGGACCAGACTTTCCAAATGCTCATCCCTAAAGGCCCTTTAGAGTAAGGCAGTTACTACTGTCTAGCAGGTATGCCCTGGTGAGAATTCAGAAATGTTCCCTGTGAGTCCACATTTTTGTACCTCTTGCCTTGGTGTCTTTACATCCTCAGAAGTGCTTACACCTGAACTCTTATAGAGAGACCTGCTCATTGATATTACATTTTCCTTAAGTCTAAATACTATTTTTATGCTTTTCTTCACTAAGAATTAGTCTAGCAAAAGGCATCATTCTGGACCAGAGTTAGTCAGGCAGGCTGGTCCTCATGAAAGGACCCAGCAGTGATTTCAAAGAGCCCATGGTCTTCAGTGCCAATGCTTGATATTCCATCCAGTTTGTTGAACAAAGTAACTCTTAAGTCAAGGGACCACAAATTGTTGAGGTAAATCAGGCTTCATACCTCTTAATTAAGATCTGATAGGCAGTATTCTATTTGGCTAACATTTCAACAGTTGCTGGGGGTAAACAGAAAAGATTAGCACTGAGAACATCTCATTCTTAGAGAAGAGACAATTTTTATAGTGAAAAGTCACATAAAATGTATAGTTTTGATATGTTTGCATTTCAGTCTTTTACATAAAGCTTGGGATCATCTGATAAAAGCTCCACAAGCATTGTCAACAAACAGCCACATTTATTAGAAAGCCCTCATGCTCTTTGTACAGGCCTTTTTTAAACAGACCTAGTATAAGTCTAGTTAACACAACTGTATCTTGAATATTCTTGAAAAAGCAGATTTTCTTTTATGGAAAAGGAATATGGAGAACAACAGAAGTTTCAGAATTTTTCCAGAAATTGCCCACAACAGATTTATACCCACTATAGTAACTTTGGTTATTGCCCTGGACTTCTTCCTCTTCCTTACCCATTTAATTAACTCTCCAAATATTTTTTATTCATTATAAACTATTTGAAAGATAATGAAAGAATGTAGGAAACATTTATGTAAATTGTGAAGCATAATAATAAGCACACACAGAGCACCAACCAACTTAAAAATTGAGTATCGTTAATAGCACTGAAGCCCCTCATGAGACCTCTATCCTCTTCATCCCCCACCTTTATTTAGTGCATAACTACTAAACTATTATTTTGAATGTAGTTTTTTTCATTCTCTTCTTTATAATTCCACCAAATATATATTGTCACTTGAGATAAACAATTGTGCTGTTATGTTTGTTTTTTGTTTTTTGTTTTTTTCATAAGAATATTTTTTATTGTATATTAAATATCATGTCATTTTTTCACTGTTACAAATACGTAGATGAATGATGATACATAATTTATGTTTTATGTTTTGCAGGTATGATGTATTTACACATGCAGTTAATACCAATGTCATGCTACATTTCCTTAGGAGATGCCCATCAAAAACAAAATGTGAGCAAAATGTGAGCAGCTTATCTACGGTAGAAAAATACTTCTGGAAGGTGGAATATATACTTACTTGCACCCTGCACATTCAGTATTAACAATATTAGACTTAACTTAGGTTCCTGGGTCATGTTCCCTTTTCTTTTTTAATAATTCAAATAATTTGACCAACACAATTATATCAGAAAAAGATTTTTCTTTCTTATCTCCCCCCACCCAGTTTTGGTACGTAAGAAAGAACATAAATATGCCAGGAGCCAGTAGCTGATAGTAAGGGGCCACAATCTCAAAACAGAAATGGTATTTAACAGTGATACCATTTAAAAAGCAAAATATTAGAAAAATACTTGGAAGCTGAGCATAAATCAAAGTTCAGTACAATGATTTTTCTGGGTATTGGATGTCTTACGGCATCACCTACACCGCCAAGAAACGAGACACTGCTTTGAGAAGATAAAGTTAATGCTAAAATTATTTCAGTTGGAATTCTAGATGCTAAAAGACCATTTATTTTAAGTATTTTATTTTCATAACATAAATAATCTGTACATATCCTGTGTAGTTATAGATTTTCAACTTTTGCTATATTTTTACAAATGCTTAAATTTAAAATTTTACATTCATAAAAAATTATATATTTATTGAGCCATAAAGTTGCAATGAGGCACAATAAATAAAATAGACTATTTGTCCAATTATATTTTGGCTCAAAGTTAACCATGAAATTAAAACTACTTAGACATAATTATCTAGGAAGGTAAAGGGTGTAGAATAAAACTCCACCCCCTCCGACTTCCCCCCCCAAATATGGCAGCTTGGAGTGTGGGGAAAATATCAGCCAAATAAACAATTCAAACCTACAATATTAAGTTACATATTATTTAAATACAGTGTTTTTTTTTAAATAAAACAAAAAGAACATGCATGTTATGGCAGATGTGAAGGCTTGAAAGAGTTAACACTATGCTCATGCTAAAGTGGCTACTGCTGATCTCTGCAGGGCTATCTGTCTCCTTAGGATTTGTTGGCTGAGCCAGAGGAACGAGGGAGCTTCATGGACATGCGGCTTTTACTAGTTCGAGGGGACATTGGAGAAGCTAGGTCAGCCCCATCTACCTGTGTTGCTGTTGGAGTTTCAGTGGGTAGAATCTCTGTGTAGGAGCCTTCAGATAAACAGAACTGATATTTAATGATCAACATCAGATGGTAAATGATGGTAGGGAGCTGGAGAAAAAACCTGTGCTGCAAAATCTTCAAATGTTGTGGGTTCTAAATGGTGCTGGACAATTGTTTGTAGATATCGTGCTCTCTCCTCATAGAAGTTTTGATACAATGGAATCAGTGATTTCAAAGCCAGGCATGCATTTATAGCTGTAGCTCGAACCATAATGGGTAGCACTTTTCCATTCGCAATAGCACCATCAAAAAGTGGACCAAAGAAAGGAACCTCTGGTTTTTTCATTATCTGGATACTGAACATGTGGTTTTTCATTGGATATATTATAATAAGGACATCTCCAAATTCTGTAGGAATAATTCCTCTCCTATAGTCTCTGGTATGCTCTGACCAAACAATGTGCACTTCATCATTTCCTAAATGTCTCAACTTGGTTCAAGAAGGCCGATGAAGTTCAGGGTTTCTCTCTCAAGTGAGAAGGCACATGGTGAATACAGTCAGGGCTTCTCTCTCGGCTGGAAGGGCACATGGCGAATACAGCATCATCTGCTAGCGTCTTCTCCTAGCTTCCTGTTACATGAAGCTCCCCGGGAGGCATTTTCCTTCTTCATCTCCAAAGGTTGCTGGCTCGTGGACTCTCTGCATCTCATGGCTACATCGTTCTGCTCTCTCTGAATGTTATGTTTGTTTTTGAAGTTTATTTAAGTATTATCGTTCTATGACTTGAGTTTTGTATTTAACATTATGTTTGAGAAATTCAACTAGACAAGTTTATTAGGTTTATTTTCTATCTTCCATATTGCTACAGGCAACAGTATTACTGAGCATTTTGCCACTATACTGCTTTCAGGTCTCTACCTGTGTGTAACAAACTACCCCAAAACAAAATGGCTTAAAACCACAAAAATTTTATTTGCTTACAATTCTATAGATCACGAAATTGGGCAGAGTTGGGCTGTGTAGTTCTTTTGCTCCAAATGGCATTGACAGGTGTCTCTCATAAAGTTGCAGTCAGATGGCAGCCAAGATTGCTTTGCTTGTGGTCTGATGCTTTGGAAGGGATGGTTGAAAGACGAATCTGTCTCTCTCTACATGGTTTTCTTCACACAGCTAGAGTGGGATCCCGTTAATAGTGATTCGACCCCAAGAGAGAGTGGAGAGAGTGTTCCAAGGAGCAAATGAAGAATCGGCAGCTCTCTTAAATCCCAGTCTTAGAAATTACAAGGTGTTATTTCCACCACATTCTATTAGGCAAAATAAGTCGCAGGGTCAGGCCAGACTCAAGAGGAGAAGAAATAGAATCTGTATAAGCTACACAGGACTTTTAATGGAAATTTACAAGCTGATTCTTTAAATTTATATGGATATGTAAAGGCCAGAAACAGACAAGACAGGGTCTTAAAACAGGGTATAAGTACTTGCTCTGCCAGATATCAAGATTTATTACAAAGCAGGTTCCTCTGTGCACCGGCATTCCTACCTCTGTTCCATGTATGCCTCTGTGGTATCTGATGACTTTATCATTCCCTTCCCACACTGATTTCATCTTCCTTTCCTAATCCCAGGCTCCTATTTCTGGTCTTATGCTCCCATTTTGTTCTTTTTTTTTTCTTTTAATTTTTTAATTTTATTTTTTTAAATACCAAACAAATGCAAACATTCCTATTTTGATCATTCCATTCTACATATATAATCAGTAATTCACATTATCATCAAATAGTTGCATATGCATCATCATTATCATTTCTTGGAACATTTGCATCTATTCAGAAAAAGAAATAAAACAAAAACAGAAAGAAAATTTATACATACCATACCCCTTACCCCTCCCTTTCATTGATCACTAGCATTCCAAACTAAATTTATTTTAACATTTGTTTCCCCTATCATTCATCTTCATTCCATATGTTCTACTCATCTGTTGACAAGGTAGATAAAAGGAGCATCAGACACAAGATTTTCACAATCACACAGTCACATTGTGAAAGCTATATCATTATACAATCATCTTCAAGAAACATGGCTGCTGGAATACAGCTCCACATTTTCAGGCAGTTCCCTCCAGCCTCTCCATTCCATCTTGATAACAAGGTGATAATTACTTAATGTGTAAGAATAACCTCCAGGTTAACCTCTTGACTCTGTTTGGAATCTCTCAGCCATTGACACTTTGTCTCATTTCATGTTTCCCCCTTTTGGTTGAGAAGGTTTGCTCAATTCCTTGATGCTGAGTCTCAGCTCATTCTAGGGTTTTTCTCAATCCCTTGATGCTGAGTCTCAGTTCATTCTGGGATTTCTGATCCACATTGCCAGGAAGGTCCACACCCCTGGAAACCATGTCCAACATAGACAGGGGGAGTGTGGTGAGTTTGCTTGTTGTGTTGGCTGGAGAGAGAGACCACATCTGAGCAACAAAAGAGGTTCTCTTGGGGATGACTCTTAGGCCTAATTTTAAGTAGGCTTGACCTATCCTTTGTGGGGTTAAGTTTCATATGAACAAACCCCAAGACTGGGGGCTCAGCCTATAGTCTTGGCCATCCACACTGCCTGTGAGAATATCAAGAATTCAACTTGAGGAGGTTGAATTTTCCCCCTTTCTCACCATTCCCTGAAGGGGACCTTGCAAATACTTTTTTATTCACTGTTCAAATCACTCTGGGATTTATCAGGGCATCACTCTGGACAAACCCACAAAATCTCGTGTCCACTCAAGGTTCCATGTAGTTATGCTGTTCAATTAAGCTGTCTACATAAGTTATATTAGGAAATTCACCAGTCAAAATATAAATTTTGTACCAAATAAACATTTTTTGCTTTAGTCTCACACATAAGTTGAAATTTTAAAATATTAATTACCATCTATTTTCAGCACCCTGCAGTAATGACATTCCTTGGTTCTTCCTCATGCAAAAACATTTTTAAAATTTGTACATTTAGTCACTATCAGTATACACTTTAGGCATTCCTAGATTATACCACCTCAATCTTTATCATCAATCTTTCCTTCTGATTTCATTTCTGCCCCCAGCCCTCCTCCCTCTATCATTCTCACATTCAGCTTCGTTCAATGTTTTAACATAATTGTATTACAGTTAGGTAGTATTGTGCTGTCCATTTCTGAGTTTTTAAATTCAGTCCTGTTGCACAATCTGTACCCCTTCAGTTCCAATTACCCAACATCTTACCCTATATCTATTTCCTGATGGTCTCTGTTACCAACGAAATTTTCCAAGTTCATTCACTGATGTCAGTTCATATTAGTGAGACCATACAGTATTTGCCTTTTGTGTCTGGCTAATCTCACTCAGCATAATGTCCTTAACGTCCATCCATGTTGTTACATACTTCATAACTTTATTCTGTCTTACAGCTGCATAATATTGCACCATATGTATATACCACAGTTTGTTTAGCCACTTCTCTGTTGATGGACATTTTGACTGTTTCCATATCTTCGAAATTGTAAATAATGCTGCTATAAACATTGATGTGCAAATGTCTGTTTGTGTCCTCACCCTCATGTCCTCTGAGTAGATACTTAGCAATGGCATTGCCAGGTCATATGGCATTTCTATATTTAACTTTTTGAGGAACCGCCAAACTCCCTTCCACAGTGGTTGTACCATTTGATATTCCCACCTACAGTGGATAACTGTGTCTCTCTCTCCACATCCTTTCCAGCACTTGTCATTTTCTGTTTTATTGTTAATGGCCATTCTGGTGGGTGTGAGATGATATCTCATCGTGATTTTGATTTGCATTTCTCTAATAGCCAGGGAAGTCGAGCATCTCTTCCTGTGCCTTTTGGCCATTTGTATTCCCTCCTCTGAGAAATGTCTGTTCAAGTCTTTTGCCCATTTTGTAATTGGGTTGTCTGTCTTTTTGTTGTTGAGTTGAAGAGTCTGTTTATAAATTCTTGATATAGAACTTTATCTGATATGTTGTTCCCAAATATTGTCTCCCATTGTGTAGGCTGTCTTTTTACTTTCTCAACGAAGTTCTTTGATGCACAAAAGTGTTTAATTTTGAGAAGTTCCCATTTCTTTCTTTCTTCAATGCTCATTCTTTGGGTGTAAGGTCTAAGAAACCACCCCCTATTATAAGATTTATAAGATATTACTCTACATTTTCTTCTAATGGTTTTACGGTCTTAGATCTGATGTTTAGGTCTTTGATCCATTATGAGTTAATTTTTGTACAGGGTGTAAGATATGGATCCTCTTTCATTTTTTTGTATATGGATATCCTGTTCTCAAGGCACTATTTATTGGATAGACTGTTCTGTCCCAGGTGAGTTAGTTTGACTGCCTTATCAAAGATCAGTTGTCCATAGAAGAGAGGGTCTATATCTGAACACTCTACTCTATTCCAATGGTAAGGATATCTATCTTTATGCCAGTACCATGCTGTTTTGACCACTGTAGCTTCGTAATACACCTTAAAGTCAGGTAGTGTGAGACCTCTGGCTTCAGTTTTCTTTCTCAGGATACTTTTAGCTATTCGGGGCACCCTGCCCTTACAGATAAATTTGGTTATTGGTTTTTCTATTTCTGAAAAGTAAGTTTTGGCGATTTTAATTGATATTGCATTGAATCTGTAAATCAGTTTAGGTAGAATTGACATCTTAACTGTACTTAGTCTTCCAATCCATGAACATGATATGTCCTTCCATTTATTTAGGTCTTCTGTGATTCCCTTTAACAATTTCTTGTAGTTTTCTTTGCATGGGTCTTTTATCTCTTTAGTTAAATTTATTCCTAAATATTTTATTCTTTTGGTTGCAGTTGTAAATGAAATTTTTTTTGTTGATTCCCCCTCAGATTGTTCATTACTAGTGTATAGAAACACTACAGATTTTTGAGTGTTGATCTTGTAACCTGCCACATTGCTGTACTCATTTATTAGCTCTAGTAGTTTTGCTGTGGGTTTTTCGGGGTTTTCAACATATAGTATCATATCATCTGCAAACAGTGAGAGTTTTACTTATTTCTTTCCGATTTTGATGCCTTCTATTTCCTTTTCCTGTCTAATTGCTCTAGAACTTCCAGCACAATGTTGAATAACAGTGGTGATTGTGGACATCCTTGTCTTGTTCCTGATCTTAGAGGGAAAGTTTTCTGTTTTTCCCCATTGAGGATGAGGTTAGCTGTGGGTTTTTCATATATTCCCTTCATCATTTTGAGGAAGTTCCCTTCTATTCCTATCCTTTGAAGTGTTTTCAACAGGAAAGGATGTTGAATTTTGCCAAATACCTTTTCTGCATCCATCAAGAAAATCAAGTAGTTTTTCTGCTTTCATTTGTTGATATAGTGTATTACATTAATTGATTTTCTTATGTTGAACCATCCTTGCATACCTGGGATGAATCCTACTTGGTCATGATGTATAATTCTTTTAATGTGTTCCTGGATTCAATTTGCTAGAATTTTGTTGAGGATTTTTGCATCTATATTCATTAGAGAGATTGGTCTGCAATTTTCTTTTTTTTGTAATATCTTTGTCTGGCTTTGGTATGAGGGTTATGTTGGCTTCGTAGAATGAGTTAGGTAGACTTCCCTCCTCCTCAAATTTTTGAAGAGTTTGAGCAGGATTGGTACTAATTCTTTCTGGAATGTTTGGTAGAATTCACCTGTGGAGCCATCTGGTCCTGGACTTTTCTTTTTGGGGAGCTTCTTAATGACTGATTCAATTTCTTTACTTGTGATTGGTTTGTTGAGGTCATCTATTTCTTCTTGAGTTGAAGCTGGTTGTTCATGCATTTCTAGAAAGTTGTCCATTTCATCTACATTGCTGTATTTATTAGCATAAAGTTGTTCATAGTATCCTGTTATTACTTCCTTTATTTCTGTGGGGTCAGTGGTTATGTGTCCTCTTCCATTTCTGATCTTATTTATTTGCATCCTCTCTCTTCTTCTTTTTGGATCTCTGGCTAAGGGTCCATCAATCTTATTGATTTTCTCATAAAACCAGCTTCTGGTTTTGTTGATTTTCTCAATTGTTTTCATGTTCTCAATTTCATTTATTTCTGCTCTAGTCTTCATTATTTCTTTCCTTTTGCTTGCTTTGGGGGTTAGTTTGCTGTTTTTTCTCCAGTTCTTCCAAGTGGACAGTTAATTCCTGAATTTTTGCCCTTTCTTCTTTTTTGATACAGGCATTTAGGGCAATAAATTTCCCTCTTAGCACTGCCTTTGCTGCATCCCATAAGTTTTGATATGCTTCATTTTCATTTTCATTTGCCTTGAGATATTTACTGATTTCTCTTGTAATTTCTTCCTTGACCCACTGGTTGTTTAAGAGTGTGTTGTTGAGCCCCCACATATTTGTGAATTTTCTGGTACTTTGCCTATTATTGATTTCCAATTTCATTCCTTTATGATATGAGAAAGTGTTTGGTATGATTTCAATCTTTTTTAATTTATTGAGACTTGCTTTGTGACCCAGCATATGGTCTATCCTTGAGAATGATCCATGAGCACTTGAGAAAAAGGTGTATCATGCTGCTGTGGGGTGTAATGTTCTATAAATGTCTGTTAAGTCTAGCTCATTTATTGTATTATTCAAATTCTCTGTTTCTTTATTCATCCTTTGTCTAGATGTTCTGTCAATTGATGAGAGTGTGGAATTGAAGTCTCCAACTATTATGGTAGATGTGTCTACTTTTCTTTCCAATGTTTTCAGTGTTTGCACCATGTATTTTGGAGCATTCTGACTCGGTGCATAAATATTTATGATTGTTATGTCTTCTTGCTGAATTGTTCCTTTTATTAATACATAGTATTCTTCTTTGTCTCTTTTAACTGGTTTATATTTGAAGTCTAGTTTGTTGGATATTAGTATAGCTACTCCTGCTCTTTTCTGATTGTTATTTGTATGAAATATCTTTTCCTAACCTTTCACTTTCAACCTATGTTTATCCTTGATATAAGATGTGTTTCCTGTAGACAGCTATATAGATGGGTCCTGTTTTTTTTTTAATCCATTCTGCCAGTCTATGTCTTTTGATTGGGGAGTTTAATCATTAACATTTAGTGTTATTACTGTATGGGTAGTACTTTCTTCTACCATTTTGCCTTTTGGATTTTATATGTCATATCTAATTTTCCCTTTTTTTACCTTTACTCATAGTCTTCATTTCTACACTCTTCTCCACACCTCTCTCTCCTGTCTTTTCATATCTGTCTCTAGTGCTCCCTTTAGTATTTCTTGCAGAGCTGGTCTCTCGGTCACAAATTCTCTCAGTGATTTTTTAATTTCTCCCTCATTTTTGAAGGACAGTTTTGCTGGATATAGAATTCTTGGTTGGCAGTTTTTCTGTTTTAGTAATTTAAATATATCATCCCACTGTCTTCTTGCCTCCATGGTTTCTGCTGAGAAATCTATGCATAGTCTTACTGGGCTTCTCTTGTAGGTGATGGATTGCCCTTCTCTTGCTGCTTTCAAGATTCTCTGTTTCTCTTTAACCTCTGGCATTCCGATTGGTAAGTATCTTGGAGTATGTCTATTTGGATCTATTCTCTCTGGAGTTTGCTGCACCTCTTGGATCTGTAATTTGAAGTCTTTCATAAGAGTTGGGAAATTTTCAATGATAATTTCCTCCATTAGTTTTTCTCCTCCTTTTCCCTTCTCTTCTCCTTCTGGAACACCCACAACATGTATATTCGTGCTCTTCATATTGTCATTCAATTCCCTGAGTCCCTGCTCATATTTTTCCATTTTTTCCCTATCTTTTCTTTTGCTTGTTGGATTTCAGATGTTCCATCCTCCAGTTCACTAATCCTATCATCTGACTCTCAAAATCTACCATTGTAGTTTTTCATTTTTTTGTCTCTTCTACCATGCCTTTGATTCCCATAAGTTCTGTGTTTGTTTTCTCAGACTTTCAATTTCTTCTTTTTGTTCATTCCTTGCTTTCTTCATATCCTCCCTCAATTCATTGATTTGATTTTTGATGAGGTTTTCCATGTCTGTTAGTATATTCTGAGTTAATTGTTTCAACTCCTGTATCTCATTTGAATTGCTGGTTTGTTCCTTTGACTGGGCCATATCTTCAATTTTCCTAATGTGATTTGTTATTTTTTGCTGGTGTCTAGGCATTTAATTACCTTAATTAGTTTATTCTGGAGATTGCTTTCACTTCTTTTACCTAGGGTTTTCTTACTGGATGAATTTGTTATCTGTCTGTTCGTTGACATTCAGTTCAGCTTTTTTCTGGACCTCTAGCTTAGGTTTTGTTTAACAGAGGAGAATTTTTCAGTTCTTGTTTTCTTGTTACTTGCCCTGCCTCTTAGGTGCCTCTTTCCCCTCACCCTTAGGAGGGTATACTTCAGTATTATAGACCCCAGTCACATAGTCCCAGACCAAACTGGCCTCCTGTCAGGAGGAAAAAGTCACCTGTGTCAGTTTTCTCTGAGGGTGAGACCCAGCAGGTTGAAATACTTTCCTGTGAAGCCTCTGGACACTGCTTTTCTTATCCTGCCCAGTATGTGGCACTTGTCTGCATGCAGGTCCCACCAGCATAATATGATGCAGTACCTTTAACTTTGGTGGACTCTCCCTGCTGGGGGTGTGGTGGAGACAGAGGAGAGGTTGTAGGCTGGTATTTTTGTTGTTGTTGTTGTTTTTTATTAATTAAAAAAAATTACAAGAATTAAACACAAATATTCTTAATATATGCTCATTCTGTTTTACATATATAGTCAGTAATTCACAATATCACATAGTTGCATATTCATCATCACAATCATTTCTTAGAACATTTTCATCAATTCAGAAAAGAAATAAAAGACAACAGAAAAAGAAAATGAAAACAGAGGGAAAAAAATTATATACCATACCCCTTATCCCTCCCTTTCATTTGATCACTAGCATTGCAAACTAAATTTATTTTAACATTTGTTCCCCCTATTATTTATTTTTATTCCATATGTTCTCCTCATCTGTTGATAAGGTAGATAAAAGGAGCATCAGACACAAGGTTTTCACAATCACACAGTCACATTGTGAAAACTATATCATTATTCAATCATCATCAAGAAACGTGGCTATTGGAACACAGCTCTACATTTTCAGACAGCTCCCTCCAGTCTCTCCATTACATCTTGGATAACAAGGTGATATCTACTTAATGTGTAAGAATAACCTCCAGGATAACCTCTCGACTCTGCTTGGAATCTCTTAGCTATCGACACTTTGTCTCATTTCACTCTTCCCCCTTTTAGTCCAGAAGGTTTTCTCAATCCCTTGATGCTGGGTCTCAGCTCATTCTACAGTTTGTCTAAATCCCTTGATTCTGAGTCTCAGCTCATTCTGGGATTTCTGTTCCACATTGCCAGGAAGGTCCACACCCCTGGGAGTCATGTCCCACATAGGTGGGGGACGGTGGTGAATTTGCTTATTGTGTTGGCTGGAGAAAGAGACCACATCTGAGCAACAAAAGAGGTTCTCTTGGGGGTGACTCTTAGTCCTAATTTTAAGTAGTCTTGACCTATCCTTTGTGGGGTTAAGTTTCATATGAACAAACCCCAAGACTGGGGGCTCAGCCTATAGCTTTGGTTGTCCACACTTTTTGTGAGAATATCAAGAATTCAACTTGGGGAGGTTGAATTTTCCCCCATTCTCACCATTCCCTGAAGGGGACTTTGCAAATATTTCTCCACTCATTGATCAAATCACTCTGGGATTCATTGTGGCATCACTCTGGACAAACCAAGAAAATCTCATGTCCTACCCAAGGTTCCATGTACTTATGTTGTTCAACCAACTATCTACATAAGTTATATTAGGAGATGTACTAATCAAAATATAAATTTTGTACCATATAAACATTTTTTGCTTTAGTCTCACACATAAGTTGAAATTTTAAAATATTAATTACCATCTATTTTCTGCACCCTGCAGTAATGACATTACTTGGTTCTTCCTCATGCAAAAACATTTTTTAAATTTGTACATCTAGTTACTATCATTATACACTCTAGGCATTCCTAGATTATACCACCTCAATCTTTATCGTCTATCTTTCTTTGTGGTTTCATTTACGCCCCCAGCCCTCCTCCCTCTATCATTCTCACATTCAGCTACATTCAGTGTTTTAACATAATTGTATTACAGTTAGGTGGTATTGTGCTGTCCATTTCTGAGTTTTTATGTTCAGTCCTGTTGCACAATCTGTATCCCTTCAGCTCCAATTACCCAATGTCTCACCCTATTTCTATCTCCTCCTGATGGTCTCTGTTACCAAAAAATATTCCAGGTTTATTCACTAATGTCAGTTCATATCAGTGAGACCATACAGTAATTGTCCTTTTGTTTTTGTCTAATCTCACTCAGCATAATGTCCTTAAGGTCCATCCATGTTGTTACATATTTCACAACTTTATTCTGTCTTACAGCTGCATAATATTCCATCATAAGTATAGGCCACAGTTATAGCCTATAATATATAATATGCATCATATGTATAGGCTAAACAACAGCTGTTTAGCCACCCATCTGTTGATGGATATTTTGAATGTTTCCATCTCTCAGTAATTGTAAATAATGCTGCTATAAACATTGGTGTGCAAATGTCCGTTTGTGTCCTTGCCCTCATGTCCTTTGAGTAGACACAGCATATAGATGAGTCCTGTTTTTTAATCCATTCTCCCAAACTATGCCTTTTGATTGGGGAATTTAATCCATTAACATTTAGTGTTATTACTGCATGGGTAGTACTTTCTTCTACTGTTTTGCCTTCTGGGTTTTATATGTCATATCTAATTTTCCTTCTTTTTACCTTTACTCATAATCTTCCTTTCTACACTCTTCTCCATTCCTCTCTCTTCTGTCTTTTTGTATCTGTCTCTAGTGTTCCCTTTAGTATTTCTTGCAGAACTTCACAAATTCTCTTAGTGATTTTTTTGGTATGAAAATGTTTTAATTTCTCCCTCATTTTTGAAGGACAATTTTGCTGGATATAGAATTCTTGGTTGGCAGTTTTTCTTTTTTAATAATTTAAGTATATCATCCTACTGTCTTCTTGCCTCCATGGTTTCTGCTGAGAGATCTACACATAGTATTGGGCTTCCCTCTTCTCTTGCTGCTTTCAAGAGTCTCTCTTTCTCTTTGACCTCTGACCTTCTGATTAGTAAATGTCTTGGAGTACGTCTGTTTGGATCTATTCTCTTTGGGGTACGCTGCAATTCTTGGATCTGTAATTTTAAGTCTTTCATAAGAGTTGGGAAATTTTCGGTGATAATTTCCCCCATTAGTTTTTCTCCTCCTTTTCCCTTCACTTCTCCTTTGGGACACCCACAACACGTATATTCATGAGCTTCATATTGTCATTCAATTCCCTGAGTCCCTGCTCATATTTTTCCCTATATTTTCTTTTTCTTGCCAGATTTCAGATGTTCCATCCTCCAGTTCACTAATCCTATGTTCTGTCTCTCGAAAACTACCATTGTAGGTTTCCATTGTTTTTTTCATCTCTTCAACCATGATTTTCAGTCCCATAAGTTCTGTGATTTTTTTTTCAGACTTTCAGTTTCTTATTTTTGTTCATTCCTTGCCTTCTTTATATCCTCCCTCAATTCATTGATTTGATTTTTGATGAGGTTTTCCATGTCTGTTAGTATATTCTGAATTAAATGTTTCAGCTCCTGTATCTCATTTGAATTGTTGGTTTGTTCCTTTGACTGGGCCATATCTTCAATTTTCCTAATGTGATTTGTTATTTTTTGCTGGTGTCTAGGCATTTAATTACCTTAATTAGTTTATTCTGGAGATTGCTTTCACTTCTTTTACCTAGAGTTTTCTTGCTGGATGAATTTGTTGCCTATTTGTTCTTTGACCCTCAGTTCAGCTTTTTCTCGACCTCTAGCTTAGTTTATGTTTAACAGAGGAAAAGTTTTTGGTTCTTGTTTCCTTGTTTCTTGCCCTGCTTGTATGGTGCCCTTTTCCCCCCACCCTTAGGAGGGTCTACTTAAGTCTTATAGACCCCAGCCAAATTTTCCCAGACCAAATTGGCCTCCTGTCAGAAGGAAAGAGTCACCTGCATCAGTTTTCCCTGAGGGTGAGACCCAGCAGGTTGAAAGACTTTCCTGCAAAGTCTCTGGACTCTGTTTTTCTTATCCTGTCCAGTAGGTGGTGCTTGTCTGCCTGCAGGTCCCACCAGCATAAGACAATGTGGTACCTTTAACTTTGGTGGACTCTCCCTGCTGGGGGTGTGGTGGAGACAGAGGAGAGGTTGTAGGCTGGTTTTAATGGCTTCTAATTACTAAGCCCTGGTGTCTGAATTCCTTGAGGGAGGGATTCTACCTGAGTTGGGCTTCACCCCTCCCCTGGGGAGGGCACAGGCTCCAGACAAGCCCTCAAACAAGCTAGTTTCTGCCTATGCCTAGGGCATTTGCAGCCTGAGAAGTCCTGCCATTGTATCCAAAGGCAGTCAAGACTTTGTAGAAACACAGCCACAAAAACCTCCATTTCTTCCTTCTTTTTTTTTTCTTTCTCCATCAGCCCTGCCCCCTTGGCACTGGGGCAAAAATGAGCGACCTCTGCTTTGACCAGGTTGTCCTGAGCTGGGGGCCTATTTTTAGCGGTCAGAATTTGTCAATTAATTACACAATTGGCGTTTTGTTGGGCTCAGCCCCTGCTGCTGGTAAATTCTCCCTCCTTTCCCCTCTGGGAAGCAGCCTGTGGGGGAGGGGCACTGACTGCCGCCACATGGAGAACTCATGGTTCTGGAGGGGCTCACAGCCAGTCCAGCTAGTCCAGACTGGGGTACGCTGTGTCTCTGGTCACTGACATGGACTCAGGAGCTGTTCTGTACTGTCCCTGATTATTTAGTAGCTATTCTGGAGGATGAACTAAATTGCACACCTTGCTAAGCTGCCATCTTGGTATCTCCCTCTCCCATTTTGTTCTTGACCCCATTATGTTTCCCTTCTCTGCTTATAGCTCAGCTAATCATTTAAGGGAGAGAGAGAGTATTTGTGTGTGTATTTGTGTCTGCATGTGAGATTGTATTTAATATTTTATTGGTATTTTTAGCTGACATCCAGCAGAAGAATTTCAGGATCTCTATTGTTCCATATTGCCAAAATGGGCATCACAAATATCTTTTCAATCTGTCTCATTCTGTCCATCTCCACAGGCTCATCTCAGATTGTACTCTCTACTTCCACACTCTCCTAACAAGTCTCTGTTATTTAATCTCTTTCCCAGCTGACCCATTCTCTCCATTACCACTAGAGTTGTCTTCCTAAGGTACATATCCATGCACAATAATGTCCTAATTCCTGCGCATGGTATGCAAGCCCTTCTGTGATCTGGGTTTTATCCTTTTTCCCCAGTCTAATGTCTCATCACTTCTCTCTTCCTGCCCTACTCTTCAAATTTCCCAGTGGTCTCTGGTGTTTCAAAATCTGTGTTTTCCCTTGCTAATTTCTTTGCTCAGAACACTCTTCTTTTTTTTCCTATTTCCAACCCCATTTCCACTTGATAACCTTGAAAACTTCTTAACTTCAACACAATCTTCTTCTTGATAAACCCTTCATTGTCCTTTCTCTCTCTCAGCACTCTCAGTTCAGTGATGCACAGGAGTGTCAAAATTAATAAGATCAAATTACACCCTTAAGAAACTCACATTTCAGTAGGAGGACTTGCTAAGTCATAAGATAAATATACTATATTTATATTATCATTTATCATGGTCAGGTTCATGTGTCAACTTGGCCAGGTGGTGGTACCTGGTTGTCTGGTCAGGCAAGGGCTGGCCTGTCTGTTGCTCTGAGGGTATTTCATGGACTTAAATCATGATCACTTTAGCTGCATCCACAGCTAAGGGGAGTGTCTTCTACAATGAGTGATGCTTAATCTAATCACCAAAAGGAGGATTCAGAAGAGATAATTACTCTTCCTGCTTCAGCCAGCCAACCTCTCCTGAGAGTTCGTTGAGGACCTTCATTGGAGCTGCCAGCTTGCAGCCTGCCCTACAGACCTTGTGCTTTACATCCCCACGGTTACATGAGGTGCTTTTATAAATTTTGTATTTACAGATATCTCCTGCTGATTCTGTTTCTCTAGTGAACCCTAGCTAATACAGCTTGGTTCCAAGAGTTGTGTAATTTGGAGTTCTCTGTAAGGGGGTTATGTTATTTTTGTAACTCTCCTGCAACTTTGAAGATATTTTAAAACAGAGCATTGAAAATTACAAATAAATAAGTGAGTAAGTAAGTAAATAAGTAAGTAAAGTTGGGATGGCTCTTCACATCCTGCTAGAAGCTGCTGTGAAGTCAGAAGCCACTGTTGCCACAGGGCTCAAGCAAAAACCTGGATCCACACTGGCCCCTGGGGTATCTGCCTTTCTATGATAAACCCACACAAAAGAAAGCCAGCACAAAAACAAAAACAAAAAAACCTGTACTTGTGTTTTCTTCCCAGCTGCTGGTGCAAGGCTGGAGGCAGCTGCTTCCCAGCAGGCTAAAACTGAAGCTAGTGTGTGCATTTGGCCTTTGGGGATCCCCTAGACAAACCTTGACCTCCAACCACATCTTTTGGGGGACAAAGTTTCCTCTGCATCACCAGGCCCTGAACAAGCCCCGACTGGGTGGCAGCCATGCTGTGGTGCCTTAGTTAGCACGATTAGCCATTATGAGGATGAGGAAGATGTGCTGGTTGCTGGTTTGTGCTCCTTCACTTACAAAAGTTGTCAATCTAATTTGAGCAATAGGGTCAATAGATGTCTCCACACTAATACATTTTTTGCAAATATGCCTCTATTCACCAAACATATTTGGTATTTAAGATATTTAACTAGAATTCTGTAGTGTTGCCTATATGATATTTTTCCCCCTCAGGATATTCATTCATGCCTGCAGCTATTTTTGACTATGTATTAATATGCCATCTAATGTGTTATGTGATGTTTATATATTGATGAAAAAAAAACCCAGAAATGATCATTGTTCTCATGTAGCACAAGCATGCATTAAGGATTGTGACATTTAATCTTGACATTTGCACTTTTTCTAAAATGCAACAGACTTAATAAACAAATTTAGAATCATGCAAAATAGTGTGACAGAGACATAGTCTACTCGTATGCATCAACTTTGTAATTTCTTATTTTAGATGGACTATCTGTATATATATAAATATATATATAGCAGAATTTATATTTATTATTGCCTTAAAATAGAAGAAGCTTGAAATAATTGCCATACTCTATTCAGATTGAGAATATATTAACATATTAACTATATATTTCAAAGGTGCTTTATAATCCGTGGTTGAAGAAATGCCTTATGCCCTTTACAAATAACAAAAAGTTAGCCAAGCTTATCTGCCTGGTATGTGGATTGATAAACTTACATTGTTTCATAAATAACCTAACATCAGGTGAAGGGATGCTGAATAACATTTGCCTCCTAGCATTCTCCTCAATATAGTTTTCAGCCTAAGAATATTTAAATTATCATCTCTTTTCATGGTCTTCAGTGAGACAAAATTGAAGATCAATTTAAAACAACGCAACATAAAATTGACTTAACACCAAAGAGAATGATGTCGTAGAAAAAGAGGAAAACAGAGATATTTGATTTATGTATAAATACATAGATACTAATTACAAAGCAAGGAAGAAATATTCATATCATTACAGTCCTCATTTCTATAACTAATTAGTAACAGAATACTCCAGAAATCCTATTTTAAAATTACTCATTTAATCTGCAGTGTACAATTAAATAGACTAAAAGGCTAAGCTGGATTGATAGAACAGTGGAATGGCCTTTTGAAAACTCACAGTGCCAACTAAGTGGCAATATCTTGCAAGGCTGGGGTTATATTCTCCAGGAGGCTGTGTATGTTCTGAATCAGCATCCACTGTATGGTGCTGTTTCTCCCATAGCCAAATACATGGGTCCATGAACCAAGGGGTGGAAATGGGCATGACACCATTCACTATTACCCCTAGTGATCCACTAGGAAAATTTTTGCTTCCTGTCCATGTGACCTTGAGCTCTGCTGATCTACAGGTTTTAGATCCAGAAGGGAGGGTACTTCCACCAGGAGAAACAGTAATAATTATATTGAACTGGAATCTCAGACTGCCACCTGGTCACTTTGGGCTACACATGCCCTTGGATCAACAAGCCAAGAGGGGGATTACATTACTGGCTGGAGTGATTGACCCTGACTATCAGGGGGAAATAGGACTGCAACTACACAATAGAAGTAAAGAGGAGTTTTCCTGGAATATAGGCAATCCTCTTGGGTGTCTCTTACTACTGCCATGCCCTGTGATAAATCACTGGAAAACTGCAACAACCCAACACAGGCAGGACTACCAATAACTCTGAAACTTATGAAGGTTTGGTACCCCATCAGGCAAAGAACCACAGCCAGTTGAAGTGCTTGCTGACGATAAATGAAACATGAAAAAGGTAGTGGAAGAAGGAAGTGATAAATATGAACTATGACTATGTGATCAGTTACAGAAATGAGGACTGTAATGGTATGAATGTTTCTTCCTTGCTTTGTAATTAGTATCTACATATTTATACATAAATCAAATATCTTTGTTTTCCTCTTTATTTTATTCCCTTTATCATATGATGTAAGTTGTTTTGTTCACATTTATAGTATTGCTGTAATAGTTTAAGAGTTTAAGAGTGAATATTACCCAAGGACTTGCACCCTATTCTGGGGAGATTTAATGCATTTCTGGTGTATATGGATGATTAAGTATTGTTAGGTGAGGAAAAAATGTGTCTGTTATTGTTTTCTATTTAGAGATTAAGTATGGTTTAAGTTGATGTGTATAACTGCCAAGTTGACAAGGGGTGGACTGTCATGGGCAGGTTCATGTGTCAGCTTGGCCAGGTGGTGGTGCCTAGTCTGGCTGAGCAAGAGCTGGCCTGTCTGATGCTATGAGGACATTTCATGGACTTATATCATGATCACGTTGGTTGCATCCACAGCTGACTGCATTTGCAATCAGCTAAGGGGAGTGCCTTCTGCAATTAGTGACACTTAATCACTGGAAGCTTTTAAGGAGGATTTGGGAGAGACAATCACTCTTCCTACTTCAGCCAGCCAGCCTCTCCTGAGAGTTCATTGAGGACCTTCATTGGAGCTGCCAGCTTGTGGCCTGCCCTACAGACCTTGTACTCTACATCGCCATGGTCATGTGAGACATGTATAAATTTTATATTTACAGATATCTCCCACTGATTCTGTTACTCTAGAGAACTCTAGCTAATACACCATTTTACATTGCATTTACTCCTATTAGGATGCTCTACACTGTGCATTTAGTTCTTTGTGTAGATGAATATCTAGGTCTCTTGATGTTTATATTTCTATTACAAATTTGTTTGTTTCATTCTGATTTTATACAAAAGGAAAACATAATTTGTTTATATGTCTGCCTCCCCTACTAGGCTCTGGGTTCCTTTTGAAAATGAACTCTGTATCATTTATCTTTGTGCACACAGTAGACAGTCAATAAACAAAAGGACAGATAAGTAAATTTCTGCTTGTTCGGTTATTCTATAGTCCAAATGTCAGCCCCACAGAATCTTGCACAGAACTATTTCTCCCTTATCCCTTTTCTGGTTTAACTTCATATGGGCTTCCATTATTGCATTTAACATTATACTATTTTTATAGTTTGTTCTCCATTCAGATAATTGTTTAAAACTCTATATCCCCAGTGTCTAGTGCTTGGCATAAAGAAAGTGATCAATGAATATTGAATAGAGATTTTTATGTACTAACTCATAAATGCTAGGCCACTGAGTCTTAGAAATGTTAACTACTTAAAACATTCAAAGTTAAAGATAATATTTCTTAATTTAAAATTTAAAACTTCTTAATTAAAAGAACTTTCTAGTTAAAAGGAAGAACAACATGCACAAATGTTTGGTCAGGTAACTAATTAACTAGTTAAAAGTTAAAGAGAACTTTTAAGCTTTTAATTTTTTAACTTAGTTAACTGAAAAGAAATATCATCTGAGTTTCATCCATCAGAAAGCTCTCTGGAACAAGTGATACTTTGAACAAAATCAAAACATTAGGACTATCTGACACATGCTATTAAGTTTTCCAACACGAGGTGGCACTCACCTCATAGTGTTGACCCATCTTTAACCACTAGTTTTCCAAAAGATAACTGACTTGGGGATGGAAAGAAGTGATTTCCTATATTTAATATGTATCCTGAGAGCAGAGTATGTAAGTGTTATAAGAATAAAAAATAAGTGTTGTTAATATTTTATCTGTTGGTTAGTACTCCAGGCATTTTAGCAAGTTTCTTTGCCCAAGTGGTTTAATCAATAAACTGCTTAGAAAAGGAGAAGATAAGAGTGGCAATTTAACAATATGTGAAGTTGTTTAATGGAGTGTTTGAAAGTGAGGAGTAGAGGTAGATCAACTGTTATATAAAATAGGGTTATTAATACCCCTATTTAAAAAATTAAAAAATATTTTTTTATTGAAAAAGTTTAACATATAAACATACAAACATTCTTAACATACAAACATTCCATACATGGTGTACAATCAATGGTTCACAATATCATCACATCATTGTGTATTCATCACAATGATCATTTTTTTTTAACATTTGCGTCTCTCCAGCAAAAGTAATGAAAAAGAAAAAAACTCATACATACCATACCCCTTACCCCTCATGCTAATTGACAACTAGTATTTCAATCTACTCAACTTATTTTAACCTTTGTTCCCCCATTACTTATTTATTTTTTATCCATATTTTTTTACTCACCTGTCCATACCCTAGATAAAAGGAGCATCAGACACAATTAAAAGCTTAAAAGTTCTCTTTAACTTTTAACTAGTTAATTAGTTACCTGACCAAACATTTGTGCATGTTGTTCTTCTTTTTAACTAGAAAGTTCTGTCTTTTAATTAAGAAGTTTTAAAATTTAAATTAAGTAGTATAATCTTTAACTTTGAATGTTTTAAGTAGTTAACATTTCTACGACTCAGTGGCCTAGCATTTATGAGCTAGAACATAAAATCTCTATTCAATATTCATTGAATCACTTTCTTTATGCCAGGCACAAGGTTTTCACAATCACACAGTCACATTCTAAAAGCTATTTTATTATACAGTCATCTTCAAGAAACAAGACTACTGGAACACAGTTTCAGGTACTTCCCTCTAGCCACTCCAGTACACCATTAACTAAAAATGGATATCTATATAATGTGTAAGAATGGCCACCAGGAAAACCTCTCGACTCTGTTTGAAATCTCTCAGCCACTGAAAATTTCTTTTGTCTCATTTCTCTCTTACCCCTTTTGGTCAAGAAGTGTTTTGCAAACCCTTGATGCAAGATCCTGGCTTATCCCAGGATTTCTGTCCCACATTGCCAGAAATATCTTTACACCCCAGGGATTCATGTCCCATGTGTGGGCTGGGGGTAGAGCAGTGAGTTCACTTGCTGTGTTGGTTTAGAGAGAGAGAGAGAGGCCACATTTGAACAGCAAAAGAGTTTCTTTGGGAAAACCCCTATTTTTAAAATGTTTGTTGAGTGCTTACTATGTGCAGACAGTAGGTTTAACCCTTTATATGGATAGTTGTTCTAGTTTGCTAGCTGCCAGAATGCAACACACCAGAGATGGATTGGCTTTTAATAAAAGGGGATTTATTTTGTTAGTTCTTCAGAGGAAAGGCAGCTAACTTTCCTCTGAGGTTCTTTCTTTTGTGGGAAGGCTCAGGGTAATCTATGCTGGCCTTCTCTCCAGGCCTCTGGGTTCCAACAACTTTCCCAGGGTGATTTCTTTCTGCATCTCCAAAGGCCTGGGCTGAGCTGCGAGTGCTGAGATGAGGTATGCCGAGCTGCTTGGGCTGTGCTATGTTGTGCTCTCTCATTTAAGCACCAGCCAATTAAGTCAAATGTCATTCATTGCAGCAGACACACCTCCTAGCCGACTACACATGTAATCAGCAACAGATGAGGTTCACATAACATTGGCTAGCAACAGAACTAGGTGCCTTCACCAGGCCAAGTTGACAACTGAATGTAACTACCACAACAGTTTAATTTAATCATCCCAACAATCCTATTTTAAGTAGGAGTTTGGCAGTTTAAAAACAAAACCTTCCTCAAAACCCTACATCCCTCTCGAGACACTGTTCTTGTCCCTTCTGCACAGCCAAACTCCTGCTCAATATCTGCTTTCTCTATTTCTTCACCTCCCACTCTCTCTTCTCTCTTCATTGTGGCTTCCACCGACTTTGTTGAACCAGAACAGTTTTCTCCAAGGTAATATTTTCTTTCCACACTGTGAACTTCCTTATTCACTTCCCTTGGCTTCCCAATTTGCTTCCTTCCTCTCTAGCAGCACCTCTTCAGTTTTTGGTGGTGGTGGTATTTGTTTTCTGCTTGGCTGACAAGTGCTCTTCAAGGCTTAGTCCTAGACCTCTTCTCCCTCCGTCTTCTTTCCTAACATGAGCTCATTCACACAGGCATCACTTGCCACCTCTATATAGCTATATAGCTGATGCACATGTTCTTACTTTGGGAGTCCTGACTTTGGGAGCCAGTATATATAAGCACCTACTTGATACCTCCACTCAAATGTGTCAAAGGTACCTCCAGCCAAGAACCAAGCACATGATCGTCACCTTCCCATAATAGTTTGTTCTCTAACTAGTAAGTGTCATCACCATCCAGCTGGTAATGTAGCCTGAAACTTAGATTGATGACTCTTTCAGTTTACTAAAACTGCCAAAATGCAATTTACCAGAAATGGATTGGCTTTTATAAAGGCGATATAATAAGTTACAAGTTGCAAGTCTAAGGCCATGAAAGTGTCCAAATTAAGACACCAACAAGAGGTTACCTTCTCAGAGGAAAGGCAGCTGGCTTCGGGTTCCTCTGTCAGCTGGGAAGGCACTCTCTTAGCTTGTGTCATCTCAAGATGTCTGTGTCCTCTCTAAAATGTCCCTCTCTTAAAGGAGTAAGCAGATTAAGACCCACCTTGACCTTGGAGGCAGGGTCACACCTCCCACCTTGACCTTGGAGGCAGGGTCACACCTCCCTGGAAGCAACCTGATCAAAAAAGCCCACCCAAGAATAGGTCTGCCCTCACATAATTGGATTAAATAGACATGGCTTTTCTGGGGTACACTGACAGTTTCAAACCAGCACAATGACCCTCTATAACCTCCATTTTATCAACTCCAATATCCAATTATCACCCACTCTGGTTGATTTTGCCTCATAAGCATTTTTCAATATATCTGTCTGTCTCTAGCTCTCCTGTCACCATTCTACTCTAAGTAACATTCTTCACCTCCAGGCTGTTCTCACATCCAATCATGATACCCCAGAGGCCTGGAGGAGGGTCAAGATCAGACAGATATCAGGATAAGTGGGGACTGTCAATAGGTGGGGCAGCACAGCAGAAAGTCTTAGTTAAAGCAAATACTCAAAGTCATACAATTCAACTATCATAGAGGAGAGTCAGGGCTGAGAAGAGGCATGGGAGGCCTTGTCCCTAATAAGTTAACAAAGTTCTTTTCTCTCTCCGAACCTCAGTTGTCCTCATGTATTCCACAAGGATATTTTACTTTTCACATTTTGTGTTTCTGTGGTTCTAATAAATGCTGTACAAATTGATCAGGTGGGAAAGTCTTATAAGGTCTAGGGCCATAACCCACAAATAATCTCTCTATAGTTCCCCAGTTGGGTAAATTCCATCTGGTACTTAATCCCTTGGTTTATGAGGATTTGCTAGTCCTGTTCAGATGCAAATCTATCTATTCATTTGTAGAAGTGTAAATTTCACAACAAGGGTGGGCTTCATGGATATATGACCTGCATGGTCAGTAACATAGCACCCCATACTGAGAGGGGCCCTGTGATGGTTTGAAGTTATTATGTACCCCACAAAGGATCATGTTTTTTTTAATCCATTCCTGTGGGTGTAGACCTGTTGTGGGTGAGGCCCTTTGATTAGGTTATTTCATTTCAGATGTGACCCACCTCATTCAAGGTGAGTCTTAATTCTCTTACTGGAGTCCTTTATAAGAGAATAAATGGCATACAGAGAAGTTAAGAGAAAAGCCCAAGCAAAGCTAAGACATACAGAAACTAAGCTCAGAAAGAAAGCCACAGGCAGAGCAGCCAGAAGCTAAAAGCAACAAAACCCAAGAGAGAAGGACTAGTATATATTATCATGTACCTTCCCATGTGACAGAGGAGTCCTTGATCTCCAGCAACCTTTCTTCAGAAAGAAATCATCTCACGGATGCCTTTATTTGGACATTTTTTACAGCCTCAGACCTAAACTTATAAGGTAATAAATTCCTATTGCAAAAGACATCCCATTTCTGGTATATTGCATCCTGGGCAACATTAGCGCTGCCCCATGCTTGGCTTAATGCTCTCCTGTCACCATCTTGAAATTCTTAATAATTTTATCTTTGAACTCTTAAATTTTGTAAGAGAAGTCCAGTGGGACAATGAAGCATGAGTAGGAGCCAAGGAGATACATGCCATATACTTGTCCACCGTTCCTTGTCACTCCATTGGCATATAGAGCTTGCAGTACCCCATAAGCACAGAAATCTGATGCACCCATAATGCATGGGTGCTCAGTAAGACAACATAAGTACAAGGTAAATGTTATAGAAAGCCACCATGTTATAGAAAGAAAGGGAAAGATAGAGTGACTCAGTTTCTTTTCCTTTCAGTTCTTCCTTACTTATCAGTAAGACAAAGACAGTGTTGGTAGAATGTGTATGTATATCAAAGAGTAAAATAAAAACAGTTTTGTGCTGTGTTTCCATTGTTGTTGTAAAAATGATATACATAAGCATGTATATTTAAAATATAAGTTGTTTAATTTTGGTGATTCTACATAAAAGTTTAATGTTCTTACATTTGCATTTAAAACTAGCATTGCACAATATAAAGAGGAATGGTAAAAAAATTAATTTTAATTTTTCTTTACTTAGCTTGACATTAAATAGCAAGTAAAAAGTACCATGAAAAGTTGAGAGACCATAGAATAAAGGAAAGAGCTTTATACTTTAGTAACTTCTAACAGCAACTTTTTCTTACCCTTTGAACAAGGGACCTAGCATTTTGTTTTTCACTTTTTTCTGAAAAAAAAATTACATAACCAACCATTCAGAGACATGACTAAGGGTGCTAAAATATAGCTGTATTTTCTATAACTCAATTTGACTTCTGACTCTAAGCCCCCATTCTGACTGGTGCAAAACCTCAATTAATCCCATTTAGGGAAACTCAGTCAAATTCAGTGATTTGTTTGATGTCTTAGTTTTTTTGTTTGTTTGTTTCTTGTGAAATATATATACAAAAAAGCAATAAATTTCGAAGTACATTTTAACAAGTAATTATAGAACATTTCAAAGTTTAGTATGGGTCACAGTTCCACAATTTCAGGGGTTTTTTCCTTCTAGCTGTTCCAAGACACTGGAAACAAAAAAGAAAAATCAATATAGTAATTCATATCACTTCTTAAATCCAAACTTTTCTGTTATAACCTCTCCTTCTCCCAATCTTTAAAAATATTTGTTATGCCCATTCTAACTTTTTTCATGTTGAAAAAGGTAGTCTACAATATGGGATGGGGGATGGAATTGGTTAATGTTCTTGGAGAATCTAGCACCTTTGGTCAGGACTCATCTGGTCTAGGAACCATTTGAAGTTTTTAGGTTCTGAAGAGTAAATTAGTATGTGCAATTTTGTAGTATCTCAGATAAAGCCCTGGGTATTCTTTAGGGTTAACAGGAATTATGTTGGTTGGGTTTGGTAATTCGTAGCAATTAGTGATTTCAAGCTGAAGTTTGCATAAGAGTGGCCTCCAGAATAGTCTCTCAACACTATCTGAACTCTCTTGGCCCATGAAACCTTATTTTGTTACATTTCTTTTCCCCATTTTGGTCAGGAAGACATTGCCAATCCCATGGTGCCAGAGCCAGGCTCATCCCTGGGAGTCATGTCCCACATTGCCATGGAGATTCACAGTCCTGGATGTCATGTCCCATGTAGTGGGAAAGGAAGGGTAATGATTTTACTTGCAGAGTTGGGCTTTGAGAGAGAGATAGAGACCACATCTGAGCAATAATAGAGGTTCTCTGGAAGTAACTCTTAGGAATAATTATAGGTAGACTTAGCTTCTCCACTACAGAAATAAGTTTCATAAAAACAAGCCTCAAGATCAGGGGCTTGGCCTACTAACTTGGGAGTCCCTAGTGTTTAAAATAGTATCCAGGGTTTCCCCAGTAGGAAAGTTTAATAGTTGCTTTTTTCTTTCCAAGGGACATTGCCTGTACTTTTTAATTATCTGCCCTTCATACTCCGGGATGTATCTGGATATTACATTAAGCTATACAGAATTACAAGTGCTCTTTCCCATTCTGGGCTCCATATATTTGGGTTGTTTTAATGAACTATCCAGATGGTTGAGTTAGATTGTGTGCTACAGAAAATTTAGCTTTTGGACAAAATCAAGCTCTCTTCCTTTGGTCTCGTACAGTAGGTGAAGTTCTAAAATACAGACACTGTCATCCTTTACCCCTTATTTTGATTTACCTTAGTCCCAACCAGATCAGCTTATTCTTATCTCTAATGAAGCCTCATCTGTCTTTTGGTTTCTTTAACAGTTGTTGACTTTCAGAACTGCAGAACTCCAGCTCTGAGTCTTAGGCTCAAATAGTACCCAAAGTTCCAGAGAAATACCAGGTTACACACATATAGCACAGCATCTCAGAATCTAAAAATAACACAATGCTCAAGAATAAATGTGATTGCTATAAGAGCTTACAATCTAGGCCCAAATTTTGTTATGAGTATTCTCTAAAACAGACCATACAATATTTGTCCTTTTGTTTCTGGCTTATTTTGCACAACATAATGTACTCAAGGTTCATTCACCTTGTTGCCTGCCTCACAACTTCATTCCTTTCTGTAGCCATACAATATTCCATCATGTGTATGCACCACAGTTCACCTTTCTGCTTCTCAGTCATTGTATCCTTTGACTACCTCCCATCCATTGGGCATTATGCATAATGTCCAAAATAAACAATTCACGTCTCAAAGTCTCCTCACTTAGTGGTACAGTCATCATCACACTGAATTTTAGATACTTTTCATTGCTCCAAAGAGAAAAATAAAAGATAAACACATCTTCACCAAAGAGAAAATCCAAAACTCTCCTTAACTCTTTTCCTCTCCTTCAACTATTTACCCCTAGTATTGTTGTGGTACTGGTGATGTCTTCCTGTTAATTATAGGCCATAGGATGCTATAATAGTTTCCCCTCTATACCTCTCTATTATCGATTTTTTTGTACATGATTCATACCTTTGAAGTGGATCATGCAAAAACTTATTTATATTTGTTGTGTTAACCAGTAAGATACATGCCTCTATTCAACCCCTCTCAATCATATTCACCTTCAATATGGCAATATTACTTATAAACCCACTCTATGCATGCCCATACATTTAAGTTCAACCCCATTAGGCAACCATTCACCTATCTCTAGCTTCTGTGTATCTATAAGTTCCCTATATTCTACATTATAAGATTCTGAGTTTACCTTTATCAGGGTCATATTAGCAAAATCCTACAGAATCTATCCTTTTGTGTCTGGCTTATTTCACTCAGCCTTAAGATTTATCCATGTTGTCATATGCTTCAGGACCTCATTTCATGTTGCCTCAGTTTTAAAACTCAGTTAATTATTCTGAGTGCTACTCATCCTGCCCCATCTTTGCCCCTGGGTGCCATCCAGGTTCTGGCAGACTTGTGTGGCATCCAAGCATCAAAAGAAGAAGGAGATTTCTGGTTTGTGGTTGTCCTTGTCTGGGATCTGCTGCTGCTGTCAGTCTTGTGTCAAATCTTTGTTTATCATCTTCTATATGCACTGTGTTTGATGAGATAATAACAACAAATGGAGGCCCCTTCTAAATTTTTTATTTAGACATGCCACTGTCCTATGAGGTAGGAACTATCATTACATCCATTTTACAGGTGAGAAAACTGAGTCACAGAGAAGTGAGGTAAGTGCCCAAGAATGCACAGGTAGGAAGTGGCAGACACATTGGCTCTAAAACCTGCTCTTTTACCAAGACCGCACTGGCTGTCAATCTGGTGTTCCCCTAGGACCCTGTTTGGTTATGATGAATGTTTTGCTGTAGGGGAGAAGGTGTGTGTTGGTTTGAAACTGTTATGTATCCCAGAAAAGCCACGTTCTTTTAATCCATTCTTGTGGGGACAGATCTATTTTTGAGTGGAACCTCTTGATTAGGTTGTTTCCATGGAGATGTGACCCTACCCATTCAAGGTGGGTCTTAATCCACTTTTTGGTGTCCTTTAAGAGGGAAACATTGTGAAGAAAGCACAGATTCTTGGTGACAGAAAACACCCCAGTAGATACTGAGCTAAGAGATCCAGAGTTTGCCCCAGAGAAGCTAAGAGAGGATCCACAGATACTTAGAAAGAGAAATGTCCCAGAGACACTAAGAGAAGACCCACAAGACAGAGAGAAAGCCACTGGAACCAGAAGCTGGAGCAAGGACCAGCAGATGCCAGCCATTGTGCCTTCCCAGCTGACAGAGGTGTTCCAGATGTTGGTGGCCTTTCTTCAGAGTCCAGGTACCATCTTGTTGATGCCTTAATCTGGATGTTTTCATGGCTTTAGCACTGCAAATTTGTAGCCTAATAAATCCCCTTTATAAAAGCCAATCCATTTCTGGTATATTGCATTCTGGTGGCTTTAGCAAACTGAAACGAGGTACTACAGAGATCAAGTTTATTTGGTGAATGCTTCCAGCAAACATTATCCAAGAGAGACAAGATGGGAAAAGTGTTGTGACAAGAAACCCTAGGAGGCCTTCAGAGCTAGATAAAGAGTCTCACATAGGAAAGGCAGGGCTCTAGGGATACGTGAAGGGCTGTCCTCAGCCATTCAGCACCCATAGATTAGTACTTCAGAGTTGATAGAACCATTGCTATCCTCATGGCCTGCCACCAGTATCTCTACTTCTTCCTCTGTCATCTTCTCACCCTGTGTGATCAGGACATGTCATATATCAGCACCCATGATGGTGCCATTCCCTTCCTTATCAAACACCTGAACCTTCAACATAGTCCTCATAGGTGCCCTGGTCCTTGTTCTTGGCTACAGTCTACAGCATGGCCAGAGAGTGCTCAAGGTGTCCTGCACCTTCCCATTCATTTCATTACTCTCGGGGTTCCCCAGGACCACATGCACCTCAGCATTAGTAGGGTTCTGGCCCAGGGCCCTCATCACATCCCTACACTGGCTGCACAGGATCCTGCAATCACCTGTTCAAGATGCAAGAAGGTCTGCTTGAATTCTGCCACCTGGTCCTCTTTGAGGTATGCATCTTGACTGCTCAACTCTGCAGGACCTGTGCTTGTTATGAGTACCAATAGCAGCAAAAGACTGCTAAACTTGATTTGTTCATTTTAAAAAAGAATTTTTGCAACTGTCTTCATAAGAGAGATTGGCCTATAATTTTATTTTCTTGCACATTTCTTATTTTAGGGGGTGGGTGTCAAAGTTATGCTAGTTTTATAAAATGAGTTGGTTAGCTATTCTTCTTTTTCTATTCTCTGAAAAAAATTTTAAGAGCTTATTCTGTGGAGATTTGGTAGAGCTTGCATATAAAACTGACTGGTCTGGTGGTTTGAGTGGGGAATAAACCTATTTAACTAGCTTCCACCAAGCCAGTATTCTGTGCTATACTTGAGACAGCAACCGCATGCAGAAAGCTCTGACTGGTGCCTGGCCCCTACTTTCAAAGATGCAAAGTGGCAGGTGGTGTGCGGGTGGTAGTGCAGTTTTTGTTAGGACCAGCCTATGCAGTGGTTCAATGCTTTTCCTACTTGTTTGGGCCCCAGCTGTTTTGATGGCATACAATCTCTGGAGAATTTTGGAGCTACCTAATGCTTTTAATGGCTCCTTTCTGCTTAAATTAGCTTCAGTAGATTCTATTGTCTTTCACAAAGAATAAACCTTAGGGCTTAGTCTTTTTTTGTATATTTATACTTTATTTAGTAGTGGTTTTTACCCTATTAGAGCTATCATTTTTAATGGGAGTATATTCAAATATATCAGCCTATGTCAATACATGCTTCAAGGGATGTGTTTTACCCACTCCAAGGCCTGAGGCGGCATGACTCTTTCACTGCAAGGAGGTGGAAGGGCCATGCTCTGCCTTAGGGGCAAACTCACCCTCTCTACATGCTTGGGTGGGTCCGCTCTCCTGGCCTGAGGCTTCTTGACTTCAGACCCAGGCCTCCATGGTTTTGCCTCTGAAGTTATTTTTCTTCCAATGTGTCCTTTCTCTGTCACTCTCAGTCCCAACTGGCAGTGGTTCTCTTTATACAGATCCCACAACACTGTTGTTGGCTTTCTATGCAGTAGTCTCAGATCATACCCATCAGACATAAAGAGTTTCCACAAATCCTTCCTGGATAACTCCATGTCCATTCCTGGCTTTCTCTGAAATGGCTGACTGGTTCCACATTTGGTGAAATCCTCACATGGGGCAACACTCTCTGGGATCTCCCCTCCTGGAAGCCCAGAATTTTCCAGAACATTAATTTCTGGTTTCTTGGAAATCTTGGAACCCAAGAGTTCAATTCTCAGCTTATCTCTCTCTTGTTGCATTTCACTATAAGCTGCAAGGAGAAACCAGGCTGCAATTTCCACATTTAATTTGGAGATCTCTTCTGCTAAATATACAAGTTCATGGCTTTTAAACTTTGCCTTCCAGCCAAAGCCACTAGTCAACTTTGCCAGATTATCTGCCATTTTAAAACAAGGATCACCTTCCTTCCAGTCTGCAATAATACGTGCCTCATTTCTGTCTAAAGCCTGGTTAGAGGTATCTTTAGAGTCCACATTTCTACCAACAGTCTCTTCAAAGCATTCTAGGCCTTCTCTATCAAGCTCCTTATGACTTCTCTAAAATCTTCCCCTTATCCACTTAAGAAAACCATTCCAACATGTGTGGTATTTGCAAACCACAGCAGCACCCCACTCCCAGTACCAAAGTCTGTTCTAGTTTGCTAGCTGCCAGAATGCAATATACCAGAAACGAAATGGCTTTTAAAAAGGGGAATTTAGTAAGTTGCTAGTTTACAGCTCTAAGGCTGAAAAAATGTCCCAATTAAAACAAGTCTATCGAAATGTCCAATCCAAGGCATCCAGGGAAAGATACCTTGGTTCAAGAAGGCCGATGATTCAGGATTTCTCTCTCAAGTGAGAAGGCACATGGTTAACACTGTCAGGGTTTCTCTCTTATCTGGAAAGGCATATGATGAACATGGAGTAATCTGCTAGCTTTCTCTCCTGGTTTCCTGTTTCATGAAGCTCCCTAGTAGGCATTTTCCTTCTTCATAGGTCACTGGCTGGTGGACTCTGCTTCTTGTGGCTGAATTGTTCTGTTCTCTCAGAATCTCCCACTTTCTCCAAAATATTTCCTTTTTTATAGGATTCCAGTAAAGTAATCAATACCCACCTAGAATGGGTGGAGACACATCTCCACCTAATCCAGCTTAACAACCACTCTTGATTGAGTCACATTTCCAGGAAGATGATCTGATTAAAGTTTCAAATGTACAGTACTGAATAGGGATGAGAAGAAATGGCTGCCTTTACAAAATGGGATTAGGATTAAAACATGGCTTTTCTAAGGTACATACATCCTTTCAAACCTGCACACGGCCAGTCAGAGAATTTTTTAAATAATATTATTCCACAGGGGCTGGGCTTCAGCTCTTAGCATTCTGGTTTTACAAAATAATTCTGTCCTCCTTCCAAAATTTACCTTAATAGTCACATAGATTTCATATAAAGCATTTTGGCTCTCAGTTCTATCACAGTCATGAATCCACCATTACACTCCCTATCCCAACACAAGTATTTCTCAGGACTCTTCTGTAGCACTTGGAATGGACTGAGATTACCTTTTGAGCCTACCCTCTGTTCATTCTGGAACCAATACCCCCAGCAGGTTTTGGATTATCATCATCACAAGTTCTCTTGTTCAACTTAGACTTTGCAGAAAAGAAGTGTCATTTTGGTTGTATAGACACAGAAATTCTATGCTCACAAGATTCCACAAGGACGCTAGCATAGGCAAGGTGTATAGTTTCCCACCAAGACTTTCTTAATTTCCTGCAGTTAGTTCCCTTTGCGGTAGCCAGTGGTTTTCCACAGTCCACAGGCAAGGTACAGCTGGGGAACAGCTGGATAGTCCTTCCTCACCCATCAGTCAACTATCAAGATCCCTAAGGTTGTAATAGTCAGGAACGAACTTTCCACAATACCCAGGGTTGGACTCTTTGCTAAGGAACATTAGCATCGTAATAGCATGTGAGTCATCTAGATTGGGACTTTCAGTTAGTTGTGCTGCTTAGATTTTCACCAGGAAGGATGCTAGAACATTCTAACACGTTTCCATCAATGGCATATATAACCCTTTTAAGAACGTCAATTCCATGGTGACAGAGGAAAAGTAATGTGGTTGAGCAGGGGATAGTAAACTGCATCTTGCAGGCCAAATTTGTCCAGCATCTGTTTTTTCTTTTCTTTTTTCTTTCTTTCTATTTTTTTTTAAGCTGTATATGATTTTAATTTTTTTTTAAATTTAATTTGAAATGTTACCTAATGTTAAATTTAATTTGAAATGTTACCTAATGTCTTAGGTAAAACAGAGTCCTCTGAAAGGTGATTTTTAATATTTGTAAGGCATTTTCACATGGTTTTTTTTTCACATGGGTAGGCAGCAGGAATCGAACCCAGGTCTCTGGCATGGCAAGTGAGAACTCTGCCTGCTGAGCCACCGTGGCCTACCCCTTTCCTTTCTTTTTTAACAACATTCTACAAGGTAGATATGATCACCATTTCTATTTGATACAAGAGCAGACAGAGGCTAAGAAAGTGACTTGCTCAAGGCTGTGAAATTCCAGCATCCCAGCGTCAGAACCTTAATTCCTTCCATTTCAAATCCATTATTTACATTGGGTTTATTGGAAACTGAAAGGTTTAAGAAGTGAAAGGGTGAGAAAGAAGAAAGGTACACCAGGAAATTTAAAGTGGGGGGGGGTGTTATTTCTGCACTCCTGGGCAGAATTCACCAAACCCAAGATGGAGGGAGGTGAGTGCGCACGTGGGCTTCAGCGCAGGCAGCTTTTAAGGATGGAGGTCAGGTGACATCCAGAAGGGGCAGTTCATTAGTTCCAGAAGTCAGGTTGGGAGGGGTGACACAGCCTCTGCAGCTCCAGCTGCATTGCCCTTCCCCATTCCCCCGACCTAACAGAAACCAAGTTAGAAAACAAGGAAGAAAAGAAGGAAGGAGAGAAGGAGGGAGGGAAGGAGGAAGGAAGGAAGAAAGAAGAAAGGAAGGAAGGGAGGGAGGGAGGGGGGAAGTTTTTGAAATGAGGGCCTAACTAAAGAAACATTTAAATTCAAATAGTGTGCCCTTGAGCCCCTTGATCAGAAAACCAAGGCCTATGGTACTGCAACAAACTGGAGAATTAAACATACATAGACTTTTCTATGAAGAGATACAGACTAGCAGGAAAAAAATCACTAAGTGAAGCATAAAATTAGATATAAAGAGGTGAAGGCCTCTACAAGGAGAGATACTGGGATATGCCTACAAATTGCAAAAGGGAACAGAATCAGAGAAACACAAAAGAAAACCCCCAGTACTATAAGACACCAACCAGCAGTGCCACAGTTTCTCAAAACATACTTGTTCTAGTTTGCTAGCTGCCGGAATGCAACACACCAGAGACGGATTGGCTTTTAATAAAAGGGGATTTATTTTGTTGGTTCTTCAGAGGAAAGGCAGCTAACTTTCCACTGAGGCTCTTTTCTTACGTGGAAGGCACAAGATGGTCTCTGCTGGTCATCTCTCCAGGCCCCTGGGTTCCAACAACTTTCCCCGGGGTGACTTCTCCAAAGGCCTGGGCTGAGCTGCAAGTGCTGAGATGAGGAATGCCAAGCTGCTTAGCACTGCTATGTTGCAATCTCTCATTTAAGCACCAGCCAATTAAGTCAAACATCACTCATTGCAGCAGACACGCCTCCTAACCGACTGCAGATGTAATTGACAACAGATGAGGTTCACGTACTGTTGGCTTGTGTCTGCAGCAACAAGACTAGGTATGCTCACCTGGCCAAGTTGACAACTGAATCTAACTAACACAATACTGAAGATAAATTTATAGAAAAGCAAGTTTATAATTTGTGTCAACAATAACAAGAATCATAAACTACACATCCCACCTATAGGGAAATAGCAAAGTTTTGGCCATTTACTGAAATTTAAAACTTAAGTCAATCATCATTTGTTGTAATAAATATGTTCAAAATTTTTGATAGTAGTGGCTTCAATAGCACAATATCAAATGTAAATAGCATTTTACAATCCAACACAAAAAATTAAAAACACACTTATTAATCACAGTTATAAATCATTCCCAAGTTCTATTTCTCAGTATGTTAATATTAATATTTTACCACAAAAGGACCATAAATTAAGCAATCCATTTTATACAAATAAAAAGACACTTGAACATATTGTCCCAAAATTCTAATACAACAATCTATTTATATATTTTTCCTTACCTCATTTCCATACAGGGAAATCACTTGCTCACAGTCAGTTTTGCTTCAGGAGGAGGCTACTCTTGAAAGATGTTCTAGAGAAGAGACTTGATTGTTAGCATCTCCTAGAACATGCTGATGAGCCCCTAGGGGGAGAAAGAGCTTGGGGAAGTGCCCACAGACTGACGTTTTACCCTGGAGGAAACCAGGAAGTGTTTCTCTTTTGAAGAAACACTGTCTTCGGTGTTTTCATTTTTGTTCCCTCAGGGTTCCAGGAAAGTGGCTGAAGTGGCTCCCCGGGAGAACCCAGGGGCTATGTCATTGCTGGGCTCTGATGGGGGCAGCAGGACTGAGTGTTCTCCCCAACTCTGAGCTGACACATATCCCAGGCACAGGAGATGTCCCCTGGAGACCCTCCACCCTTTCAGAGAAACCCCCTGCTGGTGTGGGAGAAGCAGAAGGAGCATGAAGGGGAGATGGAAACTTACTTGACTTTCACCTCCTTGTTTATTGTGTGGTTAGTTATTTTAATGCCTCTCTCCTCTCTAGGTTGTAAGTTCCTTGGGGTCATCTTGTTCACCCCTGTACCTTCAGTGCTCAGAGCAGTGGATACTCAGTAAACTCTGTTAAAAGAATAAATAAATGGATGGATCAGTAGACAGATGAATGGATGGGTGACTCAATAGACACTTGAATGGATGGATGGATCAACAGACAGATGTATGCATGAATGGTTGAATAGGTAAATAGATGGATGATGGATGGATGGATGGATGGATGGATCAATAGACTGATAGATGGATGAAGAATGCCACGCTTGCCCCCTTGAAAGCTCACAGACCAGTTGAAATGTCAAGATACACCTAAAAAATTTTGCCAGTATAAAAGACAATCTTTGCTTAAGCATCCAATTGAGGTATAATTTGTGGAGTCTATGCTGTGGGAAGGCCACGAGCATACTCCTTGCAGACCTCCAACTACAGGGAACATAGTTAACTCTGGACTCCAGCTGCCATGTCCTGAAATTCATTACTGCTAGAGCTACACTTTCTGCAGTCATGGCCAGCCAGTGACTGAGCACAGCAGGATTATCAGGGCACAGTCTTTCTTGTGAGACAGTAGACTCCTCTGACTGAAGAGTCCCTGGTAGCTGTGCCAAACCTTCCTTAAACTGCCAGTCTAGGATGATTTCACCCAACTTTTTTCACTTGGAGCCAGACTTGCTTCAAGGTCTGACAGCTGTCTCAACTTTTGTGGCTCCCTCTTCTTTCTATCTCACATAGGCATTTCCCCTAACAAAATCCTTGCAGGTTTAATCCCATCTTGGCATTTACTTCTCAGAGGACCCAGATCAGCACAGCTGATCTTTAAAGAATTCATTGTTGGCTAGGGAAGTCAGAGCAGGCTTATTGAAAGAGGTGGCTCTTCATGGACTTTCATAACAGGGTACAGCTGAGAGACAGCCAGATTCCTGGTCAGGGTGGTAGAAGGCACAGATTAAACTGCTGGCTCTATGAAGAAAAATGCTGTCTGCCTTCTTCGCTGAAAATCTGCACTTAACACAGGCTCAGCACCTAGAGGTCCTTCACTGAATCTGGTAGAATAAATGAATGAGCAAAGACTCCTCCTCACTCCCTAATACACCAGAATGCCTCATGTTTGCCTAGACAAGGGACAGTCTTGGGACTTGAGACAAATCAATCTGACACTCTTCCTAGAATTTGAATTTTGCATGGAGAGTAATTAAAAACAGTTGGAGCTGATTCATATCCAATGCCTGATCCCAGAAGAATCTGTTCATTAATGTCTGTTACCTGAACTCCTGGACTTCCCTTTTTCCTGTTCAGGGTTGGAATCTTGGCTGCAACACATGCCAACTGTAGAACCTTGGGCAAGTTCCTTGGCTTTTTTGAGCCTCAATTTTGTCATCTGCAAGTAGGGATAACAATACCGACAGCATAGGATGGTTGGGTTCCATGAAGGAATGCATGTCAGGTGCTTAGTGCAGGGATTTATACACACTACCCTCTCCATAAAGGCCATTGTACTATACTTGAGTATAGATATTTTTAGTTCCTAAGCTCAGAGAAAAGAGACTGGCCCACATTCACACAAGCAGCCAGTGCAGAGCTGGATCAGAACCAGATTGCTCCACTCCTGTTCCCCTGCTTCAGGGAGGAAGAAATGTCATGGGAGGCCCTTGCCTGCTAATTCCAGTGGACAAAAGAGTTTTTGCATCAACTATTTGGACATCTTGCCTCCGAGCCCATTCTTGGTTAAGAGAGAGCTCTTTAGTGCCTGATCATTCTTCTTTAGCCATGAGGATGCTTTAAGAAAGGGTCAGCTTTGTCTCAACATGGGAAATAGAGAGGACAGGGAAGCCCTATTCCAAAGACAGCTTAGAATCAGCTTTGAGCATTTCTTGGGCTACATCTTCCTAGCCTATAGGATTTTTTGGTGAAGATTTCAGGGGTATTGTCTATAAGCACTGGCGTGGTGCCTGGCACATAGTGAAAACAAAATTGATTGATTGTTGCGGTCATTATCATTATCATCCTCATCACAATTGATAGGTGCTGTAGACATGTGAATTTCAAGGATTTTGAAATGATCCATCAAATCCACCCCCTTCAACCCACCCCTAAATGTTGCCCCATCTGCTCCTGGAGCCTGAAATTTCTTTAATGTCCAAACCATTTTCTCCCATCACTCCTTGGGACTGGAGCAGAAATGTTGCCTAGGGAAACCGGAGGCAGCCTCAGAGTCTGAGTGGGTGGGTTCTCCCCTAAGCCACAGTCCTGATCTCTCTGGGATTGGCGCCCATCACTCTCAGCCCCTTCCCTCAGTAGACTCTACTTTCTTAAGATGGTATTTTAGTTCACTAAAACTGATGAGATACAATACACCATAAATGGACTGGCTTTTGACAATGGGGATTTATTTTATTAGCTTACAAGTTTACAGTTCTGAGGCTGTGAAAATGTCCAAATCAAGGTATCAACAAGATAATACGTTTTTCCCTGAAGGCTAGCTACTGATGATCCTCAACTCTGCTGGTCTCTCCTTCTCTTATGGGTTTTGTTGCTTCCAGCTTCTGGCTTCAGTGGCTTCCTCTCTGTTTTCTATGTGCCATCTCTCAGCTTCAATGACTTTCCTCTTTAAAATTCCCTGGTTTTTTTTTTCTATTCCAGTATATTTTTATAAATAATGTTTTATTGAAACACAGCTATGCACATTCACTCATGAATTGTCTGTGGCTCCTTTTATACTAAACAGCAGAGTTAAGCCATTGTGTTAGAGACCATCTGGCCCACAAAGTTTAAAATATTTAGTCTGGCCTTTTGCAGAAAAAGTTTGCCAACCCCTGTGGTTTGAGCAATTTGCTTTCTTTCTTCTAACAATTAATGGACTTAAGCTATCCAACATATTACCCCATGGCTCTCAAATTTTTCTCTGATGGCCAATTATATATAATTATTCTTAGCCAATTTTTACTACAATATTTTGGGCTGTATAGTTGATTATTAGGTTCCTTAGATTATGTCCACACATGGCACAACTTATAACTGAAGGACTCCATTCATTAGCAGTAGGATGTTATTCCATGCATCTGCTGGGATGCAAATTAGTGCTAGAAGCAAGTACAGTCCATGCCTCACCTTCTGACTGGGTGAATTACATATCCAAGGTCCCTTCCCTGACCCCTGGTCTTTATAAACTGTTCAATTACTAATTGGTAATTTCAGGGTTTCTTGTTCCTACCTCAGCTTCCTGGACCACAATAATCAAAGAATCCCAGTACCATGTAGGATTTGCAGAGATTTTATTTCAAATCATGAATACAACATAAAATCCATCTTCCCACTTGACTCAAATTTTTTTCTAATTGATTTTTAAGTTAATTTTTAAATTTTTAAAACATAACAAACACAAACATTCTTATCATATGATTATTCCATTCTACATATATGATCAATAATTCACAATATCATTACATAGTTGTATATTCATCATCATGATCATTTCTTAGAACATTTCTATCAATTCAGAAAAAGAAATAAAAAGAAAACAGAAAATAATTCATACATTCCATAACTCATACCCTGCCCTTTCATTGGTCACTGGCATTTCAATCTACTAAGTTTATTTTAACATTTATTCCCCCATTACTTATTTTTAATCTGTATGTTTAACTCATCTGTCAAAAAGGTAGATAAAAGGAGCATCAAACACAAGGTTTTCACAATCACACAGTCACATTGTGAAATCTATATCATTATACAATCTTCATCAAGAAACGTGGCTACTGGAACACAGCTCTACATTTTCAGGCAATTTCCACCAGCCTCTCCATTACACCTTAACTAAAATGTGATATCTATTTAATGTGTAAGAATAACCTCCAGGATAACCTCTCAACTCTGTTTGGGATCTCCCCCAAAGTTCCCCCAAGGGGACTTTGCAAATACTTTTTTACTCACTGTTCAAATCACTCTGGGATTTATTGGGGCATCTGGACAAACTTACAAAATCTCATGCCCTACCCAGGGTTCCATGTAACTTATGGTGTTCAATTAAGCTGTCCATATAAGTTATATTAGGAACTGCACTAGTCAAAATATGAATTTTTTACCAAATAAACATTTTTTGGTTTATTGACTCAAGTTTTAATTACCAAAATAACATATATTAAAAAGCACATAAAAAAGAAAACCAATAGCCAAAACTCAACTTTCACTTTTGTAATCTCTAGAACTGTATTTTTCAGCTTTCATTTTATGATTACCCCTTAAAGAATCTTTTTAGAAAAATGTTTCTGAATCATCCCCCACCCTCAAAATTTTAATATCAGACATATTGTTTATATATTTATGTACAATGGCCCTATGGATGTCATCAAACCATTATTATATTTAAGATTGTTTTCATCCCCAATGAGCTCCAAAACAATTAGATAAAAAATCTTTACAAATAATTTTTCCACAGATCATCACTTTTACTCCATAACCCTCATTTCTTTATCTGATGAGAGATACTGCTGATTCTGTGGCTCCTTTTCCTGGACCAAAGACCCCACTATACTTGCCCCCTTTGGTGTGATTGATCAGGGGCTGGTATGGGCACAAGCCCCCTTGTATGGTAGAGGCCAGAGCTCTTCTCAGGATACCAATAACAGCCTCTTATTCTCAGGTCTGGCTCACTTCTCTCCATTCAGTTTGGGATCCAGTCAGCGATCTTTGTTTTGCCAGCTCTGCTTAATTCCCTAACAGTTTCAAAATGCTGGGGAATCAGTCCAGGTTGGAGCTAAGCACAATGTGAATACAAACATTTCCTGTGTAAATTGAAGCTATATAGTCTCTTCAGGAAAAAAACCCCAAATTGGCATATACTCAAAGGCAGTTTTCCTTTGGGTACCTGTCATGGTCATGTTCATGTGTCAACTTGGCCAAGTGGTGGTACCTGTTTATATGGTTGGGCAAGTGCGGGCCTGTCTGTTGCTATGAGGACATTTTATAGAATTAAATCATCATCACGTTGGCTGCATCCACAGCTGATTCCATTTAAATCAGCCAAGGGGAGTGTCTTCTGCAATGAGTGATGCCAAATCTAATCACTGGAAGCCTTTTAAGGAGGATTCAGAAGAGCTAGGCTCTCTTCCTGCTTCAGCTGGTGAGACTCTCCTGTGGAGTTTGTCCAGACCCTCCATTGGAATCTTTGGCTTCATAGCCTGCCCTGCAGATTTTGGACTCTGTGTTCCTGTGGTTATGTGAGACACTTTTATAAATTTTATATTTGTGAGTGTTTCCTGTTGATTCTGTTTCTCTAGAGAACCCTAACTAATACAACTTGGTACCAGGAGTGGTTCTTAAGAAACAGAATCTTAAAAATGGGTTTTTATGAATGGTTTTCTACTCTGACCGGACTCAAAGGACTAAGGACTCTGATTCCCATAATCAGAATGATACTCCCAATCCATGAACTGAGTTGGCAAAAGAGATAGTCAAAATATCACCATTTAATTCTCCTAATGCTTCGCTTATATGAAGTCAGGATCTGGGGGATAATGTTTTTGACACCTTTACGGAGTTTTGTGGAAATAAGAGGTATAGAGATGTTGGCTGGTTGCTGTTAGATACACTGTATACATTAATGAGTAAAAGGGATGGGCTTAAGGTTTCAAACGAGAAGCTTAAGCACCGTCTGACAGATGTAGAAGTTTCTATGAGTATCCTGAAGGAAAATGTTATTTACTGTAGCCAGAGACTTGAGAGCTCTGAAAATGAGACTCAGAATCTTATTGTTAGAGTAGCAACTTTACAACGTAAACTGAAATCTCAATGTTGCGTGGTGTCTGCCGTCAAAGTGAGGGCACTGATTGGAAAGAATTGGGACCCTGAAAAATGAGATGGTGACATATGGATTGATAATGATATCGGGGTTGAGGTTGAAACCCTAGTTCATGCTGAGTCTTCTCTATAACCCTGTAATAGTCTGCCCTGAGGACATAGCCGCCCCACCTCCAGCCTGTCTTGAGAAGTTGGCCACCCAACTTCTCCCAAAGGGATTAGCCCTAGAGTAATTAATCCTGTTTTACCAGATGAAACTGCAAATGAATGCCCTGAAGCAAATGGCTTGGAAGATATTTCTAATTCTTTTCATGACCAACCCCCAACATCCCTCATTTCTTCCAGACCTATAACTAGACTAAAGTTCCAACAAGCCACTAAAGGTAAAGTAAAAAATATCACACATGAGGAGGTACGTTATACTCCAACCATGTAAGTTTTCCAATTTATATAGACAGAAATCAGGGGAATATATGTGGCAATGGATTTTAAGAGTGTGGGATAATGGTTGGAGGAATATAAGGCTGGATCAGGCTGAATTTATTGATATGGGTCCATTAAGCAGAGATTTTGCATTCAATATTATAGCTTGAGGGGATAGAAAAGGCATTAGCAGTTTGTTTGGATGGTTGGTTGAAACATGGATAAAAAGGTGGCTGACATTACCGACACTGAAATGCCAGAACTGCCCTAGTATAATGTACATGAGGGGATCCAGAGGCTTAGAGAGAATGGAATGTTAGAATGTATTTATCCTGCAAAACCTGCTCTTATACCCCAGGAATGTCTGGAGGATGCACCTTTTACCAGAACTGTGAGAAATAAATTTGTGAGACAAGCACCATCATCTCTGAAGGGTTGCACTTCTCTGTAGGTCAGATATTACTGTAGGAACTGCTGTCACTGAGCTGGGAACCTTAAAAACAATGGGGATGGCTGGATCCTGAGTTGGCAAAAGCCAGGTGGCAGCACTTAATCACCAAAGACAGGGTAGACATGGCTATTATAATAGACAGCAAACTCAAAGCAGGAGTCAAAATTATATGACTCGCAGAGGTTTGTGGCATTGGCTAGTATGTCATGGGGTACCTAGAAATACAATAGATGGGCAGTCTACTAAATTCTAGTTTGAGCTATATAAACAAAAGAATTCTAGGTCAAGTGAACAGAAGTCTAACCTGAATTACAAAACCACAGACCCAGAGCCCCTTAAATGAAGGGGAGGCCAGGTCCCTTTGGGGGAGAGCCCTGTCACACTGCCACAGATTTATACTGTTAATCTTCCTCCAAGCCTTCCCCAAGGAGACTGATGGCCTTTTACCAAGGTAACTGTGCATTGGGGAAAAGGAAATGATCAGATATTTAAGGGATTATTAGACACTGGTTCAGAAGTGACATTAATTCCAGAGGACCCAAAATGTCACTCTGGTCTACCAGTCAGCGTGGGGGCTTCTGAAGGCCAGGAGATCAATGGAGTTTTAGCTCAGGTCTGTCTCACAGTGGGTCCAGTGGGCCCTCAGACCCATTCTGTAGTGATTTCTCAAGTTCCAGAATGCATAATTGGAATAGACATACTAAGCAACTGGCAGAATCCCCACATTGGCTCTCTAACTCATGCAGTGAGGGATATTATAGTTGGAAAGGCCAAGTGGAAGCCACTATAACTTCCTCTACCTAGGAAAATAGTAAATCAGAAGCAATATCAGATTCCTGGAGGGATTGCAGAGATTACTGCTACTCTTAAGGACTTGAAGGATGCAAGGGTGGTGATTCCCACCACATTCCCATTCAACTCTCCTATATTGGCCTGTACAGAAAACCTATGAGTCTTGGAGGATGATAGTGGATTATTGTAAGCTCAACCAGGTGGTAACTCCAACTGCAGCTGCTGTTCCAGATATGGTATCATTGCTTGAGCAAATCAATACATCCCCTGGTACCCTGATATGCAGCTATTGATCTGGCAAATGCTTTTTTCTCAATAGCTGTTAGTAAGGACCACCAGAAACAGTTTGCTTTCAGCTGGCAAGGTCAACAATATACTTTCACTGTCCTACCTGAGGGGTATATCAACTCCCCAGCCCTATGTCATAATCCTGTCCACAGGAAACTTGATCATTTCTCCCTCCCACAACACATCACACTGGTCCATTATATTGATGATATCATGTTGATTGGACCTAGTGAGCAAGAAGTAGCAAGTACTCTAGACTTACTAGTAAGGCATTTGTGTGTCAGAGGATGGGAGATAAATCCAACAAAAATACAGGGGACTTCCACCTCAGTGAAACTTCTAGGTGTGCAGTGGTGTGGGGCATGTTGAGATATCCCTTCTAAGGTGAAGAATAAGTTGCTGCATCCGGTCCCTCCTATGACAAAAAAGAGGTACAGCACCCAGTTTGTCTTTGTGGATTTTGGTAACAACATATTTCTCATTTGGGTGTGCTACTCCAGCCCATTTATTAAATGACCAGAAAAGCTGCTAATTTTGAGTGGGGACCTGATCAAGAGGAGGCTCTGCGACAGGTCCAGGCTGCTGTACAAGCTGCTCTGCCACTTGGGCCATATGATCTAGCAGATCCAATGGTGCTGGAAGTGTCAATGGCAAAAAGAGATGCTGTTTGGAGACTTTGGCAGGCCCCTATAGGAGAATCACAATGCAAACCCTTGGGACTTTGGAGCAAAGCCTTACCATCTGCTGCAAATAACTACTCTCCTTTTGAGAAACAGCTTTTGGCCTGCTACTGGGCCTTAGTAGAGACTGAATGCTTAACCATGGGCCACCAAGTTACCATGAGACCTGAGTTGCCTCTCATGAGCTGAGTGTGGTCAGACCCACCAAGCCATAAAGTTAGGTGTGTGCAGCAGCACTCTATTGTAAAATGGAAATGACATATACAAGATAGGGCCAGAGCAGGTCCTAAAGGCACAAGTAAGTTACATGAGGAAGTGGCCCAAATGCCCATGATCTCGGCTCCTGCCACAATATCTTCTCTTTCCCAGACCAGAGCTATGGCCTCTTGGGGAATTCCTTACAGTGAATTGACTGAGGAAGAGAAAACTCTGGCCTGGTTTACAGATGGTTCAGCACGATATGCAGATACCACCCGAACGTGAACAGCTGCAGCACTACAACTACTTTCTGGGATGTCCTTGAAGGACAGTGGTGAAGGGAAATCCTCCCAGTGGGCAGAACTTCGAGCAGTGCACCTGGTTGTTCATTTTGATTGGAAGGAGAACTGGCCAGAGGTGCGTTTGTATACTGACTCATGGACTGTTGCTTATGGTTTGGCTGGATGGTCAGGGACTTGGAAAGACCATAATTGGAAAATTGGTGACAAAGTGGTCTTGGGGAAAAGTATGTGGATAGACCTTTCTGAGTGGGCTAAAAACATGAATATATTTGTGTCCCATGTGAATGCGCACCAGAAGGTGACTTCAGTAGAGGAAAGTTTTAATAATCAAGTGGATAAGACGATCTGTTCAGTGGGTACCAGTCAGCCTCTTTCCCCAGCAACTCCTGTCATTGCCCAATGGGCTCATGAACAGAATGATCATGGTGGTAGGGATGGAAGTTATGTATGGGCTTAGCAACATGTATGTATGGGCTCAGTAACATGGACTTTCACTCACCAAGGCTGACTTGGCTGCAGCCACTGCTGAGTGCCCAATCTGCCAGCAACAGAAATGGCACCATTCCCCGAGGTAACCAGCGAGCTACATGGTGGTAGGTTGATTATTGGACCACTCCCTTCATGGAAGGGGCAGTAATTTGTCCTAACTGGAATAGACACATACTCTAGATATGGGTTTGCTTTCCCTGCATGCAATGCTTCTGCCAAAACTACCATCTGTGGGCTTACAGAATGCCATTTTCATCATCATGGTATTCTACACAGCATTGCTTCTGATCAAGGAACACACTTCACAGCAAATGAAGTGTGGGAATGACCACATGCTGATGGAATTCTCTGGTCTTACCATGTTCCCCATCATCCAGAAGCAGCTGGATTGATAGAACAGTGGAATGGCCTTTTGAAAACTCAATTATGGTCAAACTAGGTGACAATACCTGGAAGAGCTGGGGTAATGTCCTTCAGGAAGCTGTATATGCTCCGAATCAGTGTCTGCTGTGTGGTACTGTTTCTCCCATAGCCAGTATCCATGGTTCCAGGAATCAAGAGGTGGAAATGGGAGTGGTGCCACGCACTATTACCCCTAGTGATCCACTAGGAAAATTTTTGCTTTCTGTCCCTGAAAATCTGAGCTCTGCTGGTCTACAGGTTTTTGTTCCAAAGGGGGGAGTGTTTCCACCAGGAGAAACAACAATGATTCCATTGAACTGGAATCTAAGACTGCCACCTAGTTGCTTTGGGCTACTCATGTCCCTGGATCAACAAGCCAAGAAGGGGATTACATTATTGGCAGGGGTGATTAACCCTGACTATTCGGGGGAAATAGGACTGCAACTACACAATGGAGGTAAAGTAGAGTTTTCTTGGAATATAGGAGATCCCCTAGGGCATCTTTTAGTACTACCATGCCCTGTGATTAAAATCAGTGGAAAACTGCAACAGCGCAATCCAGGCAGGACTATCAATGGCTCTAAAACTTCAGGAATGAAGGTTTGGGTCACCCCACCAGGCAAAGAACCATGGCCAACTGAAGTGCTTGCTGAGGGTAAAGGGAACATGGGATGGGTAGTGGAAGAAAGTAGTGGTAAATATGAACTATGAACACATGATCAGTTACAGAAATAAGGACTGTAATGCTGTTTTGTTCATGTTATACTATTTAAATTGTAAGATATCAAGTTTAAGAAAGAATATTACCCAAGGACTTGCACCCTATTCTGGAGAGATTTAATATGTTTCCAGTTATATGCAGGATAGTTGAGTATTGTTGGGTGAAAGGAAAAAATGTGTGTTTTATTGTTTTTATTTAGAAATTAGGTATGGTTTAAGGTGATATGTATAACTGCCAAGTTGACAAGGGGTGGACTGTCATGGTCAGGTTCATGTGTCAACTTGACCAAGTGGTGATATCTGTTTATGTAGTTGCGCAAGTGCTGGCCTGTCTGTTGCGATGAGGACATTTTATAGAATTAAATCATGATCTTGTCAGCTGCATCCACAGCTGATTCCATTTGTAATCAGCCAAGGGGCATGTCTTCTGCAATGAGTGATGTTTAATCTAATCACTGGAAGCCTTTTAAGGAGGATTCAGAAGAGACAGTCTCTTTCTGCTTTGGCTGGCAAGCTGTCCTGTGGAGTTCATCCAGACTCTCCATCAGAATTGTTGGCTTCACAGCCTTCATTGCATATTTTGGACTCTGTATTACATGGTTATGTGAGACACTTTTATAAATTTTATATTTGCGAGTGTTTCCTGTTGATTCTGTTTCTCTAGAGAACTCTAATACAGTATCTCTCAACCAATGTAGTCCTAAGTGAAGGCTTATTAGGTCAAAAGCTATTGTGTTTTATCTAGAGTGGAGACTAAAATAAAACCAGTGGAGAGGAGTAGGAGGATGGAGGGATTCAACAGAGATATAGCCAAGAAAAATATAAAACTTATAGATTACCTCATGTGTTTGAACATCGTGAAAGGAGAAGTATACTTCAGTCCCAGAGTTTGAAAATTAAATAGTGATGGTTACCTAGAAAACAAAGCAAACAAAACCAAGGAAGTTATTATCTTGAGAGAAAACAAAAAGTTGTATAAGAAAGAAAGTGAATCATAATATACTGTGTGCTTCATCTAGAAATAATATTTACATAGTTCTATAATGAATATTTATTCATTAATTGAATATTTATTTTAGGTTAGGGTGTATTTTTTCTCCTCCATAATTCCAATTGCCAATCTCTTCCTCCAGCAGTACTCAGCTACCATTTAGCACATTCTAATACTCCTCATATAAAAATTATGTAGACTGTCCATTTATTCCCACACTATGCTATGAATTCCCATAATCTTTCAACTAATGCCATAATTTCTTGAAGGAAAGGCCTCAATCAGTAGCTTTCTCTCCATCTGGGGACACTTCTTCATATAAAAAAAATACATATACCCCTGAGGGGTGTCAGCCCATGATGCCAAGCACTGAGACATCCTTGGCCCTGAAAGTAAGCCAGGTCTATGTGTGAACAGCCCTGAGACTCCCAGTTTATAGAAATGGAATCTCCTGGAGTAACATGGTATAATTAGACAGGGGAGGATGAAGAGATATCAGGGTTATTTTAACTGGGGCTTTAGGAACCTGGAAAAACCATCTAAATATTCTCTTGCCATATATATATTAGTATCCTATGGCTGCAATAACAAAGCTTTACAAATTTAGTGGCTTAAACCCCCCCAATTTATTCTCTTATCATTCTTAAGGTCAAACGTCTGCAATGGATCTCATGGGGCTAAACTTGATGTGTTGTTGGCAAGGTTGAATTTCTTCTGGAGGCTCTAGGGGAGCATCCATTTCCTTGCCTTTTCCACCTTCTGGAGTCTGTCCACATTCCTTGGCTAGTGGCCTTCTTCCACCTTCAAAATCAACAATTGCAACTCCAACCTCTGCTTCCATAAATACATCTCCTCTGACTGTAACCCTTCTCCCTACCTTTTGTAAGGACACTTGGATTGCATCTGTCCCTCCAGGATAATCTAGGACAATTTCTCCATCCCAAAATCATTTGCATAATCACATCTGCAAATCTCTTTTTTATACTTTTTGTATGCTGTATGCCAGGGCTCACATTTCATTGTTTTTCCATCGAGTATCCCCTTATTGCAACACCATTTGTTGAATTTTTATTTGTTTGTTTGGTTGCTTGCTCATTTTTGGACAGTGCATGGGCTGGGAATTGAACCCAGGTCTCCTGCATGGCAGGCAAGAATTCTACCACTGAACTACCCTTGCACCTCCTAAAAATCTCTTTTATTGTGTAATGTAGCATAGGTTCCCAGGATTAGGATGTGGGCATCTTTTGGGGGCATTATTTAATCTACCACTCCCTGCCTCATAAAAAAGGGATCCAGTTAGCAGGTCTGGTTGTGGGGTTTTAAAGAGTTGTGACCTCTACCCTCTCACTCTAAGTCTAGAGAAGGTTACCAGGGTCCTTGATCAATGGTTTCTTCACAGCCTATCCTCCTCAATAGCTCCAATCCAGATATCATTCACAGCCCACCTGAGCCCTTGCTTGCACAAGAGTTTTGTTTAGACTTAAAATTCCAACATCTCTGCAGATCTGCAGTTCCCAAAATAAATTTCTGGAGCTGTGCCTCAGCCAACTGAGCATACCACTGAGAGCCTTATAGGGTGGCTTGGGGGATAAGAGACATTTTATTTGGCCTCTACTATGTGACACCCTCTCCTTTTTACTTCTCCCATTGCTCTCTCTGAAAACTGCACTTACTTTGAGTTGCTGAGATTTAAAAACCCCGTTCTCCTTCCCATAGATTGCTTGAAGTCAGGGTATCCTGTACTAGCTAAGTGCTTGTGCTAGCAAGACCTTCCCCTTCTATTAGTCAGGGTTCTCCAGAGAAACAGAACCTACAGGAGATATAGAAAGATGGATAAATAGATAGAAAGAAAGAAAAATAGATAGATAGTAAGATATAGACACATTGTGTAGTACATAGGTAGTATATAAAGATATATAATATATACGTAAATATTTAGAGATTTATTATAGGAATTGGCTCATGTGACTGTGGGTATTGGCAAGTCCAAATTCCATAGGACAGACTGCACATTTGAAAGGAAAGTTGAATTCCCCAGGAGAAGCCACAAGTTAAAAACTCCAACAAAAGTTATGTCAAATTCCCTAGGAGAAGCTGGATGGCTAAAGTTGAGACAAGAATTCTACTTTCTGACTTCTGAAATCCTCAGTTTTGTCTTTTAAGACCATCAACTGATTGGATGAGTAGACTACCCTTATTGCTGAGGAAAATCTCCTTTGGTTGTAAATGCAATCAACTGACTATAGATGAAATTCATCTATAAAATACCCTCACGGTAACAGTTAGGCTCATACTTGCTTGACTAAACCACTAGACACCATAACCTAGTCAAGTTGATGCATGAAATTAACCATCCCAAAGGCCCCTGGCCCCACCTTGAGGAGACAAAGAGCTATGAAAGAAGAAGGCCCCAAACCTCCCTCCTTGGTTGACTTTCTCTTCTGTCTTTCTTTTGCCACTTGAGCTCTTCTTCAAGTTACTTAGTCTTGTGGTATACCAACTGGGGCTCCCTAATGCTAGTAAAAAGTTTACATTTTAAATCTTTGTAACCCAGGGTGTAGGAAAGGTCCAGAATTCCTGCAACTGGCACCTCTACCAGAAGATGGATTTTAGTGTGGTATAGATGCATGTACTAGAAAGCTCTAGAGGTGGAGTGAAGTTTAAAGTATTTGATAATGTGTTGGATAGTGTTGTTTCTGAATTGAAACCGTGTTCTACTGCCTTTAAGAGTGATCAGGAAAACTACCTGAGTTTCATTGAGAGATGTGGGAAGAATTTCACTCAACGAATCAATTTAAAAGGATGATAGAAAACAAAATGTAATTGCATTCTGACTACATGAAATGAGTTTGGATTGTCTTGTTCAACATGACCAATACACTAATTTTCTTTATAAGGAATCAGTGTGAAAAATTTCAAGTGATAACCAATGAACAGTTCACTTACTAGCAGATTCTCTAGATATTCCCTAACATCATTTTCATTAACAGCCTTTCAAAATGTTGCAAATGTATGCCTGTTGGAAAATGTATTTAAGTGACCTCTCCTTCCAAATAACAGCCCCCCCCACCTCATTCCATGCTACTTGATCACTTTGGTGGGGGACAAAAAGGAACAGATCTGCAACTGCACTTCCTTTTTAGAAAACAATTGGGCCAGTGTCAGGGATAGACCATCTGGGCCTGGTACAGAGGCAGCTTTCTTCCACGGGGAATGCTGAGCACATGGACACTGTGACCTTGTAGCTGCTATTCCTGTCCCTTCTAGGATTTTCTGTTCCAGGGCCCTGCAGTAGGACCTTCAGGTCAGCCTTATCCTTTGGCAGCTGACTGGGTTCTAGGTCCCCATGGCAGCTTTGTCTCCTCAGATTGGGGCCTAGAATTATTTCCCTCTCCCTAGCCCAGCCTCGGACACTGGCAAGGGAGCAGAAAGATACTTGAGTTATGAGTGTGTTTTATGAGTGTCTTAAAAGATAAAATAATTTGACTGAAAGTCTCACAATGGATTTAAATTGTGGTCTTCCTGAATTCAGAGTACCGTATCCTTTCCCCACACCCTTCTGCTGTCCATATTATCAAGTCTAGCAGCTGGGAATTGGAAGGAAAGAGAGTTTCAGAAAGAAATAAAGTATTACTCACAGACCAGTGGTTTCCTAAGTGTACTTCAAAGAACACTGGATAACTTGTTGCCAAATAGTTTGACAGGTGCTTTACTCTCTAAAATGCATTTTAGTACATTAAAGACTCTAAGAAGTAATTATTTAAATCTAAATAATTTTAACTCTTTTCTCTAATATATCATGAAAGCTTTTTTGTTCATGTAACATCTATTACATGATACAGATTTTGTATTCTTTGAAACATGCTAAATTTCAACCATTGTCCACTTGTTGATGATGAGTACTTTGAATAGCAACTGTGAAGTAATGGATGGCAGTTGAAGCCCTAAGAATGGACAATACCACCCAGGAAGACAAAGTAGACCTGAGAGTCTGACAGATTCAGGATGTGAAGGAACTTTCTGAAATTATTTAAAATGCATTTAGGCATTTTTCAGGGGACAGTGTCCCATAGCCTTCAACATATTTTCAAAGGTATCCTTGAAAACAGAAGTTTAAGAACCTTTTGGTGTAGAATGAGAAGAGGTGGATCAAGAGTGGAGTCTATAAGAAGAGTCACCTGAGAAGTCTGATACCTTTCAGTGGTGGGTGCAAAAGCAGGACGCAGGAGCTGCCAGATCAACAGCAGAAGGGAAGATCAGCAATTTTCTAGTAGCAGAGATCAAGTAGGATTTGGTCTATTAGGATTTGACAATTAGGAGGTCACTAGTGGACGCATCAAAAGCAGGATCAATAAGGTGTGGAAGTGAGCAGGTGGAACAGCTTGGGAAGAAGTAGTAGTGGGTATGAGAAGAGGCAAATTCCGTCAAGATGCTTGCAGTCAAGGCTGGACTAAGATTAGGTGTTTATTTTAGTTTGAGATTGAGCTTAATAAAAGCAGTTTGGTATCCAAGGTCCACTCCTGAAGACACTGTTTTTAAAAGAAAACCAGAGGGACAGGCCACAGTGACTCAGCAGCAGAGTTCTTGCCTGCCATGCCAGAGACCTGGGTTTGATTCCCAGTTCCTGCCTGCCCATGCAAACAAAAAAAAAAAGAAAGAAAGAAAATAGAAAAGCAGAACCCACAAACTGAAAGATAAAATAATTTATCTTGGTGAATAAAAAAAGATAACTCATGAATCTCATCAACACACACACAAAAAGCAGCAAGTGGAAGTGAGAAGGACAGGTCACAATAAAGATAAATTTTGAAGGTGAGAATGGGCAGGGCTTGAATTTAAATGGGATCTAAAAGAAAGAGGACATAAGGATGATTTGGATGCTTTTGACTTAAACAACTGGGATAATGGTGATGCCTTTTACAAGGTTGGGGAAAACTGAGGGAAGAACAGATTTGGGAGGACAGAGTGGTAACTGAGAGGTCCGTTCTGGATATCTTGGATTATCTTAAGTTTCATGTACCTATCAGATGCTCAAGTGGAAATGTCAAGATGGAAATAAGCGTCTGGAGTTTGAGGAGGGAATAGGGCTGGAGATAGAATTTGGGAGTCATTATATTTAGAGGAGATTTGAGCTCTGAACCTTGATTAGATCAAAGACTAGGCACTCAGCCACTCCTGTATTTAGAGGTTCAGGAAGAGAAGGAATCTTGCACTGGACCAAATAAAATTCAAACTGATCTTCTATCCCTAGGAGGAGCACTCCTGGAGAAACTGCTTTTTTTTTTTCCCATGGGCAAGTGCCGGGAATCAAACCCAGGCCTCTGGCATGGCAGGCAAGAATTCCACCACTGAGTGACCATCACACCATCCCAAGAAGCTGCTTTGGGGGTACAGTACTTATAAACATTTCAACAGCCACTGGGCCAATGTTTCCTTATCACTATTGCCTGGACATTGGCATTTGGCAGCAATTTAACAGTAAATCCTTCTTTTCACAGACAAAATAGTGTTCCTTTACAATGAATAAATTCCCTTGAATGGAGTTATAGAAATGATTGTTTGATTAATTGTTTGCCCAAATTAAACAACACTTTCCATGGGACAGGCTGAGCATGATCTTAACTTTGAAAGACACACTGAGTGATCATAGAGGCACTAAAAGGAACTCATAATTTTTACCCATAAGCATCTTAGAGAATCAGTATTTATATTCTTTCCCTTGAGGGGAAACAAAGAGAAAGAGAGAAACTTGGCATACTTTCATTTCTCTCCCATAACTCCACATCTTGTGTTTAGATCATCTAGAATTTTAATACCAGATTTTTCCCTCACTAGTCATCATAGTTCTTTATATTTAACTATAAATTATTTGTATTTCTTTGCTGTAGTGGTTTGAAGCCAATACATTCAAATCATGTTCTTTTACTCCATTCTTGTGGGTATAAATCTGTTGTGAGTGGTACCTTTTGATTAGGTTATTTCAACTGAGATGTGACCCATCTCATTCAGGGTGGGTTTTAATCCTCTGACTGGAGTCCTTTACAAGAGGATGAAGAACACACATAAAAAGCCCAGAGAGTTCAGAGAAGCCTCAGAGAAGCTGAGAGACAAGGGCACACCCTCAGATGCCAAAAGAGGAAGCCACTGAAGTCAGAAGCTAAAAGCAATGAAACCCAGGAGGGAAGAATCAGCAGGCATGAGACATGTGCCTTCCCATGTGACAGAGGTGTCCTAGATGCTGGCAGCCTTTCTTAAAAGAAGGCATTGTCCTGTTAATGTCTAAATTTGAACATTTTCATGGCCTTAGAATTGTAAATTTGTAAGCTAATAAATCCCCATTGTAAAAGCCAACCCATTTCTGGTATAGTATATTCTGCCAGCTTTAGCAAGCCAAAATATTTGCTTACCACTCTTTCTTATTTTCTTAATTTTTCCCTTTCTTGTACTAATTTTATCTTGCTGGAGAACATCCTTTAGAAATTCTTGCAGAAAGCATCCACGAGTAGTTAACTTTCAGTATCCTTCATGTCTGAAAGTGTTTTTATGTTGTCCTCATACTTGAATGCTATTTTGGCATTCAAAATAATTTTTCCCTAAGAATGCTGAAGATAATTCCATCATTAATTCTAGCTAGCATCCTGTTTGCTGAAAAGAAATCTAGCATCAATCTGATACTCAGCACTTTGGAGGGCCTTATTGTTTCTTTCTTGATCATGTATGTGTGCATGCTAATCTGTTAAAAATTTGTTCAAGTGTCTCAGTCTGAAAACTTATGCTTCTCTTCCCTGGAAATATTTTTCCAATTATTTAGTTATTTCCTTCCCTCCATTTTTTTTGTACATTTCTTCTGGAATTTTTATTAGTTAGGTATTACAACTTTGTATTTATTATCCACGTCTTTTAACTTTTTTTCATTGTTTTTATCTCATTGTCCTTGGCAGCTCATTCTAAAGGAATCAGTCCCTCAGCTTAATATTCACTAATTTACTTTCCATTTTCAGCCTATACATTTGGTAATGTGCTTTGCCATTCATTTTTAAGGCATTTTTTTCATGATCTTTTCTAATTTTCTATATAACACAAGATATCAAGTTCTGGAGGGTCCCCACAACTTTGTTAGCAGGAGTGGCAGTGGCCAGTAGCCCAACTTAGCCAAAGTTCACACCACCTGGCAGATGCCTTTCTTGCCACCTTGACAACCAAGATGGTCAGCCCACCTGAAGGGGTGGTGAGGAAGGAACCCAAGGGGATATCAGCAAGGCTGTTGGTTAAGCCTGCTGCTGTGAAAGTGGAAGTAAAGCCACAAGGGGCAACAGGAAAGGATAAATCTTCAGACAAAAATGGCAACCAAAAGGAAAAATGAGACCAAAGGGAAAAAAGGCCAAAATGGCTAACTGAGAAACTAAATATCTACCTTCAAAAATTGAAGGAACTAAAAATAAGGGAAGTTCTACTGCTGATGAAACAGGAGATGAAGTCAAGTCTGATTAATGTTATATATCTTGTCTTATCAGTGGTCCATATAATTCCCTTCTTGTACAATCCAGAGGAATATTTTTTAATCACTATTTTGTAAATTCAAGTTTTTCAATAGCTCTAGAAGCATTTTTAAGAAGGAAATTGGAATCCCATCTCATTCCATTTTTAAAGTGTAAATACTGTGGGTTTTTTTTGTTCTTGGCAGTGGGAGGTGTCTGGTCTGGGAATCCAACCTGGGTCTCCTGCATGGAAAGTGAGCATTCTACCATTGAACCACCCATGCACCCAATACTCTGTTTTGTTGGGGTTTTTTTTAACTTTTTAATTTTTGAAAAATAAAACAAACAAACACAAACATTCTTAACATATGATCATTCTGTTCTACATATATAATCAGTAATTCACAATATCATCACATAGTTGCATATTCATCATCATGATCATTTCTTAGAACATTTGTATCAATTCAAAAAAGAAATAAAAAGACAACAGAAAAAAATTCATACATACCATACCCCTTACCCCCCTTCATTGATCACTAGCATTTCAATCTACAAATTTATTTTAATATTTGTTCCCCGTTATTTATTTTTATTCATTGTGTTTTGCTCAACTGTTGATAAGGTAGACAAAAGGAGCATCTGACACAAGGTTTTCCAATCACACAGTCACATTGTAAAAGCTTTATCATTATACAATCATCTTCAAGAAACATGGCTACTGGAACACAGCTCTACGTTTTCAGGCAGTTTCTTCCAGCCTCTCCATTACATCTTGACTAACAAGGTGATATCTATTTAATGCATAAGAATAACCTTCAGGATAACCTCTCAACTCTGCTTGGAATTTCTCAGCCATTGACACTTTGTCTCAATTCACTCTTCCCCCTTTTGGTCGAGAAGGTTTTCTCAGTCCCTTGATGCTGGGTCTCAGCTCATTCTAGGGTTTCTGTCCCACATTGCCAGGAAGGTCCACACCCCTGGGAGTCATGTCCCACATAGACAGGGGGAGGCTGGTGAGTTTGCTTGTTGTGTTGGTAGGAGAGAGAGGCCACATCTGAGCAACAAAAGAGGTTCTCTTGGGGGTGACTCTTAGGCCTAGTGTTAAGTAGGCTTGACCTATCCTTTGCAGGGTTAAGTTTCATATGAACAAACCCCAAGACTGGGGGCTCAGCCTATAGCTTTGATTGTCCACACTGCTTGTGAGAATATCAAGAATGCAACTTGGGGAGGTTGAAATTTCCCCCTTTCACACCATTCCCGAAGGGGGCCTTGCAAATGCTTTTTTATTCACCATTCAAATCACTCTGGGATTTATCAGGGCATCACTTTGGAAAAACCCACAAAATCTCATGTCCTACTCAAGGTTCCATGTACTTATGGTGTTCAATTAAGCTGTCTACATAAGTTGTATTAGGAAATGCACTAGTCAAAATATATATTTTGTACCAAATAAACATTTTTTGCTTTAGTCTCACACATAAGTTGAAATTTTAAAATATTAATTACCATCTATTTTCAGCACCCTGCAGTAATGGTTGGTTCTTCCTCCTGCAAAAACATTTTTAAAATTTGTACATTTAGTCACTATCATTATACACTTTAGGCATTCCTAGATTTTACCATCTCAGTCTTTATCTATCTTTCCTTCTGATTTCATTTGTGCCCCCAGCCCTCCTCCCTCTATCATTCTCATGTTCAGCTTCTGTTCAATGTTTTAACATAATTGTATTACAGTTAGGCAGTATTGTGTTGTCCATTTCTGAGTATTTACATTCAGTCCTGTTGCACAATCTATACCCCTTCAGCTCCAATTACCCAATATCTTACCCTATTTGTATCTCCTGATGGTCTCTGTTACCAACTAAATTTTCCAAGTTCATTCACTGATGTCAGTTCATATTAGTGAGACCATACAGTATTTGCCTTTTGTGTCTGGCTAATCTCACTCAGCATAATGTCCTTAACGTCCGTCCATGTTGTTACATACTTCATAACTTTGTTCTGTCTTACAGCTGCATAATATTGCACCATATGTATATACCACAGTTTGTTTAGCCACTTGTCTGTTGATGGACATTTTGGCTGTTTCCATCTCTTCAAAATTGTAAATAATGCTGCTATAAACATTGATGTGCAAATGTCCGTTTGTGTCCTTGCCCTCATGTCCTCTGAGTAGATACCTAGCAATGGTATTGCCGGGTCATATGGCATTTCTATATTTAGATTTTTTTTTTTTACTTTTTTTTATTAATTAAAAAAAGAATTAACAAAACAATTAGAAATCATTCCATTCTACATGTACAATCAGTAATTCTTAATAACATCACATAGTTGCATATTCATCATTTCTTAGTACATTTGCATCGATTTAGAAAAAGAAATAAAAAGACAACAGAATAAGAATTAAAACGATAATAGAAAGAAAAAAAAAAACCTATACCTCACATGCAGCTTCATTCAGTGTTTTAACATAATTGCATTACAATTAGGTAGTATTGTGCTGTCCATTTCTGAGTTTTTATATCCAGTCCCGTTGTACAGTCTGTATCCCTTCAGCTCCAATTACCCCTTCTCTCTCTCTTTTTTTTTTTAATTAACGGAAAAAAAGAAATTAACCCAAGATTTAGAAATCATACCATTCTACATATGCAATCAGTAATTCTTAACATCATCACATAGATGCATGATCATCATTTCTTAGTACATTTGCATCGGTTTAGAAGAACTAGCAACATAACCGAAAAAGATATAGAATGTTAATATAGAGAAAAAAATAAAAGTAATAATAGTAAAATCAAAACAAAACAAAACAAAAACCTATAGCTCAGATGCAGCTTCATTCAGTGTTTTAACATGATTACTTTACAATTAGGTATTATTGTGCTGTCCATTTTTGAGTTTTTGTATCTAGTCCTGTTACACCGTCTGTATCCCTTCAACTCCAATTGCCCATTATCTTACCCTGTTTCTACCTCCTGCTGGACTCTGTTACCAATGACATATTCCAAATTTATTCTCGAATGTCTGTTCACATCAGTGGGACCATACAGTATTTGTCCTTTAGTTTTTGGCTAGACTCATTCAGCATAATGTTCTCTAGGTCCATCCATGTTATTACATGCTTCATAAGTTTATCCTGTCTTAAAGCTGCATAGTATTCCATCGTATGTATATACCACAGTTTGTTTAGCCACTCTTCTGTTGATGGAGATTTCGGCTGTTTCCATCTCTTTGCAATTGTAAATAACGCTGCTATAAACATTGGTGTGCAAATGTCCGTTTGTGTCCTTGCCCTTATGTCCTCTGAGTAGATACCTAGCAATGGTATTGCCGGGTCGTATGGCATTTCTATATTCAGCTTTTTGAGGAACCTCCAAACTGCCTTCCACAGTGGTTGTACCATTTGATATCCCCACCAACAGTGGATACTGTGCCTCTCCATATCCTCTCCAGCACTTGTCATTTTCTGTTTTATTGATAATGGCCATTCTGCTGGGTGTGAGATGATATCTCATCGTGGTTTTGATTTGCATTTCTCTAATAGCCAGGGAAGTTGAGCATCTCTTCATGTGCCTTTTGGTCATTTGTGTTCTCTCTTCTGAGAAGTGTCTCTTCAAGTCTTTTGCCCATTTTGTAATTGGGTTGTCTGTCTTTTTGTTTTTGAGTTGAAAGTTCTGTTTATAAATTCTTGATACTAGACCTTTACCTGATGTGTTGCTTCCAAATATTGTCTCCCATTGTGTAGGCTGTCTTTTTACTTTCTTGATGAAGTTCTTTGATGCACAAAAGTGTTTGATTTTGAGAAGTTCCCATTTCTTTCTTTCTTTCTTCAATGCTCATTCTTTGGGTGTAAGGTCCAAGAAACTGCCTCCTATTATAAGATTTATAAGATATTTCCCTACATTTTCTTCTAACAGTTTTATGGTCTTGATCTAATGTTTAGGCTTTTGATTCATTTTTGTATAGGTTGTGAGATATGTATGCTCTTTCATTTTTTTGCATATGGATATCCAGGCACCATTTATTGAATAGACTGTTCTGTCCCAGTTGAGTTGGTTTGACTGCCTTATCAAAGATCAATTCTCCATAGAAGAGAGGGTCTATATCTGAACACTCTATTCTATTCCATTGGTCAGTATATCTATCTTTATACCAGTACCGTGCTGTTTTGACCACTGTAGCTTCATAATATGCCTTAAAGTCAGGTAGTGTGAGACCTCCGGCTTCAGTTTTCCTTCTCAGGATACTTTTAGCTATTCGGGGCACCCTGCCCTTACAGATAAATTTGGTTATTCGTTTTTCTATTGCTAAAAAGTAAGTTTTGGATATTTTAATTGATATTGCACTGAATCTGTAAATCAATTTAGGTAGAATTGATATCTTAACTGTACTTAGTCTTCCAATCCATGAACACGGTATGCCCTTCCATTTTATTTAGGTCTACTGTGATTCCTTTTAACAATTTCTTGTAGTTTTCTTTGTACAGGTCTTTTATCTCTTTAGTTAAATTTATTCCTAAATATTTTATTCTTTTGGTTGCAATTGTAAATGGAATTTTTTCATGATTCCCCCTCAGATTGTTCATTACTAGTGTATAGAAACACTACAGATTTTTGAGTGTTGATCTTGTAACCTGCTGCTTTGCTGTACTCATTTATTAGCTCTAGTAGTTTTGCTGTGGGCTTTTTGGGGTTTTCAACATATAGTATCATATCATCTGCAAACAGTGAGAGTTTTACTTATTTCTTTCTGATTTTGATGCCTTGTATTTCTTTTCTTGTCTAATTGCTCTAGGACTTCCAACACAATGTTGAATAACAGTGGTGATCGTGGACATCCTTGTCTTGTTCCTGATCTTAGAGGGAAAGTTTTCAGTTTTTCCCCATTGAGAATAACGTTAGCTGTGGGTTTTTCATATATTCCCTTCATCATTTTGAGGAAGTTCCCTTCTATTCCTATCCTTTGAAGTGTTTTTAACAGGAAAGGATGTTGAGTTTTGCCAAATGCCTTTTCTGCATCAATCGAAATGATCATGTGGTTTTTCTGCTTTGATTTGTCGATAGGATGTATTATATTAATTGATTTTCTTATGTTGAACCATCCTTGCATACCTGGAATGAATCCTGCTTGGTCATGGTGTATAATTCTTTTAATGTGTTCCTGGATTTGATTTGCTAGAATTTTGTTGAGGATTTTTGCATCCATATTCATTAGAGATATTGGTCTGTAGTTTTCTTCTCTCTTTTTTTTTTTTTGTAATATCTTTATCTGACCTTGGTATGAGGGTGATGTTGGCTTTGTAGAATGAGTTCAATTTTCCTGAAGAGTTTGAGCAGGATTGGTACTAATTTTTCCTGGAATGTTTGGTAGAATTCCCATGTGGAGTCATGTGAATGACTTGTCCTGGACTTGTCTTTTTGGGGAGCTTCTTAACAGTTAATTCCTCAATTTTTGCCCTTTCTTCCTTTTTGATATAAGCATTTGGGGCAATAAATTTCCTTCTTTGCACTGCTTGTCCTGCATCCCATAAATTTTGATATGTTGCATTTTCATTTTCATTTGCCTTGATATATTTACTCATTTCTCATGTAATTTCTTCCTTGGCCCAGTGGTTGTTTAAGAGTGTGTTGTTAAGCCTCCTTGTATTCATGAATTTTCTGGCACTCTGCCTATTATTGATTTCCAACTTCATTCTTTTATGGTCTGAGAAAGTGTTTTGTATGATTTCAATCTTTTCAAATTTATTGAGACTTGCTTTGTGACCCAGCATATGGTCTATCCTTAAGAACGATCCATGAGCACTTGAGAAAAAGGTGTATCCTGCTGTTCCGGGGTGTAATGTTCTATGAATGTCTGTTAAGTCTTGTTTGTTTATTGCATTATTCAAATTCTCTGTTTCTTTATGATCCTCTGTCTAGATGCTCTGCCAATTGATGAAAGTGGGGTGTTTAAGTCTCTAACTATTATGGTAGATGTGTCTATTTCTCTTTTCAGCACTTGCCTCATGTATTTTGGAGCACTCTGACTCAGTGCATAAATACTTATGATTGTTATGTCTTCTTGCTGAATTGTTCCTTTTATTAATATATAGTGTCCTTCTTTGTCTCTTTTAATTGTTTTACATTTGAAGTCTAATTTGTTGGATATTGGTATAGCAACTCCCACTCTTTTCTAATTATTGTTTGCATGAAATATCTTTTCTCAACCTTTCACTTGCAACCCATGTTTATCCTTGGGTCTAAAATATGTCTCCTGTTGACAGCATATTAATGGGTCCTGTTTTTGAATCCATTTTGCCAGTCCATTTCTTTTGATTGGGGAGTTTACTCTATTAACATTTAGTGTTATTACTGTAAGGGCACTATGTTCTTCTACCATTTTGCCTTTTGGATTTTGTATGTCATATCTAATTTTTCTTCTTTTTACCTTTACTGATAGTCTTCATTTCTACACTCTTCTCTCCACCTCTCTCTCTCTCTCTCCTGTCTTTTCCTATCTGTCTCTAGTGCTCCCTTTAGTATTTCTTGCAGAGCCAGTCTCTTGGTCACAAATTCTCTCAGTGATTTCTTGTCTAAAAATGTTTTAGTTTCCCCATCATTTTTGAAGGACAATTTTGCTGGATATAGAACTCTTGGTTGGAAGTTTTTCTCTTTTTGTATCTTAAATATGCCATACCATTGTCTTCTTGCCTCCATGGTTTTTGCTGAGAAATCTACACATAGTCTGGTTGGGCTTACCTTGTATGTGATGGATTGCTTTTCTCTTGCTGCTTTCAACATTCTCTCTTTCTCTTTGACATCTGACTTTCTGATTAGTAAGTGTCTTGGAGTATGTCTATTTGGATGAACTGTTTGGATCTGCAATTTTAAGTCTTTCATAAGAGTTGGGAAATTTTCTGTGATAATTTCCTCCATTAGTTTTCTCCTCCTTTTCCCTTCTTTTCTACTTCTGGAACACCCAAAACACATATATTCATGCACTCCATGTTGTCATTCAATTCCCTGAATCCCTGCTCATATTTTTCCATTCTTTTCCCTATCTTTTCTTTTGCTTGTTGGATTTTAGATGTTCCATCCTCCAGTTCACTAATTCTATCGTCTGCCTCCTGAAATCTGACTCTGTAGGTTTCCATTGTTTTTTTTTCATATCTTCTACTGTGCCTTTCATTTCAATAAATTTTGTGATTTGTCTTCTCAGACTTTTGATTTCTTCTTTTTGTTCATTCCTTGCCTTCTTTATATCCTCCCTCAATTCATTGTTTTGATTTTTGATGATGTTTTCCATTTCTGTTTGAACATTCTGAATTAATTGTTTCAATTCTTGTATTTCATTTGAATTGTTGGTTTGTTCCTTTGACGGGGCCATATCTTCAATTTTCCAAGTGTGATTTTTTTTTTTTGCTGGCATCTAGGCATTTAATCACCTTAATTAGTTTATTCTGGAGATTGCTTTTACTTCTTTTACCTAGGATTTTCTTGCTGGATGAGTTTGTTGTCTATCTGTTCTTTAGCATTCAGTTCAGCTTATTCTGGACCACTACCTTAGGTTTTGTTTAACAGAGAAGAATTTTTCAGTTCTTGTTTTCTTGTTTCTTGCCCTGCCTGTATGGTGCCTTTTTTCCCACCTTAGAAGGGTCTACTTAGATATTATAGACCCCAGCCAGTTTTTCCCAGACCAAACTGGCCTCCTGTCAGGAGGAGAGAGTCACCTGCATCAGTTTTCCCTGAGGTTGAGACCCAGCAGGTTGAAAGACTTCCCTATGAAGTCTCTTGACTCTGTGTTTTTCCTATCCTGCCCAGTACATGGTGCTTTTCTGCTGTGGGTCCCACCAGCATAAGGTGATGTGGTACCTTTAACTTCAGCAGACTCTCCCTGCTTGGGACATGGTTGAGAAAGAGGAGAGGTTGTAGGCCGGCTTTAATCACTTCAATTTCCAAGATCCTGGGATCTGAATTCGTTGAGGGAGGGAACCCACCTGAGCTGGGCCCCACCCTTCTCCTGGGGAAAGCACAGGCTCCAGATAAGCTCTCAAACAAGCTTGTTTGTGCCTATGCCTGGGGCAGTTGGAGCCTGAGAAGTGTTGTAGCTGTATCCAAAGGTAGTCAAGTCATAGAAACACAGTCACAAAAAAGAAAAAGAAAAATCCTTCTCAGAGCAGGACCCCCATTCCTTGGGTTTGCCAATCAAGAGCATAAATTGTTACGTTGCTTTGTGTACCTTCAGATACTATGTGCCCCCTCCTTTCCTTCAGGGCCCAGACCCTTTCAAGTATTATGTGCTATCCAATCCAAAACACCTCTGTTTCCTTTTTTCCTTTTCCATCAGCCCTGTCCTCTCGGTGCCAGGGCAAAAATCAGCAGCCTCTGCTTTGACTCCATGTTCAACTGAGCTGGGGGCCTATTTTTAGTAGTCAGAATTTGTGAATTAATTCCATAATTGGAGCTTAGTTTGCACTCAGCCCCTCCTACTGTAAAGTCCTTTTTCCCCCTCTGGGAAGCAGCCTGTGGGGGAGAGGTGCTGGCCGCCATAGCTTGGGGAACTTACGGTTCTGGGTAGGCTCGCAGCCAGTCCAGCTGGTCCAGACTGGTGTATGCTGTGTGTCTGGTCACTGATGTATAGCCCAGCAGTTGTTCTGTACTGTTCCTGGCTATTTAGTAGCTGCTCTGGAGGACAAACTAAATCTCACACCTTGCTAAGCCACCATCTTGGCACTCCCAATACTGTGTTTTTAAGACATGAAATCATTTGCTGGTTTTTAATTTCTTGGCACAATCAGAAAAGTTGGATATTGAGTTATGGGAGGCTTTGACTGTCTTGGATATCAACTAAACGTTCCATAAGTTGGGGGTGGACAGTTTTTATAGCCTATAATACATCACATAGTAAATGGCAATTTGGAGTCACAGTCATGCATTTAATATGTCACAAACATTTTAAATTACTCCTATTTCCATGCTGCTTTTTGGAGTTGTTTCTTAAAGAAAACTGCTCCCTGATCTTGACTCTTCCTGTCAGAACAGTGTGTACTCTTTACATCTTTGGTGGTGGTAGTCCAGTTTTCCTAATAATCTTATTATGTGCTATGAAATATCAGAAAGTAGAGTATGCAGTTTGTATGATATTCAATTGTGAATTACTGGGACTTACAATGTAACAACTTCTCAAACTTTGAAGATATTAGTATTGATATCTTCTTAAGGAAAACGTTCCTCCAAATTTTAAACTGGAAAGTCATTGGAATAATTTTAGGAAAGAACTACATGGCTTTTAGATTTTCAGTACATACATTAAGATAAATAATTGTGTACAAATTATTCATTATGTCTGTGTGCTGATCCTCAAAACAACTAATATAATCTCAACTATGATGGGACAAAATATTTTCTAGCATCTTCTGTTTGCTGTCCTAGTTGTGTTTTAACTGTTAATGTTGTTTATGAATTCCTCAAAATAATAACTAGTTTGTGAATGACATTCTTTTCTTTGTCCTTTTCCTTACCTTGTCTTTCTTTTATGGCTTTCCTTTTATTGTCTTTCTTCAATTGTTTCTTATGTATCTAGGGACTTTGAGTGGGAGGAAAGAAAAAGGCATATGCTAAAATTTCTCTTTTGATCCAATCTCTCAAGCAGTGGATGAAGATACTTTTTTAGCTATCATATCAAAGAACCCAAATAACAGTAGCTTAAACAAAATAGATATTTATTTCACTCTTCCTTAACACTACAAGCATACCTTAACACTACAAGCATAAGCTCTCCAAGGCTGATATGATGGCTCCAAGGAATCTCTTCCATTCAAGAGATTCCTCTGCCATATCTCGGCATATGGCCTTTGTCTGGATGGTCATGGATGACTCTTAACCATGTTTGCTGGGTCCTCATTTCAGTGAGTGTAAAGGAGGTAAAAAGAGAAGTGGAGTATATGCCCAATCCCTTTAAAAGCCCTATCTATTGTTTTGTTCACAGTCCATTGGACAAAACTTGGGAAATATGGCCACAACTTTTCACATGGTCACACCTACTTGGCAAATATTCTGGGCTGTCATGAGCCTACCCAAACCTAGGGGTTGGTATTACTAAAAGAAGAAGGGGAGAATGGATATTGAAAGGAAACCAATGGTCTCTGCCAACTTTTTAGTACCAACATTTAGGTAAAATTATTAGCCTCCATTTGTGGTTATGATAAAATTGAAGTTCAGAGAGATTAAGCAACTTGCCCAAGGTGAACGATCATAAGGAGCTTATTTAAGCTTCAAATCTCATGCTCATTCAGGACATTTGGCCATGCAGGTGATCCCCAGCGTGACTCATGGGATGCCATTCTCATGAACTATAACTTCACGCATCACCTGGATTTGTGTGTTGCATTATTTGTACAACCATATGAAGCAACCTGTGCCCTTTAATATATCTTACTTCCTGTCTCCCTATAAATTTCCTTGGCATCTTCCTTACAGAGTTCTACTTTTAATGTAAATATTTAAGTCCTTCCAAAGCCTCCTGATAAAAGGTTTATCAAGGGGATTATAAGCTTGAACCTTGGAGTCAAACAAATTTGTTCAAGTCATAGCTCAGGCTCTTACCAGTTGTAACCCCTTTAAGCTTTGGTTTCTTCATATGTGAAATGAGGAAAATAAGAGCAGGTACCTGAGAGGGAAGTTATCAGTATTAAATAAATGAAGGCATTTAAAAAGTTTAGCATGCTTTACCTAAACATTTTAGCCTGGAATTAGCTCATTTATGTTTTTAAACTGCAACTTCCCCAGCCTAGACCTTGGCTCTCAGAAGAGATTAAAGTTTTTATGGAAAGGATGGAAATCAAATTCAATTCAAATCTACCAGCAAATTAAAGAAAAGGGCACCTGAATCAGGAATCATTGTGCAGAATAAAGATCCATAGCTTAGCATGTGAAGAGAACAACTTGGTTGGCTTTGGGTCTGTTTCTCATTCCGTTCATGAAAATGCTTGTTTTATTTCAAGTTTTTTAAAAAAGTTGTTTAAAAAGGGGAGTCAATTGTCATTAATTCGGTTTTGTTTCTATTTTGTCTGTGCATGTAAGGAATTCCAAGTCTTTGTGAAAAAGGAAACATTGAAACTTTCTAAGATCTAAGATATTGGCTCAATAATTCCATTGTGGGGGAGGGTATTAGAAATTAAAAGACGTGGCCCAAGGGGTTGAAATGTATGTACAACTTAGTTACCATATATCCTGTTTCCTCCCCACTGTTGGACTAAGGGTCTAACAAAAGATTCTCCTACATACCTGAAAATAAAATGAGGTTTTGGCTAGAGTGCCTATGATAAATTGACCCAATATGTTTGTTTTTAACTTCTGTCAAAAGTGCATGATTTCCTGATTTGTCTTCTTCACTCTCTAAAAAAAAAAAATGGGAGGAAAGAGGCCAGTCCTGAAAAGGGGGAGGTGCTGGCCAGGAGCCCAGGATCTTCCCTCTGATCTCCAAAGGAAATGTGAAGATGGCCTGAGTTTTAAAGGAAGACAGGGAAACAAATCTTGTGTTCTGGAGTCTCATGTCCTCTGTGACTACTCTCAAGAAACCATAACTTGATGTTGAAAAAAGTTGCTTTTGAATGTTTATTTGGTTCACTTATTTTTAAAGACCCTCAGTAAACTGTGAGATAAAGAGCAAGGTCATGCCTGCTTATGCCACCCCCATCCATCTGTCATCCCATGGGAATGAAAATAAATGATGACTTCTTTGATCACCTTTTAGGATTGTACAAGGTAAAATCTTCCAAGAGATGAAATATCAACCTCACTTAAGCATTTTTTTATTTTGGAAAAGTTTGCTATATGCAAAAATAGAGAGAATGGTGTAATGAACCTCCAGATACCATCATGCAGTTTTAACAATTATCAACTCATGGCCTATCTCCTTTCCTCTATTACCCTTGACTTGGATTATTTTGAAGCAAATCTCAAGCATTTTACCATCTTTCCCAAAAATACTTCAGTGTGAATATTTAAAATAAAGGACTATTTTTAATATAACCAGAACCATTCATACACTTAAAAAATTAATAGTCTTTACTACCATTCAGTCGGTTTTCATATTCCTTGATTATAACAGTTTTACTATTTTTAGTTAGAATCAGGATCCAGATAAAATCCATATATTATAAGCTGTTGATGTGTTTATGTCTATTTTTTCAACTTTTTATTTTGAACTTAAAACTTACAGGCAGTTGCAAGAATAATGTAAGACCTTTACAGCAAACTCCAGCATACTCACCACCGAGATGCATAACTTTTAACATTTTGCACATTTGCCTATCTATTCATCTATTTGTCTGTCTATCTGTGCTGGTTTGAGAGGCTGTACGGGCCCTAGAAAAACCATGTTTTAATCAAAATCTCATTTCATAAAGGTAGAATAATCCCTACTCAATATTGTATGTTTGAAACTGTAATCAGATCATCTCCCTGGATGATGTAATTTAATCAAGAGTGGTTGCTAAACTGGATTAGGTGATGACATGTCTCCACCCATTTGGGTGGGTCTTGATTGACTTATTGGAGTCCTATAGAAGAGGAAATGTTTTGGAGAATGGGAGATTCAGAGAGAGCAGAGAATGCTGCAGCACCACGAAGCAGAGAGTCCACAAGCCAGTGACCTTTGGAGATGAAGAAGGAAAATGCCTCCCGGGGAGCTTCATGAAACTGGAAGCCAGGAGAAGAAGCTAGCAGATGATGCTGTGTTCACCATCTGCCCTTCCAAATGAGAGAGGAACCCTGACTGTGTTCACCATGTGCCCTTCCACTTGAGAAAGAAACCCTGAACTTCATCAGCCTTCTTGAACCAAGGTATCTTTCCCTGGATGCCTTAGATTGGACATTTCTATAGACTTGTTTTAATTGGGACATTTTCTCAGCCTTAGAACTGTAAACTAGCAATTTATCATATTCCCCTTTTTAAAAGCCATTCTGTTTCTGGTATATTGCATTCTGACAGCTAGCAAACTAGAACAGCTGCCTTTACTCTGAAGAACTAACAAAATAAATCCCTTTTTATTAAAAGCCAATCTGTCTCTGGTGTGTTGCATTCCAGCAGCTAGCAAACTAGACCAAACTAGAACACTACCTATCTATCATCTATCCATCTTCTAAGCATTTGGGAGTAATTTTTATACATAGTCCTCCTTGAATACTTAATACTTCCTTGTATATGTCCTAAGGACAAGAATATTTACTTGTGTGGCCATCTTAAGTACAATTATCAAGAAATTTAACATTGATATAACACAATATATATTCCTATTTTTGCTTTGTCCCAATAATATCCTTTTGGCATTTTCTCCTTCATTATTAAATCCTGTTCAGGGTCATGTATCATTAGTTGTTATTTTCTCTTTAGGCTCTCTTTTTTAAATAATGGAAACATAAAACAACATAAAATTTCCCATCATAACCCTTCCAAGCACATAATTCAGTGGGATTAATAATATTCACAGTGTGATGCTACCCTCACCACCATCCATTAACAGAACTATCCCAACACCCCAAAAAGAAACCGTGCACCCATTACATTAATTACCCATTTCCCTTCCCCTACCCCTGATTACCTGTACTCTGCTTTCTTTCTATATGAATTTGCATATTCTTGTTATTTCATATATGTGAAATCATGCAATTTCTGTCTCTTGTGTCCGACTTTTTTCACCCAACATAATGTCTTAAAGGCTTATTAATGTTGTAGCATGCATTAGAGCTTCATTTCTTTTTATGGTTGAATAATATTTCATTGTATATATATATGTCACATTTTGGTATCCACTCATCTGATGATGGATATTTGGATTGTGTGCTGCTTTGAAAATATTGTGTACCCCAGAAAGGTCGTGTTTTGATCCTGACCCAATCTTATGGAAGCAGCCATTTCTTTAAATCCTCATTCAATACCGTAGGGTGGAAACTTTTGATTAGATTATCTCCACAGAGATGTGACATGCCCAATTGCGGGTATGACCTTTTGATTAGATGGAGATGTGACTCCGCCCATTTCAGGTAGGTCTTGATTAGTTTAATGGAATCCTTTAAAGGAGGAAACATTTTGGAGAGAGTTAGAAATGACAGAGCTGACAGAAACTTCAGAGCAGAGCTGACACAGATGCTGAAACTTGGAGAACAGAGACACAGATATTTGGAGATGCTTGGAGCCTTGCAGATGTCGCCATGAGATGTTAAGCAAGCCAGAACCCAGAGAGAGCCAAGGGAGGCCAAGAGATGAAAGCCAGCCCCAGAGAAGCAAAGTAAGGAACCCCCACATGAACAGAGTCTGAAAGCAGCAGAGCCCAGGATCAAGGGACCACCAGATGCCAGCCATGTGACTTCCCAGCTGACAGTGGTATTCTAGACCCATTGCCCTTCCTTGAACTAAGATGTCTTTACCTGGATGCCTTAGTTTGGATATTTTTATAGGCTTAGAACTGTAAATTTGTAGCTTATTAAATTCCCTTTTTAAGAACCATTCCAATTCTGGTATATAGCATTCCAGCAGCTTACAAACAAATACAGATTGCGTCTGTTTTTTGGTCATTGCAATTAATGCTGCTATGAACAGATACTGTTTAAGCCTATTTCAATCTACAAGCCAGCACTTCCTCCTTTATTTTTTCTTGCAATTTATTTTTTGGCAAAACTGGGGCAATATCTTATAGAGATTTTCATACATTCTGTATTTTTTATGATTGATTACATCTTTCTGTCACCCATGTATGTCCTTTAAATTCATATTTAGAGGTAGAGACTTGATCAGATTCCAATTTAAGAACTACACAACACAAACAGGAAACTTTAATGAAACTATGGACTATAATTAATAGTATAACTATAATAATATTATTTCATCTATTGTAACAAATGACCAATGCAAAGTTATAATATTATGGGGGGGTGGGTATATGGAAACTGTATTTTCTGAAAGATTTTTCTGTAAACCTACAACTTCTTTGAAAAAAACAAAAACAAAAATCAATTAAGGAATATTAACAACCAAATGTAAAGTATGGAACTTGTTTAGATCCTGAATCAAGCAAATCAACTGCAAGAACAAAGTCGTTTGTGAGACAATTGCAGAAATTGGGGTATGGACTGGTTCTTAAGTGACACCATAGAGTGATGGCTATTTTTGTTATATATGATAATTGACAACTGTTTTGTGATTATGAAAGAAAATGTCCCTACTTTTTAGGGATGCATAATGAAACCTTTAGGGATGAAAGGACTTGGTGCCTGGAATTTGTTTTAGTTTTTTTTTTTTTTTTTTTACACAAGCAGGCTCTGGGAATTGAACGTGGGTCTCTGGCATGGCAGGGAAGAATTCTGCCACTGAGCCACCTTTGCATCACCCTTTAGTTTTTTTTATTATATGTATTTTTCTACTTTGAAAGGTAAATGAAATGTGCTTTAATTTTAAATGTGAAATACTGTAGCAGAGGAATAAAAAGGGTAGAAGAAACAATTAATAATAATAATACTTCAGATGTGGTGTGGACTTACATCATGAGGTCCATCATGTCTGGTTTTCTCTTGTTTTGTGACATTAGCAGCTATCAATGATCATTATATTGATTCATTAGGAAATGCAAATTGGTATTAGCCAAAGTATATCATTTCCTTATCATTTACTTAGCTGAAATATTCTTTTTTCTTTTAAAGGTTTTATTTATTTTAAAACCTTTATAGAATTACATTAATAATACATTCCAATTGTACAATGAGAGGCAATAGAGCATAATGATTAGGAGTATGGGCTCCAGAACCAGGCACAGCTCAAATTCTAGCTCTGTGACCTTGGGCAAATTAAATTGTTTGAGCCTTAGTTTCTCTGTGTAATGTAATAATTGTTTTTGCTTCACAGATTGCTTGTGTGGATTAAATGACTTAAATGTAAAATGTCTTTTTCAAAATTTCTTTTTTAGAGTAGTTGTAGTTGTAGTTTTACTGCTTTTTAATTTTTTTATGATTTTAGAAAAATCATGCAGAAAGCACAGAGTTCCCTATCAAACACACATTTTTTCCTTATTAACATTTTGTATTAGTGTGGTACATCTGTTATAATTTATGAATCAATAGTGAGACACTTTTAAAGAGAATCTTTTCTTTACCCACTATTTGGCTACCCTAAATACAAATTGTCTAGGAAAGACAGGCTAAATGCTTGATTCTTGTGATATTTAGGTTCAGGTGTCAACTTTGTCCAGGTGATGATGCCCCGTTGTTCTGTTGCTGTGGATTTAAATTATCAGGATGTGAAATTCATCTGTGGCTGATTACATCCACAGGCGACTAAGGGGAGTTCCTTCCACAATGAGTAATATTTAATTTAATTCACTGGAGGCTTAAAAGAGAGAGGTCCAAAGGGAGTTCAACACAGAACAGCTCAAGCAGATCAACATACCTCATCTCAGCACTCACAGGTCAGCCTACACGTTTGGAGTTGCAGAAAGGAACCACCCCTGGGAAAGCCACTGGAACCCAGAAGCCAGGACAATAGGCCTGCAGACATTTCCATGTGCCTTCATGTGACAGGGAAACTCAGATGAAAGCTAGTTGTCTTTCCCCTGAAGAACTAGAAATATTTAACTAAACAAATCCCCTTATTAAAAGCCAATCCATCTCTGATGTGTTGCATTTTGACAGCTTTAGCAAATTAAAACAATTCTTTTCCCTTTTTTAAAACCACTTTTCAAAATAATAAGCTAATTCTCTATGATTCTCCAAATATGACCAATACATTTTTTGGCCAATGAGATTTTTAAAGAACTCTAATACATTCATGGATTTTAAAATATGTTTGATGGTTTCAATCCATTCTTATTGATATTTAAATTGTTCCACTTTGGCTAGTGGGAGTCTCTCCCAGTTAATTTCTGAATCTTTCAAAAACAACCCTAGTGGTCTTTGATATTGTCCTTGCTTTCTAGCATGCATGATCCAGGCTTATTATAATCTTCTGCCCCAGATCCCAATATCAGCCATTTCTCAAAAGAGCCTTTAACGAAGATAGATTCAGAGCTAACAGTCTGAGTACTAGGTGTATTCATTCTACTGGGTTGGCTATCTGTTGCTAGACCTTTTCAGGAGAGAGAAGTAGGAAATATATTTTTTTTAAATAAAATATATCATGAAGTCATACTCATTTCAAATTCAGAACCTCAGGGTTTTCCGTTGACCTCACCAGTCTTAATAATATTTTCTTTCTCCAGCATCAATTTTTTTTCTCACACACTGTTTAGAGAAAGAGATTGCAAAATCTTCTGTGAACAGAACACTATGTTGCTTTTCTCCCTAAATGGATCATTATTTGGGGCAGGGGCATGTGCAACTTAAAATTGTAAATTTTAAACCGAAGTGACTACTTTGGATCTCTCCTCTACATTTTCTTTGAGAGAAACTAAATTCACAAGATCTTTTAGCCCATTGCCTTCAGATTCTCTCAAAGGATAGTTGGAAAACCAGCCCACATACTTTCAAACAGTTCCAACAAATGATTGAATCCTGCTGGGGGTACCAACTGGCTTTCAGAAAGCAAAAGAACACGACCAGACATGGAGCTTCTAGGAGTTTGAGGTCTGACCAAAGGTTATCACCTTATTTATCTCAGGGGCCATAAGTAAAATTATGAGGTTCTGAAACCATTTCTAGGTTTTGAAATGAATAAATCTGAGGTTTGGGTTGAAGACAGTCACTAGGACTCTCTGTGATACACTTATTTAGGAAAATATATCAAAATATTAAAGGGAGAAGTGTTCAAAGCTTTAATGAGCACAAAACAGTAGGGTTTGTTTTTCTCACAAGGCTTATCCTTTTGTGGACTTGTGAGAAGTAGATATCTTTTTTATACAAATTTATCCAAATGCCTCCCCATCATAAGAGAAAAACTGCAAAAGAAAATGTTCCCAGGATCTTGACTACAGTGGCTTCTTTGAAGGGACTGGTAGCTCTCCCACCTCACAGAATCATAGAATTATAGAATGTTAGGGTTGGATAGTCCTTTAGTTGTGTAGTCTAGTTTTCCCAAACATCCTTAAAGTCAAGGGCCTAGAGCCCTTGCTTAAAAAAAAAAAAAGGAGCCAAGATGGTGGTTCAGCAATGTGCACGTTTTAGTTCATCCTCCAGAACAACTACTAAATACCGAGAAACAGTACAGAACAGCTCCTGGGGCCACGTCAGTGACCGGACATACAGCATACCCCAGTCTGGACCAGCTGGACTGGCTGGGAGCGTCCCAAACCATGAGTTCCCCAAGCCACAGTGGCTGGCACCCTTCCCCCACAGGCTGCTTCCCAGAGGGGAAAGGAAAGAGACTTTACCAGCAGCAGGGGCTGAGCCCAACCAAATACCAATTGTGGAATTAATTAACAAATTCTGACAACTAAATATAGGCCCCCAGCTCAGGTGAACCTGGTCAAAGCAGAGGTCGCTCATTTTTGCTCTGGTGCCAAGGGGGCAGGGCTGACAGAACAAGGGGAAAAAAAAAGGAAACAGAGGATTTTGTGGCTATGTTTCTACAAAGGCTTGACTGCCTTTCGATACAGCAGCAGGGCTTCTCAGGCTGCAACTGCCCCAGGCATAGGCAGAAATAAGCCCATTTGAGGGCTTGTCTGGAGCCTGTGCCTTCCTCAGGGGAGGGGTGAAGCCCAACTCAGGTGGAATCCCTCCCTCAAGGAATTCAGACACCAGGGCTTGGTAATTTGAAATCATTAAAACCAGCCTACAACCTCTCCTCTGTCTCCACCACGTCCCCAGCAGGGAGAGTGTGCCAAAGTTAAAGGTACCACATCATCTTATGCTGGTGGGACTTGCAGGCAGACAAGGACCACATACTGGGTAGGGTAAGAAAAACAGAGCCCAGAGACTTCACAGGAAAGTGTTTCAACCTACTGGGTCTCACCCTCAGGGAAAACCAACGCAGGTGACTCTTCCCTCTGATAGGAGGCCAGTTTGGTCTGGGAAAATCCAGCTGGAGTCTATAATACCTAAGTAGACCCTCCTAAGGCGGGGGGGGGGGGGAGGGTTGGGGGGGGAGGCACCATACAAGTAGGGCAAGAAACAAGAAAACAAGAATCGAAAAATTCTCCTCTGTTAAACATAAACTAAGCTAGAGGTCCAGAAAAAGCTGAACTGAGGGTCAAAGAACAAATAGACAACAAATTCATTCAGCAAGAAAAACCCTAAGTAAAAGAAGTGAAAGCAATCTTCAGAATAAAGTAATTAAGGTAATTAAATACCTAGACATCAGCAAAAAATAACAAATCACACCAGGAAAATTGAAGATATGGCCCAGTCAAAGGAACAAACCAACAATTCAAATGACATACAGGAGCTGAAACAATTAATTCAGAATATATGAACAGACATGGAAAACCTCATCAAACACCAAATCAATGAATTGAGGGAGAATATAAAGAAGGCAAGGAATGAACAAAAAGAAGAAATCAAAAGTCTGAAAAAATGAATTACAGAATTTATGGGAATGAAAGATGGTAGAAGAGATGAAAAACAATGGAAACCTACAATGGTAGATTTCAAGAGGTAGAACATAGGATTAGTGAACTGAAGAACAGAACATCTGAAATCTGACAAGAAAAACAAACTATAGGGGAAAAATGAAAAAATATGAGCAGGGACTCAGGGAATTGAATGACAATAAGAAGTGCATGAATATACATGTTGTGAGTATCTCAGAAGGAGAAGAGAAGGGAAAAGGAGGAGAAAAACTAATGGAGGAAATTATCACTGAAAATTTCCCAAATCTTATGAAAGACTTAAAATTACAGATCCAAGAAGTGCAGCATACCCCAAAGAGAATAGATCCAAATAGATGTACTCTAAGACATTTACTAATCAGAATGTCAGAGGTCAAAGGGAAAGAGATAATCTTGAAAGCAGCAAGAGAAAAACAATCACATACAAAGGAAGCCCAGTAAGACTATGCATAGATTTCTCAGCAGAAACCATGGAGGCGAGAAGACAGTGGGATGATATATTTAAATTATTAAAAGAGAAAGACTGCCAACCAAGAATTCTTATCCAGCAAAATTGTCTTTCAAAAATGAGGGAGATATTAAAACATTTTCAGACCAAAAATCATTGAGAGAATTTGTAACCAAGAGACCAGCTCTGCAATAACTGCTAAAGGGAGCACTAGAGACAGATACAAAAAGACCGAAGAGAGGTGTGTGGAGAAGAGTGTAGAAAGGAAGACTATGAGTAAAGGTAAAAAGAAGGAAAATTAGATATGATATACAAAATACAAAAGGCAAAATGGTAGAAGAAAGTACTACCTGTGCAGTAATAACACTAAATGTTAATGGATTAAACTCCCCAATCAAAAGACATAGACTGGCAGAATGGATTAAAAACAGGGCCCATCTATATGCTGTCTCCACTCAAAGGACATGAGGACAAGGACACAAATGGACATTTGCACACCAATGTTTATAGAAGCATTATTTACAATTTTGAAGAGATGGAAACAGCCAAGATGTCCATCAACAGACAGGTGGCTAAACAAACTGTGGCATATACATACGATGGAATATTATGCAGCTATAAGACAGAATAAAGTTATGAAGTATGTAACAACATGGATGGACCTTAAGGATATTATGCTGAGTGAGATTAGCCAAAAAAAAAGGACAAATACTGTATGGTCTCACTAATATGAACTGACATTAGTGAATAAACTTGGAAAATTTCGTTGGTGACAGAGACCATCAGGAGATAGGAATAGAGTAAGATATTGGGTAAGTAGAGCTGAAGGGATACAGATTGTGCAACAGGACTGAATATAAAAATTCAGAAATGGACAGCACACTACCTAACTGTAATACAATTATGTTAAAACACTGAATGAAGCTGAATTTGAGAATGATAGAGGGAGGAGGGCTAGGGGCACAAATGAAATCAGAAGAAAAGATAGATGATAAAGACTAAGATTATATAATCCAGGAATGCCTAAAATGTATAATAATAGTGACTAAATGTACAAATTTTAAAAGTGTTTTTGCATGAGGAAGAACAAAGGAATGTCATTAGTGCAAGGTACTGAAAATAGATGGTAATTAATATTTTAAGATTTCAACTTATGTGTGAGCCTAAAGCAAAAAATGTTTATTTGGCACAAAATATATATTTTGACTAGTGCATTTCCTAATATAACTTATGTAGATAATTGGTTGAACAACATGAGTACATGAAAACTTGGGTAAGACATGAGATTTTGTTGGTTTGTCCAGAGTGATGCCCTGATGAATCCCAGAGTGATTTGATCAGGAGTGGAAAAGTATTTGCAAAGTCCCCTTTGGGGAATGGTGAGAACGGGGGAAAATTCAACCTCCCCAAGTTGAATTCTTGATATTCTCACAAGCAATGTGGACAACCAAAGCTATAGGCTGAGCCCCCAGTCTTGGGGTTTGTTCATATGAAACTTAACCCCAAGGGGATAGGTCAAGCCTACTTAAAATTAGGCCTAAGTGTCACCCCCAAGAGAATCTCTTTTGTTGCTCAGATGTGGCCTCTCTCTCCAGCCACACAACAAGCAAACTCACCACCCTCCCCCTGTCTATGTGGGACATGACTCCCAGGGGTGTGGACCTTCCTGGCAACATGGGACAGAAATCCTAGAATGAGCTGAGACTCAGCATCAAGGGATTGAGAAAAACGCTAGAATGAGCTGAGAATTAACATCACGGGATTGAGAAAACCTTCTCGACCAAAAGGGGGAAGAGTGAAATGAGACAAAGTGGCAACGGCTGTGAGGGAACTGCCTGAAAATGTAGAGCTGTGTTCCAGTAGCCATGTTTCTTGAAAATGATTGTATAATGTTATAGCTTTCACCATGTGACTGTGTGATTGTGAAAACCTTGTGTCTGATGCTCCTTTTATCTACCCTGACAACAGATGAGTAGAACATATGGAATAAAAATAAATAATAGGGAAACAAATGTTAAAATAAATTTAGTTTGAGGGTGGGCCATGGTGACTCAGCAGGCAGGAATGCTTCCTTGCGATGCCAGAGGACCGGGGTTCGATTCCCCGTGCCTGCCCATGTTAATAAATAAATAAATAAATAAATAAATAAATAAATTTAGTTAGAAATGCTAGTGATCAATGAAAGGGAGGAGTAAGGGGTATGGTATGTATAATTTCTTTTTCTGTTTTCGTTTTATTTTTCTGTTGTCTTTTTATTTCTTTTTCTGAATTGATGTAAATGTTCTAAGAAATTATCATGACGATGAATATGCAACTATGTGATGATATTGTGAATTACTGATTATATATGTAGAACGAAATGATCATGTGTTAAGAATGTTTGTGTTTCTTTCTTTTAATATTTTTTTTAAAAATTTAAAAATAAAAAACAAGAAGAGCAAATAAACAAAAAATGCAATAAACAAACAAAAGTCAGATTACTGGGCCCTACCCCAGATCCATTTAATTAGAATTTCCATGGAGTGATTCGTAATCTGAATATTTAATAACTATGCCTAGGAGTCTTATCTGTGCAGACATTTGGAAAGATTTTAATCCAGCACTCTCATGTTTCAGATGAAGATCCATGGACAGGTAGTGGTTCATCAACGTCACCCAGCTGGCAGAGAACAGTTGATATTCCTGCAGGACAAGTGCTCCACAGTTTACTACCCACTAAGCATCCATATATGGAGGGCCACAAGTATTTCTTTAACATGTTGGTTGTGTAGTTGCCCAGTAGATTCACAGATGAAGAAGATTATATAAGTAAGTATTTATGGATCTGGCTAATTCCATATAAGGAAAACTTTTTAATTCACTGTGCTTTTGATTAGCTTTCTATTCTCAGAAATTAGGACTCAAAAAAGTCTTTATAACAGGAAAAAGCATTTTCCAGACTGGACTTTATTCGGGCATGTAAGACTTTTTTTCGGTGGGGTGGGGTGGGGAATGTAAGACTTTAAAATACAAATGCATCTTATTGTACACAGAGCCCCAGTGAGTCAGAAGGCCTTGTTTAAAGAAAAACTAACATTTAAAATAGAAAGCAAAATACAAGGATTATTTTTCCCTTACCTTGGATATTACCTAGAGATTACTCACCTATCTCAGTGTATACTTATTACATTAGATCTCATTTGTCATGAGAAACACTGTTCTAGAGATATGAATAGATGTGCTGCCCAAAATTGTTCTCCCTGATCAAAGTTTGGGGAATGCTGCATTAAGTTACTCTTCCTAGGTAATACATAACGCACATTAGCTACTGCTGTTAGCTAGACCAAATGGCAGAATAAGGAATAGAACATCTAGACCATGGCACAACAAGGAATCCCTTGAATGGAAGGCAGACCTTTGAGTGCTGGTTGTCCCTCCCCTGTCCTAGGAACTCAAGGGGCAGCAAGTCCAGTTCTGCTCTCCTCTGGTTTGGTAGGATTCACATTCCCTGTGGACTGCGTTGACCTCCAAATTTCAGGCATGCCCCTGTGAGAAAGAAGGGAGGCATTATCTATTATTACCTACTCTCTATTAGCCTATGCTCTTGTAGATCACTGCTTGTCTGTGGCCTCTGCTAAGATGTTCTGCTACTAAATCTAGTACTTGTTTGTTTTCCCAGTGTCATGGTCAGGTTCATGTGTCAACTTGGCCAAGTGGTGGTACCTGTTTGTCTGGTTGGGCAAGTGCTGGCCTGTCTGTTGCAATGAGGACATTTCATAAAATTAAATCATGATAATGTCAGCTACATTCACAGCTGATTCCATTTGTAATCAGCCAAAGGGGAGTGTCTTCTACAATGAGTAATGCTTAATCTGATCACCGGAAGCCTTTTAAGGAGGATTCAGAAGAGACAGGCTCTTCCTGTTTCGGCTGGTGAGCCTCTCCTGTTGCGTTTGTCCAGACCCTCCACCGGAATCCACAGCCTGCCCTGAGGATTTCGGACTCTGCATTTCCATGGTCACATGAGACACTTTTATAAATTTTATATTTGCGAGTGTTCTCTGTTGATTCTGCTTCTCAAAAAAACCTTAACTAATACACCCAATTTCCAGGAAAATATGTTCAATTCAGGGTAGAATTATTGATTTTATTTTAATTTCTTCTGTAATTTATTCTTAAATCTCCTGCCCTGCTATCCTTGTCTATATTAGAGTACAGTATAAAGTGATGTAGGATTTCACACATGTATTAGTCAGGCTTCTCCAGAGAAATGAAAATGACAGGATATACATGCATTATTATATAATTTAGCTCAAATGACTGAGGAGGTTGGAAGTCCAAATTGCATAGAACATGCTGCAAGCTGCAAACTCCCATAAAGTTGAGGTTGAATTCCAGAGGAAGCTGACTGGCTGAAGTAGAGACAGAAATTCTTTCTTGCTTCTGAAATCCTCAGTTCTAGCTTTTTAGTCCTCCGACTGCTTGGAGAGGAGATTCCACATGTTGCTGAGGGCAATCTTCTTTGTTGGTTGGAGATGCAATCAGCTATTGATGCAGCCTATTATAGATGCAAATCCATCTATGAAAAACTGCACGATAACCATAGGCCAGTGCTTGCTTGACCAAACACCTGGACACCATAACCTAGCCAAGTTGACACATGAAACTGACCATTACAGCATACAGTGATGTTATTAATTATTTTCAATTCAACAGATCATAGTTGTTCTTGTCCCGCCAAGAACCCTGTGATCCACTGAGGCTTTTCCCCATCAGGACCCACAGTTGAATTCTTTGCTACTTTCCTTTATTGAGGGCTGGCACCAAAGGCCATCACTTGGGTTGTGGCTGTGCAGCAACTGCACCAGCTCTCATGACGACATTGTTCAACATGTCACCCAATACCCTTTCTACGTGAAACCAAACTGTAAACTGAGAGTTGAGTGTCAGGAACAAGTGTGTATTTTGAAGAACTGAAAAGCATCTGGCATATGTAGATGTTTTCTAGATCTTATTTATAAGCACAGGAGTAAGAGTTTGCCTGGTTCAGGTAAGGGAAGGGAGAGCATGGCTTCTTTTTTAAAATCAGATATGATATAATATTATGTTTTCTGCTTTGTCTTGGTTGCTCTGTTTGATGCAGTAACTTTTCTATTCTCAATAATAGGCCCCCTTCCCATGAGGGCTTTAATTTACTTTATTTACATGTGTTTGTGATGTTCACTTAGAATATATAATCTTAACAATGATCTTCCCTGTGGCAATACTTTTCTCTGTTTTATACCCAAGACAACTGTAGAGCAGAGAGGCCAAGTAACTTGCCCAAGGTCACGAAGATGGTAAATGGCAGTCATCCTCAAGCATCCAACTCTGGTATGGATTTAACCACTGCACATTCTGCTTCCTCTCCCAGCCAGCATTTACTGAGCGCTTCCCACATGCCAGGCTCACCATGTGAAAGGGCATGACCTGCAGCATCTCATTTAAGTCCTCCAACATTGGCATGAGGTAGTCCTATTTTACACAGACAGGCTAGCTTACCTACCCCACCCCCCACCCCCCAAGGTCACACAGCTACTAAGTGGCAAAGCAGGGCCTCAAACCTAGGTCGTTGAATACAAGAAGCCCACAAGAACCATGAGAAACCGTCACTACACTAAATGCCCTCCTAAGCCTCTGCTTTACTTTTTTTTTTGGGCATGGGCAGGCACTGGGAATCAAACCCGGGTCTCCAGCATGGCAGGCAAAAACTCTGCCTGCTGAGCCACCATGACCTGCCCTCTGCTTTACTTTTATACATATTGTTAATTAGAACACTTGGCAAAGAAATATCTCTTACCATTATGAAGTACAGTGGCTCTAATATAAAAGTCAAATATGAAGTCATCTGCAAATGAAAAGTATGGTCAAAACGTATACACTTTTTCCTCTTTGACTATGATGGTTAGCTACATCCCTTGGAAACTTTTAATAGAATTCATGGGTGAGGAACAGAAGATCTTGTGTTCAAAGGGGCCAAAATAATGAATGAAGCCACAAAAGTCCTTATACATATCCATCTTTACTAAGATTAAACCAATAGAGACACTATACTAAATAGATTAGCTGTGCCATTTTCCTGACCTTGGAAAATCATCAAATGCCTGGTTGGCTTCACCACTCATTTGCTAGGAAAACATGGCAGCTGCCGTAAGATGTGGATGGATTTGTACTTCAAGTACATTCACTGTGAAAGTTTTGATAATGTGGAGTAAAATACAAATACATGTGTGAGGCCTAGATTTTCTCTTAGAGAGTAAAATTTGTATCCATAAAGGGATTGCTACATCAATAAGTCTGGGCCACATATGTGACATGCTTGCTGACATTGCTATCTGCCTCCTGGAGGTGAAAACAGTTGCAAGGAATGGAACCAGGAAAGGTCTGCCTTGCTCTGGGCTCACTTTTCAGGTCTAAGATGTTGTGAGATGAATCTAACTCACCCTAAGTGCTCAGGCCAAACTATTTCACCAGTATCCACAGACCACAAAAAGATACATCCTGAGAAGCAACATCTTTTAAGTATAGGCCACTCCAAATTGTTTCATAAAAACCTTAAGGTTTTGACCTACTAATCAAAGACATAAATGATTAAGGCATTACCCAAGCAGCTCAGTTACAGGAAAAGCCAGGCATTTCAATGAGTCACTGCTGTTGCCATTTGGTTTCTTAGAGAAGCAGACTCTGAGACCTTTGGGATCAACCCCTGTGAAATGGAAGAGAAAGGAGGAGGAGTGGGCAGAGAGAGCCATCAAGCTGTGTTGCAGGCTCAGCAACCTCAACTGAACCTCTCCCTGACTTCTAGGTACTCCACAGCTGAATTGGCCTGTCAGAATCGTCTGGCCTTGGGCAGAAATGGCCTGGTCAACCCATAAGGGATATGGGCTGTCCCTCGAAGGGCATGACCTTGGGGGATGCATCTCTCAGCAACCAAGTCAATACCTGAAGGAGCCAACAGCTGTCTGCTAATCATTTTCACCAGCAGGGGCAACAAACCCCCTCTGGAAGGGGATCTTAGTGGCATAACTCTGTATCCATCAGAGTTACCGTGATGATCTTTCACTCAGTTACACATTCATTGTTACACTTCTCTAAGGGAACTCCTTAGTGGAGAAAGTCTTCTAATATATACTTTTACCCACTTCCTCCAGCTTTGCAGAGCCTTTCCAAGAATCTGGAGGCCTCTGAACTCTCATGTCTGGTTTAGTAAGGAGTTTTGATGATATTTTATGTAGAATGAGGACAAATCATGCTCAGTGAACCAACAATTTTCCAAAGTAGGGAGAGGGGAGAAAAATTGTTATGACTCATTTGAATATATTACTTGATAATGTTGATATATTTTACTTTTCAAAACTGGGAGAAATTAAACCAAACTATAGTTGTGGGTTGATAGATATATAGGTGAAATATCAGGCTAATATAGTGTTAGTTTTCTTTTTTTTTGACATCCTTAAAAATTTGTTGCATGGAGATTTTCAAACAGATACAAAAGTAAGGAGAATAATATAACAAACTCACAGGTACCTATAACTCTGATTCAATACATATCAATACAAGGCCGATTTTATTTCATTTGTATTTTTAGTCACCCACAATGAATTATTTCGGAGGAAGTCCCAAACTTCATATTTTATCTGTAATTATTTCAGTATGTATCTCTAAAACATAAGGAAACTAAAAAACTACAATATCATTAATATGCATGAAATATTAAGAATAACTTCTTAAAAAAATAGGGGAAACAAAGGCTAAAATATATTGGGTAGATGGAAATACTAGCAGTCAATGAGAGGGAGGGATAAGGAGTATGGTATGTATGAACTTTTTTCTTTTTTCTTTTTATTTCTTTTCTGAATTGGTGCAAATGTTCTAAGAAATTATCATGGTGATGAATATACAACTATGTGATGATATTGTGAGTTACTGATTATATACCAAGAATGGAATGATCATATGTTAAGAATGTTCATGTTCGTATGTTGTTATGCTTAAAAAAATTTTTTTTTTAAGTATAACTTCTTAGTATTATCAAATATACATTCAGTAATCACAGTTTTACTATTCTCCTAGAGATATTTTTTGACAATTTGTTTGTTAGATCCAGGATCCAAATAAGATCTATACATTGAAGTTGAGTATGTCTCTTAATTTCCTTTAATTGTTTCTTCTTTAATTTCCTTTCCTCTCTTTTTTTATTCCTTGCAATTTTTTGTTGTTGAAGAAAACAAGTTATTTGTCCTATAGGATGTTCTACAGTTTGTATTTTGCTGATCATATCCCATGGAATCATTTAAACATGTTCCCCTTTGCCTTGTGGTCTCTGTAACTGATAGTTAAAGAGGCTTGATAAGATTCAGGCTTGACAATTTCCTTTTTCTGGCAAGGCTACTTTATCAGTGGCTGTTATGGGTTGAATTATGCCCTGTTGAAAGATAAATTGAAGTCTTAATCCCCATTAATCCCAGAATGTGACCTTATTTAGAAATTGGGTCTTTACAGATAGATTCAGGCAAGTTAAAATGAGGTGAGCCCCTAAGCTGATATACCTGGTATAAGAAGGGGAGGGAAACCATGCCAGAAACAGAGAGGATGGCCAGGAGATGACAGAGAGAGACTGAGTTATGCCACGAGCCAAGGAATGCAGAGGATTGTTAGCCACCGCCAGAAGCCAGGAAAGAAGCATGGAAAAGATTCTTTCCCACAGACTTCAGAGGGAGCATGGCCCTTCTGATTCTTTGATTTTGGACCTGTGGCCTCCAGAACTGTGAGACAATACATTTCTGCTGTTTTAAGCCATCCAAATTCGTAGTACTTTATTTGTAGCATTTTATTGGAGCAGCCCTCGAAAACTTAGCCAGAAATGTTGTGTATGTCCGTCATAGGGTTTGTAATATCTAGATGTTTGCTTTTCATAATGTTAGCAGCTATTGATGATCATTGCTTGCACACAGTAATTCACTAGGAGTTGCAAAGTGGCAGAACTCTGATTCTATAATTTCTTTTTATGTTAGCTGAGATACTTCTATAAAGAGAAACCTCTCATCAACAATTTTATAATTAAAATAGCTCTATATACAGTGTAGTATGTTGTTTTAAGAATGGTAGAATTCTTAATTCTTGTCCATAATTTACCATTTTCAAAGTATTAAGATGGTTCTCTTGCATCTCCCAAAATAATCAAAGTAGTCAAATAATTGTGTTTTAAAGTCAGTTGGAATACTTTTTCTCCAAAAAGTAAAAAAATTTGGTTATACCACAGACTTTACAATATGAGATTTGTAAATTCCTTCGTTTTTCTTTTATTTTCCTCAAATTTAGCAAGGTGGAGAAAAGTATGCTACCATTTATCTAAGAAAAAATTATTTGCTATATAAGCACAAACTGGAAGGATAAAACATTTTTTAAAAAAAGGTTACCAATGGGGAGAGCATGAAAAAGCATAGAAGAGAGAGGGATAAGTCTATTTGTTTTATAGATGTGACTTTAGAGCCATGTTCATATTTTACGTAATTATAAAATGAAAAAAAATCCCTATAACTCAAAGGAGCGAAACTTTTGAAGTTTGCTTGTATCATTTCAGAACTGGGAGGCCCTCAGCATGTCATTTAATCCAAGTAGGGCTCAGGGTCCTCATCTCTAAATTTGGGGTAATGATAGTGAGTCCTTCAGTAGGTTAATATGAAGACTAAATGAACTAATGCATCTTAGGTATACTTAATGCAGTGCCAGGCACAAAGCAAGTGTCTAAAATAAATTAACTGTTACTTGTAACCCTAAAACTTGAAACAGAAAAATTTGTAACTAAGTACCCATTTTATATAAAGATTCTCCATGAGGTCTTTCTAAATTCTGGAATTCCCCAGAATATTTAAATGAGATTTCATTTGCAAACATTTCGTCTTTCAGAAATGGGTCTGCTACGGCCTTGAGAAGGGAGTATGTTCTCTACAAGCCTGACACAGAAAGTCTGATTAGGACTGGAGTCGGAGATGACATTAATTCCTTCCCACTCCAGTGAAGGTTGCAAATTTCCCATCTCCTTGAATGGGAAAGAAGCTTCTAGAACTCCACACACTCAGCAGGGTAGGACTTTCCTGATGGAGAGCGTGAGACTTGGTTGGATCAAGGCCCTTGGTGAAAGGAAAGTCCCTTCCTGTCAGGGACCTCTGAAATAGCAAGTGGCCTCTGACACAACTGTCCCCAAACCTGGCGACTGACTTAGGCCACTCTGAGAGATGGTGAGTGTCAACCCTGTGAGATGGAGGTAGACCTTCTCCCCAGAGTGGTAAAGGGAGTCTATTCACAGAGGTGGATCCAAGATTGCAGGAGGCCTAAAGTTTATTAGGGAACTGTCTGTAGGAAGTGAAAGAAGGGGCCTATCTTTAGGAAAAAGGATAAAAATTTAAAATTCCAAATTAGCTATCAAAATGACTATTTAGAATAAAAAAGAAATCACTATAAATCAGACAGTTTAAGAATCTGACAAATAACACAACATCACAAAATCCAGAAAAAATGTAATATTTCTGTTAATTAACTGCCTGCCATACCTTAACAGTATATTTTTTTCCTAAAAGTTTTGGTTTGATGCTTTGTGATCAAACCTCTATGATTTTCCATAGAGAAAATGTAATTTTCTGTCAAGAGAATAGGAAGAAAGCACCATCTTTCTTCTAACATGTTTCTCCTCCATGACTTGCATACTTATGAGCCTTGTCCCTTCTTGGGAGACTGAGTTTCCTTCCACAAACATGTGGTTGGCAAGAGGGCAATTCCTGCTCAGGAAATCTAGCAGTAACTAAACTATGCACCGTAGTAATTTGACACACATCAAAACATCCCTTTAAGCCCAGCCCAAAGGTATCCCCACTTTTCTTCTCTTACCTGGATCCTAAAATTGTTCCCAGATACCCCAAAGCTCCCTAGCACAAGGAAAATTTATAGGGAGGGGGTAGCCGTAGTGGAAAGAGACAATTAGCTTAACCAATTACAGATAAAATATTGTACTTTTGCAAAATTTTAAAACACATGACCATGTAAACACACTGTTAGAGATTGTCCCAGGACTTTGAAAGGGTCTCTGCAAATGAAGAACTCTGAAGCTTAAGCTTTGTTGGCTTTGTGGTAAATCTGCTTCTACTTATCAGGAGAGCTCAATTTTCAAAGGATTTTCTAGGAAATACTTTTATAGAACAGGGCCTCATTTCTCAATTTATTAGCATGTGGGTTGAGGTATTTCCCTGCATGCAGTTTTCTAAAAATGGAAAGACACCACATTTTAAAGTAAAAAGCTACGTTTGATGGCTGATGAGGGCAGTGTGGCTGGTGGCGCCAGCTGCTTCCAGAATAATTTTGAAGGTGCAACAGCCATGTTAGGGTGGGCCCTGGGAGGCCAAGTTCCTGTCCCTCCCTCCAGCCCCCACCAGAGAGCTATAATTACACAGGAAAAGTTTCAACTGGAGAATTTTGGATATGCTCCCTCTATGGCCCTACTAATATCCTCTTTGTTATCATGCCTTGGGCTCCCAGCCAGGAGAAGCACCTGGTATAATTTTATTTATCACTAAATCCTTAATATCCCCTGGGAGTGTCAGGACTCTTCATTCCAGGAGAGTTTTGTTACAAACTACTCATCTCGGACCTGGGCCCAAGCTTTTTTTCTTTTTTCTTTTTTAATGGCTAAACGATTACCTTAAGTTAGATCAGTTAAAAATCATAGTATTCTTAATTGAATTTTATTTATGGTTAAAGGTAGCTGCTTGGAAAACACATGATTTTAAAAAAAAAAACAGGAAATGACTAATGAATTAATTGGAAATTATTATTAGAATTAATGATGCTTTCAGAACTGCCCTTGTGAGCTCTGCAACAAACTCCTTTTTGTTTGAATTTCAAAAAATCACTCCAGAACAGTGGTCTGAAGTTCCTTAGATGCGTATCTCTATAATGAACAGGAGGTTTGAAAATATGCCCTGCTTCTTCAGCAGACTTTATTGCTTTTCAAGATGGAAAGTTTCTCAAGCTTACAAAAAACAACCATCACCATTTTCCTCTTTAATTCCCATGCCTCTGATAGAAACACACATTGTAAGAACAAGTAGTTGGATATACCCTTTTTTTAAATATGCATTTTTAAAATTTATTTATTTTTGTTTTTTTAAATCATAAACTTTAGTAACAAGCAGTATTTCAAGTAATTTCATTTGCTCTTACCCTATCAAAGATAGTGTAGTATAAAATTTGTTATTTAGAGCAGCTTAGGTTTACAGAAAAGTCATGCAGAAAATACAGAGTTCCCATATACCCCCTAATACATACATACACAATTTTCTCTATTATTGACATTTTTCATTAGCCTGGTTCATATGTTATAATTGAAGAACCAATATTATTGTAAATATATTAGCTAAAGTCCATAGTTTACATTTGGATTTACTCTTTATGTTGTACAGTCCTACAGATTTGTCTGTTTTTTAAAAGAATTATTGTGGTAGCATATATAAACATGCAATTCCCTGTTTTAACCATTTTCAAGTATACAATTCAGTGTTAATTATGTTCACAATGTCATGCTTACATCATTATCCATTACCAGATGGGTGGAGTCTTAATGGCTTCCTTTGGTTGTAGCTGTGTGATTGGGCAGAAAGAACATTCACTAAGAAAAAGTGAGATTGCATCTACATTTTCATGAGTAAGGAATACAATACAAGTGCTCATAGCCAATACTTGGTGAAGTACACATGCTGCTATCGGATCACATAATAGCTGCATTCACACAATTTTTTGTTCAATATTTATTTTCCCTGCTAAAGTGTAAGCTTCACATGGGCAAGACTTAATTTTTCTGATTCACCTCTGTATCCTTAGACTCTGGCACATAATAGATGCTAAAATATATGTTGGGTAAGCACTGTCAAGTTTCCAAAGAGTGATGGTAGGGAAGAAAATGTATTATTTTTGGATAAATTTTTATTTTGAAATAATTCCAAACTTACAGAAAAAGTTCATGATCTACTGGTTACCCTTCTTTCAAATTCCCCAATTATTAACATTTACCGCTTGCTTTATCATTCCATAGCTAAACAGATATAAATACATGCATGTGCTCGTACGTAGAGATACGGATATATACACATACGTATGTATGTGCACACACACAGGAAAAGGTTTTTTTCCTAAACCATTACAGAGTAAATTGCAAACATGATACCCTGAATACTTCAGTGTATAATTCTAAAGAACAAGAACATTCTTGCATAATTACCAAGCAAGCCTGAAAATCAAGAAATTAACAGATAATATTATCTAATCTACAGATTCTATTCAAAATTTGCTAATTGTCTTAATGCTCTGTAATATTAAAAGAAAAACATTTTTTTAAGGCTCCAAATCAGAATTACACATTGCTTTTACTGATCATGTCTCTTTAGTCTCCTTTGATCTAGAACAATCCCTAAGTCTCTCTTAATCTTTCATGGCCTTGACATTTTTGAAGAGTATAAGCCAATTATTTTGTAGAGTATCCTTCAAATCAGGTTCATCTGATATTCCCTCATGTTTCCATTCCAATTTTGCATCTTTGGCAGGAACCCCAGAGAAGTGATATTGGATCTTTCACAGTGCATCATATCTAGAGGCACCTATGTCAATTTATTCCATTAATTTGATCACTTGAGTAAGGTGGTGTCTGCCAGATTCCTCCATTTTAAAAGTTTCTATTTTTTCCTTTGTAAGCAATAGTAATTGAGTCCATGTAAATATCCTGTTCCTCATCAAACTTTAACTCACTAGTTTTAGCATCCATTGATAATTCTCATTTGTATTAATTGCAATTATGGTAGTTGCCATATAGTTTTTTTCCTAATTCCATCATACCTTCTACATTTGTTAGTTGAAGCTGTTTCTCACCTATCTATTTACTGATGTATTTATTTATATCAGCATGGACTCAAATTATTATTTTAGTCAATGGATTATAATCTGTTAATCATATTCTCCCAGATTTGGCCAATTGGAGCTACTTCAAGCTGGCTCCCATGTTCTTTTGACATGTCCCTACTATTATTATTTAGAAGTGTGAAATACATGCAGCATGAATTTTACCTTTTTAACTATTTTAAAGTGTACGATTCATTGACATTAAGTATTCACAATGTTGCACAACCATCACCACCCTGTGGAGTGCATCATGGGAAACGCAGTTGCAGATACCACAAAACCTTTCAGCAAATAACCTTTATTACTTACACAGCACAAAGGAGCCAAAAGAGCAGGAGAAGAGAGCCCTTCTTGGCTGGTCCCCTGGGGAGACCAATGGCTGGGGTCAGGGTCAGTGGATGACAGCTCTGCACACCCTGCTTTGCATTGGATAAGAAAGATATCTGTGCTACCCAAGAGTTAGGTCTTTATACGCCAGGGGGAGGAGGCCCTGCCACTTAGCAAAAGCATGCATGAAGCAACCTTTGTGCAGAATTCCTGCCCTGATAAGCGGCTGGGGCTACTTCTTTCTGGTTTTGGGTTCAAGGTACCATCAGGCCATTCCATTAGACCTACTATGTAACTCCTGGGTTGTGAAGTGGAAATGTACTGAAACATCTGCACACAAAGAAAAGAAGGTGGGGTAGGTGAGGGCAGGGAGATGGTTGCTGAGAGTGTGTGTGACTTCCCCAGCACTACCTTGTCCCAGAACTTTTTCATTATCCCAAATGGAAACCTCATACCCATTAAGCAGTTTTTCCCCAATCCTCTCTTTCTCCCCTCAGCCTCTGGCAACCACTGATTAGCTTTCTGTCTCTAATGGATTCATCTCTTTTAAATGCTTCATACAATGGAATCATACAATATATGGCTTTTTGTATCTGACTTCCTTCACTTAGCATAATGTTTTTGAGGTTCATTCACATTTAGCATGTATCAGTACTTTGTTCCTTTTCATGGCTGACTAATAGTCCATTGTATATATCATATTTTATTTTCCTCTTCAGCCACTGATAGACATTTGGGTTGTTTCCACCTTTTGGCTATAGTGAATAGAGCTGATACAAACATTCATGTTCAGGTTTTTCTTTGGAGTCCTCAATTTCTTTGGAGTCTATCCCTAGCAGTGGAACTGTTGGGCTATATGGTAATTGTGTGTTTCCCCATTATATATTTTTTTCCATCATTATTTTTTAATGTTACGTTTCTCTCTAACACAGCAAGGTGTTCAGGCTCAACCTGAACTTTCTCTGACCAGCTCTTGAATAACCCATTCTTTCAGAGACCTGGTTCCTTTTAATGGAGAATGGGCCTCAGTTTACTTTTTTTATGGTAAAAAGCAAACAAACAAACATATTTAGAATTAGCCAGCTGGAATCAGTTTAGATGATCCCAGTTTTGGCAGGAGCCAGTGTAACATATGCCTTCTTCTCTCCGTCAGACCTGATCAAGGTATTGGCATTGGCCACGCCAATGTTGAGAGCTTCTTCTCTGCCTGTTTGATCTGATGCTTGTTGGCCTTGACATCCACAATGAATTTGAGTGTGCTGTTACCTTCAGTCTTCTTTATGGCTGACTCAATGGCCGGTGGTACTTGATGATGGCATAGTGGTCAAGTTTGTCTCTCCTGAGGGTGCTCTTCTGAGGATATTTGGGTTTGTCTTCTGAGGCACAGGGTCTTGGGCCATCAGAAAATGGGTGAAGTGCAGATCTTTTTTTGTGTGTGTAGCTGTGGATACCTTTCAGTACTGCTTTCTTCACTTCCAAAGCCTCTGCTTCGGCTTAGGTTTTGGAAGGGACAGGGGCTTCCTTCTTTGTTTTCAGCATCATGTTCACGAAAAGGGCCTCAGTTTATTTTTAAAATAGAAAAAGGCCTCAGTTTACTTTTAAAATAGAAAAAATGATAACATGCAACTATTCAATAAATATGATTAATTTTTTTGGAGGGTGCATGGTCCAGGAATCAAACCTGGATCTCCAGTATGGAAGGTGAGCATTCTACCACTGAACCATCCATGCACCTATTATAATTAATATTTAAAACATACTCTGGGGTGAGCCGCAGAGGTTCAATTCCCAGTACCTGCCCATGTAAAACAAAACAAAACAAAACATACTCTGATCTGTATCACTGCCAGTTAAAGAGAGATACAAAGCTTAATTCATTAAGACAGTAATACGAATACAGATTTATGCAAGTATATACAAAAAAACAGAAGTAGTTGAGGCACATATGAGACCTCAGAGTTTAATAGAATAGGCATTAACAATGGACTATTCAAATAACGTTTTTTAAATATTAAAAAAATCAACTAAGTTGCCTTCCTCTCACAATTCAAAATAAAAATCTCTCAGTATATAAAACCATGTACTATACAAATAAAACTTCAGAATTATTAGAAGAAAATTTAGAAAACTATATTAAGAATACAGAGGTACTTCAGGATTTCTTAAATAAGCACGAAGTATATAGAAATTCATAATTGTTCATCTTTTTTGTTTATCTCAAATTCTAGCTTATATGATATTGTCTTCATATCAACTTTTTTTTTATTTGTACATTTCCAGTATATTGGAAATGACTTTTCCTGTACTTTTATTGTAAGTAATTTTGTATCACTTCATTGAGTCATGATTCTTATAAGCAAAATCTACAGCTGGATTTTTGTTTTTGTTTTTTAAAAGTTCTGAAATTGTCTTTTAATAAATTTGTTTAATCCATTTACATTTAATTAGAAATATATGAATTTATTTCTAATATCCTATATGGTTTTGTTATCATACTTTTTTCCATGAATTTTTTCTTTTCTTTCTTGACTTCTTGCATTGATCATTTGTGTTTTTCTAGGAATTTTTCCAATTTATCTAAGTTGTCTAATTTGCTGGCATAAAGTTATTAATATTTACTTGTAATCCTTTTAAATTCTGTAGGGTCTGCAACTTCATTCCTGATTTTAGAAATGTATGTCTTTTTTTTCTTGGTCAGTCTTGCCAAAAATGTTTATCAATTTTATTGATCCTAGCAAAGAACCAAGTTTTGGTTTCTGATTTTATTTATTGTTTTTCTGTTTTTATTTCAGTAATGTCTCTTATTTCATTAATGTCTCCTTTGACCTTTATTATGTCCTTTCTTCTACTTAGTGTGGGTTTAACTTGCTTAGGTTATTGATTTTAAAGTTTCTCCTTTATAAAAGCATTAAAATAATAAATCTTCCTCTAAGCCCTGATTTAGCAGCATCCTAATCATTGTGATAAAGTGTGGTTTCATTTTCATTCAGTTAAAGGTATTTTTAAAATTTGCACCTGAGTTCTTTAGAAATGTGTAGTTTAATTTCCTCTTATTGAAAATTTCCCATATTTCTTTCTGTCATTGATTTCTAGTTTAATTCTATTATGATCAGAAAACATACTTTGTATAATTTTGATTCTTTTAAATCTATTCAGATTTGTTTTATGGCCTGGTACATGGTCTATTGAGGAAAAATATTCCATACACATGAAAAGAATATGTTTACTGCTGTTGTTAGTTAGAGTGACTACATATGTGTTCTAGTGTGCTAGCTGCCAAAATGTGATATACCAGAAACAGAATGGCTTTTAGAGGGGAGAATTTATTAAGCTGCAAGTTTACAGTTCTAAGGCCTTGCAAATGCCCCAATTAAAGCAAGTCTTAAGACACCAACAAGAGGTTACCTTCAATCAAGAAAGGCCGATGACGTTCAGGGCTTCTCTCCCAACTGGAAAGGCACATGGCGAACCTGGTAACGTCTGCTAGCTTTCCCTTCAGGCTTGCTGTCTCATGAAGCTTTCCAGGGGTTGCATTCCTTCTTCATCTCTAAAGGTCTCTTGGCTGTGTGGGCTCTCTGCTTCATACCTCTTTCCAAAATCCTTCCTCTTTTAAAGGATTCCAGTAAACTAATCAAGACCCAGCTGGATTGGATGGAGTCACACCTCCCTCCAATCAAAGGTTAACACTCACAATTGGGCGCGTCACATCTCTGTGGAGATAATCTAATCAAATTTCCAACCTACAGTACTGAATAGGGATTAAAAGAAAGGCTGCCTCCACAGCATGGATCAGGCTTTAAACATGGCTTTTCTAAAATACACAGTCCTGTCAAACCTGCACACTATATAAGTCAGGTTAATTGGTTGATGACACTATTCAAGTCTTCTATATCCTTACTGATTTCCTGTCTACTGGTTCTATCAATTATGGAGAGAGAAGTACTGAAACCTCCAGCTATAAATTTGAATCGTCTATTTCTCTTCCCAATTATGTCAGTTTTTGCTTTATGTATTTTGCTGCTCTATTAATGCATACAATTTTATCATTCTAGTTGTAATTGATGTATTACCCTTTTATCATTATGAAATGTCTTTCTTTGTCTCTAATAATGTTCCTTGTCTAAATTCTATTTCCTCTGATGTTAATATATCCATTTATAGTTGTTTGCATGGAATGCCTTTTATAACCTTTTCCTTCCAATCTATTTATATCTTTGTATATAAATTATGTCTTGTAGACAGCATATAGTTGGAATTTCTTTTTTAAAACTCATTATGAGAAAATTTCTGCTTTTCTTTGGAGTGCTTAGTTCATTCACATTTACTTTGTTACTGATATAGTTCATTTACATTTAACATTTTGCTATTTGTTTTCGATATGTCTCATATTTTTGTTGTTGTTCCACTTTTCCTGCCTTCTTTTATGTTAAGCAAATATTTTTGTTTTCTTAATATTTTAAAAGTTTGTATGTGTATGTATGTGTGTGGTTGCTGTAGGGCTTATAATATGCATATTTAACTTACCACAACCTACTTTAGGTTACTATTGACTTATTTCTGGTAAAAATAGCAACTTTGCTCTAGTATAGCTTCATATGCTTCCTACACCTTTGTGCTTTTATTGTCATATATTTTGTATCTATATAAACTCAGTGTGGTAGACTGACTTGTGTACCCCAATTTGGACATGTTCTTGGTGTTGGCCTGCACTCTGGTGGGTGTGGACCCTTTATAAATACGATCTCTTCAAGATGATCCTTCAGTGAAGGTGTGGCCCAACTGAATCAGGATGGGCTTTAATCTGGATTCTGGAGGGCTTTAAAATCAGAGTGAAAGTCAGATGGAGAGAAAAGCCACAAGGAGCAGCCAAACGGTGGAAGTCAATGGAACACAGAAAAGAAAGGAGGAGACACCACTGTGTAAATTGCCATATGATTGAAAAGCCAAGGAAACCCAAAATTGCCAGCCAGTGAGGAGATACTGACCATAGAAAGAAGCAAGCTTTCTTGTTTCTGTAATCATGAGCCAATAAATTCCTGCTATTAAGTCAACCATTGTATGGTATTTGTTTTAGCAGCTGAGAAACTAAAACACTCAACAATACAGAGTTATAAGTAAGACTTTAAACAAATTTGGATTTAAGTAACACTCTGGGGTGGGCCATGTGGTTCAGCAGGTAGAGTTCTCACCTGCTATGCCTGAGACCCGGGTTCAATTCCCGGTTCCTGCCCATGTGGGGGGCAGGAGTGGGGGAGTTGCAGTCTGGTGTCAATTGCTTTTAGCATAAAGCAATTGTCTTTAGTATTTCTTTTAGGGTTGATCTACTAGTATGAATTATCTCAGTTGTTTTTTGTTTTTTGTTTTTTTAATCTTGGATTGTCTTTATTTTACCTTCTTTTTTTTTATCTTCATTTTTGAAAGAGAATTTTGCTGGATATAGATTTATTTCCTGGCAGTATTTTTTTCTGCACTTAGAAAATGTCATTCTATCAGACCTCAAAAATATTGCATAATGCCCTTTTGCTGTTCCAAAATAGAGTTCATAAATAATATAACTTGTCCATACCCATGATTTTTAAAAGAGAATGAGATGCCTAAATGTTATAAAATGAGGAAAAAAGGGAGTATTTTTTTAATTAATGTGTATTTCAATATTTTAAAACTTGGAAATGTTTCCAATTGGTGACTGAATCAGGGTCACCAATTATTTGAGGGTCAGTGTCAAATAATTATAATCCAGTTTTTCATGTGCCTGAATGTCCAGCAGACATCTGAAAATCATGCAGTTTATGGAGCATTCTTCATTAGCAGAACTGACATCACGTATCCTTGGTCTCCCTCACCCACAAAACAATGCCAGTAGTGCTTCACAGTCACCATTACAACTTTTAACATCCCTATAAATTTCCAGAATTGTCCTTAAAGAGCAACATCCCCCCCTCCTTGAACCATCCCCTGTCCCCCATGCAGGGGATTTTGTGGATGATTGATTGTGGTCTTAAGGGGGCACATAGTGTATTTGGCCGTTGATAAAGGTTGGGTGTTGGGGTCAGTGGGGAGGACCCTGTAGAGGGTTACAAGTCTGGGATGTATGGCCCCTGTTCAAGGCGTAGGGTCATCGGATGAGCAGGTTAAGACTTTTACACAGAGGATTCTGTTAAGAGTGTTGAAAATGGTAGTTATATAAACATAAGGCTTTGTTTGATTTTTAACAATGCAAGATAACATAGGAAGATCCTTTTAACACTTTTAACAGGAGAGGAATTCGATTAAACCCTTCTGTATTTTATGAATATTCCCTTGTTAATTGAGTTTTAAAAATTTCTGACAGAAGTTTTTTTACGTAGGAAGGGATACTTACAGTTGCTTCATTTTCAATGAAGTTGTAAGTTTTAAAACATAGCTTTTTCTTTTTTAAAAAAATTTTTATTAATTAAAACAAAATTATAAGAAACACAAACATTCCCAACACATACACTCAACAATTCACAATATCATCACATAGTTGCATATTCATCATCATGATCATTTCCCAGAATATTAGCATCAATTCAGAAAAAGAAATAAAAACAACAGAAAAATATAAAAAAGAGAGAAAAAAATTTTTATATGCCATACCCCTTACTGATCCCTTTCATTGTTCACTAGCATTTCAAACTAAATCTATTTCAACATTTGTTCCCCCTATTATTTATTTTTATTCCATATGTTCCTCTCATCTGTTGACAAGGTAGATAAAAGGAGCATCAGACACAAGGTTTTCACAATCACACAGCCACATGGTGAAAGCTATATCATTATACAATCATCATCAAGAAACATGGCTACTGGAACACAGCTCTGCGTTTTCAGGCAGTTCCCTCCAGCCTCTCCATTACATCTTCGATAACAAGGGGATATCTACTTAATGCATAAGAATAACCTCCAGGATAACCTCTCGACTCTGTTTGGAATCTCTCAGCCATTGACACTTTGTCTCATTTCACTCTTCCCCTTTTTGGTCGAGAAGTTTTTCTCAATCCCTTGATGCTGGGTCTCAGCTCATTCTAGAGTTTTTCTCAATCTGTTGATGCTGAATCTCAGCTCATTCTGGGATTTCTGTCCCACGTTGCTAGGAAGATCCACACCCCTGGTAGTCATGTCCCACATAGACAGGGGGAGGGTGGTGAGTCTGCTTGCTGTGTTGGCTGGAGACAGAGGCCACATCTGAGCAACAAAAGAGGTTCTCTTGGGGGTGACTCTTAGGCTTAATTTTAAGTAGGCTTGACCTATCCCCTGTGGGGTTAAGTTTCATATGAACAAACCCAAGACTGGGGGCTCAGCCTATAGCTTTAGTTGTCCACACTGCTTGTGAGAATATCAAGAATTCAACTTGGGGAAGTTGAGTTTTTCCCCATTCTTACCATTCCCCGAAGGGGATTTTGCAAATACTTTTCCGCTCACTGATCAAATCACTCTGGATTCATCAGGGCATCACCTGGACAAACCAACAAAATCTCATGTCCTATACAAAGTTCCATGTACTTAAGGTGTTCAATCAACTATCTACATAAGTTATATTAGGAGATGCACTAGTCAAAGTGTAGATTTGTACCAAATAAACATTTTTTGCTTTGGTCTCACACATTAGTTGAAATTTTTAAATATTAAGTACCATCTATTTTCAGCACACTGCAGTAATGACATTCTTTTGTTCTTCCTCATGTAAAAACATTTTTTAAATTTCTACATTTAGTCACTATCATTATACACTGTAGGCATTCCTAGATTACACCATCTCAATCTTTATTGTCTATCTTTCTTTGTGATTTCATTTATGCCCCAGCCCTCCTCCCTCTATCATTCTCATATACAGCTTCATTCAGTGTTTTAACATAATTACATTACTGTTAGGTAATATTGTGCTGTCCATTTCTGAGTTTTTATATTCACTCCTGTTGCACAATCTCTATCCCTTCAGCTCCAATTACCCAATATCTTACCCTATTTCTATCTCCTGATGGTCTCTGTTACCAAGGAAATATTCCAAGTTTGTTCACTAATGTCAGTTCATATCAGTGAGACCATACAGTATTTGTCCTTTTGTTTCTGGCTAATCACACTCAGCATAATGTCTTTAAGGCTCATTCATGTTGTTACATACTTCATAACTTTATTCTGTCTTACAGCTGCATAATATTCCATTTTATGTAAATGTCACAGTTTGTTTAGCCAACTGTCTGTTGATGGACATTTTGGCTGTTTCCATCTCTTGGTAATTGTAAATAATGCTGCTATAAACATTGGTGTGTAAATGTCCATTTGTGTCCTTGGCCTTGCGTCCTTTGAGTAGATACAGCATATAGATGGGTCCTGTTTTTTAATCCATTCTGCCAGACTATGTCTTTTGATTGGAGAGTTTAATCCGTTAACATTCAGTGTTATTACTGCATGGGTAGTACTTTCTTCTACTTTTTTGCCTTCTGGATTTTATATGTCATATCTAATTTTCCTTCTTTTTACCTTTACTCATAGTCTTCCTTTCTACACTCTTCTCCACACCTCTCTCTTCTGTCTTCGTATCTGTCTCTAGTGTTCCCTTTAGTATTTCTTGCAGAGCTGGTCTCTTGGTCACAAATTCTCTCAGTGATTTTTCGTCTGAAAATGTTTTAATTTCTCCCTCATTTTTGAAGGACAATTTTGCTGGATATAGAATTCTTGGTTGGTGGTTTTTCTCTTTTAATAATTTAAATATATTATCCCACTGTCTTCTCACCTCCATGGTTTCTGCTGAGAGATCTGCGCATAGTCTTATTGGGCTTCCCTTGTATGTGATGGATTGCTTTTCTCTTGCTGCTTTCAAGATCCTCTCTCTCTCTTTGATCTCTGACATTCTGATTATTAAATGTCTTGGAGCATGTCTGTTTGGATCTATTCTCTTTGGGGTACGCTGCACTTCTTGGATCTGTAATTTTAAGTCTTTCATAAGAGTTGGGAAATTTACAGTGATAATTTCCTCCATTAGTTTTTCTCCTCCTTTTTCCTTCTCTTCTCCTTCTGGGACACCCACAACACGTATATTCATGTGCTTCATATTGTCTTTCAATTCCCTGAGTCCCTGCTCATATTTTTCCATTTTTTTCCCTATAGTTTCTGTTGTTTGTCGGATTTCAGATGTTCCGTCCTGCAGTTCAGAAATCCTATGTTCTGTCTCTTGAAATCTACCATTGTAGGTTTCCATTGTTTTTTTCATCTCTTCTACTGTGTCTTTCATTCCCATAAGTTCTGTGATTTGTTTTTTCAGACTTTCAGTTTCTTCTTTTTGTTCTTTCCTTGCCTTCTTTATGTCCTCCCTCAATTTATTGATTTGGTTTTTGATGAGGTTTTCCATGTCTGTTCATACATTCTGAATTAATTGTTTCAGCTCCTGTGTGTCATTTGAATTGCTGGTTTGTTCCTTTGACTGGGCCATATCTTCAATTTTCCTAGTGTGATTTGTTATTTTTTGCTGGTGTCTAGGCATTTAATTACATTAATTAATTTATTCTGGAGATTGCTTTCACTTCTTTTATCTAGGGTTTTCTTGCTGGATGAATTTGTTGTCTATCTGTTCTTTGACATTCCGTTCAGCTTTATCTGGACCTTTAGCTTAAGTTTTGTTTAACAGAGGAGAATTTTTCGGTTCTTGTTTTCTTGTTTCTTGCCCTGCTTGTGTGGTGCCTTCCCCCCCCACACACACACACACACTTAGGAGGGTCTACTTAGATATTATAGACCCCAGCCAGATTTTCCCAGGCCAAACCGGCCTCCTATCAGGAGGAAAGAGTCACCTGTATCAGTTTTCCCTGAGGGTGGGACCCAGCAGGTTGAAAGACTTTCTTGTGAAGTCTCTGGACTCTGTTTTTCTTTTCCTGCCCAGTATGTGGTGCTTGTCTGGCTGCAGGTCCCACTAGCATAAGATGATGCAGTACCTTTAACTTTGGCAGACTCTCCCTACTGGGGGTGTGGTGGAGACAGAGGAGAGGTTGTAGGCTGGTTTTAATGGCTTCAAATTACCAAGCCCTGGTGTCTGAATTCCTTGATGGAGGGATTCCACCTGGGTGGGGCTTCAGCCCTCCCCTGGGGAAGGCACAGTCTCCAGATAAGCCTCAAAAAAGCTCACTTCTGCCTATGCCTGGGGCAGTTGCAGCCTGAAAAGTCCTACCGCTGTATCCAGAGGCAGTCAAGTCTTTGTAGATACACAGCCACAAAAACCTCTGTTTCCTTCTTTTTTTCCCCCTTTTTCTATCAGCCCTGCCCCCTTGGCACCAGGGCAAAAATGAGCAACCCCCACTTTGATCAGGTTCACCTAAGCTGGGGGCCTATTTTTAGTAGTCAGAATTTGTTAATTAGTTCCACAATTGGTGTTTGATTGTGCCCAGTCCGTGCTGCTGGTAAAGTCCTTTCCTTTCCCCTCTGGGAAGTGGCCTGTGGGGGAAGGGCACTGGCCGCTGCAGCTTTGGGAACTCATGGTTCTGGGAGGTGCTTGCAGCTGGTCCAGCTCGTCCAGACTGGGGTATGCTGTGTGTCCGGTTACTATCATGGTGCCGGAAGCTGTTCTGTACTGTTTCTGGTTATTTAGTAGTTGTTCTGGAGGATAAACTAAAATGCGTACGTTGTTAAGCTGCCATCTTGACCCGGAACATAGCTTTTTCTTAAACTGATAAGCTCTATGTAGCAATCTATTTATTTTATTCATAAATCCATTAATGAATATTTTGAATTATATAATGAATATTTTATTTTATACATAGTATAAAATAGCATTACATTCACTTTTCCTTTAATTAAAGCTCAATTGCATTTAACAGGTACTATTTACTTAACCAATTAATCTCATTAAACTATCATGATTAATTAAATTTCCTTAAACATTTAAAATTATAGCCCTAAATTGTATATTTTTTATTCTCTCAAGCATATCAGATACCCAGCAAGGCAGACTTACTGATAAGACCAACAGAAAACATTCATCAACAAGGAAACTCTAATTAGAGACCTAATAAGCCTCAAAAGACCTAAATACATTTCAATCTTTTAGATAGACAAACACTGTTCATAAAAATCCAACAAATTTTCATGCATCTTTAAAGTAAAATAAGAGTAATAATAATTAAACATTCCAAATTAAAATCACACATCTAAAATATTATGTTTTCTTAAATGTTCCAAACATCTTAAAAATTCATTGCATACAATTTTCTGTGATGGTTATAAAACTTTGCATGAAAGTATTTATCCCATGGGTTTAATTTATGTTATCATCTTTGTATTTCATAAACTTTCCTGGGTGGCAAAGTCACTTCCCCAAATATAGGGAGCATCTGTAGTATTTCAGTCCAGCTGAGTGGCTTTGCCCAACAGTGAGGTTATGGATTTAAGTTCAAAGTCAGAGCCTGCAAATCAGTCTGGGCACCACTTCCAGTCTGAGGCTTCCCAAGGCTGAATTTACTACCCTAACCTTTTCTTAAGATCATGAGAATTTAAAGTCTCAAATTTTCTATGACTTGGTAGCATACATTATAAAAGACATCATTCCCCCTACTCACATTTTAAAATGTTTACTGTAGCGTCATCCACAGATCTCTATTGCCTGATAGGATTCCATGCTCTTAACATATTTTATTTCCTTACCTGTATCACTGATATAATTTTTATAATTATTTATTGCTATACCTCTTCATGTTCCACCTGAATCCTGTATAATCTAGCATAGCTCCTGAAGCAATTGTTTCAATTCATTCATTCAACTAGCATGTATTGAGCACTTCCTATATGCCAGGCACTATTCTAGACTCTGGAAATACAGCAGAGAACAAAATAGAAGGAAAAAATAAATCCCTGCCCTACTGGAGCTTCCTTTCTAATGGACAGTTACTATCCAACCATCTTGTGCTACTATTTTGAGTCACAGACTATGTCACTGTAAATCCCAATGGACTCAACACATTATAATAATACAGTAAATGCTATTGTTTCTGGGGGTTTGCTGGGAGCCCAGCATTATCCTAAGTGCTTGACATGTGTCTCTCATGAAATCCTCACTACAGCCCTATGTTGGCTGGTGGTAATACTAGCTCCATTTCATAAACAGGAAGTAGTCACACCAATGTTCAGTCATTTGCCTACATCACATAAGTACTAAATTACAAGGCCTGGATTCTAAATCAGTTTTCTGACATAATTAACTGCAATGCCACATTGCCTCCCAGAGTAGAATAGAGTAAAATAAATGCACCCCCCACCCGAAAAAAAAATCACATAGGAAATTTTGCAGCCATAACCAGCTGGTTACATTGGTATGTATTGACATATCATCTGTTTATCTCCTACACCCTACCCCACCCTCATGTCATTTTTCTGCTTTGGCTGATTGGAGTATTTGCTGCTCTTTCATTTCTATAGTATTCTTAATTTAAACCAACTGTATGACAGGTGTCTGGAGCCAGATGCTGTCAGGAAACACTTGCCCTAAATTTGCTAGCGGAATAATGGAATTAGATGAATCCAAAAGGGAAAAAATATGTGATGTCCATGATCCATCTCCACCTACCCCTTCCGTGGATGATCAAAGGAAGACCAAAGCCAACAGGTGCCCTGGTGGGAAAGCTGCAGGGCCTATTTGTACATCAGCTATCGCCTGGAAAATTAGACAGATGCAGTTTCAGTTGGATTCCCTCCCCCTGAAGGACATGGCCAAGGTCACTGAATTAAATTACTAATAAAGCCAAGCTACTGGCTCCCAAAGCCCACGTCTTTACTGTTCTGTGAGAATGAAAGTTCTCAAATTTCTTTGCATTGGATGGACAAGTAGGGTCTGAGGAGCAATGATAACAACTTCTAAAACCCCCCAGAAACTGGGCACTTTGAGCCAGACTCTGCCTAACGTTTTCTAGGTATTGTCTCTTTTAAACCTCACGCTCGCTTGATGAGGTTGGTAATTTTATGGATGAGGGAGCTGAGACTCAAAGCAGGAGTGTCTCTCCCACCTCAACCCAGACTCATACTTCTGTTCAAGCACCTATTATGCTGTATTGCAATATTATATTTTCCTTGATTAAAAGTGGGGCTTAACTGTGATGTGACTCTGCTACCTAGAAACCTGAATGAGTAAGATTTGGAAAACCTGTCATTTCAGAGTTGTGTGCAGTTTTCAGTCTTCTGTGAAGTGGAAGTTTGACTTCTCCTTTGGAGAAGAATGTTCCTTTGTTTTGGAAAAATCTCTACCTTTTAGGTGTAAGGCCAACTAGGTTGTAAGTCCATCCATCCATGCTAGAGGAAAATTGGGAAGAAACCATTTATAGATGCTTTGGACTGCAAAGTCAATGCCCTGGTTAGTGATGTTAAATATTGTGCATAGTTGTAACTAAACCATCTTATAGTTCTTGCTTTTTGGGGAACAGAGGGGAAGATATGCTTTTTGGCTATGTTTAAATTGAGCTGTCTTTACTGCTGAAGTGCTGCCTGCCCTTGATGGGCCTGGACCAGGGCCCCTACTGTTGTAGGAAGTGGGGAACAGAGAACAGAAACTGCATTGGCAGGATTCCTGGGACTTGGACATGTGCAGAAAATCCCAGAAGCACTTCAACTTCCTGGGGCAAAGCATGCCTGATGATAGAGAGAGGGCAGCCTCCCTTTCTCCACCTGTAACCCAACATCACTCCGGAACCTCAGGCAGTGGTTGCTTGGGGGCACCAGGAGACAGCACTCTTGAAGTAGCAATGAGAATTTCATGAAGAGCTTTCAGCAGTGGCCAAGGAAGTTCTCTCTCTGCAAACAGCTTCCAGAACAGTAGGCATCAGCCAGGATGAGCCAAAATAGGCAAAACAGGATGCAAGAGCCCTTTGGGCACTCCCTAAATGGAAGTGTATGAGGCCCTTAAAAATAAAAAACAATTTTTTGAATATAATTAAGCAAAGCCACAGCAAAAAAAAAAAAAAAAAATCAGTGACCTTTTCATGTTTTCTTAGTACTACTTTGAAACTAAAGTATAATTCTGTCTCAATAACTCTGAAATGATTTTTGATGAGGACAAATAAGCTGGCAGAAATTCTAGCCCTTGGATTTGGGCATTAAAAATAGTATGACTGCTGCTTTTCATACTCATGAACTGGTGAATGTGAATTTAGCAGTTACTCAGGCTTGTCCTAACCTGTGCGAGTTAAGACTAGATTCAGGTACACATGACAGAAAAATCTCAAAATACCAGTGGCTTAGACAATGTGGACATTGTTGTAGTCATGGCCCCCAAAGAATCACGTCTCTCTGTAACTATTCTTCTCCTCCCACACTGACTTTGAGGTTGGCCATGTGACCTACTTAAACGGATAGCAAATTAACAGATGTGAAAAAGCAGAGACTTGAAAAGCCGTTGCACACTGGGGCATTCCTTCTATTGCCTTACTTTGAGCCCTGAGACTGCCCCCTAGAGTGGTATAGGCCAGCTTCTGGAGGGTAAGTCCCTATGGGGCCAAGATGAGCCGTACCAGTTGACATGCCCTGGACCACTTAGGCCATCCAGGTCCAGCCATTCCTCAAATTGACCATGAAGACCAGCCAAGCTACCCAGCTAAGCTGTAAGGTCACAAACTGAACATGATAATTTTGGGTTTTTTTTTAAATAAAACTTTATTGAGATACATTCACATATCATACAATCATCCAAAGTATACAATTGTTGGCTCACAGTATGATGGTTGTGCATTCATCACCACAAGCAATTTAAAAACATTTTCATTATTTCAAAAGTAAAAATAAGGAAGGATACCCAAAACATCCCATAGCCCTTATCCCCTAATTATTAATTTATATGTTTTTCTTTATTTTCTTACTTATCTGCCTATAGACTGGATAAAGGAAGTGTCTGTCAGTCACAAGGTTTTCACAATCACATGGTCATGCCATAAAAGCCATATGATTATATACTCATGATCAAGAATCAAGGCTACTGGATTCAGTTCAATGATTTCAGATATTTCTTTCTAGCTATTCTAATACAATAGAAACTAAAAATTAATATCTATGTAATGCATAAGGATAGCCTCCAGAATAACCTCTTGACTCTATTTAAAAATCTCTTAGCCACTGAATCTGTATTTTGTTCCATTTCTTTTTCCTCTTTTGGTCATGAAGCTTTTCTCAGTCCCATTATGTCAGGGACTGACTCTCAAGCTCATGCCTGAGAGTCATGTCCATGTTGCTAGGAAGTCATGTCCCATGTAGCAGGGAGGGTATTGCGTTTATTTGAAAAGTTAGCTTAGAGAGATAGAGGCCACATCTGAGGAACAAAAGAAGTTCATCTGGGGGTGACCCTTGCCCATAATTATAAGTAGGCTTAGCTTCTCCTTTGCTGGAATAAGTTTTAAAAGAGCAAGTCCCAAGATCAAGGGCTTGGCTTATTAAATTGGTAGTCCTAATGCTGGCATGAATATCAGGAATTCCTCACATGGGGAAGTTTAATATTTCCACATTTCCCCCCAGTCCCTCAATGGGACTTTCAAATACTTTTTTATTGTTTGCCCAAATTACTCTGGATGTACTGCGGTATTACATTAGTCTGTGAAAATAACAAGTTCTCATTCCCTATTCAAGGTTCCATGTAATTGTGTTGTTGGAATAAACTGACCATACAGATTAAATTAGCTAGTGTACTATGGACAATATAAATTTTGTACCAAATAAATATGTCTTCCTTTGTTTTTACACAGAAGTTGAAGTTTTAAAATACAGTCAATATCATCCTTTACCCTGTATTATGATTTACCTTAGTCTCAACCAGATCAACTTTATTCCCACCTCTAATTGAAGTCTGATCTCTTTTTCGGTCTCTTTAACAGTTGTTATATGGGGTAATGCTGACTTTCAGAGCTGCAGAACTCTCTAAGTCCCAGGTGTCACACAGATACCCAAAGTTCTAGGGAACATCAGGTTCTACACAAATCACTCAGCATCTCAGAATTTAAATATAACAGTTAAAACTCAGGAATAGATGTGACTGCTGTAAGAGTTTACAATCTAGGAACTTTTACAATAAGCCATATTGAATGTTCTATACTCCTTAATCATTGATTGCTCAAAGTCTGCACGCATTCTATCAGCTGATAACCTATGCTCTTGAATTCAATTTTCAGAGTTCTCCATATTACAGTTAGTCCATATTAGTGAGACCTTACAATATTTGCCGTTTTATTTCTGGCTTATTTCCCTCAACATAATGACTTCAATTTCATTTTCTTAGTTGCATGTCTGACAACTTCATTCCTTATTGCAGCCATTCAATATTCCATTGTATATATACACTATAGTTTGCCCTTCCATTTATCAGTCGATGAACCCTTAGGCCATGTGCTGGTTTAAAAATATTATGTTCCCCAGAAAAGCCATGTTTAAGCCTCATCTACTCTTTTGGGGGCAGCTGTTTCTCTTAGCCCTGATTCAATCTTCTGGCAGTCATTTCTTTTAATCCTGATTCGATACTGTAGATTGGAAGCTTTCTATTAGATTATCTCCATGGAAATATGACACGCCCAATTTTGGGTGTAATCTTTTGATTTGATGGAGATGTGACTCCGCCTATTCTGAGTGGGTCTTGATTAGATTATTAGAGTCTCTAAAAAGGAAAACATTTTGGAGAAATGTCAGAAGTAACAGAAACCTCAGAGCCAACAGAGAGAGTAGAGACAGGGATGTTTGGAGATGCCTGGAACCCAGCAGATGTTGCTGTATGTCTTCACGTGAGATGTTAAGCAAGACAGAAACTAGAGAGAGCCAAGGAAAGCCAAGAGATGAAAGCCAGCCCCAGAGAAACAAAGTGAGGAACCTCCACAGGAACAGAGGCTGAAGGCATCAGAGCCCAGGAGGAAGGGACAGCAGATGCCAGCCATGTGACCACCCAGCTGACAGAGATGTTCCCAACCCATCTGCCTTCCTTTAATTAAGGCAATCTCTTGTTGCTGCCTTAATTTGATACTTTTACTGCCTTAGAACTGTAAACTTATTAAATTCCTCTTTTTAAAAGCCATTCTAGTTCTTGTATATCACATTCTGGCATTTTGCAAACTAACACAGGCCACCTCCATCCTTTGCAAATCATGTATACTGGCACCATAGACACCAGTGTGCAAATGTCCACTTGTGACCCTGCTCTCAGTTCCTCCAAATATATAGATAGTAATCGGGTTGCAGGATCATATGGCAACCCTATACTTAGCCTCCTGTGGCACCACTGCACTGCCCTCCAGGGGGCTGAACCATTCTACTTCTCTACCAACAGTGAGTAGGTACATCACTCTCTCTACATTTTCTCCAGCACTTGTGCGTTAGTCAGGGTTCTCTAGAGAAACAGAATGAACAGAATAGATCTGTAAATATGAGATTTTAAAGGTGCCTCACACAACTGTGCTAAAGGAAGAGTCCAAAATTCACAGGGCAGCCTGTGAAGATGGTGGCTCTGATGAAGAGACTGGACTAACTCCATAGGAGAGGCTTGCTGGCTAAAGAAGCAGTTAAGGAATCCCTCTTTTTCCTTAAAAGCCTTCAACTGATTGGATTATCTCATTGTGGGAGATACATCTTAGTTGATCCCAGATGTAATCAACTGACTGATAAATTTAATCAACCAGCCATGTAATGTCCTTGCAGCAATCACTTGCCTGACCAGACGACTGGGCATACTCATTTGGCCAAGTTGACACCAGAACAGAAAGAACAGAACCATCACAACTTGTATCTTTCTGTTTATTTTTTAACCAGTTTTATTTATACACCATGCAATCCATCCTAAGTAAACACTCAATGGCTCCCAGTATAATCACATAGTTATGCATTCACTACCACAATCTATATGAGAACATTTCTTCTGCAAAGAAAGAAAAGAAAAAAAGAGACATATTTTAAAAAAATAAACAGGAGAAGCAGCAACACCACCAAGAATCCCATAGCTCTTCTTTATATCCCCTTCTTATTGACATCTAGCTTTGGTATACTGCCTTTGTTGCAATTAATGGAAGTGTGTTACAGTGTTACTGTTAACTATAGACTCTAGTTTATATTGATTGTATTTTCCATTTACCATCCCATTTTCAACACCTTGCAATGGTGACATTCATTTGTTATCCCTCATAAAAAAATTTTCTTATGTTTGTACATTTAATCACCGTCATTGTCCACTTTACGTTTCACTAAAACGTACAGTCCGGGTTTTAATCCTCTATTTTTCTTTCTGGTGTCATGCATGTCCTGGCATTCCCATTCAACCATACTCACACTCAGCCCTGTTCATTATACTTAAAATATTGTGCTCTCTTTTTACCATTACTTATTTCTGCACTCTTCTCCAATGCTCTCTCTCTCTCCTGTCTTTTCTTATCTGCCTGTAGTGCTCCCTTTAGTATATCTTGTAGAGCAGGTCTCTTGTTCACAAATTCTCTATGTCTGTTTGTCTGAAAATATTTTAAACTCTCCCTCATTTTTGGAGGACAGTTTTTCTGGATATAGAATTCTTGGTTGGAAGTTTTTCTCTTTCAGATTCTTAAATACATTATACCACTACCTTCTTGCCTCCATGGTTTCTGCTAAGAAATCCACACATAGTCTTATCAAGCTTCTCTTGTATATAATAGATTGCTTTTCTCCTGCTGCTTTCAGAATTCTCTTTGTCTTTGAAATTTGACAATCTGATTAATACATATCTTGGGGTATATCTATTTGGATCTATTCTGTTTGGGGTATGCTGCATTTCTTGAATATATAATTCTATGTATTTCATAAGAGATGGGAAATTTTCAATGATTATTTCCCCTATTAGCCTTTCTGCCCCTTATCCTTTCTTTCCTTCTTGGAAACCCATAACACATATATTCATGTGCTTCATGTTGTCATTCAATTCCCTGAGACCCTGCTCATATTTTTCATTCTTTTCCCTATTTGTTTTTGTGAGTGCAGAATTTCAGATGTCATGCCCTCTAGTTCACTAATCCTTTCTTTTGCCTCTTCAAATCTGCTGTTGTTGGTTTCTGTTGTGCTTTTCATTTCTGCTATTGTGTCTTTCATTCCCATAAGTTTTGCTATTTGTTTCTTCAAGCATTTTGGTTCTTCTTTATGGTTGCCCAATGTCTTCTTTATATTCCTCATCTCCTTTGCAATATCTGCAGCCAACTCATTGATTTGATTTAGCATGTTTGTTTGAACATCTTTAATTAGTTGTTTTAATTCCCGTGAAGTGTTAATTTGTTCCTTTGACTGAGTCATATCTTTTGTTTTTCCTAGTATGACTCATAATTTTTTGCTGGCATCTAGGCATCAGATTTTCTTCATTAATTTATTCTTGAGGTCGTTTTTACTCTTTTACCTAGGGTTTTCTTGTTGGTTGGTTATGTTCTTTATCTGTTATTTAACATTCAATTTAACTTATTTTAGACCTCTAGTTTAGCTTCTGTTTGACTGATAGAAATTTTTGGCTCTTGTTTTTATGGTTCTTGCCCTGCCAGATAGGATCAACCCCAATCAGATTTTCCCAGATAAGACAGGCCTAGGAAGAGGGTGTAATCCATATCAATTGCCCCTGAACATGAGACCCAGCAGTCTGCCAATCTTTTCTGTGAAGCCTCTTTATACTGTGTTTTTTCTGTCTTGTCCAGCAGATGGCACTTGTCAGCCCATAGTTCTCCACTGTCATAAAGTGGTGCAGTGTACCTTTAGTTCTCAGTAGACCCTGTCCCTGACAAAGATGTAGTTGAAACAGAGGCTGAGGTAGAAGGCAGACTTAAGCTATTTCTGTTTTCCAACCCCTGGAGTCTGAATTCACTAAATGAGAACTGCCACATGAGCTGGACCCCACATCCCCTTTTCTTGGGGAAGGTATGCCCTTTAAGGGATTATCACCTCTACCTGACCAGTTATGTGGTCTCTCAGAGAATCTTTTTTTTTTTCTGTCACTTTCTTTATGTGGGTTTGGAAACTCAAATGCAGCCTGACTGTATCTTCTAAAATAATTTTTTCTATAAAGGGCCAGAGAGTAAATATTTCAGGCTTGAGGTACAGATGGTCTCTGTCTAATGACTCAACTCTGCCTTTATGATACAGAAGCAGCCATAGATGATATTTATATGAAGGACTGTAGCCGTGGTTCTATGAAACATTAGTTATGGATGTGGCAATCTTATTCTTTCAATTTTTTTTTTTTTACATTTAAACATTTTTAACTTTTTTATTGTATAGTATAACATATATACAAAGCAAAGAGATAAAAAGGCAATAGTTTTCAAAGCACTCTTCAAAAAGTGATAACAAGATAGATCCCAAAGTTTGTTATGGGCTACCATACAATCCGCTCATATTTTTCCTACTAGCTGTTCCAGAATATAGGAGGGTAGAGGGCTTAAATACTTTTTCATCATTGCAATCAACTTTTTTTTCCTTCTTTTTTTGTGAACAATAACATATATACAAAAAAAAAAAAGCTATAAATTTCCAAACGCAGCACCACAAATAGTTTTAGAACATATTTCAGACTTTGATGTGGGTTACAATTTCACAATTTCAAGTTTTTACTTCTAGCTACTCTAAAATACCAGAGACTAAAAGAGATCTCAATTTAATGAGTCAGCATTCATATTCATTTGTTAAGTCCTATCTTCTATGTATAATTCCACCATCAACTTAGATCTTTCCATACCTCTTTCTGGGGTAGTTTGAGCTATGGCAATTTTGAATGTTTGATATTGGAAGGGTCTGTCACAAATATGGGGTAGGGAGATGGAACTATCTGATGTTCTGGAGAACCTGGGCTAGGTTTCAGGACTTATCTGGACCAGGGACCCATCTGGAGGTTGTAGGTTTCTGGAAAGTTACTTTAGTGCCTGGAATCTTATATATTACCCTAGGTGTTCTTTTGGATTGGGGGGAATGATCCTGGTTGGGGGCTGGTAGGTTATGATAGGTAGCAAAGTCTACCTGAAGTTTTCAAAAGAGCAACCTCTGGAGTAGCCTCTCGACTCTGATGCTTTATTTTTTTACATTTCTTTTCCCCCTTTGGTCAGGATGTAATTGTTGATCCCATGGTGCCAGGTCTGGATTCATCCCTGGGAGTCATCTCCCACATTGCCAGGGAGACTTTCATCCTGCTCAGAGACTCTTAAATCCACCTTTGCCTGGGTCAGTGCTGACAACTGAAATGCCTGAGGCTTTCTAATGTGCTACTTAGAATAGTTTTTAAAAAATAAGAAATCACTTTTCTGAGCCAGTCCCCAGCCCTCAAGTTTCACCATCAAGAGCTGGAATTGGTATCTGGCCCTATGTGGTCCTTTTCTTGGAGCCTAGCCCTTTTCCAGTACTCTGAACTTAGCTGACTCCAAGAGCCTCCATTTTTTCCCCTTCCATCAGCCCTGCATTCTCTCTGCCAGGAGTTCACAGAGTTCCTTTCCTGCTTGTTCAGGGTCTATCTGTGCTCAGAGCTTGTATTCAACAGTCCGAATTTGTTCATTAAAAACACAGTTGGAGTTTGGTTGAGATACTTTCCCTTGCTCCTAGTAGAAACTGCTTCTTTTTCCCATGGGGAAGTATTTCCAACAGAGCCTGTTGTTCCAGTGGGGGGTGGGCATCAGCTTCCACAGTATGGGAGCTTTAATTATGGTTCTGTGCAGTGATCTGGCCTGTTTTAGTTTCTAAGCTGCTGGAATGCAATACACCAGAAATGGAACAGCTTTTAAAAAGGGAATTTATTAAGTTGCAAGTTTACAGTTCTAAGGACATGAAAATGTCCAAATTAAGGCATCCAAAGAAAAATATGCTAACTCCAAAGAAAGGACTGATGAAGTTTGGGGTTTCTCTCTTAGCTAGAAGGGCAAATGGTGACATCTGCTAGCTTTCTCTCCTTATTTCATAAGGCTTCCCAGGGGTGTTTTCCTTCTGTATCTCCAAAGGTCTCGGGCTATGTGGGCTCAGTTGGCTCTGAGGTTTCTCCAAAATAGTTCCCTCTTAAAGGGCTCCAGTTAACAGCTCCACTTTGAATGGGTGGAGACACATCTCCATGGTAACTATATAAAGTTACAACCCACAGTTGAGTGGGTCCTATCCCAATGCAAACAATAAAAAAGATCCCACCCAGCAATTTTAATGAGGATTAAAGAACATAGCCTTTCTGGGATACATGACAGTTTCAAATGGGCATACTCCACCCTTTGAACACTAAAAAGACATGTTCTTTCCAAATGCAAAATACATTAATTCCACAACAATATCTTAAAGTCTTATATCATTTCAGTAACAATACAAATGAGATACAAAGTCAAAACCATTACAAAACCTCATCAAAGTCAGTTACAGGCATGGCCTTTCATAAGGCAACATTCATCTCTGGCTATGGACCTGTAAAAATTCAGAACAAGTTATCTTCTGCCAATATACAAAGGAGAGAGAGTGGTAGATACATATTCCCATTTCCATAGGGAGAAGTTGGAAGGAGCACAGAGGTCACTAGACCCAGACAGTTCTGAAAACCTGCAGAGCAAACACCATTAGATTTCAAAGTCTGAGACTCATTTATTCTTGGGGCTTTAACAGCAGTCCCACCCTTTCCAAGGGTTTATGCAGTGGCCTGGTTCTCTCCAAATGCAACCTTAGGGGACATTGGGGAGACCATCTTTTTCTCAGTCCCGTCCTCTCTAAGCATTAGGGCTCCGTGCCATCTCCAGAGCACACACTCAACCCCTCCAGAACAGTGGGGTAGCAGCCTGGCTTTCTCCAATCCCCAGGGAAAGTGCTCTACCCTTTCCAAGGCCTGAAGCAGCACAAATCTTCCTGAAATTTGATGTTGAAGGCCCACTCTCTGCCTTCAGGGCAACCTCACCCTCTCCAAGTGCTTGGGTGGGTCTGCACTCCTGGCCTGAGGTTTCTTGGCTTCAGACCTCAACTTTCATGGTTCTGCCTTTGAAGTTATTTTTCTTTAATTTGTCTCTTTTCTGTTTCCTTAGTCCAGGCTGGCAGTGGTTCTGTTTATACAGATTCCACAACACTCCTGTTGATTTTCTACATAGTAAACTGGGATCATAACCATCAGACAATAAGACTTTCCATAAATCCTTCCTAGATATCTCTATCTCCAATCCTGGCTTTTTCTGAAATGGCTGGCTGATTCCATATTTCATAAAGTCCTCACATAGGGCACTATTCTTTGGGGTCTCCCTTTCTGGAAGCCCAGAATTGTCCAGACCAACAATTTCTGGTTTCTCTGTACCCAAGATTTCAGTTCTCAGCTTATCTCTTTCCTGTTGCATTTCACAAAAAATTGCAAGGAAAAGTCAGGCTGCATTTTCTGTGTTTAGTTTGGAAATTTCTTCTGCTAAATATCCAAGTTCATTATTCTCAAATTTTGCCTTCCATCCACAAAGAAACCTTTCTTCCACTTTGGAACACCATCTTCATCATTTCTGTCTAAAGCCCCATCAGAGGTATCTTCAGAGTCCACATTTCTACAAATAACCTTTTCATAGCATTCTAGGCCTTCTCTATTAAACTCCTCACAATTCTTCCAGAATCTTCCCCTTATCCATTTAAAAAACTGCTTCAATATGCTTGATATTTGCAAACTTCAGCACCCCACTCCTGGTACCAAAATCTGAGTTAGTTTGTTAAGCTTCTGGAATGCTATATACCAGAAATAGAACAGCTTTTAAAGGGGGAATTTATTAAGTTGCAAATTCACAATCCTAAGCCCATAAAAATGTCCAAACTAAGACACCCAGGTAAAGAAACCTTAATTCAAGGAAGGCTGATAGATCTGAAATACCTCTGTCAGCTGGGAAGTCACATGGCTGGCATCTGCTGGTCCCTTGCTCCTGGGCTCCATTGTTTTCAGCCTCTGTTCTTGTAGAGATTACTCACTTTGCTTCTCTGGGACTGGCTTTCATCTCTTGGTTTCCCTTGGATCGCTCCAGATTCTGGCTTACTTAATATCTCATAGGAAGCCACATGGTAATGTATGCTGGGCTCCAAGCATCTCCAAACATCCATATCTCTGCTCTCCAAGTGTCAGCATCTATATCAGCTCTGCACTTAAGTTTCTGGTGGCCCTGTTGTTTTTCTCTCTGTTGGCTCAGGTTTCTCCAAAATGTTTCCCCTTTTAAAGGACTCCAGTAATCTAATCAAGAGCCATCTTTAACGGGCAGAGTCACACCTCCATCTAATCAAAAGATCACACCCAACAATTGGGCATGCCCCCTCTCAATGGAACTATCCTACAATATTGTTGAATCTGGATTAGAAGAAATAGCTGTCCCCACAAGATTGAATCGAGATTAAAACATGGCTTTTCTGGGACATATAATACTTTCAAGCAGGCATATGACCCTTCCACTCATTCCAGACTGGTGTATGATGTGTGTCCAATCATGGATATCCCCAAATTCGTTGTTCCAGACAGTTCCTGGCCATTTACTAGCTGCTCTAGAGAACAGACTAAATCTCACACCCCTCTACACCACCATCTTGCCCCGCCTCTCTGATTATTGTTTTAAACCACTAATATGCAGTATTTTGTCATGGAGCAAATGGATATTTAAAATAAAGAAATTTGTCTTCTTTCTCTTATAAACAAAAATTATAAAACCCAAGGATGATATGGCACTTTCTTGTTAGGGACTAAAGCTTTTTTCATCTTATTATTCTTTCATCTTCCCTATATGACTTCTACTTAATGGTGTGAGATTGCTGCCTAAGCTCTGGCCATTATAGTTTGGTTTCTAGCAGGAAGGACGGGAGGCAGAGAATTGGCGTATGCCTCTTCTCTTTTACTGACACACCCCAGAAGTTTCACATGCAACTTCTGCTTACACCCCATTGGCCAGAACTTAATCAGTAGTCAGTCACAAGAGAGACTGGGAAATGTAGTCTTACTTCTGCAAACCATGGGGCCCACTAAAAATCCAGGAGTGTTTTTTAAAAAAAAAAAAGGAAAGAAAAACGGAATTTGAGGCAAATGAAAGATCTCTACTTAACAACCCTCTGCAGTGAACTTCTGCAGCACAGGGTTGAATCTCTAGCATTTAACAGTATTCACTAATGCTGGTGGAAAGCTGCTGAGTATTTCAGTTTACCAGAAATGGGATGGCTTTTATAAAGGGATTCTAATATGTTACAAGTTTTCAGTTCTAAGGAATGAAAGTGTTCAAATTAAAGCATCAACAAGAGATTACCTTAATTCAAGGAAGGCTGATGGGTCTAGAATACCTCTGTCACCTGTGAAGTCACATGGCTAGATCCCTTGCTCTTGGGATCCATTGCTTTCAGCCTCTGATCCTGTGGGGATTCCTCAATTTGCTTCTCCGGGGCTGGCTTTCATCTCTTGGCTTCCCTTGGCTCTCTCCAGATTCTGGCTTGCTTAACATTTCATGGCCTCATATGCTGGGCTCCAAGCATCTCCAAACATCTCTATCTCTGTTCTCCAAGTGTCAGCATCTGTGTCAGCTCTGTTCTGAAGTTTCTGTCAGCTCTTTCTCTCGTAGCCTCTGAGCTCTCTCCAAAATGTTTCCTCTTTTAAAGGATTCTAGTGAGCTAATCAGGACCCATGTGAATGGATGGAGTCATATCTCCATCTAACCAAAAGTCCATACCCACAATTGAGTGCATCACATCTCTGTGGAGATAATTTAATTAAAATTTTCCACCCTGCAGTATTGAATTATGATTAAAAGAAATAGCTGCCCCCACAAGATTGGATCTGGATTAAAACATGGCTTTTCTGGGGTACATAATACTTTCAAACTGGCAACTGAGTAAATAAAAAACTCTCTATTCCCCCAGACCACTGAGGCACTTACAAGTTTAAGAATTATACTCCACCTCCAAGAGATGGTTGGTATTGCTATGCTGTGGTGATTTGAAGCTTTATATACCCCAGAAAAACATTTTCTTAAATTAATTTACTCCTATGACTGTAAGCCCATTGTAAGTAGTGTCTTTTGATGATACTACTTCACTTAAGGTGTGACCCACCTCTATCGGGATGGGTCTTAATCCTATTACTGGGATCCTTTATAATCTAGAATGAATTCAGACATGAGAGAGAAAGGCACAGAAGTAAAAGCTGAAATTCAGTGGAACCTGGAAGAGAATGAAGAGACCAGCAGAGGCTGCCACATGCTTTGCCATGTGATAGAGGACCCAAGGATCACAGAGAACAGCCTCAGAACACCAAAGTCTTCAGGGAGAAACCATTGCTTTGATGATGTCTTGATTTGGACATTTTTCTGGCCACAAAACCATAAGCAAATAAATTCCCATTGTTCAAGTTGAACCAATTCATGGTATTTGCTTGAGCAGTCTAAGTAACTAAAACGCCTACTATTAGTGACTAGATACAGATCTGATAGAAAATCTTCAGAACATAGGATGGAGAACATGGGCCTCTGAGTCTGAAAGACCTGGGTTCAAATTCTGTTTCTGTCACTAATTTCCTGTGTGATCTTAGGCAAAGTGCATGACCCACTGACACCCATTATCTTTATCTTTAAGTGATGATTAAAATTTTTACCTCACATGTTTTTCATGAGAACTAAATATGAATGGGTGCATGCTTATTCATTCCAGTGTGTATATGTTCAGCATATATCCATATAGATACACATAATATATTATGCATCAAACATATAATATATATATATATATATATGCAATTTCCTAAAAGTGCCACAAGGTCCATGGAAAACAGGAACCTGGCCAAAAAAACATGTACCCTGAGCCCAATTATAGAATGAGTATGCTTTGGTAGTAGTGATTTCCCTATCTCTGGAATGCCCAAGCAAAAGGCTGTGATTCTGATGATGGAGAGGGAGGTGAAGAGGATTCTCCATATGGGCTATTTGACTCCCATGAGGGGAAATCTCTCAGCCACTAAAAGAAACTTTCAGGACCCATGAAATGGTTATTTTAAGGAGAGAGGGCCTCATTTTAATACCTCTTTGTGCTTAATTTTGAGTTTTGTTAGTTTTTCCATTAAGCAATTTTGTGAGCATAATAGGAAATTCTCTTATGTGTGCTTTTGGGCCAATGTAAACACATTGAGGGGGATGTAAAGACACAGAGCCCAAATGTGTTTGGATTGGCCTACAGCACTCATCTTTGTCACAAGTTACTGTTTATCTTCCTGAGAGCTCTCAGAAAGGTAAAGTCTGAGCATGTATTTCTGCTCTGAATATGTATGGAAGACTAAATAATAGCCCCAAAAGATATCCAGGTCCTAATTGCTGAAACCTGTGACTGTAACTTTATATGGCAAAAGATACTTTGCTGTTGTGATTAAGTTAAGGAATTTGAGATGGGGAGATTATCTTAGCATATGGGATGGCTACTAAATGCAATCACAAGTATACTTATGAGCAAGAGGTAGAGAGATATTTGACACAGATGAAGAAGACAATGTGACCACTGAAGTTAAGATGTTATTCTTTCTTTGAAGATGGATAAAGGGGTCACAAACCAAGGAATGCAGCTCTGGGGGATAAAAACAAATTCTTTCCTAGAATCTCCAGAGGAAGTGCTGCCTTGCCAACACCTTAATTTCAGTTCAGTGTAACTGATTTCAGACTTCTGATATCTAGAACTGTAAGAGAATGAATATGTCCTATTCCAAGCAAAAGTTTGTGTCAATTTGTTACAGCAGCCATAAGAAACTAATCCAATTTCTCATTTTTCCAAATTCACTGTTAATTTTATTGCCTCCCACAAGCTTTCATATGCAATAATTTTTATAGCAGTTATCTTGAGATATAATTCACATACCATACAATTCACTTCTTCAAAGTGTGCAATTCAGTGGCTTTTAGCATATTCACAGAGCTATACAACCAATACGACATTTAATTTTAGAACATTTGCATCACCCACAAGAAATCTCATACCTATTAGCAGTTAATCCATATAACCTCCCCCACCCCTTAAACCCTCCCCTCAGTCCATGGTAATCACCAATCTACTTTTTGTCTCCATGAATTTGCCTGGTTTGGACAGTTCATATGAAAAATCAGATAATGTATGGTCCTTTCTAACTGCTTTCTTTAGTTTAGCATCGTGTTTTTAGGGTTCATCCATGTAGCATGCCATACTTCATTTCTTTTTATTGCCAAATAGTATTCCATTGTATGGACATTTCACAATTTACACATTTGTTAGTATTGGTGTTGTTTCCACTTTTTGGCTATTGTGAATAATGCTGCTCTGAATATTTGTATACAAGTTGTTGTATGGTCATATGTTTTCATTTATCTTGGATACATGCTTAGGACTGTAATTGCTAGATCATATGGTAACTTTATGTTTAACATTTTTACATTTTTTTTATGGGCAGGCACTGGGAATCAAAACTGCTGTGTTTAACCTTTTGAGGACATGTAATATAGCATTTTTATGAGGGGTTAATTCAAATTATTTTTAAATTTACCATATGATAGCTTCTCAGACCACAATATTTTAAAAGGAAATTTAAATTTCCAAATGAATGAGGATTTTCAAATTCTTTTTATTTTGAAATGATTATACACTCATAAAAAGACAGGTGCCATGGACACATCACCCAGGTTCCCCCAGTGCTTACTGTTCTTACTGAGATTTAATAGAGTCTCTTGAATAAATGTCTCTTCATTTGCTGTATGTCTTTGAATCAATTTCCAGAGACTTTAAGTGGTTGTCTTTTAGAAATAATTCTTAGTAATTAAATAGTTATTTTGCTAGGGAGAGAGGGTCTACTGAGCTCCTCACATAGTCTCTCCGGATATTCTTCCAATGTCTGTCTTTTACTTGGTGTGTTTAGTCTATTTACATTTATTGTGATTGTTACTATATTAGTATTCATTTTAATTTGTGCCTTCTGTTTGCCCTAAATTTTTATGTTTTTTCCTCTTTAAAAATGACCAAGAGGCTTATGTGTGCATGTCTGTTTTTTCATCCCATTCAATAGTTTTTCTAGTAGTTACCCTTTACATTTTAACATGCATACTCATTTTAATGAATTTTAGAATCAATTCATTTCATAACTTCTTCCAAGATAAGATAGGGATCTTGAAACTTTTAACTCTAAACATTTATTTCCCAATTACTTATTATGTTTGACCCCGTTTTAGTTTCCTGGCTGCTGAGACAAATACAATGTAATATGTTAGCTTAAACAATGGGAATTCATTGGCTCATGGATTTGAAATTAGAAGAAGTTAAAAATCAAGGCGTCATCACGATGATGCTTTCTCCTAGAAGAGTGTGGCATTCTGGAGCTGACTGCTAGTGATCCTTGGTCCTTGATTTTTCTGTCATGTATCAGTGCATGTGGTGACATCTCCTGGTTTCTCAGGGTTCCACTGACTTCTAAGTTCTTCTTGTAGCTTTCTCTCTGTGTGTCTAAATTTCATTCTGCTTATAAAGGACTCCAGTAATAGGATTAAGATCCATCTTCTAGATTATTTAAACAACCCAAACACATGGATCCAAGAATGGGAATGAGGGCTTAATGTAATAATGCCCAGATACATCCCAGAGTGTTGGCAAAGTCCCTTGAGAAACTGGAGAAACAATATGGAGCTATTAAACTTTACCACTGGGGAAACCCCTTACACTGTCTCAAACATTAGGGACTCCCAAATCAATAGGCCAAGCCCTTGATCTTGAGACTTGCTCTTATGAAGCTTATTTATACAACAAAAAAGCTAAGCCTACCTATAGTTATGCCTAAGAGTTACTTCCAGAGGACTTCTTTTATTGCTCAGATGTGGCCTTTCTCTCTCTAAGCTCAACTCTGCAAGTAAAATCATAACCCACTCCCCTATGTGGGTCATGACATCCAGGGGTGAAAGTCTTCCTGGCAAATTGTATATGACTCCCAGGGATGAGCCTGGCCCTGGAACTATGGGATCAACAATGCCTTCTTGACCAAAAAGGGGGAAAAAGTTGTAACAAATAATGTATCAGTGTCTGAGAGAGTTCAAATAGGCTACTCTGGAGGCTACTCTTATGCAAGCTTTAGGTAGATATTGCCATTTATCATGGTTTGCTAAACCCCAACTGAAACCATTCTTGCTAATCCTAAAGAAGACCTAGAGCTCTATCTGAGATTCTACAAAGATTCCATTCACTGTGATTAATTTCCAGAAACCTACAACCTCCAGATGGGTGCCTAGGCCAGATAAGTCCTAAAGCCTAGAGGAGCCAGCCTCTCCAGAACATCAACTAATTCCATCCCCCTTTCCTATATCATCCACAGCCCTTTCTGACATAAAAAGGTTGAAATGGGCATAGCCTAAATATTCCTAAAGATCGGGAGAAAGATGAAAGTGTAATGTGGAGTTATAACAGAGAAGATAGGATTTAACAAACGAGTATGACTGCCTGAATCATTATATTGATATTTCTTTGAGTCTCTGGTGTCTTGGAGCAGCTAGAAGGAAAAATATAGAATTGTGGAACTGTAACCCATGCCAAACTCTGAAATCTGTTCTATAACTGATTGCTGTGGTGTGCTTTGAAATTTATTGCTTTTTTTTGTATATATGTTATTATTTGCAATTTAAAAAAAGTTAGTTGGGCCACACCTTAACTGAAATAACTTCATCAAAAGATTTTATTTACAATGGGTTCACACCCACAGAGATGGATTAACATTAAGAACATGTTTTTCTAGGTACATAGCTCCAAGTCTTGCAGACCCCTTTTTAAAAATAAATCTCTGGCACAGAAATATTTTTTTACTGTAAATCTTAGTTCAAAACAGACTCATCATCAATTTGTATGTTTCCATTTGTTTATAATTTATAAAATTATAATCCTAATGTAAATAGCATCTTTGAAATTATGTTTTCTAGTTGTTTGTATCTGTTACATAGAAACGCAGTTGACTTTTGCATGTTGATCTTTTTGCTTGTTTGTTTGTTTTCTTTTAAGCCATGGGTTTATCGCACCACAATCAGAAGTTGAACTTATCATTGACATGCATTTCATATTTCTCTTCATGGTTGAGAAAAGGGGTACAATTTTTTCTTGAAGAGGATATTGGTATGTGAAATCAGCATTTGTCTAATGGTCACTGAGGGTAGCTGAGTTGTGCTATCTCACTGCCTTTCCTTTAGAGGAAAGGGCTTAACCCTGGACTCACAATGAGAGAACAGAACTTTTGAGTGCCTCGGAAGAATTAGTTATCATAATTAGAAAAATTGAAGACTTAAAACTACCCCCCGACACAGCCGTATATGTATTGTCACTGTTCACCTGAGGCTACTTAAACACAGTTTGGAAAGTTATACACATTTTACATTTTACAAGATGTTTTCACATGTTTGGTCAAACCTTACACCTTTGTTAGATAGGCATTGGAATCTTCACTTTATAGGCTGAGGTGAAGTAAGACAGAATTTGTGGCTCGCAGGTCTGGGAACCTTATTAATAATGTACTTCACTTAATCCTCATGACAACCTTGGTAAAATGGAGATTATCTTCATTAGATAAAAGAGGAAATAAGCTCAGAGTGTTGAAGTATTTGACCCAAGAAGTGGCAGAGTTGTCTTTCGACCTTCATCTGTTAGTCAAGGATGTTTCCATTTGACATGTATCTTTCTTTTTTTTTTTTTGCTTCTTTTAAAACTTTTTTTATTGTGTAACATAACATATATACAAAGCAAAGAAATAAAAAGCAATAGTTTTCAAAGCACTCTTCAAAAAGCAGTTACAAGATAGATCCCAGAGTTTGTCATGGGCTACCATATGATCCTCTCATACTTTTCCTTCTATCTGCTCCAGAATATAAGAGGCTAGAGGGCTTAAGTACTTTTTTGCCATCACAATCAACATTTTTCCTTTTTGTGGACAATAATGTATATACAAAAAAGCTATAAACTTCCAAGCACAGCACCACAATTAGTTGCAGAACATATTTCAAACTTTGACATGGGTTACAATTTCACAATTTTAGGTTTTTATTTCTTGCTGCTCCAAGATAATGGAGACTAAAAGAGACATCAATTTAAAGATTCAGCATTCATATTTATTTGTTAAGTCCTATTTTCTATGTATAATTACACCATCAACTTTGATCTTTCCATACCTCTCATTGGGGTTGTTTGGGCTTTGACAATTCTAAATGTTTGATATAGGAAGGGTATGCCACTAATGTGGGATAGGGAGATGGAACTATCTGATGTTCTGGAAAGGTTGCACTAGGTTTTAGGATGTATCTGGAGGTTGTAGGTTTCTGGAAAGTTACTGTAGTGCCTGGAACCCTTGTGGAATCTTATAAATTGCCCTAGGTGTTCTTTAGGATTGGCTGGAATGGTCCTGGTTGGAGGTTGGCATTTTATGATAGGTAGCAAAGTCTCCCTGAAGAGCAACCTCCAGATCACCCTCTCAACTCTATTTGAACTCTCTCTGCCACTGATACTTTATTAATTACACTTCTTTTCCCCCATTTGATCAGGATGCAATTGTTGATCCCATGGTGCCAGGTCTGGATTCATCCCTGGGAGTCCTCTCCCAAGTCACCAGGGAGACTTTCACCCTTGAATGTCATGTCCCACGTAGGGGGGAGGGCAATGATTTCACTTGCGGAGTTGGGCTTAGAGAGACTGAGGCCACATCTGAGCAATGACAGAGGTCCTCCAGAAGTAACTCTTAGGCATGCCTATAGGTAGTCTAAGCTTCTATGCTACCTACATAAGCTTCATGAGAGTAAGCCTCCTGATCGAGGGCATGGCCTATTAATTTGGGTGTCCCTAAAGTTTGACACAGTATCAGGGGATTCCCTGATGGTAAGCTTTAATAGTTCCATAGTCTTTCTCCCCTCCCTCAGGGGACTTTGCCAATACTTTTTGATTATCTGCTTAATATACTCTAGGATGTTTCCAGGCATTACAATAATCTAAACAGGAGTAAAGGACCTCTAAGACCTCTTTCTCATTCTGTGCTCTCTGTGTTTCAGTTGTTCAAATGAACTATACAGATAGGTTGAATTAGATTATGCACTACAGAAAATTTCATTTCCAAACCAAATAAACCTTTCTTCCATTGGCTTCAATGAGTATGTGTGGTTCTAATATATAGATACTGTCTCCTTACCCCTATGTTCTGAATCACTTTAACCCCAACCTGTTCAGTTTTGTTCTTATCTCTAAATATCAGGTTACATATATATATATAAAACAGCCTCTCAAAATCCAGAAATAATAATCACCACTCCAGATTTAATGTGTCTGCTCTAAAACCTTACAATCTAGGCCCCCATTTTCTTATAAGCATTTTCTAAAAGTGACCATCCTATTGTTATTTTTTTGTTTCTGGCTTATTTTGTCTCACCAAATGTCCCACATGTTCATTCATATCATTGCCTGCCTCATGACATTGTTCATTTTTGTAGCAGCACAGCCTTCATTCATAAGTATGCACCATCATTTGCCATTCTACTTCTCCGTCTGCTTTCATGAGGCATCATGTAGAAGGCCCAAAGTCCACAGTCCATCAAATTCTCAATTTTAGATAATTTCATTGTTCCCAAGATGTTGATCTTTTTTTGTTTTGTTTTGTTTTTGTTTTCATTTTTGTATGTTGATCTTGTATCAAGCCACCTTACTAACTTTCTTATTCATTCTAACAATTAGACAATCATACACCCTGTAATATTTTATTTCCTCCTATCCAATACTAAACCCTATAATTTTTTTCATGTTATATTACACTGGTCATGACCTCTACTACAGTGTTGAGTGGAAAATGGTGATACCAGCATTCTTGCTATGCTCTTGGTTTTTAAAGTATATGCTTCTAACTTTTCACCAACATTTAGGATAATATATATAAATATTTATAATATAAATATCTTTTATGAGATTAATAAAACTCCCTTCTGTTCCTAGTTCACTAAATTTATCATGCTTATTTTTGAGCAAATATTTCTCTGCCTTATTTAGGTGATAAAATTAGAATGATAATATGGATGATCTGGGTTTTCTCTTCTAGTCTATTAACAGGTCAAGTTACATTTACAGATTTTTAATATTAAACCAACCTGTATTCCTGGAACAAATCCAACTTTTCCATAGTGCATCGCCTTTTTACTCTACTGGGTTCAGTTTGCTAATATTATGTTTACAATTTTTGCAGTTGTGTTTGCCAGTAAATAGGTCTGTGGTTTTTTTTCTCATGCTGTTCTTGGCTGATTTTGCTACCAAGATCATGTAGGCCTTAAAGGATGAATTAGGGTTAGGGTATATTTTCTTTCTTTCTTTTTTTTGGAAGAGGTGAAATAAGATTGGAATGATCTACTCATGAAAAATTTTGTAGAACTCCCCTATAAAACCATCTGGACCTAATTTTTTTATATGAGAAGACTTTTAACTACTCTTTGAGTTCCTTTACTAGCTAATGATTAGTAAGTTTTAATATGTTGTATTTTTCTACTAATTTGTGGGTTTGTTCAAATTTTTATATTCGATGATATAAAGTTGTTGACAGTAAGCTCTTATCTTTTAAATTTCATCTTTTTATGTAATGTTGCTCCATTTTTATCTATAATATTATTAATACATCTTTTTCTTAATAAATATGTTAGAAAGTGATATATTGAACACAAATGAGTTGAAATATCTCTAAATCCTGGGATAGATGGGACAGGATTTTCCCTTGGACTTCCAATTTTGGGGCTGAAGAAGAAAGATGAAAAATAATAGTATGTAGAAAATAACTAAATCAAAGCCAGCAGACCATAAACCAGTATAAATAGTGGAGAAATGGTATGAGTGGATCTTTGGAGAATGTGTTTAAGGATAGGAGTCAGTGGAGGTGAGGCCCTGGGAACTTCCTGAGCTGTGGGAACATGGGCTCTGTTACTTTTGGATATTGGAAATGTGCAGGTATAGTGACCACAAGCTCTGCCTGTTGCTATTTTCCTAGAACCTTTCCATGTCTGACACCACCATCTTACTTTGACCCTCAGGAGCCTTAACAAGGATTTGATCTAGTTGCCTGAGTAAGATGGCATAAACCACACCTCCAGGTCTCAATACGAGGGGTACCTTTTGAGTACAGAGGACATCATGCTCCAGATATCTGACCCAAGATAGCCAATCAGGTTCTCTATTTAAGTCATCCAAATTAAGGCACAGAGAAATGGCATCCTTTTGCAGTGTGACATGGACTCATAAGAAGTAGACTTAGGAACTTGATGGCACCATTTTAGGGCAGCCATGATGGGCCTTGAACCATGCACACAGAAGAAGGTTTTCCTGCCTTTTGGGTTGCAAGAAGAGGTAGATTTAATGTGGAGAAAACAAAGTTTAAACTTGGAGGCCTTTCATAGTGTGAACCCTTCCAAGGACCTTGTGTTGGTTTGAAGTTGCATGTATCCCAAAAAAACATGTTCTTAACTCTAATTCATTCCTGTGGGTGTAAACCCATTGTGTGTAGGGCCTTTTGATGAGGTTACTTCAGTTAAGGTATGGACCCAATCAATCAGGATGGGTCTTAATCCTATTACTGGAGTCCTTTATAAGCAGAATGAAATTCAGACACATGGCGGGAAGACACAGGAAGGAAGAAGCTGAACAGCAACAGAATGTGAAAGAGACCAGGAAATGCCTTCATGTGCCTTGCCATGTGATTAGCTTAAGACCAAGGATCACTGACTCCAAGTGCAAGGATTAATTAATTGAGTAGTTAATTAATGCAAAAAAGAATAATGAGCAAGGAAACTGTATGCAAATCTAAACAATTGTCTCTATGTAATAATGCTAATATCTGATTGAGAGGAGGGAAGGTGAAGTGAAAGAAGACAGGAAAACAATCCCAAATGTAGAAGCAATGCGTCACAATGCGTAGTTGGAATTTACCAGTCTGCATTGACTAATGACAAAGCCCTGTTCTAAATGGTTTACATGCATTAACTCATTTAAACCTCACATGGGGTAGGTAGTATAATATTCACCATTTTACAGATGAGGATACTGAGGTACAAAGTTAAGTCTATTGTTCAAGATCACCCTACTAGTAAGCAAACCCTTGAAATCTGGCTCCAGAGTCTTTAATTTCACATTGTTCCTCATGAAAATCCTGAAAGATCATCCTAATACTTTCAGACTCTTTTCAGAAAGATGTAGGAATCATAAAAGAAAAGACAGATATGTTGGGCTACATATCTATACAACACCCTATTCACATTTAGCAGAAAATAAGACTGAAGTGCAAAGAGTCTAAATTACTTGTTCAAGGTCACAGAGCAGTTGGCTCAGCCAGGACAGAATCCATCCTCTGATCCCCTATCCTGTGAGCTCTCTCCAGCATCAGGCAATCATGGCCAAACTCCTGCATGCTCCCCACTAGTACACATCATAGAACAGCACTTAGCAATATAACTAGAGCCATTTTCATATTTATGTTTATGCCTGCATGAGAGGTGATGGAAGAATATGACAAAGAAAACTATACAATGGTAGATAAGAAAATACAATCACAAAAGGGTGGTCAGGAATGGGGTGAGGGGCAGACAGACAGTGGATGGAAGACAATAATTACATTTCCAGGAATGCTCTGATTCTTGTAACCAAATCCTTCGTGGTCTCTTGGCAATGTTCAGACTGCAGAGAAATGCATAATATGCAGAATTAGTGATGCAGTGGTTCTCTGGCAGTGTTTTGTGCAGGGCTGGTAGTGCTTATGTTTGCAAATACTCAAAACCCAGATGAATTGAGCTGGGTGAGCCAGAGTTCACTCCATATGGTCAGATCTAGTCGTTCAACTTCAATTCAATCAACATTTAATGAATATCTATGTGCAGTCTGTTGGGATGTCAATAAATACTCTGGTTCTCACCTCAAGGGCATAAGGTCAAATTTTACTTCCCCTCTCCCTCAGTTTTGGCAAATGAAGGAAAAGAGGAAGTAAAATGTGTCCAATTGGGGGAAAGTGTTCCCTTTCCCTTTTCCAACCTCAGCGATTGCATAAGTACATAACAAGGTGAAGCCTCCATCACTTAAATCCAGGCGTGACTACAATGAGCAGAACTTCTTTCCCACCTGCACTAGATGAGTAACATGAGTGAGAAATAAACTTTTATTGTGTTAAGCCACTGTGATTTGGGCATTGTTTGCTGCTACAGTATAACTTCACCTAATTTGGCTGATATGATAGGTGACCTGCCTTAGACTAAGTGAGTACTTTATTTATTTTTTTGTATGCTATATGGTGGGGTCACATTTCATTATTTTTCCATGTGAGTATCCCATTATTGCAGCACCGTTTGCTGAATTTTTTGTTGTTGTTGTTGTTTGTTTGTTTTTGGGAAGTGCATGAACCAGAAATAGAACCCAGGTCTCCTGCATGGCAGTGAGAATTCTACCACTGAACTACTCTTACAGCCCCTAAGTGAGTACTTTAATTTAGAGAATAAACTCTAAAGCCTGGATTTCAATCCTGATTAGCTACTTCCCCACAGTTTGATCTTGGGCAAATCAATTAACTTCTCTGGGTCTCATTTCCCACATTTGTAAAATGAGAATAGTAATAGAACCCACCCCAGAGGGTTTGTATGAGATTAAACTAAATGAGCAACTTAGTCCAGTACTGGGCACATAGTAAGCCCTCAAAAATGTTTGATGCTGCTGCTGCTGATGTCACTTAATTTTCACAACGGCTGTATGTAAGACAGGTGGTTGTGTTAAGCTGCTTTGATTTTGGCATTGTTACTGCGTAACCTTCCCTGAGCCATATAAATGAAAAGAGTTTTGTGTTTAGAGTCTAGCACTACCCATCAATCCACATTTGAGGCATGTTTACATCTCCTTGAAAGCTGCCAGCTCCAATATCCAGGCACTTCTCTTTCTGCCCTTATCTGTCCTCTAGATGGCTCATTCTCTTGTTCAATCTCTCCAGCAACCCAATCCATGTAAAAGATCCTCCTGGGCAGAAATGCAGAGCTGCAGCAACCAATCCTTGTCCTTCAGTGAGTGAAGGTTCTGCTCACACACCTAAAATGCAGGCCAGGAATCCAACAATTAGACTTGAGCTCCATTTGATTCCTTTCTGCACCAGACTCACTTCTTAGTTTGCCAAAATGAAACAATTTATTTAAATTAAAATATCCAGAAGGTACAACAGGGTATAGAGTAGTCTCCTCCCAGCCTGCCCTCTAGACTCCCAGTTCCCCTCCCCAGAGGCAAACATGGTGACCAGTTTCCTCAAAGTGGGTTTTAAAATTAGGTCTTTGTTTCTTTCTCTGACTGCACCAACTGACTGCGCTGCTTCTGGGGTTAATATCCTCAGTGTCTACTGCTGCACCCACTGTTCTCTCCCTGTGCCAGCACCCATCTAAAGTGCCTCTTTCCCTCTTTCCGGCCGGCTAATCCTGCCCATCCTGCTGGGCTTTTTTCAAGCTACCCTATCCAGGAAGGATTTTTCAGCAGTTCCAGCTGTTACTCGTCTCTTTACTTCCCAACAACAGGATTTCCTATTTATGTCACATATGAGGACATTTTATCTTATTCAATTTATCAGATGCTACTTTCTAGTTGTTTGGTGCAGACTACCTTCACATCCCCAACCAACTGAGGGCTGATTCTCCATGCATGTGGCTTCCTCTATCGCCTATACCCTGATGACTCCGTATCTCCTCTCCTGCACTTCAGACTTACATTTTTACTTGAAATTGTATATCTCTCCAGTTGTCCTATAGGAACATCCAAAACTGAACTCATCCTCTTTGCCTTTGACTTATTCAACTTCTGAAACCCTTCTTTGAACAGAGGGCATCAACATCTGTTTAGTCACCTAGACTCTAACAAACCCCACGTGAAATTCCCACCCAGGATGGCATGTGTGTGGAATGATGAGATTAGGAGCACCCCAAACCCTGTTAATTCTATATCAGAAATGTCTCTCAAATGCAGCCCTTTCTCTGCACTCCCACTCTCTTGCCCATGCTTGAGTTCCCACCATCTATTGCCTGGTTTACTAAAACTGCTTCCAAATTGATTTCTCTCCATGTAGACTCTGTTGCCTGCAATTCAGCTTCTCCTCTCCTGCCAGTTTTATCTTTCTAAAACACGGTAGTAATCTATCACTTCCCTGTTCAAAAAGCATTTGCCTTCTAGTGTTTCCAAATTCACCTCCTGTACCCACACCCTCAACTACCCCTGCCCTTCCCACCTCTGCAATTTGGTACAGACTGATGTTTCATTGCCAGGCTTTTATTCCTTTTATTCCATTAACTTTCCTCCTTCCTCTCTCATGTCCACCCTTATCCAAATCCCAAGGCCCAGCACAAATGTCATCTCTTCCATGAAGCTTTTCTCTGCATCGCCAACCCTGACCCCCAGCTGGGCAGAATTAACTACTTTATCCTCTTTGCCCCCAGACACTGTGTTCTTGCAGCTTATACATCACATCGATAACCATACCTGCCCAAGTGGGAGCAGATATCATTCATGCCTTTTAGCATTCTCCATGCCCAACATGGTGCCTGGTTGATGAAGAGAGAGAAATCCAACCTATTTCTACTAGACATATTAATTAATAAAATTAATCAGATGCATGCTTTTTAAATGTGTAAGGAACGAGGTTGTGATGCATAATTTTTTAGCTTTCTTGAGGTGCTAAAATTCTCATTTCATTCTCCTCAGTGTCTTTAACAGTTACCTTTATCCTCACTTGCTCCTCTTTACTCCTCCTTACTTCTCTTCCTTTCCTCCTTTTATCCATCTCTCCGCCCCTCCCTCCTTTCCTTCCCTTCTCCTTTCCTTCCTCCCTTCATTCCTTTCTTCCTCCCTTTCAGCCTCCCTTCTGCCTTCAAACAGTTCCTGAGGTCCCTCTATGTGCCAGGCCCTGGGCTAAGCACTAGGGATACAGAAGACAATAAATAATCTTTTCTGCTTTCCCCAAGCTCATAGCTTAACAAGGAGGGCAGGAATGTTTAATTCAGATGTCAGGCACCCACTTCCCTTACTGAAGGTTGTTTTCTATAACTTACAGATCAAACAGGTTTGGTCCTGCTGTCTCTCTCCAGTTTGCTCACTATGGACAGTATCATGCATATTTCCCAGGTGCTCCCTGTCCCTCCGTGAGCTGCCCTCCTTCCTTCTGGCCATTACTCTGGCTCATGATCAGTTCAGTAGAATGGTGCCCCTCCCCACTGACACCAGGAAGGAGACTGGGACAGGGAGGCTCCCTCTCCTGAATGCCCTCATCTTTTAGATCTTCCCAAGGCAACCCTTTCAGCTGTACAGGTATACATGATTTCGCTAGAGGAAGTTGGGCTTTCTGCTCAGGTTTGTAAGTCCCTTAGACTTGGACACTTCTGGTGAGCACTCCCTGCTCCTGGCCTGGTTCCCTTTGCTCCAGGTTTGTGTCTTCTCTCCCAAACACTATCTGTCTGAATCTGCACCCATGTTTCTCAGAAGACCTGTATTCCCATCTTCAGGGAAAGTTATCACTCCATGAATCCATGTATCCCCACCGCTCCCCAGGTAATGCCCAAATCTAAGTCATTCACTTCAGGGTAGGGCCCCAGGCCTCCAGCCAGTAACTGACAAGACTCAAGAACCATCTGAGGAAAAGGGGAGCTCCAGGTCCCATGGTCAAGGGTGAGTAAGTATCTTCCAGATTGTTCTTCCTTTTCCACATTCTGCCAGAGTAAGCATTAAACATTCTCAGCCAATTATAAGCGGTCTGTCAAAATTAGGCAAGTACCTGTTTCATAATGACAATTTTTAACTTTTTTGAAACAATTTAGTCATTGTAACCCTTACTGAAGAAAGATTTCTGTAATTGCCAGAATACCTTGGCCGTTTCTGAAGTCAGCAAACTCCGTTACTGTGAAGGGGAACATTCACTTCCTTTTCAGCTCTAGGGGCCAATCAGTTTAATAAAGGAACAAATGATACCCTCCAATGGCTGCTCCTGGTGTGACTCCAGGAAATGTATGTCTCAGTATGTTTACTATTGCAACTTGAGCATCCTGTTCAGTGAATAGCATATGGTTAGTGTCTCAGTTTCCTGGTTGCTGTGAAAAATACCACACAATGGGTTGGCTTAAACAATGGGAATTAATTGTACCAGAGGCTAACAGGCAGGCTTCTTCCCAGAGTTGGTAGCACTATGACTGCCTAGCAAGCCTTGGGCTCCTTGGCTTTGGTGTCACATGGCAATATCATCACCTTCTCTTCTGGGTTCTGCTGACTTCCAGCTTCTTGCTGAACATCAGAAATGTCTCTCAAATGCAGCCTTTCCTCTCCACTCCCACTCTCTTGCCCATGCTTGGGTTCCCACCATCTCTTGCTTGGTTTACCAAAGTTGCATCTAAATTGATTTCCCTCCAGGTAAGCTCTATTGCCTGCAATTCAGCTTCTCCTCTCCTGCCAGTTTAATCTTTCAAAAATACAGTAGTTATCATATCACTTCCCTGTTCAAAAACCATTTGCCAATAAAGTGCCAGTGGCAGAGAGAGTTCAAATAGAGTCGAAAAACCCTGTGGTTTTTCTCTACAAGGCCTGGTTTTAATTTGCTAAAGCTGACAAAGTGCAATATACCAGAAATGGCTTTTACAATGGGGATTTATTAATTTACAAGTTTACATTTCTGAGGCCATTAAAAATGTCAAATCAAGGCATAAAAGGGCAATGCTTTCTCCCTAAAGATGGGTTACCAGCAATCCTCAACTGGACCCTCTCTTCCAGATTTCATTGCCTTCAGCTTCTGGCTTTTCTCTCTCAGCTTCTCTGGGGCTTTTTTCTGTATCTTTTCTCTCGCTTTTGTCCTCTTACAAAGGACTCCAGTTGGACGATTAAGACCCACTTTGAATGAGGTGGGTCACACGTCAATTTAAGATCTTACACTGGGTCTGCATCCACAGTAATGGACTAAGATTAAGACCATGATCTTTTCTGGGGTACGTGATTTGATATACCACAGTCAGTGTCAACAGTTAAAACTGTCCCAATCTCAGTAAATGGCACCACTTCCTACCCAGTTGCTTAGGAGAAAAACCCTGACTCTTCTTTTTCTCCCATATCCTATATCCAATTCATCAGCAAATCCTGTTGGCTCTAGCTTCAAAACATATCCCAAATTTGACCACTTCTATCCACTGTCACCATTACTCACCCTTATCCAAGCATGATCATCTCTCACTGAAATTCCCTGTAGGAACCTACTAAGTTATCTGTGTGCATTCACATTTGTTGCCCCAGAGTCTATGTTGTGTGCAGCAGCCAAAGTGGTAATTTTTATCACAGAAATCATACCATGTTCTCTCTCTTCCTTCCCCTTATATTTAGAATAAAATCCATGGTTCTTCCAATGGCCTGCAAGTCCTATACAGTCAGATGCACTCTCTGATGTTGCTCGTTGCACCCTAGCCACACTGGCCTTCTTGCTGTTGCCCAAACATTAGTCTTAGTCTTACTTCAGAGCCTTTGCACTGCCTGTTCCTTCTGCTTTTGCCACATAATCACATGGTTTGTTCCTTATTTAATTTAAATCGCTACTGAAATGTCACCTCCCCAGAGTGACTTCTCCAAACACTCTACAATAGCAGTCTCCCTGATCATTTTTCTTCCTTTCATTTATTACCTGCCATGATATAGTAAATCTTTTTATTTATTTGCTACATGGCTCATGCCAAGAATGTAAACTCAATGAGAACAGACACTTTTCTTGTGCTGGAATGATACCTGATGCATAGTAGGTTCTCAATAAATACTTGTTGAGTGAATGGATTAATGGATGGTGGATGGATGATCAAAAGAGTTCAGAGGCACTTTATCTGGACCTTAGAGAACGAGAAAAATTCCATCCTTATCTTAATAATCTCTGATATTTTAACACTCCCTTCAATCATGAATGTAGACAACAAATTGCTGTTATATTAACAGTATATATGACTTTGTTGTAAAAGGAACCACTGATTTTCAAATCATATTACCATTATAAGTAAGAAAATATTATTTTATGTTCATTAATACTTACGATTTCAGTAGGTATTAGACCCTTTGCCAGATCTTATGTTATTAGTAAGTAATTACACATATTATTTTAATGTGCTCATAAAAACACCTCTGCATCACAATTTAAAAAAAATTTTTGTCTAATTGATCTTCTTCGAAATCCTGTGATCTTTATTTTCTGCATTTAAAAACATTCTGAGAAGAGGTTCATAAGCCTCTTGTGACTATCAACAGGGTTCATAGCACTGCAGAGGTTAAGAATCCTAGACACGCTTCAGGTCAAGGCCACATTCTGGTGCTTACTGAGGGCTGTGAATTTACATGAAGAGCAGAACTGTGGTTGTCATCCAAACCAGCCTGCAAGATGTGGCGCTAACAACCACACAAAGGTCTCCTTGCTCTGAGTACACTCCCCTCCCCCAAGGTTATGCCCCAAACCACTCCCCTGTGGGTCCCCTCAGTCATCTAGCAGAAATAATACTTGGCAGAAAGGCTCAGATGGATTCCATACAGTATGTCAAGTGCAGACCAGTGTGGAGCTCTCTCACAGAACTGGGCGGTGCTCTTCAAAGTGTGGTCTGGAGACCAATTCCATCTGAAAACTGGTACTGAGCAAAGTACAAATGAGCAAAGTACAAAAATTCAGGGTAGGGGTGGGCCATAGTGGCTCAGCAGGTAAGAATGCTTGCCTGCCATGCCTGAGGACCTGGGTTCGATTCCCGGTGCCTGCCCATGTAAAAAAAAAAAAAAAGAGAAATTCAAGGTAAAGGTTTGGAACCCTATAGTGATTTGCAGAAGGATTTATTTCTATAGGTTATAAAAAATTTTTAAATTAAGACTAGTAGTTTATGTCTTTTTTTAATTTTATTTTATAAAATCACCAATTTGTGATGGATTGGAAATTTACAAAAGCAAAAACTAAAGAACAACAATGAAACTAGCCCTTTCCCTAGAGAGGCTTAGAATTGCCATTTTGGAGGATAAGTGAACAGAGACTGGGGAAAAGAGTCATAAAGAAAAACTGGTAAATGTTCTGAGGAACCTAAGAATAAATGCTGGAGACGCAAGACCATCAGACTAGCAGAAGAGGGAAAGTAGTAGGGAAGAAGCATTTGAGCTAATTTTTGGCAGATGTCTTTAGGTGGATAATTTGCTTTCTATGGTGTCCCAAGCAACTTCAGCATGAGCTGTGCAAGGAATGTAAAGTAAAAGTTTTTCTCCTAATGCAGAGAAACTTGTATGCGTGTGTCTGCAAGGAGTGAGGGCAACATCTTGTGGGAAGAGAGACTGGAAGTATTTGTTGGGGGGAAATCATGAATGATACTGGAAACATTCTGAGGATGTGAGACATTTCAGTCAACCATGAAACACCATGGACCTATTTTAAAGAGAAAATGAAATGATCATATCTGAATTTTAGATGGTTATATTTTATTGAACCAACTAAATTTTAAAAGTTCCAATGCACTAACTCTTTCAGAGAAGGGAATTTCCCTTTTTCATTAGAATGTGCAAATATTTAGAGAATGAGTTCCATGCCTGGATGAACACATGCAAGGATGTGCATGAATGAGGAGTGTTCTGGGAAGTCAAGATGCCCCTCCATCCTCCCGTCCCCTCACCTTCCTCTCCTGGCCTCTCTTATCCTCTTCCCTTCTATGGTGGGCTGAATAATGACCCCCACCTCTACCACACAAAGATGTCCACATCCCAATCCCCAGTTACCTTATACAGCAATTTTTTAAAAATATGGGACTTTGCATGTGTGATTAAATGGGAAGATTATCCTGTATTATCCATTGAGTGCAATACAATCACAAGGGTCCTTGTTAGAGGGAGGTGGGAAGAGGATTAGAGTCAGTAGTAGATGTGACAGTGGAAGCAAGAGGTTGGAGCTACAATCCAAGGGATGCAGGCAGCCTCTAGAAATGGGAAAAAGTAAGGAAACAGACTTCAGATCCCTGGAACCTCCAGAAGAAACCAGTCTTGCCAACATTCCCTTGATGTTAGCCTGGTTAAACTGATACTTAGGATTTCTGACCTCCAGAACTGTAAGAGAATAAATTTGTGCTGTTTTAAACCACTAGTTTTGTGGTAATTTGTTTCTGCCTCCATAAGAAGCTAGTATGCCATCTCGCCTTTCCTCTCTGCTCTCTATGTCTTTTCCTCTTTCTTCTCCTCTCCTCTCCTCTCTCTTCTGTCTTATTCTCTCCCTCATTCCCCTCCTATGCAATGCTGTCCAATGGTATTCTCTGTGATAATGAAAATGTCCTGTGTCTGCACATGTGGCTTTTGAGTCCTTGCAATATGGCTAGTATGACTGAAGAATTGAATTCTTAATTTTATTTAATTAAAAAATTTTAATTTAATAGCCATTTGTGTCTATTTGATACTGCATTGGACAATGCAGCAACTTTTACCACAATGACATCAGAGAAGAAAAATATAGATGTTAAGAAATCTTCAGATAGGTGTCACAGCATAGTTTATTAATGTGTGTAGTTAGGATAATGAATACTTCTTTTTTTTTTTAACCCAACTTTGTATGTTTTAGTCTATTTGTGGCCCCTGGGAGCCAGGAGCATAAGGTTCTTGCCCCAGATTTGAAGGGTTCATTACCATAACAGATCACCACCAAGGAGGGACAAGAGCTAATGTTCATTGAATAATAGCAAAGTGTCAGGTAAGAAATGTTAAACATTTTTATAAATTAACACATTTGAATTAGGCATTTTTATTCTTATGTCTTGCATATTCTTTATGTGAGTCACTGATGTTGTGGGGTTAGGGAAGGAATTTGAAGTCAGTTCTAAGGCCAAATATCTTTCCACAGCCCCACTCCACCCTCCTGCACAACTTTGAGCATCCGTTTCCTCTCCAGTGAGTGAGAGACCAGCAGTCCTCATGGTGTCTGTCCTCTGAGAAGGTTAAGAGGTCTGAATGAGGGAATAACCCTGAAACACTGACAAGTCAAAGTGCTGAGTGTGCACAAAACAGAGCACCAAGTCCCCAGATGGTTCTGCACTCTAATCGTGAAAATACAAAAAATTTTCCATTTACAAAATGCCAAAGGCCCAGTCTGTTTTAATCATGTAAAAACCAATATCAGCTTGAGAAGGTTATCACTGTCTTTCCAATTCCAGTCAACATTAAAAATGCAAATATTTGCTATTTAAATATAGCCCTTGGCCACCAGTGCACAGCATTCAGGACACAGGGTAAACCACAGCAAGCAGTCATTTCCCACCAAGGATTCTGCCTTAACCTGAGCTGGAAGGAGGTAAAGGACAAGCAGAAAATTCTGCGTCAAGCTCTTTAAACAGACTTCTTCTTGATATGAGATAAGGAAACCATTTCCACCCCATGAAGGTCTGGGTCCTTAGAGGTTGCCCAAGTCCAACTACCTAATCAGACAACCATTCACTGGGGGCTGGGACCCTGCTGATCTTCTGTGTCTATTGTTTTCCCAGTACCTGGTCCACTGCCCACTACGTAATAAGGATTCAAGGAATATTTGTCGAATGGGTGAATTAATTCATTCACCATCTCTTCTAAGATATTCTACCATGTCCCAGACCCTGTGTTAAACCTTTAAAGTGATACAGAAATAAGCCATTTGGGGAAATCAATCCCAAGTAATTATTATCTAAGAAATATGAGAAGATGTAAAAATAATTATAACACAAAATAGCATCAAGTTCACCTTAATTCTGGAGGTCTGTTAACAACCAGTGTTTGAAAATGTGCCCAACTAAGAACACTTGTATGGCTGGACAGCAGGATTGTGGATGTTCTGGTGAGGTCAGCAACAGGAGCTTTTCAGGATCCTCCAAGAACCATTCCCAGGGTGGACTGTGCACTTTGTCTCCTCCACTCAGATGGGTGCTCCATGAGGGCTGGACTGTGGTTTAGCATAAAGAATTGTTAACTAGCCATATAGTTGTTAACTAAGTAACTGAAACAGTAAAACAAGAACTCTAAGTTATCACAAAGACAGCAACTGCAAACAGCAGCTACCACTCTAAGGCTGTGGGGCTAAAGGAAAAAAAGTCAGAATTGTTAAGACTTAATAACTATGCTACGTAAGCAGTGACCCTTAAGTTAAACCATGTTCTACAGTTATAGTATGATTATTAAACTGTGCTATCATCAATCATAACAAATATTCCACACCAATGCAATGTGTTAATAATAGGGTAGTCAATGGGAATACTGTACTTTATGCATGATTGTTCTGTAAACTCACAACTTCTCTAAAAACAGAAAAAGAAGAGTTTAGAAGCTTGGTGGAAACTGAAACACAGACCACTGAGGAGGGCACACTGATGTCTCTGAGTTGGATGTCATGAAGCTGATTCTACTACTGTTGGAAAAACTGCAAACTAGATCCAACTGTTGGTACAGGATACTGCCAGGGTGAAAAAGCATTGTTAGGGTGATGCTTATGGAAAGAAAACAGACAGGAAGTTCCCAAGAAGCAGACAGGAAGGAGCAAGTCTCTTCTTCCCCATCCAGGTAGGTAGGCTCCCTATAACACTCCCATTGGTAGAAGCTATGAGGAAAACAGCTGGCAGAGCAGAAATGTGGTTTGCAGAGACCCAGTCCCAGCATTGCAAAGCTGAACACAGGAGGGCTTTGGAGCTGAGACACCAAGGCTTAATACCTGATACCTCAGTTGTCCCACCAATACTGTGAAGCAACCATGCTATTACTCACATTTCACAGATGAGAAACTGAGAGTCTAGAGAGGCAAGATGACATGCCTAATAAGTGAAGTGGCAGAGGCTTGATTTGAAGACAGGTATGTCTAGCCCTGATTTGAAACCAGGTCTTTGTTTTTAATGCCAATACTGTGTCAACTCTCTTTCCCAATTTTAGGTTAAGAAGGTCTCATGGGATATTTGTGTGGACTAGGGGACCAAGATGATGGCTTAGCAATGTGTGTGTTTTAGTTCGTCCTCCAGAACAACTACTAAATGACCAGAAACAGTACAGAACAGCTCCTGGGCCACATCAGTGACTGGACACACAGCATACCCCAGTCTGGACCAGCTGGACTGGCTGCGAGCCTCCCAGAACCATGAGTTCCCCAAGCTGTGGCAGCTGGTGCCCCTCGCCCACAGGCTGCTTCCCAGGGGCAAAGGAAAGAGACTTTAACAGCAGCAGAGGCTGAGCCCAACCAAACACCAATTGTGGCATTAACCAACAAATTCTGACTACTAAAAATATCCTCCAGCTCAGGTAAACCTGGTCAAAGCAGAGGTTGCTCATTTCTGCCCTGGTGCCAAGGGGGCAGCACTGATGGAAAAAGAAAAGAAAAAGGAAACAGAGGTTTTTGTGGCTGTGTTCCTAAAAAGGTTTGACTGCCTCTGGATTCAGCAGCAGGACTTCTCAGGCTGCAACTTCCCCAGGCATAGGCAGAAACAAGCTCCTTTCAGGGCTTGTCTTGAGCCTGTGCCTTGTCCAGGGGAGGGGTGAAGCCCAACTCAGGTGAAATACCTCCCTCAAGGAATTCAGACACCAGGGCTTGGTAATTTGAAGCCATTAAAACCAGCCTACAACTTCTGCTCTGTCTCCACCACGCCCCCAGCAGGGAGAGTATTATCTTATCATCTTATGCTTACCTGCAGGCAGACAAGTGCCACATACTGGGCAGGATAAGAAAAAGAGAGCCCAGAGACTTCACAGGAAAGCCTTTCAACCTGCTGGGTCTCACCCTCAGGGAGAACCAACTCAGGTGACTCCTTTCCCCTGATAGGAGGCCAGTTTTGTCTGGGAAAACCCAGCTAGGGTCTATAATACCTAAGTAGACCCTCCTAAGGGTGGGGGGGGGGGGGAAGACACCATACAAGTAGGGCAAGAAACAAGAAAACAAGAACTGAAAAATTCTCCTCTGTTAAACATAAACTAAGCTAGAGGTCCAGAAAAAGCTGAACTGAATGTCAAAGAACAAATAGACAACAAATACATCCAGCAAGAAAACCCTAAGTAAAAGAAGTGAAAGCAATCTCCAGAATAAACTAGTGGAGGCAATTAAATGTCTAGATGCCAGCAAAAAAATAACAAATCACACCAGGAAAATTGAAGATATGGCCCAGTCAAAGGAACAAACCAACAATCCAAATGAGATACAGGAGCTGAAACAATTAATTCAGAATATACAAACAGACATGGAAAACCTCATCAAAAACCAAATCAATGAATTGAGGGATGATATGAAGAAGGCAAGGAATGAACAAAAAGAAGAAATGGAAATTCTGAAAAAACAAATCACAGAACTTATTGGAATGAAAGCACAGTAGAAGAGATGAAAAACTGGAAAACTACAATGGTAGATTTCAAGAGGCAGAGGATAGGATTCGTGAACTGGAGGATGGAACATCTGAAATCCGAAAAGAAAAAGAAACTATAGGGGAAAAATGGAAAAATATGAGCAGGGACTTGGGGAATTGAATGACAATATGAAGCACACAAATATACATGTTGTGTGTGTCCCAGAAGGAAGAGAGAAGGGAAAAGGAGGAGAAAAACTAATGGAGGAAATTATCACTGAAAATTTCCCAACTCTTATGGAAGACCTAAAATTACAGATCCAAGAAATGCAGCGTACCCCAAAGAGAATAGATCCAAATAGACATACTCCAAGACACTTACTAATCAGAATGTCAGAGGTCAAAGAGAAAGAGAGGATCTTGAAAGCAGCAAGAGAAAAGCAATCCATCATATACAAGGGAAACCCAATAAGACTATGTGTAGATTTCTCAGCAGAAACCATGGAGGTGAGAAGACAGTGGAATGATATATTAAATTACTAAAAGAGAAAAACTTCCAACCAAGAATTCTATATCCAGCAAAATTGTCCTTCAAAAACGAAGACAAAACATTTTCAGAGAAAATTAAAACATTTCAGAGAAAAAAATCACTGAGAGAATTTGTCACCAAGCGACCAGCTCTGCAAGAACTACTAAAGGGAGCACTAGAGACAGATACAAAATGACAAAAGAGAAAGGTGTGGAGAAGAGTGTAGAAAGGAAGACTAAGAGTAAAGGAAAAAAGAAGGAAAATTAGAAAGGACATACAAAATCCAAAAGGCAAAATGGTAGAAGAAAGTACTATCCATACAGTAATAACACTAAATGTTAATGGATTGAATGCCCCAATCAAAAGACATAAACTGGCAGAATGGATTAAAAAACAGGACCCATCTATATGCTGTCTACAGGGAACACATCTTAGACCCAAAGATAAACATAGGTTGAAAGTGAAAGGTTGGGAAAAGATATTTCATGCAAATAACAACCAGAAAAGCTCAGGAGTAGCTATACTAATATTACACCAAATTAGACTTCAAATGTAAAACAGTTAAAAGAGACAAAGAAGGAAACCATGTACTAATAAAAGGAACAATTCAGCATGAAGACATGACAATCATAAATATTTATGCACTGAACTAGAATGCTCCAAAATAATGTGGCAAATACTGAAAACACTGAAAAGAGAAATAGGCACATCTACCATAATAGTTGGAGACTTCAATTCCCCACTCTCATCAATGGACAGAACATCTAGACAGAAGATCAATAAAGAAACAGATAATTTGAATATTACAATAAATGAGCTAGACTTAGTAGACATTTATAGAACATTACACCCCACAACACCAGGACACACCTTTTTCTCAAGTGCTCATGGATCATTCTCAAGGATAGACCATATGCTGGGTCACAAAGCAAGTCTCAATAAATTTAAAAAGATTGAAATCATACAAAACACTTTCTCAGATCATAAAGGAATGAAGTTGGAAATCAATAATAGGCAGAGTGCCAGAAAATTCAGAAATATGTGGGGGCTCAATAACACACTCTTAAACAACCAGTGGATCGAGGAAAAAATTACAAGAGAAATGAGTAAATATCTCGAGGCAAATGAAAATGAAAACACAACATATCAAAGCTTATGGGATGCAGCAAAGGCAGTGCTAAGGGGGAAGTTTATTGCCCTAAATGCCTATACCAAAAAAGAAGAAAGGACAAAAATTGAGGAGTTAACAGTCCACTTGGAAGAACTAGAGAAAGAACAAACTAAACCCAAAGCAAATAAAAGGAAAGGAGTAATGAAGATTAGAGCAGAAATAAATGAAATTGAGAACATGAAAACAATTGAGAAAATCAATAAAATCAAAAGTTGGTTCTATGAGAAAATCAATAAGATTGACAAAAAGAAGAAGAGAGAGGATGCAAATAAATAAGATCAGAAATGGAAGAGGAGATATAACCACTGACCCCACAGAAATAAAGGAAGTACTAACAGGATACTATGAACAACTCTATGCTAATAAATACAACAATGTAGATGAAATGGACAACTTCCTAGAAAGGCATGAACAACTAACTTTGATTTGAGAAGAAATAGACAACCTCAACAAACCAATCACAAGTAAAGAAATGGAATTAGTCATTAAGAAGCTCCTCCAAAAGAAAAGTCCAAGACCAGATGGCTTGACAAGTGAATTCTACCAAACATTCCAGAAAGAATTAGGACCAATTCTGCTCAAATTCTTCAAAAAAATTGAAGAAGAGGGACAGCTACCTAATTGATTCTATGAAGCCAACATCACCCTCATACCAAAGCCAGATAAAGATATTATGAAAAAAGAAAACTAAAGACCAGTCTCTCTAATGAATATAGAAGCCAAAATCCTCAAAAAAATTCTAGCAAATCGAATCCAGCAACACATTAAAAGAGTTATACATCTCTTTTAACCAAGTAGGATTCATCCTAGGTATGCAAGGATGGTTCAACATAAGAAAATGAATTGATGAATACACCATATCAACAAATCAAAGCAGAAAAATCACATGATCATCTCAATTGATGCAGAGAAGGCATTTGACAAGATTCAACATCCTTTCTTGTTGAAAACATTTCAAAGGATTGGAATAGAAGGGAACTTCGTTAAAATGATAAAGGGAATATATGAAAAACCCACAGCTAAATATCATCCTCAATGGGGAAAAATTGAAAAATTTCCCCCTAAGATCAGGAACAAGACAAGGATGTCCACCGTCACCACTGTTATTCAACATTGTGTTGGAAGTTCTAGTCAGAGCAATTAGACAAGAAAAAGAAATACAAGGCATCAAAATTGGAAAGGAATAAGTAAAACTCTCACTGTTTGCAGATGATATGATACTATATGTTGAAAACCCCAATAAATCACAGCAAAACTACTAGAGCTAATAAACGAGTATGGCAAAGTGCCAGGTTACAAGATCAACACTCAAAAATATGTAGTGTTTCTATACCCTAGAACTGAATAATCTGAGGGGGAAATCAAGAAACGAATTCCATTTACAACTGCAACCAAAAGAATAAAATATTTAGGAATAAATTTAACTAAAGAGAAAAAAGACCTATACAAAGAAAACTACAAGAAACTGTTAAAAGAAATCACAGAAGACCTAAGTAGATGGAAGGGTATACCGTGTTCATGGACTGGAAGACTAAATGTAGTTAAGATGTCAATTCTACCTAAATTGATTTACAGATTCAATGCGATACCAATCAAAATCCCAACAACTTACTTTTCAGAAATAGAAAAACCAATAAGCAAATTTATCTGGAAGGGCAGGGTGCCCCGAATTGCTAAAAGTATTCTGAGCAAAAAAAAATGAATCTGGAGGTCTCACGCTGCCTGACTTTAAGGAATATTATGAAGCTACAGTGGTCAAAACAGCATGGTACTGGCATAAAGATAGATATATGGACCAATGGAATCGAATGGAGTGTTCAGATATAGACCCTCTCATCTATGGAAGATTGATCTTTGATAAGACAGTGAAACCACCTCACCTGGGACAGAACAGTCTCTTCAATAAATGGTGCCTAGAGAACTGGATATCCATATGCAAAAGAATGAAAGAGGACCCATATCCCACACCCTATACAAAAGTTAACTCAAAATGGATCAAAGATCTAAACTTTAGGTCTAAGACCATAAAACTGTTAGAGGAAAATATAGGGAAGTATCTTATAAAACTCATACTTGGAGGTGGTTTTAGAGACCTTACACCCAAAGCAAGAGCACTGAGGAAATAAATAAATAAATAAATGGGAACTCCTCAAAATTGAACACTTTTGTGCATCAAAGAACTTCATCAAGAAAGTAAAAAGACAGCCTACACAATGGGAGACAATATTTTGAAATGACATATCAGATAAAAGTCTAGTATCCAGAATTTATAAAGAGATTGTTCAACTCAACAACAAAAACACAGCCAACCCAATTACAAAATGGGAAAAAGACTTGAACAGTTACTTCTCAGAAGAGGAAATACAAATGGCCAAAAGGCACATGAAGAGATGCTCAACTTCCCTGGCCACTAGAGAAATGCAAGTCAAAACCACAATGAGATATCATCTTACACCCACCAGAATGGCCATTATCAACAAAACAGAAAATGACAAGTGCTGGGGAGGATGTAGAGAAAGATGCACACTTATTCACTGTTGGTGGGAATGTCAAATGGTGCAACCAGTGTGGAAGAGTTTGGCGGTTCCTCAAAAAGCTGAATATAGAATTTCCATATACACAGCAATACCATTGCTAGGTATCTACTCAGAGAACATAAGGGCAAAGACACAAACGGACATTTGCACACCAATGTTTATAGCAGCATTATTTACAATCGCAAGGAGATGGAAACAGCCAAAATGTCCATCAACAGACAAGTGGCTAAACAAACTGTGGTATATACATATGGCGGGATATTATGCAGCTTTAAGACAGAATAAAGTTATGAAGTACATAACAACATGGATGGACCTTGGGGACATTATGCTGAGTGAGATTAGCCAAAAATAAAAGGACAAATACTGTATGGTCTCACTGATATGAACTGACATTGGTGAATAAACTTAGAATATTTATTGGTAACAGAGATCATCAGGAGATAGAAATAGGGTAAGATATTGGGTAATTGGAGCTGAAGGGATACAGATTGTGCAACAGGACTGAATATAAAAACTCATAAATGGACAGCACAATATTACCTAACTGTGATACAATTATGTTAAGACACTGAATGAAGCTGCATATGAGAATAATAGAGGGAGGAGGGCTGGGACATAAAAGAAATTACAAAGAAAGGTAGACGATAAAGATTGAGATGGTATAATCTAGGAATGCTTAGAGTGTATAATGATAGTGACTAAATGTACAAATTTTAAAAAATGTTTTGCATGAGGAAGAAGCAAGGAATGTCATTGCTGCAGGGTGCTGAAAATAGATGGTAATTAATATTTTAAAATTTCACCTTATGTGTGAGACTAAAGCAAAAAAATATTTATTTTGTACAAAATTTACATTTTGAATAGTGCACCTCCTAATGTAACTTATGTTGATAGCTTGATTGAACACCATAAATACTTGAAATCTTGGTTAGGACATGAGATTTTGTTGGTTTGTCCAGAGTGATGCCCCAATGAATCCCAGAGTGATTTGATCAGTGAGTGGAAAAGTATTTTCAAAGTCCCCTTTGGTTAATGGTGAGAATGGGGAGAAATTCAACTTCCCCAAATTGAAGTCTTGGTATTCTCACAAGCAGTGTGGACAACCAAAGCTATAGGCTGAGCCCCCAGTCTTGGGGTTTGTTCATATTAAACTTAACCCTGCAAAGGATAGGTCAAGCCTACTTAAAATTAGGCCTAAGAGTCACCCCCAAGAGAACCTCTTTTGTTGCTCAGATGTGACCTCTTTCTCCAGCCAACACAACAAGCAAACTCACCACACTCCCCCGTCTATGTGGGACATGACTCCCAGGGGTGTGGACCTTCCTGGAAATGTGGGACAGAAATCCTGGAATGAGCTGAGACTCAGCATCAAGAGATTGAGAAAAACCCTAGAATGAGCTGAGACTCAGCATCAAGTGATTGAGAAAACCTTCCTGACTAAAAGGGGGAAGAGTGAAATGAGACAAAGTGTCAATGGCTGAGAGATTCCAAACAGAGTCGAGAGGTTATCCTGGAGGTTATTCTTATGCATTAAGAAGATATCACCTTGTTATTCAAGATGTAGTGGAGAGGCTGGAGGAAACTGCCTGAAAATGTAGAGCTGTGTTCCAATAGTCGTGTTTCTTGATGATGATTGTATAATGATAAAGCTTTCACAATGTGACTGTGTGATTATGAAAACCTTGTGTCTGATGCTCCTTTTATCTACCATGTCAACAGACGAGTAGAACATATGGAATAAAAATAAGGAATACGGGGAACAAATGTTAAAATAAATTTAGTTTGAAATGCTAGTGATAAATGAAAGTGAGGGGTAAGAGGTATGGTATGTATAATGTTTTTTTTTCTGTTATTTTACTTCTTTTTTGGTTGTCTTTTTAATTCTTTTTCTGAATTGATGCAGATGTTTTAAGAAATTATGAATATGCAACTATGTGATGATATTGACCATTACTGATTATATATGTAGAATGGAATAATACGTTAATGTTTTTGTTTGTTCTTAATTTTTTTTAATTAATAAAGAAATTTTTGGACTTCCTGGAAGATGGCGGCTTAGTAAGACGCGCGGATCTTAGTTTCTTCTCCAGGACACCTACTAGGGGAGTAGAAACAATACAGAAAGCGCCCAAAGCCACAACAGAGATAAAAAAGACAGTGTACCCCATCCTGGAACGGCTGGCTGGCTGAGAGAAGCAGCTCGGGTGAGATCGCCGAGGCGCGCGGGCCTTACCGGGCGGGGTGGCAAGCGGCCGGAGTTACTCCCTTCCCCCTTCCCGGGCCGGCTGGGAGAATTGGAGAGGTGGTCCCCTGAAACCAAGGCGACTGGTGCCCACACCACGCACAGCCCCCGGACCAACTGAGAGAATTGGATCGGAAACCCCCAGGCCGCGGAGAACGGTGACCCCGTGACTCCCGGGGAACGTGCACTCTCTCGGGCGGGCCGCTGCCGCTGGCGCCCTCCCGCCATGCTTGTTGCCCAGGGCCGACTAGGAAATTCGGACGGGCTCTTTCCCTGGCTGCGGCGACCAGCAACCCTCCCTGCGTTCGGACCCCGGCCGGCTCAAGCCGCTTCGGCTAGCGAACCCCCAGGACGGCGAGAGTTTTCCAAAGTTTAAGGTCCCACAGCACCTTTTACTGGTGGGACCCGCAGACAAACGTGTGCCACGAGCGCCACCTACTGGGCAGGATAAGAAAAACAGAACCCAGAGATTTCACAGAAAAATATTACAACCTTGCTGGGTCCAACACCAAGAGAAATCTGAATAAATGCCCAGACGCCAGCAGCAGAAGATAACTGTCCACGCTCAAAAGATTGAGAATATGGCTCAGTCAAAGGAACAAACCAATAGCTCAAATGAGACACAAGAGCTGAGACAACTAATGCTGAATATACGAACAGAAATGGAAAACCTCTTCAAAAATGAAATCGATAAATTGAGGGAGGACATGAAGAAGACATGGGCTGAACATAAAGAAGAAATAGAAAAACTGAAAAAACAAATCGCAGAACTTATGGAAGTGAAGGATAAAGTAGCAAACATAGAAAAAATAATGGATAGCTACAATGATAGATTTAAAGAGACAGAAGATAGAATTAGTGATTTGGAGGATGGAACATCTGAATTCCAAAAAGAAACAGAAACTATAGGGAAAAGAATGGAAAAATTTGAACAGGGTATCAGGGAACTCAAGGACAATATGAACCGCACAAATATACGTGTTGTGGGTGTCCCAGAAGGAGAAGAGAAGGGAAAAGGAGGAGAAAAACTAATGGAAGAAATTATCACTGAAAATTTCCCAACTCTTATGAAAGACCTAAAATTACAGATCCAAGAAGTGCAGCGCACCCCAAAGAGATTAGACCCAAATAGGCGTTCTCCAAGACACTTACTAGTTAGAATGTCAGAGGTCAAAGAGAAAGAGAAGATCTTGAAAGCAGCAAGAGAAAAACAATCCATTACATACAAGGGAAACCCAATAAGACTTTGTGTAGATTTCTCAGCAGAAACCATGGAAGCTAGAAGACAGTGGGATGATATATTTAAAATACTAACAGAGAAAAACTGCCAACCAAGACTCCTATATCCAGCAAAATTATCCTTCAAAAATGAGGGAGAAATTAAAACATTCTCAGACAAAAAGTCACTGAGAGAATTTGTGACCAAGAGACCAGCTCTGCAAGAAATACTAAAGGGAGCACTAGAGTCAGATACAAAAAGACAGAAGAGAGAGATATGGAAAAGAGTGTAGAAAGAAGGAAAATCAGATATGATATATATAATACAAAAGGCAAAATGTTAGAGGAAAATATTATCCAAACAGTAATAACACTAAATGTCAATGGATTGAATTCCCCAATCAAAAGACATAGATTGGCAGAATGGATTAAAAAACAGGATCCTTCTATATGCTGTCTACAGGAAACACATCTTAGACCCAAAGATAAACATAGGTTGAAAGTGAAAGGTTGGGAAAAGATATTTCATGCAAATAACAACCAGAAAAGAGCAGGAGTGGCTATACTAATATCCAACAAATTAGACTTCAAATGTAAAACAGTTAAAAGAGACAAAGAAGGACACTATATACTAATAAAAGGAACAATTAAACAAGAAAACATAACAATCATAAATATTTACGCACCGAATCAGAATGCCCCAAAATACGTGAGGAATATACTGCAAACACTGAAAAGGGAAATAGACTCATATACCATAATAGTTGGAGACTTCAACTCACCACTCTCATCAAGGGACAGAACATCTAGACAGAGGATCAACAAAGAAATAGAGAATCTGAATATTACTATAAATGAACTAGACTTAATAGACATTTATAGGACATTACATCCCACAACAGCAGGATACACCTTTTTCTCAAGTGCTCATGGATCATTCTCAAAGATAGACCATATGCTGGGTCACAAAGCAAGTCTTAACAAATTTAAAAAGATTGAAATCTTACACAACACTTTCTCGGACCATAAAGGAATGATGTTGGAAATCAATAATAGGCAGAGTGCCAGAAAATTCACAAATACGTGGAGGCTCAACAACACACTCCTAAACAACGACTGGGTCAAAGAAGAAATTGCAAGAGAAATTAGCAAATACCTCGAGGCGAATGAAAATGAAAACACAACATATCAAAACTTATGGGACGCAGCAAAGGCAGTGCTAAGAGGGAAATTTATTGCTCTAAATGCCTATATCAGAAAAGAAGAAAGGGCAAAAATTCAGGAATTAACTATCCATTTGGAAGAACTGGAGAAAGAACAGCAAGCTAACCCCAAAGCAAGCAAAAGGAAAGAAATAACAAAGATTAGAGCACAAATAAATGAAATTGAAAACATGAAAACAATAGAGAAAATCAATAAGGCCAGAAGTTGGTTCTATGAGAAAATCAATAAGATTGATGGGCCCTTAGCAAGATTGACAAAAAGAAGAAGAGAGAGGATGCAAATAAATAAGATCAGAAATGGAAGAGGAGACATAACTACTGACCTCACAGAAATAAAGGACGTAATAACAGGATACTATGAACAATTTTACGCTAATAAATACAACAATTTAGAGGAAATGGACGGGTTCCTGGAAAGACATGAACAACCAACTTTGACTCAAGAAGACATAGATGACCTCAAGAAACCAATCACAAGTAAAGAAATTGAATTAGTCATTCAAAAGCTTCCTAAAAAGAAAAGTCCAGGACCAGATGGCTTCACATGTGAATTCTACCAAACGTTCCAGAAAGAATTAGTACCAATTCTCTTCAAACTCTTCAAAAAAATCGAAGTGGAGGGAAAACTACCTAATTCATTCTATGAAGCCAACATCACCCTCATACCAAAACCAGGCAAAGATATTACAAAAAAAGAAAACTACAGACCAATCTCTCTAATGAATACAGATGCAAAAATCCTCAATAAAATTCTAGCAAATCGTATCCAACAACACATTAAAAGAATTATTCATCATGACCAAGTAGGATTCATCCCAGGTATGCAAGGATGGTTCAACATAAGAAAATCAATTAATGTAATACACCATATCAACAAATCAAAGCAGAAAAATCACATGATCATCTCAATTGATGCAGAGAAGGCATTTGACAAGATTCAACATCCTTTCCTGTTGAAAACACTTCAAAAGATAGGAATACAAGGGAACTTCCTTAAAATGATAGAGGGAATATATGAAAAACCCACAGCTAATATCATCCTCAATGGGGAAAAATTGAAAACTTTCCCCCTAAGATCAGGAACAAGACAAGGATGTCCACTATCACCACTATTATTCAACATTGTGTTGGAGGTTCTAGCCAGAGCAATTAGACAAGAAAAAGAAATACAAGGCATCAAAATTGGAAAGGAAGAAGTAAAACTATCACTGTTTGCAGACGATATGATACTATACGTCGAAAACCCGGAAAAATCCACAACAAAACTACTAGAGCTAATAAATGAGTACAGCAAAGTAGCAGGTTACAAGATCAACATTCAAAAATCTGTAGCATTTCTATACACTAGTAATGAACAAGCTGAGGGGGAAATCAAGAAACGAATCCCATTTACAATTGCAACTAAAAGAATAAAATACCTAGGAATAAATTTAACTAAAGAGACAAAAAACCTATATAAAGAAAACTACAAAAAACTGCTAAAAGAAATCACAGAAGACCTAAATAGATGGAAGGGCATACCGTGTTCATGGATTGGAAGACTAAATATAGTTAAGATGTCAATCCTACCTAAATTGATTTACAGATTCAATGCAATACCAATCAAAATCCCAACAACTTATTTTTCAGAAATAGAAAAACCAATAAGCAAATTTATCTGGAAGGGCAGGGTGCCCCGAATTGCTAAAAACATCTTGAGGAAAAAAAACGAAGCTGGAGGTCTCGCGCTGCCTGACTTTAAGGCATATTATGAAGCCACAGTGGTCAAAACAGCATGGTATTGGCATAAAGATAGATATATCGACCAATGGAATCGAATAGAGTGCTCAGATATAGACCCTCTCATCTATGGACATTTGATCTTCGATAAGGCAGTCAAGCCAACTCACCTGGGACAGAACAGTCTCTTCAATAAATGGTGCCTAGAGAACTGGATATCCATATGCAAAAGAATGAAAGAAGACCCATCTCTCACACCCTATACAAAAGTTAACTCAAAATGGATCAAAGATCTAAACATTAGGTCTAAGACCATAAAACAGTTAGAGGAAAATGTTGGGAGATATCTTATGGATCTTACAACTGGAGGCGGTTTTATGGAGCTTAAACCTAAAGCAAGAGCACTGAAGAAGGAAATAAATAAATGGGAACTCCTCAAAATTAAACACTTTTGTGCATCAAAGAACTTCATCAAGAAAGTAGAAAGACAGCCTTCACAATGGGAGACAATATTTGGAAATGATATATCAGATAAAGGTCTAGTATCCAGAATTTATAAAGAGATTGTTCATCTCAACAACAAAAAGACAGCCAACCCAATTACAAAATGGGAAAAAGACTTGAACAGACACCTCTCAGAAGAGGAAATACGGATGGCCAAGAGGCACATGAAGAGATGCTCAATGTCCCTGGCCATTAGAGAAATGCAAATCAAAACCACAATGAGATATCATCTCACACCCACCAGAATGGCCATTATCAACAAAACAGAAAATGACAAGTGCTGGAGAGGATGCGGAGAAAGAGGCACACTTATCCACTGTTGGTGGGAATGTCAAAGGGTGCAACCACTGTGGAAGGCAGTTTGGCGGTTCCTCAAAAAGCTGAATATAGAATTGCCATACGACCCAGCAATACCATTGCTAGGTATCTACTCAAAGGACTTAAGGGCAAAGACACAAACGGACATTTGCACACCAATGTTTATAGCAGCATTATTTACAATTGCAAAGAGATGGAAACAGCCAAAATCTCCATCAACAGAAGAGTGGCTAAACAAACTGTGGTATATACATACGATGGAATATTATGCAGCTTTAAGACAAGATAAACTTATGAACCATGTAATAACATGGATGGACCTAGAGAATATTATGCTGAGTGAATCCAGCCAAAAACTAAAGGACAAATACTGTATGGTCCCACTGATGTGAACGGACATTCGAGAATAAACTTGAAATATGTCATTGGTAACAGAGTTCAGCAGGAGTTAGAAACAGGGTAAGACAATGGGTAATTGAAGCTGAAGAGATACAGACTGTGCAACAGGACTAGATACAAAAACTCAAAAATGGACAGCACAATAATACCTAATTGTAAAGTAATCATGTTAAAACACTGAATGAAGCTGCATCTGAGCTATAGGTTTTTGTTTCGTTTTGTTTTGTTTTGTTTTGATTTTACTATTATTACTTTTATTTTTTTCTCTATATTAACATTCTATATCTTTTTCGGTTATGTTGCTAGTTCTTCTAAACCAATGCAAATGTACTAAGAAATGATGATCATGCATCTATGTGATGATGTTAAGAATTAATGATTGCATGTGTAGAATGGTATGATCTCTAAATGTTGGGTTAATTTCTTTTTTTCCGTTAATTAAAAAAAAAAAAAAAGAGAAGGGATAATTGGAGATGAAGGGATACAGACTGTACAACGGGACTGGATATAAAAACTCAGAAATGGACAGCACAATACTACCCAATTGTAATGCAATTATGTTAAAACACTGAATGAAGCTGCATGTGAGGTATAGGTTTTTTGTTTTTGTTTTTTTTTTCTTTCTATTATTGTTTTAATTCTTATTCTGTTGTCTTTTTATTTCTTTTTCTAAATTGATGCAAATGTACTAAGAAATGATGAATATGCAACTATGTGATGTTATTAAGAATTACTGATTGTACATGTAGATTGGAATGATTTCTAATTGTTTTGTTAATTCTTTTTTTAATTAATAAAAAAAAATCTTGAAAAAAAATAATAAAGAAATTTTTAAAAAAAGAAGGTCTCATGGAGGGGGTGGTGAGGTAGAACAGATTTGAAGTCCCAGCAGTCAATTGGTTTGGCAGCTGAAGGTAAGGCAGTTTGGGCTGAGGATTCAGGCATCACCTACAAGGACAGGGAAACAGGAGTGGAGCAGATGTCTCCCAATATGCTATTAAGTGTCCATAAGCCCCTTTATGAAGTTCATAGGTCTTGACGCTAACCCTGCCAGCTTCACAAGAGAAAAAATCTCTCACTTTGCTGTCCTTTGAAAAACATTAATTACCCCACAAACTCTTCTCCAACATTCAAGACCAAGCTTAGTTGCTACCTCGCCTGAAAAGCCATCCATGCCCTTATGGTGCTCTGTCACAGGAATTAGTACTGACCCTTGGATGAGTTTGGTTGTTTGTATGCCACAATAGATTTGGGGCTTCTTGAGATTATGGACTCCTTGAGGAGGGTGCAGCATAGGCTCTAGATTAGACATTATAGTCCATGGCCACATAACAAATGTCTGCTATGGGCCAGAATTAACATGCTTTAATTCCTCTCAAACTATTGGACAGTGTTGGGAACTGAATCATGAACCCTGCAAAAGACACATTCAAAGCTTAATCTGTATTCCCATGAATATGAACCTATTTGTAAACAGGACCCTTTGAAGATGCTATTATTAGCTAAGGGATGGTCAAATTGAGGGCAGGAATTTCCAAAGAAAGGAAATTCTGATGCAGTCATATAGAAGCCAGAAGTTGGTAGAAGCCAGAAGTCAGAGAAAGCCACAAAAGACCAAGGACGTCACCATGAGATGGAAGACTGCCATCACCAGAAAGGGTGACCTTGCTGACATATTTTTGTTTTTTACATTTTTTTAATGAGGAATATATGGGGTAGGGGAAGAATGATAGGGCATTTGAGGGCAAAGTTTTTTACATTTTTATTGAGAAATCTTCACACACATACAGTCCATACATGGTATACAAACAATGGCTCACAATATCATCACATAGTTGTATATTCATCACCATTATCATTTTTAGGATATTTGCATCATTCCAGAAAATGAAATAAAAAAAAAAGCTCATACACTCCTACCCCTTACCCTTCCCTCTCATTGACCACTAGCATTTCAATCTGCCCAAATTATTTACTTATTTATTTAAATAGACAGTAAATAGGTACATCTCTTTCTCCATTTTTTCTCTAGCACTTGCTTCTCTCTGTTTGTTTTTAAACAATTTTATTCTCACATCATACAATCCAACCTAAATAAATGGACATGATTTTGCCACCATAATCAATATGAAGACATTTCCTTTTCCTCCACAAAGAATACATAAGGGTTGGGCCACGGTGGCTCAGCAGGCAGAGTTCTTGCCTGTCATGCTGGAGACCCAGGTTCGATTCCTGGTTCCTACCCATGCAAAAAAGAAAGACTACATACACCTCCCCCATAACCCCTTCTTGTTGACATTTAGTTTGGGCATAATGTTTTGTACATTCAGTGGAAGCATATTACAATGTTACTGTTGACTATAGACCCTAACTTGCATTAACTGTACTTTTTTCCTGTATACCATTCATTTTCAACACCTTACAGTGTTGGCATTCATTTGCTCTCCCTCATGCAAAAGCCTTTTTGTATTTGTATATTTAATCATCATCATTGTCCACTTTAGGCATTCTTAAATTATACTGTCTCAACCTTTATCCCCTATCTTTCTTCTGGCTTCATATGTGCCCCCAGTCTTTCTCTCTCAGCCATACTCACATTCAGCTTCATTCAGTGTATTTATATTATTTTGCTTCAATCAGGTAGTATTGTGTTATCCATTTCTACATTTTTACAATAGTCCTGTTGCACACTCTATATTCCTTCAGCACCAAATGACCGATCTCTACCCTATTTCTCTCTCTTGATAACCCGTGTTCTTGACATCTACTCTCAAAGTTCACTGATTAATGTTAGTTCATATTAGTGAGACCATACAGTATTTATCATTTTGTTTCTGGCTAATTTCACTCAGCATAGTGTCCTCGAGGTTCACCCACATTGTTACATCTTCATGACTTTATTCTGTCTTACAGTTGTGTAATATTCCATTGCATATATACCACAGTTTAGTCACTCATCTGTTGATGGACATTTGGGCTGTTTACATCTCTTAGCAGTTGTAAATAATGCTACTATAAACATTGGTGTGCAAATGTCCATTTGTGTCTTTGCTTTCAGTTCCTCTGAATATATACTTAGTAATGGGATTGCTGGATAATATAGCAATTCTATAACTTAGTTTCCTGAGGAACTGCCAAACTGCTTTCCACAACGGTTGTACCATTTTACATTCCCACCAACAGTGGATAAATGTGCCTCTTACTCCACATCTTCTTCAGAAACAGTCATTTTCTGTTTTTTGATAATGGCCATCCTAGTGAGTGTGAGATGATATCTCATTGTGGTTTTGATTTGCATTTCTTTAATAGCCAGGAAAGTTGAGCATCTTTCCATGTACCTTTTAGCCATTTGTATTTCCTCTTTTGAAAAATATCTGTTCATGTCCTTTGCCCATTTTTTAATTGGGTTGTTTGTCTTTTTGCTGCTGAGCTGAAGACTCTCTTCATATATTCTAGATATTAAATGCTTATCTGATATATAGGTTCCAAATATTGTCTCCCATTGCATAGGCTGCATTTTTAGTTTCCTGACAAAGTTTTTTGATGCACAAAAGTGTTCAATTTTGAGGAGAACCCATTTATCTATTTCTTTTTTCAATGTTTATGCTTTGAGTGTAAGGTCTAGTAAACTGCCTCCTGTTACAAGATTTATAAGATACTTCTTTCCATTTTCTTCCAAAAGTTTTATGGGCTTAGCTCTAATGTTTATGTCTTTGATCCACTTTGAGTTAATTTTTGTATAAGTGTGAGATATAGATTCTCTTTCATTTCTTTCCATTTGGATATCCAGTTCTCCAAATACCATTTATTCAAGAAGCTGTTCTGCTCCAGGTGGGTTGACTTGACTGCCTTATCAAAGATCAATTGTCAATAAATGAGAGGGTCTATTTCTGAATACTCAATTTGATTCCATTGGTCAGTGTCATGGTCAGGTTCATGTGTCAACTTGGCCAGATGATGGTACCTGTTTATATGGTTGGGCAAGTGCTGGTCTGTATGTTGCCTTGAGGACATTTTATAGAATTAAATCATGACCATGTCAGCTGCATCCACAGCTGATTTCATTTAAATCAGCCAAGGGGAGGGTCTTTTGCAATGAGTGATGCTTAATCTAATCACTGGAAGTCTTTTAAGGAGGATTCATAAGAGACAGGCTCTCTTCCTGCTTTGGCCAGCGAGCCTCTCCTGTGGGGTTCATACAGACTGTCCATCAAAATAGTCAGCTTCACAGCCTGCCCTACAGACTTTGGACTGTATTTTCCCATGGTTACAGGAGACACTTTTTAAAATTGTATATTTATAAGTATTTCCTGTTGATTCTGTTTCTCTAGAAAACCCTAACTAATGCAACTTGGTACCAGGAGTGGTTCTTAAGAAACAGAATCTTAAAAATGGGTTTTTATGAATGGTTTTCTACTCTTACTGGACTCAAAGGCACTAAGGACTCTGATTCCCATAATCAGAATGACACTGCCAATCTATGGAGTGAGTTGGCAAAAGAGATAGTCAAAATATCACCATTCAATTCTTCTAACGCTTTGCTTATATGAAGCCAGGCTCTCAGGGATAATGTTTTTGACACCTTTACAGAGTCTTGTAGAAATAGGAGGTTTAGATGTTGGCTGGTTGTTCTTAGATACACTGGATACATTAATGAGTGAAAGGGAAGGACTTAAGGCTTCAAACAAGAAGCTTAAGTGCTGTCTGACAGAGGTAGAAGTTTCTATGAGTGTCCTGAAGGAAAATCTTATTTCCTGTAGCTGTAGACTTGAGATCTCTGAAAATCAGACTCAGAATCTTATTGTTAGAGTAGCAACTTGACAAGGTAAACTGAAAATCTCAATCTTGCATGGTTTCTGCCATTAAAGTGAGGGCATTGATTGGAAAGGAGTGGGACCCTGAAAAATGGGATGGTGACATATAGATTGATAATGATATCAGGGGTAAGGTTGAAACCCTGGGTCATGCTGAGTCTTCTCTAGATAACCCTGCAATAGTCTGCCCTGAGGACATAGCCACCCCACCTCCAGCCTGCCTTGAGGAGTTGGCCACCCAACCTCCACCTGAAGGGATTAGCCTTAGAGTGATTAATCCTGTTTCACCAGATGAAACTGCAAATGAATGCCCTGAAGCAAATGGCTTGGAAGATATTTCTAATTCTTTTCATGACCAACCCCCACCACTCCTTATTTCTTCCAGACCTAAAACTAGACTAAAGTCCCAACAAGCCCCTAAAGGTGAGGTACATTGTATCACACACAAGGAGGTACATTATATTCCAAAAGAACTGTGTGAGTTTTCCAATTTATATAGACAGAAACCAGGGGAATATGTGTGGCAATGGATTTTAAGAGTGTGGGATAATGGTGGGAGGAATATAAGGCTAGATTAGACTGAATTTATTGATATGGGCCCACTAAGCAGAGATTCTGCATTCAGTATTATAGCTTGAGGGGTTAGGAAAGGCATTAGCAGTTTGTTTGGATGGTTGGTTGAAGCATAGATCAATAGGTGGCCGACTGTCTGCTTTAAAAGGATGTATGTGCCCTAGAAAAGCCATGTTGTAATAAAATCCCATTACATAAAGGTAAAATAATCCCTATTCAATACTGTATGTTTGTAACTGTAATCAGATCATCTCCTTGGAGATGTGATTTAATCAAGAGTGGTTGTTAAACTGGATTAGGTGATGACATGTCTCCACCAATTTGGGTGGGTCTTGAGAAGTTTCTAGAGTCCTATAAAGGAGGAAACATTTTGGAGAATGAAAGATTCAGAGAGAGCAGAGAATACCACAGCACCATGAAGCAGAGTCCATAAGGCAACGACCTTTGAAGATGAAGAAGGAAAATGCCTTCCAGGGAGCTTCATGAAACTGGAAGCCAGGAGAGAAAGCTAGAATCTGACACTGTGTTCACCATGTGCTCTTCCAGCTGAGAGAGAAGCCCTGACCATGTTCACCATGTGCCTTTACACTTGAGAGACAGAGAGAAAGCCTGAACTTCATCAGCCTTGTTGAACCATGGTATCTTTCTCTGGATGCCTTTGATTGGACATTTCCAGAGACTAGTTTTAACTGGGACATTTTCTTAGCCTTAGAACTGTAAACAAGCAACTTATTCAATTCCCCCTTTTAAAAGCCATTCCGTTTCTGGTATATTGCATTCTGGCAGCTAGCAAACTAGAAGACCAACAACACCTGATGTTGAAATGCCAGAAGTACCCTGGTATAATGTAGATGAGAGGATCCAGAGGCTTAGAGAGATTGAAACATTAGAGAGCATTTATCATGCAAAGCCTGCTCTTACACCACAGGAATGTCCGGAGGATGCACCTTCTACCAAAACAGTGAGAAATAAATTTATGAGACTAGTGTCATCACCCTTGGAAAGCTCTGTAGTTGCACTTTTCTGTAGGTCAGATATTACTGTGGGGAACTGCTGTCACTGAGCTGGAATCCATAAACACGATGGGGATGATCTGTTCCTGGATGATCAGTTCCTGGATAATCAGAAACCAGGTGGCAACACTTAATTGCCAAAGACAGAGTGGACATGGCTGTTAAAATAGACAGCAAACGCAAAGCAGGAGTCAAAATAATCTGACCCGCACAGATTTGTGGCATTGGCTAGTAAATTATGGGGTACCTAGAAATACAATAGATGGGCAGTCTACTAAATTCTTGTTTGAGTTGTATAAACAAAAGAGTTCTAGGTCAAATGAACAGAAGTCTAACCTGAACTACAAAAACACAGACCCAGAGCCCCATGAATGAAGGGGAGGCCAGGTCCCTTTGGGGGAGAACCCTGTTACACTGCCACAGATTTATACTGTTAATCTTCCTCCAAGCCTTCCCCAAGGATACCAATGGCCTTTCACCAAGGTAACTGTGCATTGGGGAAAAGGAAATGATCAGATATTTTGGGGATTATTAAACACTGGTTCAGAAGTGACAGTAATCCCAGGGAACCCAAAACATCACTCTGGTCCACCAGTCAGAGTGGGGGCTTCTGGAGGCCAGGAGATCAATGGAGTTTTAGCTCAGGTCCATCTCACAGTGGGTCCAGTGGGCTCCCAGACCCATTCTGTAGTTATTTCCCCAGTTCCAGAATGTGTAATTGGAATAGACCTAATGAGTAACTGGCAAAATCCCCACATTGGCTCTCTAATTCATGCAGTGAGGGCTATTATGGTGGGAAAGGCCAAGTGGAAGTCACTAGAACTGCCCCTACTGAACAAAATAGTAAATCAGAAGCAATACCAGATTCCTGGTGGGATTGCAGAGATTATTGCCACTCTTAAGGACTTGAAGAACACAGGGGTGGGGATTCCCATCACATCCCCATTATACTCTCCTATTTGGCCTGTGCAGAAAGCAGATGGTTCTTGGAGGATGACAGTGAATTATCATAAGCTCAACCAGGTGGCAACTCCAATTGCAGCTGCTGTTCCAGATATGATATCATTGCTTGAGCAAATCAATACATTCCCTGGTACCTGGTATGCAGCTATTGATCTGACAAATGCTTTTTTCTCAATAGCTGTTAGTAAGGACCACCAGAAACAGTTTGCTTTCAGCTGGCAAGGTCAGTAATATACTTTCATGGTCCTACCTCAGGGGTATATCAACTCTCCAGCCCTATGTCATAATCTTGTCCACAACCTCCTTGATCCTTTCTCCCTCCCACAAAACATCACACTGGTCCATTATATTGATGATATCATGTTGATTGGACCTAGTGAGCAAGAAGAAGCAACTACTCTAGACTTACTGGTAAGGCGCTTGTACTGTCAGAGGATGGGAGATAAATCCAACAAATATACAGGGGACTTCCACCTCACTGAAATTTCTAGGTGTCTGGTGGTGTGGGGCCTGTCGAGATATCCCTTCTAAGGTGAAGGATAAGTTGCTGCATATGGCCCTTCCTATGACCAAAAAAGAGACACAATTCCTAGTTGGTCTCTTTGGATTTTGGTGACAATGTATTCCTCATTTGGGTGTGCTATTCCAGACCATTTATTGAGTGACAAGAAAAGCTGCTAATTTTGAGTGGGGTCCTGAACAAGAGGAGGCTCTGCAACAGGCCCAGGCTGCTGTACAAGCTGCTCTGCCACTTGGACCATATGATCAAGAAGATCCAATGGTGCTGAAATTGTCAGTGGCAAAAAGGAGTTGCTGTTTGGAGCCTGTTGCTGTTTGGAGCCTCTGGCAGGCCCCTATAGGAGAATCACAATGCAGACCATTAGGATTTTGGAGCAAAACCTTACCATCTGCTGCAGATAACTACTCTCCTTTTGAAAAACAGCTTTTGACCTGCTACTGGGCCTTAGTAGAGACTGAATGCTTAACCATGGGCCACCAAGTTACTATGAGACCTGAGTTGTCTATCATGAGTTGAGTGTTCTCTGACCCACCAAGCCATAAAGTTGGGTGTGCGCAGCAGCACTCTATTGTAAAATGGAAATGGTATATACAAGATAGGGCCAGAGCAGGTCCTGAAGGTATAAGTAAGTTACATGAGGAAGTGGCCCAAATGCCCATGGTCACCACTCCTGCCACATTACCTTCTCTTTCCCAGACAAGAGCTATGGCCTCTTGGGGAGTTACTTCCAGTGAATTGACAGAGGAAGAGAAAACTCGGGCCTGGTTTACAGATGGTTCAGCATGATACGCAGGTACCACCTGAACGTGGACAGCTGCAGCACTACAACTGCTTTCTGGGTGTCCTTGAAGGACAGTGGTGAAGGTAAATCCTCCCAGTGGGCAGAACTTCGAGCAGTGCACCTGGTTGTTCATTTTGCTTGGAAGGAGAATTGGCCAGAGGTGCGTTTGTATACTGACTTATAGGTTGTTGTTAATGGTTTGGCTGGATGGTCAGGGACTTGGAAAGACCATAATTGGAAAATTGATGACAAAGTGGTCTCGGTAAAAAGTATGTGGATAGACCTTTCTGAGTGGGCTAAAAACATGAACATATTTGTGTCCCATGTGAATGCACACCAGAGGGTGACTTCAATAGAGGAAAGTTTTAATAATCAAGTGGATAAGATGAACCATTCTGTGGATACCAGTCAGCCTCTTTCCCCAGCAACTCCTGTCATTGATCAATGGGCTCATGAACAAAGTGGTCATGGTGGTAGAGATGGAGGTTATGCATGGGCTCAGCAACATGGACTTTCACTCACCAAGGTTGACTTGGCTACAGCCACTGCTGAGTGCCCAGTCTACCAGCAGCAGAGACCCATACTCAGCCCCCCCAATATGGCACCATTCCCATGACCTGCTGGCTACATGACAGCAGGTTGATTACATTGGACCACTCCCTTCATGGAAGAGGCAATGATTTGTTCTAACTGGAATAGACACATACTCTGGATTATGGGTTTGCTCTCCCTGCACGTAGTGCTTCTGCCAAAACTAACATCCATGGGCTTACAAAATGCCTTATCCATCATTTTGGTATTCCGTACAGCATTGCTTCTGTTCAAGGAACACACTTCACAGCAAATGAAGTGCGGGAATGGGCACATGCTCATGGAATTTTCTGGTCTTACCATGTTCCCCATCATCCAGAAGCAGCTGGATTGACAGAACGATGGAATGGCCTTTTGAAAACTCAATTATGGTACCAATAGGTGACAATACCTTGAGAGGCTGGGGTAGTGTTCTCCAGGAAGCTGTATATTATCTGAATCATCATCCGCTGTATGGCAGTGTTTCTCCCATAACCAGGATTCATGGGTCCAGGAACCAAGGGGTGGAAATGGGAGTGGTACCACTCACTATTACCCATAGCGACCCACTAGGAAATTTTTACTTCCTGTCCTGTGACCCTGAACTCTGGTGTCTACAGGTTTTAGTTCCAAAAGGGGGAGTGTATGCACCAGGAGGAACAACAAGGATTCCATTGAACTGGAATCTAAGACTGCCACCTAGTCACTTTGGGCTACTCATGTCCCTGGATCAACAAGCCAAGAAGGGGGATTACATTATTGTCTGGGGTGATTGAACCTGACTATCAGGGGGAAATAGGACTGCAACTACACAGTGGACGTAAACAAGATTTTTCTTGGAGTATAGGAGATCCCCTAGGGCATCTTTTAGTACTACCATGCCTATGATTAAAATCAGTGGAAAACTGCAACAGCCCAATCCAGGCAGGACTATCAATGGCTCTGAAACTTCAGGAATGAAGGTTTGGGTCACCCCACCAGGCAAAGAACCATGACCAGCTGAAGTGCTTGCTGAGGGTAAAGGGAACATGGAATGTGTAGTGGAAGAAGGTAGTGATAAATGTGAACTACGACCACATGATCAGTTACAGAAATGAGGGTTGTGATGCTGTTTTGTTCCTGTTATACTATTTAAGTTGTATGATATCGAGTTTAAGAATGAATATTATCCAAGGACCTGCACCCCATTCTGGAGGGAGTTACTGTGTTTCCAGTTATATGCAGGACAGTTGAGTATTGTTAGGTGAAAGAAAAAAATGTGTATTTTAATGTTTTTTTATTCAAAATTAGGCATGGTTTAAGATGATATATATAGCTGCCAAGTTGACAAGGGGTGGACTGTCATGGTCAGTGTCATGTGTCAATGTGACCAAGTGGTGGTACCTGTTTGTCTGGTTGGGCAAGTGCTGGCCTGTCTGTTGCAATGGGGACATTTTGTAGAATTAAATCATGATCATGTCAGCTGCATCCACAGCTGATTCCATTTGTAATCAGCCAAGGGGAGTGTCTTCTGCAATGACTGATGCTCAATCTAATCACTGGAAGCCTTTTAAGGAAGATTCAGAAGATACAGGCTGTCTTCCTGCTTCAGCTGGTGAGTCTTTCCTGTGGAGTTCATCCAGACCCTCCATTGGAATCACTGGCTGCACAGCCTGCCCTGCAGATTTTGGATTCTGCATTCCCACAGTCACGTGTGATGCTTATAAATTTTACATTTGCGAGTGTTTCCTGTTGATTTTGTTTCTCTAGAGAACTCTAATACAGTTACTATTGTAAATGGAATTTTTTCTTGATTTTCTTCTCAGATTTCTCATCAGTATTGTATAGAAACACTATGGATTTTGGGGTGTTGATCGTGTGTCCTGCCACTTTGCTGTTCTCAATTTATTAGCTCTAGTAGCTTTGCTGTAGAGTTTTTAAGATTTTCAACATGTACTATCATGTCATCTGTAAACAGTGAGATTTACTTCTTCCTTCCCGTTTTGAATGCTTTTTTTTTCTTTTTCTCGTCTGATTGCTCTGGCTAAAACATCCAGCACAATGTTGAATAGCAATGGTGACAGTGTGCATCCTTGTCTTTTTCCTGATCTTAAAGGGAAATCTTTCAGTCTTTCCTCATTGAGGGTGATATTAGCTGTGGGTATTCCTTATATATTTTTTATCATGTTGAGGAGGTTCCCTCTATTCCTATGATGATGATTTTTGTCACATGCCTTTTCTGCATCAATTGAGATGATCATGTGGTTTTTCTGCTTTGATTTGTTGATATGGTGCATTACATTAATTGACCTTCTTATGCTGACCCAGCCTTGCATACCTGGAATAAGTCCCACTTGGCCATGGTGTATAATTCTTTTAATGTGCTGCTGGATTCAATTTGCAAGTATTTTGTTGAGGATTTTTGCATCTATATTCACTAAAAAGATGGGTCTGTAATTGTATTTTCTTGTGGTATCTTTGTCTGGCTTCAGTATTACGGTAATGGTGACTTTATAGAATGAGTTAGGTCACTTTCCCTCCTCTTCAATTTTTGTGAGGAGTTTGAGCAGCATTGGTACTAATTATTTCTTGAATGCATGGTAGAATTTGCATATGAAGCCATCTGATCCTGGGCTTTTCTTTTTGGGGAGCTTCCTGATGACAGAGCAAATCTTTTTCCTTTGACTGGTTTGCTGAGGTCATATATTTATTCTTGAATTAATGTTGGTTGTTTATCCCTTTATAGGAAGTTGTTCATTTCATCTACTTTCTCTAGTTTATTAGCATAAAGTCACTCATAGTATTGTCTCAATATCTCTTTTATTTTTGTGGGGTCAGTGGTTATGTCTCCTCTTCTATTTCTGATTTTACTTGTTTGCATCTTCTCTCCCTGCATCCCTTCCTCCCTCCCTCCCTCCCTCCCTCCCTCCCTCCTTCCCTGCCTCTCTCTGTCAACCTAGCTAAATGTCCATTGATTTTATTGATTTTCTCAGAGAACCAACTTCTAGTTTTGTTGATTTTCTCACCTGTTTTCATGTTCTCAATTTCATTTATTTCTACTCCCATCTTCATTATTTCTTTCCTTTTGTTTACTTTGGGGTTAGTTTGCTATTCCTCCTCTACTTCTTCCAAGTGAATAGTTATTGCCTCAATTTTTGTTCTTTCTTCTTTTTTAATATAATTTAAAGCAATAAATTTCCTTCTCAGCACTGCCTTTGCTGCATCCTATAAATTTTGATATGTTGTGTTTTCATTTTCATTTGCCTTGAGATATTTACTGATTTCTCTTGTAATTTCTTCCTTGACCCACTTGTTGTTTAACAGTGTGTTGTTTAGCCTCCATATTTTTGTGAATTTTCTGGCCCTCTGCCTGTTATTGATTTCCAACTTCATTCCATTTAATCAAAGAAAGTGCTTTATATTATTTCCATCTTTTTAAACTTATTGAGACTTGCTTTGTGACCCAGCTTTTTAGACCAAATCCTGGGGATCTATCCTTGAAAATGATCCACAAGCACTTGAGAAAAATGTTTATCCTGCTGTTGTAGGATGCAATTTTCTGTAAATGTCAGTTAAGTCTATTCATTTATTGTATTTTTCAAATTCTCTGTTGCTTGATGATCCTCTGTCTAGATGTTCTGTCCATTGATGAGAGTGGGGAATTGAAGTCTCCAAATATTATGTTGGAAATAGATGTGTCTATTTCTCTTTTCAGTGTTTTCCTCGTGTATTTTGGAGCACTCTGGCTTGATGCATGAATATTTATGATTGTTATGTCTTCTTGTTGAATTGTTCCTTTTATTAATACATGGTGTCCTTCTTTGTCTTTTTAAATTGTTTTACATCTGAGGTCTAATTTGTCAAATATTAGTATAGCTACCCCTTCTCTTTTCTGGTTGTTGTTTGTATGAAATATCTTTTCCCAACTTCCACTTTCAATCTATTTTTGTCCTTGGGTATAAAGTGTGTCTCCTATAAACAGCATATAGATGGGTCCTGTTTTTTTTTTTTTTAATCCATCCTGTCAGTCTATGTCTCTTGATTGCAGAGTTTAACCAATTAACATTTAATGTTATTACTATAAAGGCAGTATTTTCTTCTACCACCTGTCTTTTGGATTTTATATCATATCTACATTTCCCCCCTCTTTTTACCTTTACTGATAGTCTCCGTATCTACACTCTTTTCCAGTGCTCTCTCTCCTGTCTTTTCCTATCTGCTTATAGTGATTTTTTAGTATTTCTGATAGAGTTAGTCTCTTAGTCACAAATTCTCTCAGTGACTGTTTTTCTGAAGATATTTTAATCTCCCCCTTGTTTTGAAGGACAGTTTTACTGGGTATAGAATTCTTGGTTGGAACTTTTTCTCTTTCGGAATGTTAAATATTTCATACCACTGCCTTCTTGCTTCCAGGGTTTCTTCTGAGAAATCCACACATAGTACATTGAGTTTCCTTGTATATGATGGATTGCTTTTCTCTTTTTCTTTCAAAGATTTCTTTGAAGTCTTGCTGATTTCAAAATTCTCTCTTTGTCTTTAACATTTCACAATCTGATTAGTAAGTATCTTGGAGTATGTCTAATTGGACTATTCCATTTGAGGTACACTGCACTTCTTGGATCTGTCATTTTATGTCATTCATTAGAGATGGGAAATTTTCAGTGATTACTTCCTCCATTAGCCTTTCTGCTCCTTTTTCCTTCTCTTCTCCTTTTGGGACATCCACAACATGTATAATCATGCACTTCCCATTGTCATTCAGTTCCCTGAGACTCTGCTCATACTTTTCCATATATTTTCTTTTGTGTGTATGATTTCAGATGTCCACCCCTTTAGTTCATTAATCCTTTCTTCTGCCTCTTCGAATCTATTGTGGATTTCCTTATTTTTTCTTAACCTCTTCTTTTGTGCCTTTCATTCCCATAAGTTCTCTGATTTGTTTTTTTGAACTTTGGAGTTCTGCTTTATATTTTCCCAGTGTCTTTTTTATCTCCACCCTCAACTCATTGATTTGATTTTCAATGATATTTTGCATGTCTTTTTGACACCCTGAATTAGTGTTTCAATTCTTAGTTTGTTCCTTTGACTAGACCATATTTTCAATTTTCCTGGTATGACTTGTTATTTTTTACTGGCATCTAGGGATTTGATTTTCTTATTTGTTTTATTCTGTAGGTTGTTTTCACTCTTTAACCTAGGGTTTTCTTACTGGATGGCTTCGTTCTTTATCTGTACTTTGATACTCACTTCAACTTATTCTAGACCTCTATCATAGGTTCTGTTTAACTGATAAGAATTTTTCAAGTTCTTGTTTTTATGTTTCTTGCCCTGCCTATGTGGAGCCTGCTTTGTGAGGGGGGCCTCCTCAGACATTATTGACCCCCATCAGATTTTCTCAGACAAGACTGGCATCCTCTCAGGAGGAGAGAGTAGGCAGTATCAGTCTTCCCTGAGGGTGAGACCCAGCAGGTTGTCACATTTTCCTATGAAGCCTCTAAACTCTGCTTTTTGTATCCTGCCCAGCATGTGGCACTTGCTTGCCCACAGCTTCCCACCAGCATAAAGTGATGCAGTGCCTTTAATTTCAGAAGACTCTCCCTACCAGAGGCATGGTTAAGACAGAGACTGCAGTGATAGATTGCTTCTGTTTCTTGGGGCCTGAATTCCCTGAAGGAGGACCTTCATTTGAACTGGGCTTCACCCTCCTTTTCTTGGGGAAGATACACCCTTTAGAGAATAAACCTCTTTGGAGCCTGAGAGTGCTTAGAGTTATATCTAATGAGCTGTTAAGAGGTAGAAAGAAAGAAGAAGACTTTTTCAGAGCCAGACCCCTGCTCCCCAGGTTTGCCAATCAAGAGCTTTAGTTGGGGTGGAGAATCTGGGCCAAGATAGCGGTTTAGTGAGGTTTTGGATTTAGTTCATCTTCCAGAGAAGCTAGTAAATAGCCAGGAACAGTATGGAACAACTTCTGGGGCCACATCAGTGACCAGACACACTGTACACCAGTGTAGACAAGCTGGATCAGTTTTGATCCCACCAAAAACTGTGAGTCCCCCAAGTGATGGAGACTGGTGCCCCTCCCTGACAGACTGGTTCCCAGAGGGGAAAGGAAAGAGACTTTACTAGCAAAGGCCCTGAGTTCAACCAAACTTCAATTGTGGAATTAATTAACAATTTCTGACTACTAAAAATAGGCCCCCAGGTCAGCTGAACCTTGAATAAAAGCTGAGGTTGCTGGTTTTTCCGCAGCACAGAGTGGGCAGGGCTGATGGAAAAAGAAAAAAACAACAACAGGGTTTTTTGGGTCAGACAGTACAAAATACTTGAAAGGATCTGGGCCCTGAAGGAAAGGAAGGGGCACATAGAACCTGGAGATACACAGAGCAATGTACCAACTTAAACTCTTGATTGGCAAACCTGAGGAACAGGCTCTGAGCAGAATAAGCTCTGAGAAGGATTTTTTTTTCTTCCTCTTCTTTTCTTTCTTATGGCTGTGTTTCTACAGCTTGACTTCTCTTTGGAAACAACTACAAGGCTTTCAGGCTCCAACTGACCCAGGCAAGGGTGGAATTAAACTTGTCTGAGAGCTTGTCCAGGGGCTATGCCTTCTCCAGGAGAGGAGTGGGGCATAGCTCAGGTCTAATCTCTCCCTCAAGGAATTCAGGCCCAAGGGTCTGGAAAACTGAAGCAATTGAAGCCAGCCTACAACCTCTCCTCTATCTCAGCGACATCCCCAGCAGGGAGAATCTGCTGAAGTTAAAGGTACCACATCACTTTATGCTGGTGGGACCCACAGACAGACAACTGCCACATACTGGGCAGGATAAGAAAAACACAGAGTCTAAAAGACTTCATAGGACAGTCTTTCAACCTGCTGGGTCTTGCCCTCTGGAAAAACTTATGCAGGTGACTATTTCCTCCTGATAGGAGGCTAGTTTGGACTGGGAAAATCTGACTTGGGTTTATAATACCTAAGTAGACCCTCTTAAGGGGCAAAAAAAGGCACCATACAGGCAGGGCAAGAAACAAGAAAACAAGGACTGAATAAGTCTCCTCTGTTAAACAAAACCTAAGCTAGAAGTCTAGAATAAGCTGAACTGAACATCAAAGAATGGACAGACAACAAACTATCCAGCAAGAAAATCCCAGATAAAAAAATGTGAAAACAATCTCCAGAATAAACTAATTAAGGAAAATAAATGCCTAGATGCCTGCAAAAAAATAATGGCTCACACTAGAAAAATTGAAAATATGGCCCAGTCAAAGGAACAAACCAAGAATTCAAATGAGATACAGGAGTTGAAACAATTAATTCAGAATGTTCAAACAGACATGGAAAACCTCATCAAAAATCAAATCAATGAATTGAGGGAGGATATAAAGAAGGTAAAGATGAACAAAAGGCAGAAATCAAAAGTCTGAATAAACATATCATAGAACTTATAGGAATAAAAGGCACAGTAGAAGAGATGAAAAAAATGGAAACCTACAATGTTAGATTTCAAGAGACAGAAGACTGGATTAGTGAACTGGAGAGTGGAACATCTGAAATCTGATAAGCAAAAGAAAATATAGGGAAAATATGAGCAGGTACTCAGGGAACTGAATGACAACATGAAGCACATGAATATACATGTTGTGGGTGTTCCAGAAGGAGAAGAGAAGGGAAAAGGAGGAGAAAAACTAATGGAGGAAATTATCATTGAAAATTTCCCAACTCTTATGAAAGATTTAAAATTACAGGTCCAAGAAGTGCAGCATACCCCAAACAGAATAGATCCAAATAGACAAACTTCAATACACTTACTAATCAGTATGTCAGATGTGAAAGGGAAAGAGAGAATTTTCAAAGCAGAAAGAGAAAAGCTATCCATCACATACAAGGGAAGCCCAACAATGCTATGTGTATATTTCTCAGCAGAAACCATGGAGCCTAGAAGACAATGGTATGACATATTTAAGATACAAAAAGAGAAAAACTGTCAACCAGGAATTCCAGCAAAATTGTCCTTCCAAAATGGGGCAGGGGGGTAAAACATTTTCAGACAAGAAATCACTGAGAGAATTTGTGATCAAGAGACTGGTTCTGCAAGAAATACTAAAGGGAGCACTAGAGGCAGATAGGAAAAGACAGGAGAGAGAGAGGTGGAGAGAAGAGTGTAGAAAATGAAGACTATTAGTAAAGGTAAAAAGAAGGAAAATTAGATATGACATACAAAATCCAAAAGGCAAAATGGGAGAAGAAAGGACTGCCCTTACAGTAATAACGCTAAATGTTAATGGAGTAAACTCCCCAATCAAAAGACATAGACTGGCAGAATGGATTAAAAAACAGGACCCATCTATATGCTGTCAACAGGAGACATATTTTAGACCCAAGGATAAACATGGGTTGAAAGTGAACGGTTGAGAAAAGATAGTTCATGCAAACAATAATTAGAAAAGAGCAAGAGTAGCTATACTAATATCCAACAAATTAGACTTCAAAATTAAACCAATTAAAATAGACAAAGAAGGACACTGTGTATTAATAACAGGAACAATTCAGCAAGAAGACATAGCAATTATAAATATTCATGCACCAAGCCGGAGTGCTCCAAAATACATGAGGCAAACACTGAAAAGAGAAATAGACACATCTACCATAATAGCTGGAGACTTAAATTCCCCACTCTCATCAATGGACAGAACATCTGCACAGAGGATCAATAAAGAAACAGAGAATTTGAATAATACAATAAACAAACTAGACTTAACAGACATTTATAGAACATTACAGCCCACAACAGCAGGATACACCTTTTTCTCAAGTGCTCATGGATCATTCTCAAAGATAGACCATATGCTGGGTCACAAAGCAAGTCTAAATAAATTTAAAAAGATGGAAATCATACAATACACTTTCTCAGATCACAAAGGAATGAAGTTGGAAATCAATAGTAGGCAGAGTGCCAGAAAATTCACAAATATGTGGTGGCTCAACAACACACTCTTAAACAACCAGTGGGTCAAGGAAGAAATTACAAGGGAAATCAGTAAATATCTCAAGGCAAATGAAAATGAAAGCGCAACGTATCAAAATTTGTGGGATGCAGCAAAGGCAGTGCTAAGATGGAAATTTATTGCCCTAAATGCCTATGTCAAAAAAAAAAGACAGAGCAAAAATTGAGGAATTAACTGTCCACTTGAAGAACAAGAGAAAGCACAAAACTATCCCCAAAGCAAGCAAAAGGAAAGAAATAATGAAGATTAGAGCAGAAATAAATGAAATTGAGAACATGAAAACAATTGAGAAAATCAAAAAACCAGAAGCTGGTTCTATGCGAAAATCGATAAGATTGATGGACCCTTAGCAAGATTGACAAAAAGAAGAAGAGAGAGGATGCAAATAAGTAAGATCAGAAATAGAAGAGGAGACATAACCACTGACTCCACAGAAATAAAGGAAGTAATGCCAGGATACTATGAACAACTTTATGCTAATAAATACAACAATGTAGAAGAAATAAAGGAAGTAATGACAGGATACTATGAACAACTTTAAGCTAATAAATACAACAATGTGGATGAAATGGACAACTTTCTAGAAAGGCATGAACAACCAACTTTGACTCAAGAAGAAATAGATGACCTCAACAAACCAATCACAAGTAAAGAAATGGAATAGTCATTAAGAAACTCCCCCAAAAGAAAAGTTAGGACCAGATGGCTTCACATGTGAATTCTACCAAACATTCCAGAACAAATTAGTACCAATCCTGCTCAAACTCTTCAAAAAAAATTGAAGAGGAGGGAAAGCTACCTCACAATCTATGAAGCCAACATCACCCTCATATCAAAGCCAGTCAAAGATACTACAAAATAAGAAAATTACAGACCAAAACCCTCTGATGAAGATAGATGCAAAAATCTTCAACAAAAAACTTGTAAATTGAGTCCAGCAGCACATTAAAAGAATTATACACGATGGCCAAGCAGGATTCACCCTGGGTATGCAAGGATGGATCAATATAAGAAAATCAATTAATGTAATACACCATATCAACAAATCAAAGCAGAAAAACTACATGATCATCTCGAGTAATGCAGAAAAGGCATTTAACAAAATTCAACATCCTTTCTTGTTGAAAACACTGCAAAGGATAGGAATAGAAAGGAAGCTCCTCAACATGATAAAGGGAATATATGAAAAACCCACAGCTAACATCATTCTCAGTGGGGAAAAACTGAAAACTTTCCCCCTAAGATCAAGGAACAAGACAAGGTTGCCCACTGTCACCATTGTTTTTCAACACTGTGTTGGAAATTCAAGCCAGAGCAAATTAGATCAGAAAAAGAGATAAAAGGCATCAAAATTGGAAAGGCAGAAGTAAAACTCTCTCTGTTTACAAGTGATATGATAATAGATGTCAAAACCCCCCCAAAATCCATAGCAAAACTACTACAGCTAATAAATGAGTACAGCAAAATGGGAGGTTAAAAGAACAACACTCAAAATCTGTAGTGTTTCAATACACTAGTAATGAGCAATCTGAGGAGAAAATCAAGAAAAAAAATTCATTTACAATTGCAACCAAAAGAATAAAATTATTTAGGAATAAACTTAATTATAAATTAATTATAAAATTAATTATAAATGGAAGGGCATACCAGGTTATTGGATTGGAAGACTAAATATAGTTAAGATGTCAATTCTACCTAAATTGATTTAAAGATTCAATGCAATACCAATCAAAATCCCAAAAACTTACTTTTCAGAAGTAGAAAAACCAACAACCAAATTTACCTGGAAGGGTAGGGTGCCTCAAATAGCTAAAAATATCCTGAGAAAGAAAAATGAAGTCAGAGGTCTAATGCTACCTGACTTTCAGGCATATTATGAAGCTACAGTGGTCAAAACAGCATTGTGCTAGCATAAAGATAGATATACTGACCAATTTATTGAGTAGAGTGTTCAGATATAGACCCTCTTATCTATGGATAATTGATCTTTGATAAGGCAGTCACGCCAACTCACCTGGGACAGAACAGTCCCTTCAATAAATGGTGTTTGGAGAACTGGATATCCACATGCAAGAGAATGAAAGAGAATCCATATCTCATACCCTATACAAAAATTAACTCAAAATGGATCAAAGACCTAAACATTAGTTTTAAGAACATAAAACTTTTAGAAGAAAATGTAGGAAAATATCTTATAAATCTTAGAATAGGAGGTAATTTCCTAAATCTTACATGAGCATTGAAGAAAGAGAGAGAAAGAGAGAGAGAGAGAGAGGAAGAAAGAAAGGAAGGAAGGAAGGAAGGAAGGAAGGAAGGAAGGAAGGAAGGAAGGAAGGAAGGAAGGAAGGAAGGAAGGAAGGAAGGAAGGAAGGAAGGAAGGAAGGAAGGAAGGAAGGAAGAAAGAAAGAAAGAAAGAAAGAAAGAAAGAAAGAAAGAAAGAAAGAAAGAAAGAAAGAAAGAAAGAAAGAAAGAAAGAAAGAAAGAAATGGGAACTCCACAAAACCAAACACTTTTAACACCTAGGGCAATGTATAAAATTCCACAAAGGTTCCATGCACTAGGGTAACTTTCCAGAAACCTACAACCTCCAGATGAGTCCCTGGCCCAGACAAGTCTTGAAAGCTAGTTCAGCCTCTCCGGAACATCAGCTCCATCTCTCTATCCCATATTAGTGACAGACTCTTCCAATACCAAAAGTTTAGAATTGCCATAGCCCAAACAACCCCAAAGTGAGTTATGGAAAGATCAAAGGTGATGGTGGACTTATACATAGAAGAAAGGATTTAACAAATAAATATGAATACTGAATCATTCAATTGATATCTCCTTTAGTCTCCAGTATTTTAGAGCAGCTAGAAGTAAAAACCTAAAATTGTGAAATTGCAACCCATGTCAAAGTCTGAAATTTGTTCTACAACTAATTATGGTGCTGGGCTTTGAAATACATAGCTTTTTTTTTTTTTACATGGGCAGGCACCAGGGATCAAACCCGGGTCCTCAGGCTTGGCAGGCAAGCATTCTTACCTGCTGAGCCACCGTGGCCTGCCCTATATAGCTTTTTTGTATATATGTCATTTTTCACAAAAAAAGAAGGGAAAATGTCGGTTGTGATGATAAAAAAAATATTTAAGCCCTCTAGTCTCCTATATTCTGGAGCAGCTAGAAGGAAAAGTATGAGAGGATCATATGGTAGCCCATGACAAACTCTGGGATCTGCCTTATAACCACTTGTTGAAGAGTGCTTTGGAAACTATTGCTTTTTTATTTCTTTGCTTTGTATATATGTTATACTGTAGAATAAAAAAAGAGATAATCCAATAAATACTCAAAGATGCAGATATAAGGATATCTCCTATAGAATCATTTATATGCTATAAAAAATTTGAAAAAATCTAGCTGTCCTTTATCAGGGGATTGATTAAATACTACACTACCCAGTGATATAAAATAATGTAGACTTAAATTTAGGTTATAAGTAGGTCATATGTATAATGACATAAGATGAACACAAAATATTATTGACTTTAAAAAGCAAAGTGCAAAACAGTATGTATATTTACAGTTATGTAAAATTACATGTGTATGAATATGTGTGCATATGTTCATTCATGTATGCATTATGAGATGGTTAGACAATTATTAAGCACAATTTTAGCTGAGATTATGTTGAGTAGTGAGATTTTAGGTGACTTTACTTACTTCTTTTATGCATATAAGTATTATTTAATTATTTAAACAATGATGATGTACTATAATTAAAATCAGAAATATATAAAGCAATTATATTTGAAAATATATAACTTCACATTTTATTTTTCACAAAATTTAAACTCTCCCTCAATTATATTAAAAAGGTGTTTCATTGTAAAAAAAAAATCAAACACTTTTGTTCATTAAAGAACTTTGTCAAGAAAGTAAAAAGTCTACACAATGGGAAACAATATTTGGAAATGATTTATCAGATAAGGATCTAGTATCCAGAATATATAAAGTGATTATTTAACTCAAGAAAAAAAAAAAGACAAGCAACCCAATTACAAAATGGGCTAAAGACACAAAAAGACACCTCTCTTTCAGAAGAGGAAATACAAATGGCCAAAAGGCTCAAGAAAAGATGCTCAACTTCCCTGGCTATTAGGGAAATGCAAATCAAAACCACAATGAGCTATCATCTCACACCCACCAGAACCACCATTATCAATAAAACACAAAATGACAAGTGCTGGAGAGGATATGGAGAGATAAAGAGACACATTTATCCACTGTTGGTGGGAATATAAAATGGTACAACTGCTATGGGAGGCAGTTTGGCGGTTCCTCAGGAAGGTAAGTATAGAATTGCCATATGATCCAGCAATACCATTGCTAGGTATCTACTCAGAGGACAAGAGGGCAAGGACACAAACAGACATTTGCACACCAATGTTTATAGCAGCATTATTTACAATTTCCAAGAGATAGAAATAGCCAAAATGTCCATCACTAGATGGGTGGCTAAACAAGCTCTGGTGTATACACATGATGGAATATTATGCAGCTATAAGATGGAATAAAGTTATGAAGTATTTAACAACATGGATGGGCATTGAGGACATTATGCTGAGTGAGATTAGCCAGAAACAAAGGGATAAATACTGTATGGTCTCACTGATATGAACTAACATTAATGAATGAACTTGGAGAATTTCAGTTAAGAATAGAGACCATCAGAAGATAGAAATAGGGTAGATATTGGGTAACTGGAGCTGAAGGGATACAGCTCATGCAACTGGACTGTTCTAGTTTGCTAGCTGCCAGAATGCAATATACCAGAAATGGAATGGCTTTTAAAAGGGGAATTTAATAAGTTGCTAGTTTACAGTTCTAAGGCCGAGAAAATGTACCAATTAAAACTAGTCTACAGAAATGTCCAATTTAAGGCATCTGGGGAAAGATACCCTGGTTCAAGAAGGCTGATGACATTCAACGTTTCTCTCTCAGCTGGAAGGGGCACATGGTGAACATGGCAGCATCTGCTGGGTTTCACATAGCTCTACCAAAAAAAAGGGACTCTCTCCAAAATGTTTCATCTTTTAAAGGATTCCGGTAAGCAACTCCATCTTCAGTGGGTGAAGACACATCTCCATGGATTCATCTAATCAAAAGATACCACCCAAAATTGGGTGGGTCACATCTCCATGGAAACAATCAAAATGCTCCCACCCAGCAATATTGAATGAAGATCAAAGGGCCTGGCTATTCTGGGGTCCACCACAGATTCAGACCAGCACATGGACTGATTGTAAAAAATTCAGAAATGCATAGCACAATGCTACCTAACTGTAATACAATAATGTTAGTACACTGAAGGAAGCTGAATGTGAGAATGATAGAGGAGGAGGGCTTGGGGGCACAAATGAAATCAGAAGGAAAGATAGACAATAAAGACTGAGATGGTATAATCTAGGAATGCCTAGAGTGTACAATGATAGTGACTAAATGTACAAATTTAAAAAATGTTTTTGCATGAGGAAGAACAAAGGAATATCAATATTGCTGGGTGTTGAAAATAGATGGTGATTCATATTTTAAAACTTTAACTTATGTATGAGACTAAAGCAAAAATATTTATTTGGTACAAAAGATATTTTTTAACTAGTGCATTTCTGAATATAACTTACATGAGCAGTCTAATTGAATACCATAAGTACATGGAATCTCGATTATGGCATGAGATTTTGTAGGCTGTCCAGTGTGATGTACCGATAAATCCCAGAGAGAGTTGAACACTGAATAAAAAAGTACTTGCAAAGTCCCCTTGGGGGAATGGTGAGAAAGAGGAAAAATTCAACTCCTGCATTTGGAGAAGGCCTGATATTCTCGCAAGCAATGAGGACAACAAAATCAATAAGCCAAACCTTCAATCTTGGGGTTTGTTCATATGAAACATATCCCCACAAAGGATAGGCTAAGCCTACTTAAAATTAGGCCTAAGAGTCACCCCCAGAGAACCCCTTTTGTTGCTCAAATGTGGCCTATCTCTCAGCCAACATGGCAAGCAAATTCTCTGCCCTCCCCCTCTCTATGTGGGACATGACACCCAGGAGTGTAAACCTCCCTGGCAATGTGGGACAGAAATTCTAGAATGAGCTGGGACTCAGCATTAAGAGATTGAGAAAATCTTCTCAACTGAAAGTGGGAAGAGAGAAATGAGACAAAATAAAGTGTCAATGGCTGAGAGATTTCAAATAGAGTTGAGAGGTTGTACTGGAGATTATTCTTACACATTATATAGATATCCTCTTTTTTGTTTAAGACGTATTAGGGAGGGGAGAGGGAAGTGCCTGAAACTGTAGAGCTGTATTCCAGTAGCCATGTTTCCTTAAGATGATTGTTTAAGGATATAGCTTTCACAAAGTGACTGTGTGAATGTGAAAACTTTGTGTCTGGTGCTCCTTTTATCTATGGTATGGACAGATCAGTAAAAAATAAATTAAAAATAAATGAATAGGGTGGGACACGGTGGCTCAGTGGCAGAATGCTTGCCTGCTATGCCAAAGACCCAGGTTTGATTCCCAGAGCCTGCCCATGCAAAAAAAAAAAAAAAAAAAAAAAGCTATCAAAAATAAAATAAATTGGATAGAGGGAAATACTCGTGGTCAATGAGAGGGAGGGGTAAAGGGTATGAGATGTATGAGTTTTATCTTTTTTCTTCTTATTTCTTTTTCTGGAGTGATGTAAATGTTCTGAGAAATGATCATGGTGATGAATATACAACTATGTGATGATATTGTGAGCCATTGATTGCACACAAGTATGGAATGTTCATACATTAAGAATGTTCACGTTGTATGTTGATTGGTTTTATTAATAAAAATTTTTTTTAAAAGAGAGCTTGAGTTGGTACATGGGTCTATGTGTCCCCAGAATCTGTGTGTCTCCCTTTTCAGGGTCCAGCCCTTCTCCAGTATTTTGTGCTATCCAATGCAAAAAGCCTCTGCTTTTGTTTTCTGTCAGCCCCACCTCCCACCACGTGCACCCCCTGCTGGAAAAGAAACTTCTTTTCTTTTAGTGCTTATTTCAGGTTTATCTGTGCTCAGGACCTGTCTTCAGTAGTCAGAATTTGTTAACTAACTCTGCAATTGAGAGTTTGGTTGAGGTAAGTCCTTGCTATTAGTAAAGTCTGTTTTCTTTCTCCTTGGGGAACCAGCCTGCCATGCCCATGGGAGATGGGGGCCAGCCTCCACTGTTTGAGAGACTAACAGTTCTGTGCATAATCTCAGCTTTTCCACACATTCCAGAGAGGTGTTCAAGGTGTGTCCAGTCACTGATGTCCCCCAGCTTTGTTCCACACAGACCCTGGCTAGATGCTGTGGAGGATGAACTAAATTCCACACCTCACTATACCACCATATTGTCCCACCTTGTCCCTTGCTAACATCTTGATTTTGAACTTCCACCTTTAAAACCATGAGATAATAAATGTTTGTTTTAAATTTAAATTTTAAAAACTGCATGCTGTATATAAAAGCTGTGCTATGATGGATCCAAAGATGAACAAATATAGATATTTCCCTTGGAAATTTTAAAGTCTAATGTGCAAAATATAAACAGACAATTGCAGAAGAATGTTTGATACATAGAAAGCTTTCAATAATATGTATTCAAATCAAACTGGCCAGGCATAAGTGCTGTGGTAGAGGTATAGTAGGAATGTGGTAGAGCTGTGTGGTGTGGTGGATATGTAGTAGGAGTGTGGTGGAACTGTGGTAGGGGTGTGGTGGGTGGTGAGGTAGGGGTGTGGTTGGGTATGGTGCAGGTTTTGTGCAGGTGTGGTGGGGTGTGGTGGATATGCAATACAGGTATGGTGAAGGTGTAGTAGGGATGCGGTGCAGTAGGGATGTGGTGGGTGGTGTGGTAGGGGTATGGTGTGGTAGGAGTGTGTGGGGTGTGATAGAGGTGTGGAGGAGGTGCAGTAGGGGTGTGGTGGAGGAGTTATGGTGGAGGTGTGGTGGAGCTCTGTAGGCATTGCTCTCAGGATTCCAATCCCAGTATCTTGGCTTACCAGTTGATTGACCAGCCATGACTCTAAACTAGGCTCCAGTGTTTGAACTCCACCTCCCAATGCTGAGGATCCTTCGACTGTGACCTTGGACACATAATTTACCCTTTCTGTGCTTTAGTTCCCTCATCAGTAAAATGGAATAATAATAGTACATACCTTTTAGGTTTGTCAGGGAGGTTAAAATAAGATAATGTGTGTAAAGCACTTAGAATAGTGCCTGGTACATGGTAAGTGTTTTCTATCTATCTATATCTGTATCTATCTATCTATCTATCTATCTATCTATCTATCTATCTATCTATATCTATCTATCTATATCTATCAATCTATCATCCATCCATCTATCTATCATCTATCTATCTATCTATCTATCTATCTATCTATCTATCTATCTATCTATCTATCATCTATCTATCTATCATCATCATCATCTTTCTATCTATTCGCCTTCTTTCCTTCTGTATTAGTTAGGGTTCTCTAGAGAAACAGAATCAACAGGGAACACTCGCAAATATAAAATTTATAAAAGTGTCTCACATAACCATGGGAATGCAGAGTCCAAAATCCACAGGGCAGGCTGTGAAGCTGACGATTCCAATGGAGGGTTTGGATGAACTCCATAGGAGAGGCTTGCTGGCTGAAGTAGGAAGAGAGAGACTGTCTCCTCTGAATCCTCCTTAAAAGGCTTCCAGTGATTAGATTGAGCATTACTCATTGCAGAAGACACTCCCCTTGACTGATTACAAAGGAATCAGCTGTGGGTGCAGCTGACGTGATCATGACCTAATTCTACGAAATGTCCTTATTGTAACAGATAGGACAGCACTTGCCCAACCAGACAAACAGGTACCACCACTTGGTCAAGTTGACACATGTACCTGACCATGACACCTTCCTTCCTTTGTTCCTTCATTCCTTCAGTCTTCCCTCCTTTCCTTCCACCCTTTAAACCATCTATTCATGCATCCATCCATTATCTATAAAATGGGGATGGTCTGTATGAAGTTTACTGAAACATGGTAAATGATTGACTTCCTGTTTATTGGATGTCTTTTGCCTTATTTTGGGGGGGACTTTTATTCTTTGAAATGTCTCATTCCTATGGCTGGATAACGTTCAAAGGGAGGAAATGACCTCTGTTTTTTGATTCATCGCTTTGGAGTTCTGAGGCAGATGGGTTCTTATGTTACACAATGTGTCTATCTGGCATCTACAGAGAAACACTAGACAGGGGGGATCATAAGTGATGTATACACATGTTAAGAGCAGCTCCCAGCTTTTGTCTTAGAGTCGGTTTGGGGGTGGAGACAATGGAGAACAGGAAGTTTAAATCAACTTCTCCACCTGTTCTAGTTTGCTAACTGCCACAATGCAACACACCAGAGATGGATTGGCTTTTAATAAAAGGGGATTTATTTCATTAGTTCTTCAGAGGAAAGGCAGCTTTCATCTGAGCTTCTTTCTTTTGCTTTTTTAAATTATTTTATTTTATTTTATTTTTGTAAACACTGAAAACACCAAACAAACACAAACATTTCTATTTTGATCATTCCATTCTACATATACATAATATCACATAGTTGCATATTCATCATCATAATCATTTCTTGGAACATTTGCATCTATTTAGAAAAAGAAATTAAAAGAAAATGGAAAAAAAATTTATACATACCATAACTCTTACCCCTCCCTTCCATTGATCACTAGCATTTCAAACTAAATTTATTTTAACATTTGTTCCCCGTATTCCTTATTTTTATTCCATACATTCTACTCATCTGTTGACAAGGTAGATAAAAGGAGAATCAAACACAAGGTTTTCACAATCACACAGTCACATTGTGAAAGCTGTATCATAATACAATCATCTCTAAGAAACATGGCTACTGAAACACAGATCTACATTTTCAGGCAGTTCCCTCCAGCCTCTCCATTACATCTTGAATAACAAGGTGATATCTACTTAATGCATAAGAATAACCTCCAGGATAACCTCTTGACTCTGTTTAGATTCTCTCAGCCATTGAGACTTTGTCTCATTTCACTCTTCACCCTTTTGGTTTAGAAGGTTTTCTCAATACCTTGATGCTGAATCTCAGCTCATTCTAGGATTTCTGTCCCATGGTTGTCAGGAAGGTCCACACCCCTGGGAGTCATGTCCCATGTAGACAGGGAGAGGGTGGTGAGTTTGCTTGTTGTGTTGGCTGGAGAGACAAGAGAGGCTCTCTTTCCCAGTGCCTGCCTATGAAAAAAAAAAAAGAGAGGCTCGCTTGGAGGTGACTCTTAGGCCTAATTTTAAGTAGGCTTGACCTATTCTTTGTGGGGTTAAGTTTCATATGAACAAACCCCAAGACTGGGGGCTCAGCCTATAGCTTTGATTGTCCACACTACTTGTGAGAATACCAAGAATTCAACTTGGGGATGTTGAATTTTCCCCTGTTCTCACCATTCCCTGAAGGGGACTTTGCAAGTACTTTTTTATTCACTGTTCAAATCATTCTGGGATTTATCGGGGCATCACTGTGGACAAACCAACAAAATCTCATGTCCTACTCAAGGTTCCATGTACTTATGGTGTTCAATTAAGCTGCTTACATAAGTTATATTAGGAAATGCATTAGTCAGAATATAAATTTTGTACCAAAGAAACATTTTTTTGCTTTAGTCTCACACAGAAGTTGACATTTCAAAATATTAATTACCATATGTTTCCAGCACCCTGCAGTAATGACATTCTTTTGTTCTTCCTCATGTACAAACATTTTCAAAATTTGTACATTTAGTCACTATCATTATACACTCCAGGCATTCCTATATTATACCATCTCAATCTTTATCATCTTTCTTTCTGATTTCATTTGTGCCCCCAGCCCTCCTCCGTCTATCATTCTCACATTCAGCTTCATTCAGTGTTTTAACATAATTGTATTACAGTTAGGTAGTATTGTGCTGTCCATTTCTGAGTTTTTACATTCAGTCCTGTTGCACAATCTGTAACTCTTCCACTCCAATTACCCAATTTCTTACCCTATATCTATCACCTGATGGTCTCTGTTGCCAACAAAATTCTCCAAGTTTATTCACTAATGTCAGTTCATATCAGTGTGACCATACAGTATTTTCCCTTTTGTTTTTGGCTAATCTCACTCAGCATAATGTCCTTGAGGTCCATCCATGTTGTTACATATTTCCTAACTTTATTCTGTCTTATGGTTGCATAATATTCCATCGTATGTATATACCACAGTTTGTTTAGCCACTCGTCTGTTGATGGACATTTTGGCTGTTTCCATCTCTTCACAATTGTAAATAATGCTGCTATAAACATTGATGTGCAAATGTCCGTTTGTTTCTGTGCCCTCATGTCCTCTGAGTAGATACCTGGCAATGGTATATCTGGGCCATATACAATTCTATATTTAGCTTCTTGAGGAACCACCAAACTGCCTTCCACAGCAGTTGTACCATTTGACGTTCCCACCAACAATGAAAAAGTGTGCCTCTTTGTCCATATACTCTCCAGCACATGTCATTTTCTGTTTTATTGACAATGGCCATTCTGGTGGGTGTGATATCTCATTGTGGTTTTGATTTGCATTTCTCTAATAGCCGGGGAATTTGAGCATCTCTTCATGTGCCTTTTTGGCCATTTGTATTTCCTCTTCTGAGAAGTAACTGTTCAAGTCTTTTTCCCATTTTGTAATTGGATTGACTGTCTTTTTGTTGTTGAGTTGAACAATCTCTTTATAAATTTTGGATACTAGACCTTTATTTGATATGTCATTTCAAAATATTGTCTCCCATTGTGGAGGCTGTCTTTTTACTTTCTTGATGAAGTTCTTTGATGCACAAAAGTGTTTAATTTTGAGGAGTTCCCATTTATTCATTTCTTTCTTCAATGCTCTTGCTTTGGGTGTACGGTCTAGAAAGCCACCTCCAAGTATAAGATTTATAAGATATTTCCCTATATTTTCTTCTAACAGTTTTATGGTCTTAGATCTAATGTTTAAGTCTTTGATCCATTTTGAGTTAACTTTTGTATAGGGTGTGAGATACGGGTCCTCTTTCATTCTTTTGCATATAGATATCCAGTTCTCTAGGCACCATTTATTGAAGAGACTGTTCTGTCCCAGGTGAGTTGGCCTGACTGCCTTATCAAAGATCAATTGTCGACAGAGGGGGCCAAGGTGACGGCTTAGTAATGTGCGCATGTTTTTAGTTCATCCTCCAGAGCAACTACTAAATAACCAGAAAAAGTACAGAACAACTCCCAGAGCCACAACAGTGACCGGACACACAGCATACCCCAGTCTGGACCAGCTACACTGGCTGCAAACCTCCAGAACAGTGAGTTCCCCAAGCTGCGCATGCTTCCCTAAGCCATGGCGGCCAGTGCCCAGCGCCCCTCCCCCACAGGCGGCTTCCCGGAGGGAAACGAAAGAAACTCTAATAGTAGCAGAGACTGAGTCCAACCAAACACCAATAGTGGCATTAATAAACAAATTCTGACTACTAAAAATAGGCCCCCAGCTCAGGCAAAACTGGTCAAGGCAGACGAAATGGAGCCTTCTGAGGTGGTTTCTATGGAGGCTTGACTGCCTCTGGATTCAGTGGCAAGATTACACATGCTGCAACTGCCCCAAATGCAGAAACAGGCTGTTTTCAGGGCTCTCTACCACCTGAACCTTCCCCACGGGAGCGGTGAAACACAACTCAGGTGGAATCCCTCTCTCAAGGAATTCAGACCCCAGGGCTTCGCAATTTGAAGCCATTAAAACCAGCCTACAACCTTTCCTCTGTCTCCACCATGCCCCCAGCAGGGAGAGCCTTCCAAAGTTAAAGGAACCACAACATCTTTTGCTGGTGGGACCCACAGACAAGTGCCACATACTGGGCAAGATTAGAAAAACAGAGCCCAGAGACTTCACAGGAAAGTCTTTCAACCTGCTGGGTCTCACACTCAGGGAAAACTGACACAGGTGATTCCTTCCCCCCAAAAGGAGGCCAGCTTAGTCCGGGAAAACCCGGCTGGAGTCTGTAATACCTATGTAGACCCTCCTAAGGGTGGGGAGGGAAAAGGCACATTACAAGCAGGACACGAAACAAGAAAACAAGAACTGAAAAATTACCCTCTGTTAAGCAAAACTTAAGCTAGAGTCCCAGAAAAAGCTGAACTGAAGGTCAATGAACAGATGGACAACAAACTCATCTAGCAAGAAAACCCTAGGTAAGATAAGTGAAAGCAATCTCCAGAATAAACTAATTAAAGTAATTAAATGTCCAGACACCAGCAAAAAATAACAAGTCACACCAGAAATTGAAGATATGGCCCAGTCAAAGGAACAAACCAATAGTTCAAATGAGATACAGGAGCTGAGACAACTAATTCTGAATGTACGAACAGAAATGGAAAACCTCTTCAAAAACCAAATCAATCAATTGAGGGAGGACATAAAGAAGGCAAGGAATGAACAAAAAAAGAAATGGAAAGTCTGAAAAAACAAATCACAGAACTTATGGGAATGAAAGATACAGTAGAAGAGATGAAAAAAACCATGGAAACTTACAATGGTAGATTTCAAGAGACAGAGGTTAGAATTAGTGAACTGGAGGATGGAACATCTGAAATCCAAAAAGAAACAGAAACTATAGGGAAAAGAATGGAAAAATATGAGCAGGGGGCTCAGGGAATTGAATGATAATATGAAGCGCACAAATATACATGTTGTGGGTGTCCCAGAAGGAGAAGAGAAGAGAAAAGGAGGAGAAAAACTAATGGAAGAAATTATCACTGAAAATTTCCCAACTCTTATGAAAGACCTAAAATTACAGATTCAAGAAGTGCAGTGCACCCCAAAGAGAATAGATCCAAATAGGCGTTCTCCAAGACACTTACTAGTTAGAATGTCAGAGGTCAAAGAGAAAGAGAGGATCTTGAAAGCAACAAGAGAAAAGCAATCCATCACATACAAGGGAAACCCAATAAGGCTATGTGTAGATCTCTCAGCAGAAACCATGGAGGCAAGAAGACAGAGGGATGATATATTTAAAGTACTAAAAGAGAAAAACTGCCAACCAAGACTTCTATATCCAGCAAAATTGTCCTTCAAACATGACGGAGAAATTAAAACATTTTCAGACAAAAAGTCACTGAGAGAATTTGTGACCAAGAGACCAGCTCTGCAAGAAATACTAAAGGGAGCACTAGAGACAGATACAAAAAGACAGAAGAGACAGGTGTGGAGAAGAGTGTAGAAAGAAGGAAAATTAGATGTGACATATAATATACAAAAGGCAAAATGGTAGAGGAAAGTACTACCCAAACAGTAATAACACTAAATGTTAATGGACTGAACTCCCCAATCAAAAGACATAGACTGGCAGAATGGATTAAAAAACAGGATCCTTCTACATGCTGTCTACAGGAAAAACATCTTAGACCCAAAGATAAACATAGGTTGAAAGTGAAAGGTTGGGAAAAGATATTTCATGCAAATAACAACCAGAAAAGAGCAGGAGTAGCTATACTAATATCCAACAAATTAGACTTCAAATGTAAAACAGTTAAAAGAAACAAAGAAGGATACTATCTACTAATAAAAGGAACAATTCAACAAGAAGACATAACAATCATAAATATTTATGCACCAAACCAGAATGCCCCCAAATACATGAGGCATACACTGCAAATACTGAAAAGGGAAATAGACACATCTACCATAATAGTTGGAGACTTCAATTCCCCACTCTCATCAATGGACAGAACATCTAGACAGAGGATCAATAAAGAAACAGAGAATTTGAATATTACAATAAATGAGCTAGACTTAACAGACATTTATAGGACATAACACCCCACAACAGCAGGATACACCTTTTTCTCAAGTGCTCATGGATTATTCTCAAAGATAGACCATATGCTGGGTCACAAAGCAAGTCTCAACAAATTTAAAAAGATTGAAATCATACACAACATTTTCTCAGATCATAAAGGAATGAAGTTGGAAATCAATAATAGGCAGAGTGCCAAAAATTCATAAATACGTGGAGGCTCAAGAACACACTCTGAAACAACCAGTGGGTCAAGGAAGAACTTACAAGAGAAATTAGTAAATACCTCAAGGTGAATGAAAATGAAAACACAACATATCAAAACCTATGGGATGCAGCAAAGGCAGTGCTAAGAGGGAAATTTATTGCCCTAAATGCCTATATCAAAAAGAAGAAAGGGCAAAAATTCAGGAATTAACTGTCCACTTGGAAGAACTGGAGAAAGAACAACAAACTAACCCCAAAGCAAGCAAAAGGATAAAAATAACAAAGATTAGAGCAGAAATAAATGAAATTGAGAACATGAAAACAATAGAGAAAATCAATAAGACCAGAAGTTGGTTGTATTAGAAAATCAAAAAGATTGATGGGCCCTTAGGAAGATTGACAAAAAGAATAAGAGAGAGGATGCAAATAAATAAGATCAGAAATGGAAGAGGAGACATAATCACTGACCTCACAGAAATAAAAGAGGTAATAACAGGATACTATAAGCAACTTTATGCTAATAAATACAACAATGTAGATGAAATGGACAAGTTCCTAGAAAGACATGAAAAACCAACTTTGACTCAAGAAGAAATAGATGACCTCAACAAACCAATCACAAGTAAAGAAATTGAATCAGTCATTCAAAAGCTTCCCAAAAATAAAAGTCCAGGACCAGACGGCTTCACATGTGAATTCTACCAAACATTCCAGAAAGGATTAGTACCAGCCCTGCTCAAACTCTTCAAAAAAATTGAAGTGGAGGGAAAGCTACCTAATACATTCTATGAAGCCAACATCACCCTCATACCAAAACCAGGCAAAGATATTACAAAAAAAGAAAACTACAGACCAATCTCTCTAATGAATATAGATGCAAAAATCCTCAACAAAATTCTAGCAAACTGAATCCAGCAACAGATTAAAAAAATTATACATCATGACCAAGTAGGATTCATCCCAGGTATGCAAGGATGATTCAACATAAGAAAATCAATTAATGTAATACACCATATCAACAAATCAAAGCAGAAAAATCACATGATCATCTCAATTGACGCAGAGAAGGCATTTGACAAGATTCAGCATCCTTTCCTGTTGAAAACACTTCAAAGGATAGGAATACAGGGGAACTTCCTTAAAACGATAAAGGGAATATATGAAAAACCCACAGCTAATATCATCCTCAATGGGGAAAAATTGAAAACTTTCCCCCTAAGATCAGGAATAAGACAAGGATGTCCACTATCACCATTGTTATTCAACATCGTGTTGGAAGTTCTAGCCAGAGCAATTAGACAAGAAAAAGAAATACAAGGCATCAAAATTGGAAAGGAAGAAGTAAAACTATCACTGTTTCCAGATGATATGATACTATATGTCAAAAACCCTGAAAAATCCGCAGCAAAACTACTAGAGCTAATAAATGAGTACAGCAAAGTAGCAGGTTACAAGATCAACATTCAAAAATCTGCAGTGTTTCTATACACTAATAATGAACAAGCTGAGGGGGAAATCAAGAAAATAATTCCATTTACAATTGCAACTAAAAGAATAAAATACTTAGGAATAAATTTAACTAAAGAGACAAAAGACCTGTACAAAGAAAACTACAAGAAACTGTTAAAAGAAATCACAGAAGACCTAAATAGATGGAAGGGCATACCATGTTCATAGATTGGAAGACTAAATACAGTTAAGATGTCAATCCTACCTAAATTGATTTACAGATTCAATGCAATACCAATCAAAATCCCAACAGCTTACTTTTCAGAAATAGAAAAACCAATAAGCAAATTTATCTGGAAGGGCAGGGTGCCCCGAATTGCTAAAAGTATCTTGAGGGAAAAAAAAACGAAGCTGGAGGTCTCACGCTGCCAGACTTTAAGGCATATTATGAAGCCACAGTGGTCAAAACAGCATGGTACTGGCATAAAGATAGATATATTGACCAATGGAATCGAACAGAGTGCTCAGATATAGACCCTCTCATCTATGGACATTTGATCTTCGATAAGGCAGTCAAGCCAACTCACCTGGGACAGAACAGTCTCTTCAATAAATGGTGCCTAAAGAACTGGATATCCATATGCAAAAGAATGAAAGAAGACCCGTATCTCACACCCTATACAAAAGTTAACTCAAAATGGATCAAAGATCTAAACATTAGGTCTAAGAGCATAAAACAGTTAGAGGAAAATGTAGGGAGATATCTTATGAATCTTATAATTGGAGGTGGGTTTATGGACCTTACACCTAAAGCAAGAGCACTGAAGAAAGAAAGAAATAAATGGGAGCTCCTCAAATTAAACACTTTTGTGCATCAAAGAACTTCATCAAGAAAATAAAAAGACAGCCTACACAATGGGAGACAATATTTGGAAATGACATATCAGATAAAGGTCTAGAATCCAGAATTTATAAAGAGATTGTTCAACTCAACAACAAAAAGAAAACCAATCCAATTACAAAATGGGAAAAAGACTTGAACAGACACTTCTCAGAAGAAGAAATACAAATGGCCAAAAGGCATATGAAGTGATGCTCAATGTCCCTGGCCATTAGAGAAATGCAAATCAAAACCACAATGAGATATCATCTCACACCCACCAGAATGGCCATTATCAACAAAACAGAAAATGACAAGTGCTGGAGAGGATGTGGAGAAAGAAGCACACTTATCCACTGTTGGTGGGAATGTCAAATGGTGCAACCACTGTGGAAGGCAGTTTGGCAGTTCCTCAAAAAGCTGAATATAGAATTGCCATATGACCCAGCAATACCATTGCTAGGTATCTTCTCAGAGGACTTAACGGCAAGGACACAAATGGACATTTGCACACCAATGTTTATAGCAGCATTATTTACAATTGCAAAGATATGGAAACAGCCAAAATGTCTATCAACAGACGAGTGGCTAAACAAACTGTGGTATATACATACGATGGAATATTATGCAGCTCTAAGACAGAATAAACTTGTGAAGTATGTAACAACATGGATGGACTTAGAGAACATTATGCTGAGTGAGACCAGCCAAAAACTAAAGGAAAAATACCGTATGGTCTCACTGATATGAACCAACATTAGTGAATAAACTTGGGATATGTAATTGGTAACAGAGACCATCAGGAGATAGAAATAGGGTAAGATAGTGGGTAATTGGAGCTGAAGGGATACAGACTGTGCAACAGGACTGGATACAAAAACTCGGAAATGGACAGCACAATACTACCTAACTGTAATGTAATTATGTTAAAACACTGAATGAAGCTGTATGTGAGAATGATAGAGGGAGGATGGATGGGGACATAAATGAAATCAGAAAGAAAGATAGATGTTAAAGATCGAGATGGTATAATCTAGGAATGCCTAGAGTGTATAATAATAGTGAAATGTACAATGTACAAATTTTAAAAATGGTTTTGCATGAGGAAGAACAAAGGATTGTCATTATTGCAGGGTACTGAAAATAGATGATAACTAATACTTCAAAATCTCACATTATGTGTAAGGCTAAAGCAAAAAATGTTTATTTGTTACAAAATTTAGATTTTGACTAGAGCATTCCCTAATGTAACTCATGTAGATAGTTTGATTGAATGTCATAAGTACTTGGAATCTCAGGTAGCACTTGAGATATTGTTGGTTTGTCCAGAGTGATCCCCTGATGAATCCCAGAATGATTTGATCAGTGACTGGAAAAGCATTTGCAAGCCCCCTTCAGGAAATGGTGATTGTGGGGAGAAATTCAACTTCCCCAAGTTGAATTCTTGATATTCTCACAAGCAGTGTGGACAACCAAAGCTATAGGCTGAGCCCCCAGTCTTGGGTTTGTTCACATGAAATTTAACCCCACAAAAGATAGGTCAAGTCTACTTAAAATTTAGGCCTAAGAGTCACTCCCAAGAGACCCTCTTTTGTTGCTCAGATGTGGCCTCTCTCTCCAGCCAATATGATGAGCAGTCTCACCACCTTCCCCCTCTCTGTGTGGGACATGACTCCCAGGGGTGTGGACCTTCCTGGTAACGTGGGACAAAGATCCTGGAATGAGCTGAGACTCAGCATCAAAGGACTGAGAAAAACCCTAGAATGAGCTGAGAATTAACATCAAGGGATTGAGAAAACCTTCTCAACCAAAGGGGGAAGAGTGAAATGAGACAAAGTGTCAATGGCTGAGAGATTCTAAACAGAGTTGAGAGGTTATCCTGGAGGTTATTCTTATGCATTAAGTAGATATCACCTTGTTGTTGAAGATGTAGTGGAGAGGCTGGAGGGAATTGCCTGAAAATGTAGTGCAGTGTTCCAGTAGCCATGTTTCTTGATGATGATTGAACAATGATACAGCTTTCACAATGAGACTCTGTGAATGTGAAAACCTTATGTCTGATGCTCCTTTTAGCTACTATTCAACAGAAGAGTAGAACATATGGAATAAGAATAAATAATAGGGGGAACAAATGTTAAAATAAATTCAGTTTGAAATAGTGGTAAATGAAAGCGAGGGGTAAGGTGTATGATACGTATAGTTTTTTTTCTCTATTATCATTTTATTTCTTTTTCCATTGTCTTTTCATTTCTTTTTCTAAATCAATGCAAATGTACTAAGAAATGATGAATATGCAACTATGTGATGATATTAAGAATTACTGATTATATATGTAGAATGGAATGATTTCTAAATGTTTCATTTGTTAATTTTTTTAATTAATAAAAAATATCAATTGTGCATAGATGAGAGGGTCTATATCTGAACACTCTTATTCGATTCCCTTGGTCAGTATATCTATCTTTATACCAGTACCATGCTGTTTTGATCACTGTAGCTTCATAATACACCTTAAAGTCAGGTAGTGTGACACTTCCAACTTCATTTGCTTTTCTCTGGATACTTTTAGCTATTTCGGGCACCCTGCCCTTCAAGATAAATTTGGTTATTGGTTTCTAATTCTGAAAAGTAGGTTTTTGGTATTTTAATTGGCATTGCATTGAATCTGAAAATCAATTTAGGTAGAATTGACATCTTAACTACATTTTAATCTTCCAATCCATGAACATGGTATGCCCTTCCATCTATTTAGGTCTTCTGTGATTTCTTTTAACAATTTCTTGTAGTTTTCTTTGTATAGGTCTTTTGTCTCTTTAGTTAAATTTATTCCTAAACATTTTATTCTTTTGGTTGCAATCGTAAATAGAATTCGTTTCTTGATTTCCCCCTGTGATTGTTTATTACTGCTGTATAGAAACACTATAGATTTTTTAGCATTGATCTTGTAACCTGCCACTTTGCTGTACTCATTTATTAGCTCTAGTAGTTTTGCTGTGGATTTTTCAGGGTTTTCAAAATATAGTATCATATCATCTGCAAACAGTGATAGTTTTACTTCTTCCTTTCCAATTTTGATGCCTTATATTTCTTTTTCTTGTCTAATTGCTCTGGCTAGAACTTCCAACACAATGTTGAATAACAGTGGTGATAGTGGACTTCCTTGTCTTGTTCCTGATCTTAGGGGGAAAGTTTTCAATTTTTCCCCATTGAGGATGATGTTAGCTGTGGGTTTTTCATATATTCCCTTTATCATGTTGTGGAAGTTTCCTTCTTTCCCTTTGAAGTGTTTTCAACAGGAAAGTATGTTGAATTTTGTCAAATGCCTTTTCTGCATTAATTGAGATGGTCATATGTTTTTTCTGCTTTGATTTGTGGATATGGTGTATTACATTAATTGATTTTCTTCTATTGATCCATCCTTGCATACCTGGGGTGAATCCTACTTGGCCATCATGTATGTCTTTTAATGTGCTGCTGGATTCAATTTACAAGTTTTTCATTGAAGATTTTTGCATCTATCTTCATCAGAGGGTTTTGGTCTGTAATTTTCTTATTTTGTAGTATCTTTGACTGGCTTTGATATAAGGGTGATGTTGGCTTTGTAGAATGAGTTAGGCAGCCTTCCCCTCTCTTCAAAAAAATTTGAAGAGTTTGAGCAGGATTGGTACTAATTCTTTCTGGAATGTTTGGTAGAATTCACATGTGAAGCCATCTGGCCCTGGACTTTTCTTTTGGGGGAACTTCTTAATGATTAATTCCATTTCTTTACTTGTGATTGGTTTGTTGAGGTCGTCTATTTCTTCTTGAGTCAAAATTGGTTGTTCATGCCTTTCTAGAAAGTTGTCCATTTCATCTACATTGTTGTATTTATTAGTATAGAGTTCATAGTATCCTGTTATTACTTTCTTTATTTCTGTGGGGTCAGTGGTTATATCTCCTCTTCCATTTCTGATATTATTTATTTGCATCCTCTCTCTTCTTCTTTTTGTCAACCTTGTTAAGGGTCCATCAATCTTATTGATTTTCTCATATACCCAGCTTCTGGTTTTATTGATTTTCTCAATTGTTTTCATGTTCTCAATTTCATTTATTTCTGCTCTAATCTTCATTACTTCTTTCCTTTTCCTTGCTTTGAGGATACTTTGCTGTTCTTCCTCTACTTCTTCCAAGGGGACAGTTAATTCCTCGATTTTTGCCCTTTCTTCTTTTTTGATATAGGCATTTAGGGCAATAAATTTCCCTCTTAGCACTGCCTTTGCTGCATCCCATAAGCTTTGATATGTTGTGTTTTCATTTGCCTTGAGATATTTACTGATTTCTCTTGTAAGTTCTTCCTTGACCTACTGGTTGTTTAAGAGTGTGTTGTTGAGCCTCCACCTATTTCTTAATTTTCTGGCACTTTGCCTATTATTGATTTCCAACTTCATTTCTTTACGATCTGAGAAAGTGTTGTGTTTGATTTCAATCTTCTTAAATTTATTGAGACTTGCTTTGTGACCCAGCATATGGTCTATCCTTGAAAATGATCCATGAGCACTTGAGAAAAAGGTGTGTCCTGCTGTTGTGGGCTGTAATGTCCTATAAATGTCTGTTAAGTCTAGTTCTTTTATTGCATTATTCAGTTTCTCTGTTTCTTTTTTGATCCTCTGTCCAGATGTTCTGTCTATTGATGAGAGTGGGGAATTTAAGTCTCCAGCTATTATGGTAGATGTGTCTATTTCTCTTTTCAGTGTTCTCAGTGTTTGCTGCATGTATTTTGGAGCATTCTGGCTTGGTGCATAAATATTTATGATTGTTATGTCTTCTTGCTGAATTGCTCCTTTTATTAATACATACTATCCTTCTTTGTCTCTTTTAACTGTTTTACATTTGAAGTCTAATTTGTTGTAATATTAGTATAACTACTCCTGCTCTTTTCTGATTGTTATTTGCATGAAATATCTTTTCCCAACCTTTTGCTTTCAACCTATGTTTATCCTTGGGTCTAAGATGTTTTTCCTGTAGACAGCATATAGATGGGTCCTGTTTTTTAATCCATTCTGCCAATCTATGTCTTTTGAGTGGGTAGTTTAATCCATTAACATCTAGTGTTATTACTGTACCAGTAGTACTTTCTTCTACCATTTTGCCTTTTGGATTCTATAAGTCATATCTAATTTTCCTTCTTTTTACCTTTACTCATAGTCTTCCTTTCTACACTCTTCTCCATACCTCTCTCTTCTGTCTTTTTGTATCTGTCTCTAGTGCTCCCTTAAGTATTTCTTCCAGAGCCAGTCTCTTGGTCACAAATTCTCTCAGTGATTTTTTTCTCAGAAAATGTTTTAATTTCTTCCCCATTTTTGAAGGGCAATTTTGCTGGATATAGAATTCTTGGTTGGAAGTTTTTCTCTTTTAGTAATTTAAATATATTATCCCACTGTCTTCTCACCTCCATGGTTTCTGCTGAGAAATCTACACATAGTCTTATTGGGCTTTCCTTACATGTGATGAATTGCTTTTCTGTTGCTGCTTTCAAGATTCTCTCTTTCTCTTTGACCTCTGACATTCTGAATAGTAAGTGTCTTGGAGTACATCTATTTGGGTCTATCTCTTTGGGGTACACTGCACTACTTGGATCTGTAATTTTAAGTCTTGCAAAAGAGTTGGGAAATTTTCAGTGATAATTTCCTCCATTAGTTTTTCTACTCCTTTTCCCTTGTCTTCTCCTCCTGGGACACTAACAACATGTATATTTGTGTGCTTCATATTGTCATTCAATTCCCTGAATCCCTGCTCATATTTTTCCCTATATTTTCTTTTGCTTGTAAGATTCCAAATGTTCCATCCTTCAGTGCACTAATCCTATCTTCTGCTTCTCGAAATTGAACATTGTAGTTTTCCATTGTTTTTTTTTCATCTCTTCTACTGTGCCTTTCATTCCCATAAGTTCTGTGATTTGTTTTCTCAGACTTTGGGTTTCTTCATTTTGTTCATTCGTTGCCTTCTTTATATCCTCCCTCAATTCATTGATTTGGTTTTTGATGAGGTTTTCCATGTCTGTTCGTACATTCTGAATTAGTTGTTTCAACTCTTGTATCTCATTTGAATTGTTGATTTGTTCCTTTGACTGGGCCATATCTTCAATTTTCCTAGTGTGATTTATTTATTTATTTATTTTTTGCTGGTATCTAGGCATTTAATTACCTTAATTAGTTTATTCTGGAGATTGTTTTCACTTCTTTTACCTAGGGTTTTCTTGCTGGATGAATTTGTTGTCTGTCAGTTCTTTGACATTCAGTTCAGCTTTTTCTGGAGCTCTAGCTTAGGTTTTGTTTAACAGAAGAGAATTTTTCAGTTCTTGTTTTCTTGTTTTTTTGCCCTGCCTGTATGGTGCCTTTCCCTCCTCCCCTTAGGAAGGTTTACTTAGGTATTATAGATCCCAGCCGGATTTTCCCAGACCAAACTGCCTCCTGTGAGGAGGAAAGAGTCACCTGCATCAGTTTTCCCTGAGGGTGAGACCCAGCAGGTTGAAAGACTTTCTTGTGAAGTCTCTGGACTCTGTTTTTGTTATCCTGTCCAGTATGTGGTGTTTGTCTGCTTGCAGGTCCCACCAGCATAAGATGATGCGGTACCTTTAGCTTTTGCAGACTCTCCCTGCAGTGGGCATGTTGGAAACAAAGGGGGAGGTTGTAGTCTGGTTTTAATGGCTTCAAATTACCAAGCCCTGGGGTCTGAATTCCTTCAGGGAGGGATTCCACCTGAGTTGGGCTTCACCCGTCCCTTGGGGAGGGCACAGGCTCCAGACAAGCCCTCAAATAAGCTTGTTTCTGCCTATACCTGGGGCAGTTGCAGCCTGAGAAGTGCTGCCACTGTACCCAAAGACAGTCAAGACTTTGTAGAAACACAGCCCAAAAAAACCTCTCTTTCTTTTTTTCCCATCAGCTCTGCCCCCCTGGCACAGGGGCAAAAATGAGCAACCTCTGCTTTGAACAGGTTCACCTGAGCTGGGGGCCTATTTTTAGTTGTGAGAATTTGTTAATTAATTCCACAATTGGCGTTTGGTTTGGCTCAGCCCCTGCTGCTGGTAAAGTCTCTTTCCTTTCCCCTCTGTAAAGTAGCCTGTGGGGAAGGGTGCCAGCCACCACGGTTTGGGGAACTCACGTTTCTTGGCGGGCTCACAGCCGGTCCAGCTGGTCCAGAGTGGAGTACACTGTGTGTCTGGTCACTGACATGGCCCCAGGAGCTGTTCTGTACTGTTCCTTGTTATTTAGAAACTCTTCTGGAGGATGAACTAAATCACATACCTTGCTAAGCCACCATCTTGGCACCTCCTGTCCTGAGGTTCTTTCTTATGCGGGAAGGCACAGGGTGATCACTGCTGGCCTTCTCTCCAGGCCTCTGGTTTCCAGCAACTTTTCCCAGTGTGATTCCTTTCTGCATCTCCAAAGGCTTGGCCTGAGCTGCGAGGTATGCTGAACTGCTTTGGCTGTGTTAAGTTGCACTCTCTCACTTAAGCACCAGCCGATTAAGTCAAACATCACTCATCACATCAGGCACACCTTCTAGCCAGCTGTAGATGTAATCAGCAACAGATGAGGTTCACATGCCATTGGCTCATGTCCACAGCCATATTACTAGGCATTTTCACCTGACCAAGTTGACATCTGAATCTAACTACCACACCACCTTTCCTCCAGCCTCTTTATCCCTTAAGAAAGGAAAGTTCTTTCTGCACTATAAAAATCTCCAGTTGGGGCTTTAATGTTTGTTCTCTATAAGGAAACTTGCCTGGAACCATGGGAGAAGGAGATGAAAAGTGAAAGGCTTGGGTTTGGACTGCTGTGAATAAAGCTTGCAAGGCTCTGGCCTCAATATACTCTTGCCAATGATAATGAAATGATTATAAGTGACATTTACACAGTACTTTACAGTTTGCACAGTTTTTTTGTTTGCTTTAGATTTTTTTTTAATTTCCTCCCATACATTTTTAAAAATATTTTTATTCACAAATGTTCACACCCATACATTTCATACATGGTGTACATTCAGTGGCTCACAGTATCATCACATAGCTGTGTATTCATCACCATGATCATTTTTTAGAACATTTGCATCACTTCAGAAACAGAAATAAAAAGAAAAAAGAAAAAACTCATACATACCCATCCCTTACCTTTCCTTCTCATTGATTATTTCCAATCACCCAATTTATTTTACCACATATCCCCCCCAATTATTGATTTATTTATTATCCATATTTATTTTCTTAGCTATACATATTCTGGATAAAAGGAGCATCAGACAGGTTTTCACAATCACATGGTCATGTTGTAAAAGTTATATAATTATACAATCATCTTCAAAAATCAAGGCTAGGAGACTTCCAGAAGATGGCCAAATAGAGTAGCTCAAGATTAGCCCTGCTCCATGGAAAAGTTAGAGAAGGGACAGGAGGGTGACTGAGGCAGCGACTCAGAATGCGGCTGACCTGGGATGGTTTTCTGCACCACATGGGGCAACCCTGGCTGCAGGGGCTGGGGAACTGAGAGGCAGAGGGTTGGAGCCTGGTGCAGAAGCAAAGAGCCTGCAGGAGTGCAGGGACAGGAGCCAGGGACTAGGAAGTAAACCAGGCCACATTCTTTGGGTACACTACCCTCACCAGCACAGTCCTGTGACCGTGACTCACCCCACACCCCATGCACCCAAATCCCATCACCCACTCCCATTCCCCATGCTCCAGGCACCCCTACCAGACCAGGTCCTAGTGCATACCCCCACCTGAAGTGCAGCCTAATCCACCTCTCCTGCACCTCTCCCAATTATGACCTCCTCCTTCCAGTTCCTTATTGTCTGATGCCAGCACACAAAGACTATGGGCACTAACATCCATACCCAGGTTAACCCTGCCCCCTTGCCCATAGTGTCACACAGCTTCATCCTGCCCCCCACCCCAAGCTCTGTGCATCAGTTTATGGCACTCCTAGGCCCACACAGGCACACAGGCCCCCAATCACGTCATTCAGCTTTGGGCACTGCGCTTTACAGCAGTCCTAGAACTGCACATGTGCACGGCCCTCAGCCTCACTTCCCAGCTCTCAGAAAATGTTGACCTGCACAACCAGGTCACATCTGCCCCCAGTCCAGGAAGGTATAATGCTGACCTGCTGCCACAACTCTACACATGCACACAAAGGGCCCCATACCTTAGAGCAGTACACACCAGGATTACACCCCCCAGACCACTACATCCACACGGTTATGTCCTCCCTGGCCGCTGGGCACCCACGTTCACAAGCATCAGCACAACATCCCCAACCTATGCCTATATCTGCTGTTCTAGTTTGCTAGCTGCCAGAATGCAATATACCAGAAACAGAATGGCTTTTAAAAAGGGGAATTTAATAAGTTGCTAGCTTACAGTTCTAAGGCCAAGATAATGACCCAATTAAAGCAAGTCTATAGCAATGTCCAATCACAGGCATCCATGGAAAGATACCTTGGTTCAAGAAGGCCGCTGAAGTTCAGGGTCTCTCACTCAAATGAGAAGGCACATGGTGAACAGGGTCAGGGTTTCTCTCTCATCTGGAAAGGCACGTGGTAAACATGGCATCATCTGCTAGCTTTCTCTCCTGACTTGCTTTCATGAAGCTCCCCAGGAGGCAATTTCCTTCTTTGTTTCCAAAGGTCGCTGGCTGGTGGGCTCTCTGCTTCTCATGGTCATGTCATTCTGCTCTCTCAGAATATCTCTTTCTCCAAAATGTTTCCTCTTTTATAGGACTCCAGTAAACCAATCAATACCCACCCAAATGGATGGAGACACATCTTCCCTAATCTAGATTAACAACCACTCTTGATTAGGTTACATCTCCAGGGAGATGAGCTAATGACATACAGTATTGAATAGGGATTATTCTGCCTCTACAAAATGGGATTTTGATTAAAACATGGCTTTTCTAGGGTACATACGTCCTTTCAAACCAGCACACCTGCCCTGAAACAAATAGCCTTACTGAGTGCCACCCTGCTCCCTGCTGTACAACCATCACAGAGATTAAAGACTCTGCTGACCAAATAAAAAACATACTAGAGGCACACAGCAACAAATTTGAAGAGACAGAAGAAAGAATAAGTGATATATAGGGCAAGATAAGTGACTTCAAAGACTCAAAACAGCAAATGTCAAAAAAGGTTGGAAAAAATTGAATTGGATCTCAGGGAAATGATAGACAAAACAAAGTGCACAAATACAAGAATCATTGGTGTCTCAGGAGAAGAAGGGAGTAAAGGGCTAGGAAGAGTAGTTGAGGATATAACGGGGGAAACCCTCATAAAGGACATAAATATGAAAGTCAAAGAGGTCCAAAGAACTCCAAACAATAAATCCAAATAGGCCTTCCCCAAGGCACATACTAATCAGTCTCAAATGTTGAAGGGAAGCAGAAAATCCTGAAAGTGGCAAGAGATAAACAACCTACAACAAACAAGGGGAACCTTGATATATTCAAAATCCTGAAAAAGAAAGACTTCCAGCTAAGAATTCTTACCCAGTCAAATTCTCCTTCAAAACTAAGGGAGAGATTAAAATTTTCACAAAGGAGTCCTGAAATAATTTGTCACAAGAGACTGGCCCTACAAAAAATACTAAAAGGAATTCTGCTGTCTGAAAAGACAGGAGAAGGAGGTCTGGAGGAGGACAAAGAATTGAAAAGTACCACTAAAGGGTAATTAAAAGGATAAAAAGAGAAAGAGGGAAAAGAATATATAGATCTGACAAATAAAATTTACAAGATAAGATGGTGGATTCAAGAAACGCATTTTCAGTAATAACTTTGAATGTTAACGGACTAAACTTACCAATTAAAAGATACAGATTGGCAGAATGGATTAAGAAACATAATCCAGGATATGCTGCTTAAAGGAGATTCATCTTAGACACAAGAATAGAAATAGATTGAAAGTGAAAGGATGGAAAAAGATTTTCCACGCAAGTTGCAACCAAAAGAAAGCAGGGGTAGCTATACTAATATAGGACAAAATAGACTTTAAGTGTAAAGACATTATCAGAGGCAAAGAAGGACACTATATACTAATTAAAGGGTCAACTCATGAAGAAGATATGGCAATCATAAATTTTTATTCTCCCAATCAAGGAGCTCCAAAGTACATGAGACAGACATTGGCAAAAATGAAGAAAGCAATAGATGTTTCAACAATAATAGTAGGAGACTTTAATACACCACTCTCTTCTATAGATAAAACAACTAGACAGAAGATCAACAAGGACATAGAGAAGTTAAATAACTTGACAAATGAGTTAGACCTAACAGACATATATAGGTCACTGCACCCCAAAGCGTAAGGATACACATTCTTCTCTAGTGCTCATGGAACATTCTCTAGGATAGATCATATCCTGGGACAAAAAACAGGTCTTTATAAATTTTAAAACATTGAAAATGTTTCATCACAGTGGGATGAAACTGCATCTCAATAACCACCAAAGAACAAAAGCATTTACAAACATATGGATATTAAATAACCACTCTTAAACAATCCTTTGGTCAAAGAAGAAATTGCTAGAGAAGTCAGTAGCTATCTTGCGATGAATTAAAATGAGAATACAACTTATCAGAACTTATGGGATGTAGCAAAGGCTGTGCTAAGAGGGAAGTTTATTGCCCTAAATGTCTATATTAAAAAACAAGAAAGAGCAAAAATTGAGGACTCAACAGCACACCTGGAGGAACTTAAGAAAGAACAGCAAACTAACCCCAAACAAATAGAAGAAGAGAAATAACAAAGACTAAAGCAGAGATAAAAGAATGGGAGAACAAAAGAACAATAGAAAGAATCAATAAAACCAAAAGTTGGTTCTTTGAGAAAATCAGTAAAATTTTGATGGGCCACTAGCAAGACTGACAAAGAAAATAAGAGAGAGGATGCAAATAAACAAAATCAGAAATGAGAAGGGGTGTATCACAGACCCCGTAGAAATAAAAGAAATCATAAAAGGATACTATGCACAACTATATGCCAACAAACTAGACAACTTAGATGAAATGGACAAATTACTGGTGACACACAAACAAGCTACACTGACTCAGGAAGAAATAGAAGATCTCAACAAGCCATTCACAAATAAAGAAATTCAATCAGTCATCAAAAATCTTCCTATAAAGAAAAGCCCAGATGGCTTCACAGGGGAATTTTATCAAACATTCCAAAAAGAACTAACACCAATCCTGCTCAAACTTTTCCCAAAAATTGATGAAAAGGGAACTCTTCCTAACTCACTATATGAAGCTAATATCTTTTTAATACCAAAACTGGCTAAAGATGCTACAAGAAAGGAAAACTACAGGCCAATCTCCCTAATGAACATAGATGCAAAAATTCTCAATAAAATATTAGCAAGTCAAATCCAACAGCACATTAAAAGAAGTGTACACCATGACCAAGTGAGGTTTATACCAGGAATGCAGGATGGTTCAACACAAGCGAATCAATTAATGTAATACAGCATATTAACAAATCAAAAGGGAAAAATCACATGATCATCTCAATTGATGCTGAAAAAGCATTTGACAAAATTCAGCATCCTTTTCTGATAAAAAACACTCCAAAAAATAAGAATCAAAGGTAACTACCTCAATATGATAAAAGGGATATATGAAAAACTGATACCCAGCATCATACTCAATGGAGAAAGACTGAAAGCTTTCCCCCTAAGATTAAGAACAAAACAAGTATGCCCACTGTCACCACTATTATTCAGCATTGTTCTAGAAGTTCTAGCTAGAGCAAGCAGACATGACAAAGAAATAAAAGGCATCCATATTGAAAAGGAAGGAGTAAAACTCTCATTATTTGCAGATGATATGATACTATACTTGGAAGATCCTGAGAAATCTACAGCAAAGTTACTTGAGCAAATAAACAAATTCAGCAAGGTGGCAGGATATAAAATTAATGTGCAAAATCATCTTGCGTATTTCTGTATACAAGCAGTGACCCAGCTGAGGAGTCAGTTAAGGAAAAAACACCATTTAAAATAGCAACTAAATGAATCAAGTATTCAGAAAAGAACTTAACTGGGGACATAAAGGACTTATACACAGAAAACTACAAAACATTGCTAAAAGAAATCAAAGGATATCTAAATAGGTGGAAAGACATTCCCTGCTCATGGATGGGAAGGCTAAATACAGTTAAGATGTCAATTCTCCACAAATTGATCTACAGATTCAACACAGTACCAAACAAAATTACAACAGCCTACTTTGAAGATTTGGAAAAGCTAATTAACAAATTCATCAGGAAGGGAAAGAGAGCCCGAACAGCTAAAAGTATTTGAAGAAGAATGAAGTGGGAAGATTAACATTCTCTAACTTTAAAATCTATTTTAAAGCCACAGTGCTCAAATCCTGGCACAAAGATAGAAGCATTGACCAATGGAATTGAATTAAGAGTGCAGAAATAGACCACCAAATCTATGGTCAACTGATTTTTAACAAGGTCCCCAAATCTTCTGAACTGGGATAAAATAGTGTTTTCAGTAATTGGGCATGGAAGAACTGGATATCAATAGCCAAAAGAATGAAAGAGGATCCCTATCTTACACCCTACACAAAAATTAACTCAAAGTGGATCAAACACCTAAATATAAGAACTAGCACCATAAAGTTTCTAGAAGAAAATGTAGGGAAACATCTTCAAGACCTAGTAATAGGAGGTAGCTTCCTAAACTTTACATCCAAAGCACAAGCAACAAAAGAAAAAAATAGATAAATGGGAAATCCTCAAAATCAAATGCTTCTGTGACTCAAAAGACTTTGTCAAAAAGGTGAAGAGGCAGCCAACTCAATAGGAGAAAATACTTGGAAATAACATAACGGACAAAGGTTTTATTTCCTGCATGTACAAAGAAGTCATACAACTCAACAACAAAAGAACAAATGACTTAATTATAAATGGGCAAAAGATATGAATAGTCATTTTTTCTGAAGAACAAATACAGATGGCTCAAAGCCACATGAAGAGATGCTCATTTTCTTTGGCCATAAGGGAAATGCAGATCAAGAATACTATGAGATACCACTTCACACCTACAAAACTGGCTGCCATTAAACAAACAAGAAACTATAAATTTGGAGAGGATGTGGAGAAGCTGGAACACTTACACACTGCTGTGTGGGAATGTATAATGGTGTAACCACTATGGAAGATGTTTTGGTGGTTCTGTAGGAAACTAAATATCGAGTTACCCTATGACCCAGGAATAGCACTACTTGGTATATACCCAGAAGAGCTGAAAGCAACAACACAAACAGACATTTGCATGTCGATGTTCATAGCAGCATTATTCACAATTGCCAAAAGATGGAAACAAACCAAATGCCCATCAACAGATGAGTGGATCAACAAAATGTGGTATACACGTACGACGGATTTTTATGCAGCAGTAAGACAAAATGACGTCCTGAAGCACATAACAAGATGGATGAGCCTTGAGGACATAAGGATAGATAATGTATGATTCCATTTTTATGACCAACATAAAGGTATAATCAAAGGCTTAAACACAGAATATAGGGGACTTAGAGATACATAGAAGCTAGAGATGGGTGAACCGTTAGCTAATGAGGTTGAACCACAATGAAAGTGAATAGATAGGAGTGAAGGTGGTTTTCTATAAGATTCCACAAGTGTTCCAGGCACTAGAGTAACTTTCCAGAAACCTACAACCTCCAGACGGGTCCCTGGTCCAGATAAGTCCTGGGTCTATAAGTAATATTACCATATTGAAGATGAACAAGATTGAAAGGGTTTGTATGTCCCACTGATTAACACTAGAAATGTCCCACTGATTAACACTAGAAATATGAATTAATTCTTGCAAGAATTTCTTCAAAGATATGATTTTTGTACAAAGAGTGTTAGGGTACAGGGAGAAAACTGCTATTGCATGCTATGAAATATGTTCAAAAGAAAACCATCAGCACTACCATAGCAACAGCAGAGGTAAATAATGGTGGGAGGCACAAAAGTTAAGAGGAAGTTTAGATTTCCTATTTGGTGAGGGTGTGTTTATTGGTTTTCTTTCTCTTGGAAACAATGAAATTTTCTAACACTGAGAATGTTGATGGACTGTGGACTTTGGGCCGTCTACATGATGCCTGATAAACACAGGTGACTGAAGGATGCACTGATGGAGAAGTAGCTTGGCGAACAATGGTGTATACTTATGAATGAGGGTTGTGCTGCTACAAAAAGGAAGAAAGTCGTGAGGCATGCAATGATATGAATGAACATGTGGGACATTTGGTGAGACAAAATAAGCCAGAAACAGAAGAACAAGAATGGTATGGTTACTTTTAGAAAGTGCTTATAAGAAAACAGAAGCCTAAATTGTAAGATTTTAGGCCAGACACATTAAGTCAAGAGTGGTGATTAATATTTCTGGATTTTGAGAGGCTGTTATATATACACATGTACATATACAAGAATGAAGCTGAACAGATTGGGGTTAAAGTAATTCAGAACAGAGGGGTAAGGAAGTGTCTATATTTTAGAACCACACATACTCTTTGAGACCAATGGAAGAAAGGTTTATTTGGTCTGGAACTGAAATTTTCTGTAGTGCATAATCTAATTCAACCTATTGGTATACTCATTTGAACAACTGAACCACAGGAAGTCCAGAATAAGAAAGAAGTCCTTTAATCCTCTGTAAGTTAGTGCAATGCCTGGATAAATCCTAGAGTATATTAAGCAGATAATCAAAAAGAATTGGCAAAGTTCCCTGAGGGATGGGAAAACGAATATGGTACTGTTAAACCTCACCATCAGGGAATCCCCTGATACTTTAGACACACCCAAATCAATAGGCTTTGCCCTCTATCATGAGGCTTCCTCTTGTGAAACTTATGTAGATAGTGGAGAAGCATAGACTACCTATTGACATGCCTAAGAGTTACTTCTGAAGGACCTCTTTTCTTGCTCAGATGTGGCCTCAGTCTCTCTAAGCCCAACTCTGCAAGTGAAATCATTGCCCTCCCCCCTATATGGGATATGACACCCAAGGGTGAAAGTCTCCCTGGCGATGTAGGAGATGACTCCCAGGGATGAATCCAGACCTGGCACCATGGGCTCAACAATTCCATCCTGACCAAATTGGGGGAAAGAAGCGTAATTCATAAAATATCAGGGGCAGAGAGAATTCAAATAGAGTCGAGAGGCTAATCTGGAGGTTGCTCTTATGCAAGCTTCACTTAGACTTTGCTACCTATTATAACCTGTCAACCCCCAGCTAGGACCATTCCAGCCAATCCTAAAGAACACCTAGGGCAATTTATAAGATTCCACAAGTGTTCCAGGCACTAGAGTAACTTTCCAGAAACCTACAACCTCCAGATGGGTCCCTGGTCCATATAAGTCCTGAAACATAGCCCAGCCTCTCCAGAACATCAGATAGTTCCATCTCTCTATCCTTTATTAGTGACAGACTCTTCCAATATCAAAAGTTTAGAATTGCCATAGCCCAAACAACCCTAAAGTGAGGTATGGAAAGATCAAAGGTAATGGTGGACTTATACATAGAAGATGGGATTTAACAAATGAATATGAATACTGAATCATTCAATTGATATCTCTTTTACTCTCCAGTATTTTAGAGCAGCTAAAAGTAAAAACCTAAAATCGTAAACCACATCAAAGTCTGATATAATGTTCTACAACTAATTGTGGTGCTGCGCTTTGAAATGTATAGCTTTTTTGTATATATGTTATTTTTCACAAAAAAAAAGAAGGAAAAAAGTCAATTGTGGTGATAAAAAAATGTAAGCCCTCTAGCCTCCTACATGCTGGAGCAGCTAGAAGGAAAAATATAAGAGGACCTTAAGGTAACCCCTGACAAACTCTGGAATCTGTCCTGTAACTACTTGTTGATGAATGCTTTGAAAACCATTGCTTTTTTATTTCTTTGCTTTGTATATATGTTATACTATACAATAAAAAATATATATATCAAGACTACTGGAACACAGCTCAACAGTTTCAGGTACTTCTCTCCAGCCACTCCAATACACAATAAACTAAAAAGGTATATCTACATAATGCATAAAAATAACCTCCAGGATAACCTCCAACTGTTTGAAATCTCTCAACCACTGAAACTTTATTTTGTCTCATTCCTTTCTTCCCCCTTTTGGTCAAGAAGGCTTTCTCAGTCCCATGAAGCTGGGTCCTGGCTCATCCCCAGATTTCTGTCCCACATTGCCAGGAAGATAAACACCCTGGGAGTCATATTCCATGTGGGGGGGGGCGGACAGTGAGTTTAGCTGCTAAGTTGGCATAGACAGAGAGGCCAAATCTAAGCAACAAAAGAGGTTCTCTGGGGGTGACTTTAAGGCCTAATGTTAAGTATGTTTAGCCTATCCTTTGCAGAAATAAGTTTCATAGGGGCAAACCCCAAGATCACGGACTCAGCCTATCAATTTGGTTGTTACGACTGCTTGTGAGAATATCAGAAATTCTCCAAATAGGGAAGATGGATATTTCCTTCTTTCTCCCCAGTCCCGCAAGGGGACTTGGCAAATAATTCTTTATTCACTGTCCAAATTACTCTGAGACGTATATTGGGGCATCACACTAACCTGGACAAACCAACAAAACCCCACACCTATTCAAGATTTCATGTACTTATGGTGTTCAACTAAACTGATCATACAAGTTAAATTAGGTAATGCACTATACCAGCTATAAATTTTGCACCAAATAAGCATCTCTTCCTTTGGTCTCACACAGAAGTTGAAGTTTTATTCAGAACAGCTTCCTTCATATCTCTAGTTAAAGTCCAATCCCATTTTCAACTTTTTAAACAGTTCCTGTATGGGGTACTGCTGACTTCCATAGCTTCAAAGCTCTGATTCTAAGTGTCAGGTGTACATAAATAACTGAAGTTTCTGGGAATGACCAGGTTACATACAAACAGCTCAGTATCCCAAAATTTAGAAATAATAATTACAACTCCTGAATATATGTTGCACAGTTTTTTCACATGTACTATCCAATCATAACCCGTGCATTGGAAAGGATGGGCATTTTACCCCCATTTTAGAGATGAAGGAACTCATAGTGACAAACTGGTTGTCCCCCAAATTGCCCAGGCTCCAACCTCTGTCTTCCAACTCCACATCCACAGTCCTTTCCCCCTTTTCACATGCCTTGTCTCTCAGGAGACCTCTTTTCATATAGCCCTTAGACACTGGAAGAAAGAAATCCCCAAGTTACTTTGCCAAGGCTTAGGCATCCTGTCAACTTCCGAAATCACTTGCAGTGACCTCCCTTAACTTATAATTAAATCAAATCTATTTTATGGAGTATTGGCCATATACCAGGGAGCTTCTGTCTAGTGGAGGAGACTGACCAAATCTAGGCTGTTACTGCTTAGCTTCATAAGAGGCATGATCAGGGATGGGCTGCTCCAGGAACATGGAGTTACCCTGTGTGGTAGATAGGTTCAGGTGTCAACTTGGCCAAGTGAAGGTGCCTAGTTCTGTTGCTGTGGACATGAGCCATGGCATGTGAAGCTCATCTGTCGATGATTACATCTGTAGTCAGCTAGGAGGTGTGCCTGCAGCAATGAATGATGTTTGATTTAATTGGCAGGATGCCTAAATGAGAGAGCTCAACACAGCACAGTCCAAGCAGTTCAGCATACCTCATCTCAGCACTCTCAGCTCAGCCCAGGCCTTTGGAGATGCAGAAAGGAATCACCCCGGGGAAAGCTGTTGGAACACAGAGGCCTGGAGAGAAGGCCAGCAGAGATCGCGCCGTGCCTTCCCATGTAAGAAAAAACCTCAGATGAATGTTAGCTGCCTTTCTCTGAAGAACCACACATTTTTAACTAAATAAATCCCCTTTTATTAAAGGCCAATTCATCTCTGGTGTGTTGCATTCTGATAGCTTTGGCAGATTGAAACACCCTGCTTCGTAACTTCCCAGAGGAGGTGATCCCCAGCTGAGATCTCAAAGCGAAGTGAAAGTGAGTCAAGTAAAGGGAAGAAGTGGGGAGGGCCCACTTGCAGAGGACAGGATGTAAGAGAGAACTTGGTAGGTTCAGAAAACTGAATGCATTTCAATAGCTGGAGGTGGAGTAGAAAGACACAGCAAAAGGGAAAGAGGTGAGACCTAAGGTTGCAGAGAGGGCAGGGGACAGATCTCAGTATTGTCAATTACTTACCGTTAAAGAATTATGCATTAAAAATGGCTATAATATATATTTGGCCACAATTAAAAATTAATTAATTAAAAGCAAATAAATAAATACTCCAAAACCTCAGAGGACCTTAGAAGAAACTTGGGTAAAGAGTTCATCTTTACCCTAATAGCAGTGGGATGCCTTGGAAAGTTTTAAGGAGGGGCTTCGGAGAATTTAGCTTACATTTGGCTGGAATGTGAAGAATGGTTAAAAGAGGCAAGAGGTAAAAGGCTAAGCCAGTGGGATTTTGCTTTTCTGGTGTTTTATGTTTGTTTGGTTTTTGCTTTTACTATTCTGTAAAAGCCACTAGACTGAGCACTCCTGAAAGGCAGAAAATAAGTTTAAGAATATGCTCCAGAGATGACCGGTTGCTCCCACAGAAACATGCTTCTGCATGAGACCAGCCTTTATAATGATCTATTAAACATGGGTGCCCACTGTGTGTCAGGAACTGTGCTGGGAGTCAGGGTTACAGAGAGTCCCTAGGAAAAGACAGACATGAAACAGTCACGAAAACAAACTTGCTGATCTTGAGCAAAAGGAAGTATGCATGAGACCATGGGAACTGCCTTTCTGGGTCACCCCATGGCCCAGCAGTGACTCAGCACTTTGTGTGACAGTGACCCCAGGGGAGAGTGACTCCTTCCCTCACATCTTCCTTCTCCTCAAGGACTTGCAGGGATCAGTCAAGACCTGCCCAGCCCTCTCCAAAGTTCTTTCTTTCTTTCTTTTTAAGCTTATTTGCTTTTAATTAATTAATATTTCACTGTGATAAAATATATGTAATATAAAAATGATTTTAGCCATTTTTAATGCATAATTCTTTAACGTCAAGTACCTTGACAATATTTTCTTATGAGAGAAATCATACAATATTTGTCCTTTTGTGTCTGACTTTTTTTTACTTTTTTTAGCATGTTGTCTTCAAATTTCATGTTTTAGCATGTCTCAGCACTTCAATTATTTTCACAGCCGAATAATATTACATTACATGGATATACCACATTTTGCTCACCTATTCATCATTTGATGGAAACTTGTGTTGCTTCCACCTTTTGGCTTTTGTGAATAGTGCTGTGATGAACATTGGTGTACAAATATCTTTTTGTGTTTTTGCTATCAATTCATTTGGGTGTATACCTAGGAGTAGAATTGCCAGGTCATATGATAACTGTGTTTACTTTTCAGAGGAATCATATACAAAATTTCATTCAAAGTGGATCAATAGCCTAAATATAAGACATAATGCTATAAAACTCTTAGAAAGCATAGGGAAATAGCTTTAGGACCTTGTAGTAAACAATGGACTTTTCTATTTTACACCAAAAGCGCATGCAACAACAAAAAATAGACAAAATGGACTTCATCAAAATTAAAAACTTTGGGGCACCAAAGTACATTATCAAGAAAGTGAAAAAAAAATAAAACAACCTACAGAATGGGAAAAAATATTTGGAAACCAAATATCTGATAAGGGTTTAACATTCAGAATATATAAAGAACTCCTATAACTCAACAACAAAAAGACAAACAACCGATTAAAAATGGGCCAAGATGGGGTGCAAGGGTAATTTAGTGGTAGAATTCTCGCCTGCCATGAGGGAGACCTGGGTTCAATTCCCAACCCATGCACTCCCTCCATTCCCCCAAAAAACAACAAACAACCAAACAAAGAAATAAAAACAAAAATTCAACAAATAGTGCTGCAATAACAGGATATTCACATGGAAAAAGAATGAAATGTGACCCCGAGAATATAACAAACAAACAAAACAATGGGCCAAGGAATATCTCAAACAAAGTATTCAAGTAGCTAATATATGAAAAGATGCTCAACATCATTAGTCATTACAGAAATGCAAATTGAAACTATAGTGAAATACCACTTCACACCCACTAGGACGGCTATTATTTTAAAATATGAAAATAGCAAGTGTTGGTGAGAATGCGCCGAAATAGGAACCCTCGTACATCATTGGCGGGAAGGTAAAATCTTGTAGCCACTGTTAAAAAAAAAATGGCGATTCTGAGTATTTTGTTGCCAGAGCTAAGAGGAAGTGACTGCCATGTCCCACGTGGTTTCATACTGAACCCCTTACAGGAAAATGCTGAGCATGTCACTGAATCAGTGTAAGACTGGGTCATGCTCTGAGAAATCTGTTCCCTGGAGCAGCAGAGTCACCCATTTTAGGGTTTAGGTTATAGAATAGATTATTTACTCTTTTTAGTTGCAACTTTGGAGTTGGAATCTTGGCTCCACCGACTTGTATGTCATGGACAAAGTACCAAATGCCTCTGTGCTCAGTTTCCTCATTCATAAAATGGAGAATTACCCAAACTTATTGTGTTGGGAGGCAGAAATGGCATAGTTTTAACTAGAAGATGTTAAATATAAGTCAGTTTTCTCCTCTCTTGGGCAATGTGAGAGCCATTGCAAGATGAACTAGCTGTACTTCAAGGCTGAGATAAGAGGAACTTCTTTCCAGGTATCCAAAGAGGAAATGAATTTTCCCTTGTGGTGACATGTTTCAAGGTTATTGCTATTCTCAATGACCTCCCAAGTTATGCTAGGCCCCAGTTCATGGAGATGTTCTTCATCCCCACTGAACCTCCCTCTCCTAACCTGGGATGCAATGCCCATGACAGCCCACCAAAGTGCGATCTCTGTGGCTCAGACATGTAGATGGGTCTGAGTTCAGTCCTTGGGGTCCTAACAATATCTGTAGCCATAAATCTCTTGCCAGGGACCAAGACAGGCTCAAGGGTTTTACGTACAATATCTCATTCAGTTTAATTCTCACAACAAATTCACAACGAAAGGATTATTACCCTCAATGTATAGACCAAAAAAAAAAAAAACAAGGCTCAGAGACGCCAACTGCCAACTCCAGTGGTAGCGCTGAGATGAGAGCTCAAGCTTGTCTGAACCCCAAGCCCAGGCTCTTGGCCCCGCAGCCAAGTCATTTGGTCTTTCCCTCTACATGGTGGGTTCTAAGTAGTGTGAAAAGTTGATTCTGACCATTTCCACTGCTAGGTAGGAGAAATGAGTGATACATTCTTGATTCTAAGCCACCTCTACTGCTGACTTTCAAGCATAGGCTTTTCTGAAGTCTACTAAGCTGGGAGCCCAAGGAGTGTCCTGGGAAATAATTCACCCCAAGTGGAGAGAATCAGACATGGTAAGAAAATGGGCACTGATTTAAAGTTAACACCTGCCATCTCTCCCTTAGCTTCTCCCCCAGCAGTGGCAACTCTGTGGCTGATGGACACAGTGATACCTGCAAACATGTAAGTGCCAGAAGTCTTGGGGCCAGCAATGCACAGCAGAAGGCAGATGAGAGCAACATGCAGAGGTTCTGTGACAGCAAACTGAACTTGCTGCTGAGATAGGAGTCACCATTTGGGAGCCCCTAGAGATAGATATATATGTTGGAGGACAATTTGAAAGTGCAGGGTTGTGTACTAGCAATTTGAAAGTGCAGGGTTGTGTACTAGTAAGTTGAATGGGAGCCAGTTTATTGTGAGTTACAATTTCTAGCAGTTAAAACCCTTATAAAGATTCCAAAAGGCTGTGTTCCTGCCTCAGGGCTACGAAAGGTTTTAGAAGTACTGTACCAATGTTGACCATTGATCATTCTAAAAGGAACAATTCAGCCTCTGGTGAAAGGGGGGGGCATTCCTCAGTCATGTTTTGCCCCATTTGACACCTGGCTGTCCAGGACAAGAGGGGACAGCATCTAAGGCAATTTCAGCCACTCCTGGGCTGTCCAGCCACCTACGACCTATGGCCCAGCATCAAAAAGGAACCAGGCCAATCTGATTCCCACCTCAGGAATTTGAACCAAGAAATACTGAGACATGCAGGCAGTTAGCAGCATGGCAGGAGGCCACAGGAATGCAACTGGAAGATTCTACACAGTGGAGAGAAAGCAACAAGGCCACTTGTGGAGCAGAACCCAGGAGTAAGCAGAGAACTGGTTAATAGATGGAGGAGACTGAAGACTACATGCAGTGAGAAGTTAGACTTAGAGAAAGGCAGTGAGAAAGGCACAGACAGAGAGAGACCAGGTGGTCCACAAGAGACAAATGTACTCAGGGCACTTTCAGTTCCTGTTCCAGCCCCAATACTACCACACCTCCTTTCGCCCAACACAACTTGAAGTGCTATCTGTTCTTTGCAACAAGAACATCTGACTAGAATGAGCTGAGACTCAGTGTCAGGGGATTGAGAAAAACCCTAGAATGAGCTGAGACTCAACATCAAGGGATTGAGAAAACCTTCTCGACCAAAAGGGGGAAGAGTGAAATGAGAAAAATAAAGTGTCAATGGCTGAGAGATTCCAAACAAAGTTGAGAGGTTATCCTGGAGGTTATTCTTATGCATTAAATAGATATCACCTCGTTAGTTAAGATGTAATGGAGAGGCTGGAGGGAACTGCCTGAAAAATGTAGAGCTGTGTTCCAGTAGCCATGTTTCTTAAAGATGAATGTATAATGATATAGCTTTCACAATGTGAATGTGTGATTGTGAAAATCATGTGTCTGATGCTCCTTTTATCTACCTTGTCAACAGACGAGTAGAACATATGAAATAAAAATAAATAATAGGAGGAACAAATGTTAAAATAAATTTCGTTTGAAATGCTAGTGATCAATGAAAGGGAGGGGTAAGGGGTATAGTGTATATTAATTTTTTTCTGTTTTCTTTTTATTTCTTTTTCTGAATAGATGCAAATGTTCCAAGAAATGATCATGATGATGAATATGCAACCATGTCATGATATTGTGAATTACTGATTATATATGTAGAATGGAATGATCAAAAGTTAAGAAAGTTTGTGTTTGGTGTTTTTTGGTATTTAAAAAAAATTAAAAATTAAAAAAAAACAGAACATCTGACTAGGACAGAAAGTGAAAGTAAGGCTGATGACCTCCTTGCAGGATGGTGAGAGAGGTTCTGGGTTGAAGGAGACCTGGTCTTTAGTTCATAATGACTTTGTAGCTTACAAGGACAACAAAGAACTGTGTGAGCAAGGCAGAGAGAGCTCAGGTGTGAGAATCAGCTGCCTCTGGACCACATCTGAGACAATACAAGCAGTTGACTTTGAAGGCCTTCACATGATCTAAATTATGCCTCAAGGAGGATTCAAAGCTGTGGAGTGGTTATGAGGATGGGCTTGGGACCTAGATTGTCTGGAATTCCTGCTTCTCCTCTTTCTACTGTGGGAACTTGAAAAAAATAATGATTCTTCTAAGTCTTAGTTTCCACATCACTAAAATGAGACTATGACTAGAACCTCCTTCCAAAGTTGGTTGTGGTTGTTACAGGGTTGCCTAACCTAGGATAAATCCTTTCCTCAAGCTGCTGTAATAAACTCCTCCTTAATGGTTAAGAGGTGGAATGAGAGGCTGAGGAAGCTCTTTCCCTGTACAATTTTCTATGTGAAGATTGCCCAGGGGCAGAAGCACATCCCTTTCCTTTTACCCCCTCAGGGACACTGGGAGAAAGAAGCTCTCAGTTACCATGGCTGCAGACAGGCCTTCTTGAGCCAGGCTTATTAATAGAAATGTGTCCACTTCTATCTTAAAATAGCCATGGAAAGTTATTGAAAATGAGCTTCCATTTGGGTGGTCAGATTGCTTTTTTACTGTCTTCCTCTCAGGAGATTTCAAGAACCCTCATGTTTTCCTGTTTCATTTACAGCAAAATAGTCATAACAGGAAGATCCATTGCTCTGTGTAACTTCCTCAGTCAAGGATGCCAAGGCAGCCTGAGAGCTCTCACAGCCAGACACCCCATCCGATCCCTGGCCACCCCACCCACCCACAGCATCTTTGGCTGAGGGTCATCCAGACCTGACCCCATTACTGATATCATAGAGGCCTCTGTTTTCCAATGAGAGGAGTCTGTCGAAGGGAAGAGCACAGAACTTGATGTCAAAAGGACCAAATTGGGGCAAGGACCTTGACCTAAACCAGGTCCTCATAGCCACCTAGAACAGGGGCCTTGCAACAGAGAAAGCCCTTCCCCATCTGCAAGTTTCTCACCCCCACTCATTCTTTTCCCTCTTTGTATTTCTTTCTCACTACAGCCTCAACCCTATTCATCCAGTATACCCTCTGGAACCCTGGGGCAAGATGGTTGCAGGTGTTTTCTGTTGCTATGTAATGAATTACTTCAACCTGAGCTGTTTAAAATAAACATTTATTATCTCACAGTTTCTGTGGGTCAGATTATCCAGATGTAGCTTCATTGGGTAGATCTAGCTCAGGGTCCTCCATAAGATTAAAAGTGTTAGCTAGGGGTGCTCAATTGGGGAAGGTTCTATTCTAAGAATACTCACATGTTTGTTGGAAGGCTTCAGGTCCTTGCTAGGTGTTGGCGGGAGACATATGTGGGGCTCTCCATAGGGGTACTCACAACCAGGCAGGTAGTGTCCTCTAGAGCAAAGCCTCTGAGAGAGCGAGAGTGAGAGAAGAGAGGGAGCCCAAGATAGAAGTCACAGTCTTTTCTGTAATATTGTAAATCCCATTACCTGCTATATTCTACTTGTTAGAAGTGAATCACTAAGGTCCAGCCAACACCCAAAGGGAGGGCATTATATGTGGCATGACTACCAGGAGATGGGGGTCATTGTGAACCATCTCAGAGAATCCCTACACAGGGGTCAAGGAAGATTTCTTAATGCAAGCTGTATGTGACCTAGCTTCAGAAGGCTTTAGCTAAGAGAAGAGCTATGGAAGGCTCTCCCAGGCAGAGAATGCTATATGTGAAGTAACCTAGATATGCAAGAGAGAGAGCCTGAGGTTTGAGGAACTGCACATTCAGTAAGTTTGGTGTGTAGGCTGCCATCTGTGTGGAAATTAGACTGGACGCTAAAGTGGTTGGGACCTGTTGGATGGCTAATTATGTCATCCAATTGATCAACTGTGCCTCCCAACTTAATTTCACTGGAAATTCCTTAAGTAAATGCCTTGCTTAATATGCTATTACTCACTCTATATTTTAACAATTTAAAATAATTAATCAGGTTAGCATTGCCACATACAAGTGTTAAAGAAATTTAAAAAGAGGGGGTGCAAGGGTAGCTCATTGGAGAATTCTCACCTGCCAGGCAGAAAACCTGGGTTCAATTCCCGGTCAGTACGCTTCCCAAAAAAACAAGCAAACAAACAAAAAACAAAAAATTCAACAAAAGGTGCTACAATATGGGATACTCACATGAAAAATAATGAAATATGACCCCACCATGCAGCATACAGGAAAAAAAAAAGATACTGAAAAAAAGATCAGCCTTCAATGAAAGATATGAATGAAGCCAATTGGGTCAGGACTAAGGTAAATCAGAATACAGGTGTAAGGAAGACAGAGTCTGTATTTCAGAACTTCATCTACTCTATGAGACCAAAGGTAGAGAGGTTTATTTTGTCCAGAACCTAAATTTTCTGTAGCATATATTCTAACTCAAGCTGTCTAGATAGATCACTTATACAATCCAAAGGGAGCCCAGAATGGGAAAGAGGGCTTGTAATTCTGGATAGCTTAATGAAATGCCTGATACATCCCAGAATATGTTGAGCAGATAATTGAAAAGTATGGCAAAGTCTTGAGGGCTGGGAGGAAAAACATGGAACAATTGAACTTTACCACCAGGGAACCCCCTGATACCATCTCAAACATTAGGGACTCCCAAGTCAATAGGCCTAGCCCTTGATCTTGAGACTTGCTCTTATGAAATTTATTTATATAGCAGAGAAGCTTAGCCTACCTATAGTTCTGCCTAAGTGTTGCTTCCAGAGGAACTTTTTTGTTACTCAGATGTGGCCTCTCTCTAAGTCCAACTCTGCAAGTAAAATCATTACCTTCCCTCCTACATGGGACATAATATCCAGGCGTAAAAGTTTCCCAGGCAACGTGGGATATGACTCCCAGGGATGAGCCTGGCCTTGGCACCATGTGATTGATAATGCCTTCCTGATCAAAAACGGAGAAAGAATTGTAACAAATAAGGTATCAGTGGTTGAGAGAGTAAAAAATAGAGTCCAAGGATACTCTGGAGGCTACTCTTCAATAAGCTTCAGCTGGACATTATGGTTTGCCAACCCTAAAGAATATCTAGGGTTCTACCTGAGATACTACATAGGTTCTATGCACTATGATTACTTTCCAGAAACCTACACCCTCTAGATGGGTTCCTAGGCCAGATAAGTCCTGAAACCCAGAGAGGCCAGCCTCTTCAGAACATCAACTAGTTCCATCCCTCTATCCCATATTATTGACAATCCTTTCCAACATAAAAATTTAGAATGGGCATAACCCAAATAACCCTAAAGATTGGGAGAAGGATCAAAGGAGAAGGTGGAGTTATAACAGAGAAGATAGGATTTAACAAATGAGTATGACTGCTGAATCATTATACTGATAGTTTTTTGAGTCTCCAGTGTCTTGGAGCAGCTAGAAGGAAAAACCTAAAATTGTGGTACTGTAACCCATACCAAAGTCTGAAGTCTCTTCTATAACCAATTGTTGCGGTGTGATTTAAACTTTATTGCTTTTTGTTTATGTTTATTTTTTACAATAAAAATTTTAAAAAATTTATCACATTGAGTATTTCACACATGCAACAAAGCTTCATTAATGAGAAGATAATGAAATTGAACTTGCAACCTCTTTTCTCTCAATAAGAAAAGTAAAAAATGCTCAGAATGACTTTAAGCAGAGCACATTTATAAATCATTGCAAATGTGAAAAACATGACTAAAATTTCAAATTATCAGTGGGTGGAGTTCTCTGACACTTTAAATGTATTTATTTCTTTTTTTAAATACAATTTTACATTGAAATATAATACACAGAAAAGTGCACAAATAATAAAGATACAATTCAAATAATTTCACAAAGTAACACAGACGTGTAACTACCACTCAGATTTTCAAAAATACAAGAAGATTCTAGCCCCTGAATTTCCCCTTGTGTCCCCTTCCAGTCACCAATCCCCTCCTCCCCAAAGATATCCACCATCCTGGCTTCTATAATCATAAAGTGATTTTGCCTGTGTTTGAACTTTATATAAATGGAATTATACAGTTGATATTCTTTTTACTTGGTACTCATTATTCATTATTGTGAAATTCATCCATGTTGTGTTGTGCAGCTATAGTTAGTTCATCGCTGTATCGTATACCATTTTATGACTGAACCACAATTTATTCATGTATTCTACAGTTGATGGAACTTTATGTTGTTTCCAGTTAGGGGGCAATTATGAATAGTACTGCTATAAACATTCATTATTATACCCCATGGTGCACATATTTACAAATTTCAATTGGGTCTCTACCCAGGATTTGAATTGCTGGGTCATGGGTATACTTATATTCAGCTTTCATAGATTCTGACAGTTTTCCAAGGTGGTTGTACTAATTTACATGCCCAGGAACAATGTTTAAAAGTTCTGCTTGCTCTACTTTCTTGCCAATACTTTGTATTAGTAATATTTCATTATTTTACTATAAGCTATTCTGAAGGATGTGCAGTGATATCTTATTACAGTTTTAATTTGCACTTCCCTGGTAACTAATAATGTTGAGCACTTTTTTATATGTTTGATCTTCAAAATATCGTCTTCTGTGAAGAGCGTAAGCCTTTGCTCATTTTTCTATTAGGTGGTCTTTTTCTTATTGCTTTGCATGCATTCTTTATATATTTTGAATACAGATCCTTTTTCAAATATGTTTTGCAAACATCTCCCAGACTGTGGTTTTCTGTTATATTCTTTTGATGGTGTGGTAAATTAAAGCTGGATATAAATTTGACCATGATGGAAGGATGCTACACCAGTTTTGGGCCTAGACTTTGAGACAACTGGCAGCTCTTACTTTTCCCCTCTTGGAATACTTGCTTTTCTGACACTTTTCACTTTAGACACCCAGCTGTGAAAAGTCCAAGCTACATGGAAAGGCCACATATTGGTGCTCCTAAGTCAATAGCCCCAATTGATCTTCCAGCCAGTAGCCAGGATCAACTCTCAACCATCTGAAAAAGCCATCTTGGATGTTCTGGCCCAATCAAGCTCTGGGTGACTCCAGCCCAAGTCAGCATCACATGGAGCAGATGATCTGCCCAGCTGAACCCAGTCAACTCACAGAACCTTGGGAAAGGTTTGTTGTTTATGCCAATGAAGTTTTTAACTTAAAATACTTCTGGACTTACAGCACAGTCACAAAAATAATACAAATCACATACAAAGAACTCCAATATACACCAACACCCCCTCCTCAAATACCCATTATCCACCAATGTTGACATTTTGCCACACTTGAAGTATCATTCTATCATCTATCCATCTATCTATCTATCTATCTATCTATCTATCTATCTATCTATCTATCTATCTATCTATCTAATCTATCTATTATCCATTTTCTGAACATGTGAACTGAATATAGGGTAGACATCATTCTTCTTGAACACTTAATACTGCAAAATGCATTTCCAAAGGTAAAGGATATTCACTTACATAACTGCCTGAAATGCAGTTGTCAAATTCAAGAAATTTAACACTGATATAAAGCTTCGAGCCCATGTTCCAGTTATTTTCATAGGCCCCAATAATGTCCCTCTGAGTCTTTTCTCCTAACCGTATTATCCTGTCCAGGATCATGTATTGCATTTAATGGTCATTGTCTTTGGTTTCTCTTTCTTTTTTTTAATTGTGGGAACATAGTATACAATGTCAGCTTTCCCATCTCAACCATTCCCAAGCACACTGATCTGTGGGATTAACTGCATTGACAAGGTTGAGGTACTTTCACCACCTTCCATTACTAAGACTTTCCCATCTCCCCAAACAGAAACCCCATGTCTATTGTGATATTTTGAAGCTGTATGTACCCCAGTGAAGATCATGTTCTTTTAATGCATTCCTGTGGGTGTAGACCAATTGTAGGTGGGAACATTTGATTATGTTATTTCAATTGAGAGGTGACCCACCTCATTTTAAGGTGAGTCTTAATCCTCTTACTGGGGTCCCTTGTAAGCGGATAAAAGACAGTATACCCGTTTCTGGTATACTGCATTTCATCAGCATTAGCAAACTAAAACACCCAGTATGTGTTAACTTTTCTCCCTGCTCCATGCACCTGGCAACCTGTACTCTAATTTCTGTCTCTAGTAACTTGTACATTCTCTAATATTTCCTTGTAGTTACTATAGGGCTTAAATTTAAATGCATAACAGTCTCATTTGCTTTAATACCAATGTAACTTCATTAGTAAACATAAACTGTGTTCCTATTCCCCTCTGTTCCCCCACCTTTATGTAGTTCTTGTCACAAATTACATGTTTATACATTATACATGTTAATCATAATGTCATTACCACTGATTCGTCATTACATTTTATGAAATGTCTTTAAGATCCTGTAGGAAGTGAAAAATAAAGTTACAAACCAAAAACATAATAGTACTAGCATTTATATATACCCTTGTTGTTACCCTTACAGGATATCTTTAATTTTTCATGTGGCTTCAATCTATTGCCTATTTTTCTTTCCTTTCAGCCAGCAGAACTCTCTTTAGCAGTTCTGTAGGTCTGATGGAGCCCCCATAGCTTTTGTTTATCTGGGAATGTCTCCTCATTTTTGAAAGACAATATTGCCAGTTACATACCTCTTGGTTGGCAATTTTTAGCTTTCTACACTTTAAATATGTCATCCCACTGCCTTCTTGCCTCCATGGTTTCCGATAAGAAGTCAACACTTAATCTTATTTTTTTGTTAAGTTTTGTTATATGTGACACATTGCATCTTTCTTGTGGGTTTCAGAATTTTCTCTTTGTCTTTGACATTTTACAGTCTGCTGTAAGATAAGTCTATTTGGGTTTATCCTGTTTGGAGTTCATTGAGTATCTTGGATATGTATATTCATATCTTTCATTAAGTTTGGGAAGTTTTTAGCTACTATTTCCTTGCATATTCTCTTGGCCCCTTTCTCCCTTTCTTCTCCTTCTAAGAGTCCCATAATGTGTATATTGTGTGCTTGTTGGTGCCACAGGTTCCTTGGGCTCTACTCACTTTTCTTCATTCATTCTTCTTTCTGCTCCTCAGACTGGATGAGGTCAATTGTCTTCTGTTCAAGTTCTCTGATTCTTTCTTTTGCCAGCTCCAATCTGCTATTGAACCCCTCTAGGGAAATTTTAGTTTCTGTTACTTTGGTTTTTGGCTCTTTTGGGTTCCTTTTCATAATTTCCATCTCTGTATTGATATTCTTTTTGAGTTCACCTATAATTTTCCTTAGTCCTTTGATCATGTTTTCCTTTAGCTCTTTGCATATTTAGGACCATTTTTTAAAAGTCTTTGTTTGGTCTTCCTCATTGATAGCGTCTCATGCTTTAATCTTCTCCTTTGCCTGAGTCATTACTTCTTATTTCTCTGTATGTTTTGTAACCTTTTATTGAAACCTGGACATATGGATATTTTAATAAGTTGTCACTGGAATTCAGACTCTGCGATGTCTGCTCCCTAAGTTTGTATCCAATTGGTGTTATGATAGAGTTTTTCTTGAATGCCAGGAGCTGAACAAACAAAAACAAAAGAAGAAGGAAAAAAAATAGAAAACACATGTCATCAGATTGATTTGTGCAAGTGCTCTCCTTAAGAGCTTACCTATATATTAAGTTTAGACAATAGCTCCAGGCCAAAGCATAGGGCCCTCCCAGTCCTTTCTACACTTGCCTCTTGTGTTGGCCATGGATATATAGCCTTAGAAATTCCCCCATTTATGCAGATATGAATGTTTTCTCTTCCCTAGAAAACAGTTTCCTCACAATCCTTGGCAGTGTGCTGTCTACAGCAGCAAGCCCTAGCTCAGGCAGCCATGACTGACTGATCTCCCTCAATGTTCTGTAGAGTAGCTTTATGAGCTCCTTCTACACACAGGGCAAGATCTTGGAGGACAAGCCTGGAACAAGCATTCTGGCTCAGTCCATCATGTCACTACCAGAGAGATTAGGCCATATGTACAAGTACCCACTATATGCACAAGAGTTACTCTGCTCCCTCCAGAACCAGGCCCTGGGACTTGCACTGGGAGCACAGGCCAACTCCACATTGAGCTGGGAAGGGGTGGGGAAAAAACCAGTCAGGGCACTACAAGATACTGCCATATTAAATGGACTTTTTCTTGATTGAGCGCTTACTTTGTTATTGTAATCCTTTAACTGCTTTCTGGAACTTTGAGAAAAAATGTTTCTGCCAGGTCTTCCTGTCTTTTCAAAGCTTTTCTAGGTATATGGAGCCCTGATGCTCCTCACTTCACCATCTTCCTTGGGGCAGGGCTATGTCAATAAGTTTTGTTTTGTTTTGTTTTGGGCATGGGTAGGCTCCGGAAATTGAACCCAGGACTAGAGCATTGCAAGTGAGAATTGTGCCACTGAGCCATCATTGCACTGCCTGAACCACTGTTGCACCACCCTGTCAAAAAGTTTTGATGAACAGAAGTTCTTAATTTTTTGTACTCCATTTTATTAATTTTTTTATTTTAGGATTGGTACCTTTTGTGTTTTGTTTTAAAAATATTTGCCTACTTCAAGAGCATGAGTATTCTCCTGTTTTCTTCTAGAAATTGTGTAGATTTCTTTTAACATTTAAATCTACATAATCTAAACAATTTTTGTATGGTGTAATGTGGTGGAGTGTGCAGTCCTTTCAAATTTAATAATAGCATTTACATTTTTGAATTTAGAGTTAAATGTGCAGCTACATTCAATTTACTACACTGACAATAGCAATTATGATATATAATTATAAAATATAAAACTCCTGTAATTATTTCCCCTACCTGCTATCCCATCACAACCCAACAGGTCTCAAGGCAGTGGAGATTTATTTACTCAATCATTCATTAAACATTTATTGAGAGCCAGGATTTACATTTACATGTAGTACATTCTGCTGGGTACTGAAATACATCATATGAGACACAGGCCCTGACATAATGTAATAACAATGTGAGAGAAATGGGCAATAAAAACATAATCTAAATTGTGCTGAGTGTTGTAAAAGGGAAGTAGAGAGATTATGGGAGCAGAGAACAGAATTTCTAACAATCTGGGGGTAAAAGGATTTCTTGTTGAAGTGATGTTTAAATTGACACCCATGGGATGAATATTTATTATCTAGACAATGAGTTGGCAGGGAAGGTGTGATAGATTGAATGATGTACCCCACAAAAGACACATTCATAATCTTAATCTGTGTTCCTACAAGTGTGAACTCATTTGGACCCTTTGAAGATATATTATCAATTATTCTTTAGGAACCTATTTAAGTGTAGCCAAGCTGAATCAGGGTGGGTCTTAATCCATGTTATGGAGGCCTTAGGAACCAGAAGCCAGGAGTCAAAGAAAATCACAGGAGAAAGATGCAGGAGGAAATCAAGGGCATCCCCTTGGGATGGGAGGCAGAGGTGCAAGCCAAGGAACCCCAAGGATGGAGACAAGCCAGCGACAGAACACTTTAGACTCCAAGAGAAAGCATGGCTTGGCTGCTGCCTTGGTTTTGGACTGCTAACTTCCCAAACTGTGGGCAAATAAATTCCTGTTGTTAAAGTCAACCTATTGTATGACATTTGTCATAGCAGCCTGGCAAACTAAGTCAGAGGAGTGGGAAACGTCTAGGCAGGAGAAAATATAGCATGTGTGGACAACTTTAGGTAGAGAAGAACCCAGTGCATTAGACAAACTAAGAGGAGTCTCATGTGGCTCGATTGCAGGAGTGATCAAGCGCCCAGAAGATGAGACTGAAGATGTAGGCATGGGCTAGACTTCTAGATCTCCGAAAGGAATTCAGATTCTATCTCAGAGCAATGGGATGTCATTGTATGGTTTTAAGCAGGAGAGTGGTATGATCAGATTTACGTTTTCTGAGGATTACTAAGGCTACCTGGTAATGCAAAAAAGAATATGAACAATATCTGACATAAGCTTCAAAATGCTATTGTGGTACCATTCAAGGCAAAATTCTGTTGCCTTGGGGTATCAAGAAGATTTTCATGGAGGAAGTGCAGTTGGATAGCAGAATCATTTAGCCATGGGGCATGGGAAGACGGTGTGTGTGTGTGTGTGTGTGTGTGTGTGTGTGTGTGTGTGTGTGTGTGTGTGTGTGTGTGTGTGCATGCGCATGCATGCATGTACATGTGTTGGGAGGCAGAAAAGGAAAAGTCTAAACAGAGGGAGCAGGTTGCACTCAGTGGCAGAGCTAGATAAGTGTGGGACATGTTAGGGAAATGGTGAACTCTCCAGTCTACCTAAAGGATAATGAGCATAAGACTGGAAGGATAGACTGCTGATGTGAAGAACCTAGGATGCAATAGTGAAGAGATCATAGATAATAGTTTAATTTGATGAGGGTTTTAGCTCAGGTTCCCTAGAAAACAGTCTGAGACAAAAGAAGTGTGCAAACACTTAATGGAGCAAACAGTCCTAGGGAAGCCAGGCTGAGAAAAAGCAAATGTAAAGGAGTATGTAATGAAGCAGTCACAACTTTGAAACAAGGTGAATGCTTGGTCTCACAGAAAGGTTTTAGAGAGGCTAAAGTATACTGGGGTGGGGAATGGGTTATCAATAAGGGAAGGAGAGAAGAATAATATATCTGGGTTTTAACATTAATACTTCTGCACTTACGATAATGGGATATTCACATGGAAAAGAATGATTTGTGGAGCCATCCACAAAGCATACAAAAAAAAAACACTTCTGCACTTCCAGCATGTGTGGCATTGTTGCATTGTGCCTGAAAGTGACTACAGGGCCAGAAGCAGTCACCACAGAGGCCAACTCTGCTGAACAGAGAATTTCTGTGCTGGTTGGTTTCTTGTAGTATGAATTGGTTTCTCGGGGTACAGATACGGAGACAGAACTGGGGAAGTTTATCGGGAACAACGACTGTGAAAGAAAAGGAGTAAAAGCAGGGTAAGGCAAGGAGAGCTGTGGACTGAGATGCAGACATAACAAAATCCCAACGGGAGCTTCAGTGCAAAAATTGCTCCTTTAAAGGAGTCATGTCTGGGGTGGAAAGGGCTAGGTCTTTGTATCTCTGCCTTGCTCAGTCATTGGCTGGAGATTTCCCACAGAAGAGACCTCAGCCAGGCAAGTGATGTGGTGATGTGCTTATATGGCTTGCAGTAGCAGATGGTTAAATTTTCAGGAATTTGATGGGTCGGTTGTTAAATTCAGCCATTTTTTAAAATTAAATTACATAAACTTAGGACTAAATAAAGTATATTAGAACTAAATGTAAGGTGGATGACAGATAAGTGCATGAAAATATGTTCAACATCATTAGTTATTAGGGAAATGACTATAATGAAATACATGCCTATTAGAATGGCTAAGGTGAAAAATGCTAATAAAAGTACTGACAAAGCAAAGAGCAATTGGATCTCTCATACATTGCTGGTGGCAATGTCAAGTGGTACAGCCACCCTCTTATAAAGTTAAATATATTTTATTTAAATATGCCTATGGATAAGCTAACTAAGATATCCATTTTAGGTGGTTAATATTTTCATATGTTAATTGTAAAAATTATTTGTATCTTCATATTTACCTGAAATCAGGAAAATGTTTAGTAACATAGGTCATTATTATAGCAATGTAGATATTTGTAATAACTTTCTATTTAATATTTTGAGAACATTCACAGTTCTGACAGCCGATCAAATGGTATTTGTTAGTGATTAATATTTAGAATTTAAGAACTTTGCTATCTGAATTTGTAGATTTTTTTCTTGTTGCCTTAATTTTAAATTAGTTTATGAAACTTACTGTGCAAACACAGGTTTTACAATGATTATATGAATACTTTATTTAAATATGCCTATAGTTAACCTAATTAAGATATCTATTTTTGGTAGTTCTAAGTGTATTGTTTGTTTTCTCAAATAAAAATATTTGGGTGGTGCGATGTTGGCTCAGTGGCAGAATTCTTTTTTTTTTTTTTTTGTATTCATCACCATGATAATTTTTATTACATTTGCATCACTCCAGAAAAATAAAGTGAAAAAAGAGAAAACTCATTCAACCCAACTCCTCCCTTTTGTTTACCACTAGTATTTCAATCTACCCAATTTGTTTTACCCCTTATCCCCTCATTATTTAATTATTTTATCCATATATTTTTACTCATTTTTCCATATCCTTGTTAAAAGGAGCATCATACACAAGGTTTTCACAATCACCTAGTCACACTGTAAAAGCTATATCACTATGTAATCATCTTCAAGAATCAAGGTTACTGGACCACACCTCAACAATTTCAGGCACTTCCCTCAATCACTCCAATACACCATAAACTAAAAAGGGATATCTACATAATGCATAAGAATAACCTCTAGGAAAACCTCTCAACTCTGTTTGAAATCTCTCAACTACTGACACTTTGTCTCATTTCTCTTACCTCCTTTTGGTCAAGAAGACTTTCTCAGTCCCATTATGCTGGTCTTAGCTCATCCAGAGAGTTCTGTCCCACATTGCCAAGGAGATTTATACTGCTGGGTGTCATGTAGTGGGGAGGGCAGTAGGTTCACCTGCTGAGTTGGCTTAGAGAGAAAAGCTACAACTGAGTAACAAAAGAGGTCTTCTGAGGGTGGCTCTTAAGTAGAAATATAAGTAGGTTTATCTTTTCCTTTGCGGGAATAAATTTCATAAGGGCAAGCCCCAAGATCGAGGATTCAGCCTATTGATTTTGTTGTCCCCACTGCTTGCAAGAAATCAGGAATTCTCCAAATGGGGAAGTTGAATATTTCCTCCTTTCTCCCCAGTCACCCTAGGGGACTTTGCAAATACTTCTTTATTCTCTGCCCAAATTACTCTGTGATACATCAGGGCATCACAATAACCTGAACAAACCAACAAGATCACACCCTAGTCAAGATTCTATGGACTTATGGTGTTCACCTAAACTGACTGTACAATTTAAATTAGGTAATGCAGTACCCAAAATATAAATTTTGCACCAAATAACTATCTCTTCCTTTGGTATCACATGGAAGTTGAAGTTTTAAAATATGGCTGATGCCCTTTACGCTGTATTCTGCTCTATTCAGGTCTGTTTCCTTCATATGTCTAGTTGAAGTCTGATGCCTTTTTCAACTTTTAAGCAGTTCCTATATGAGGTAGAGCTGATGCTCTCAGGCAGAATTCTCGCCTGCCATACCAGAGACCCGGGTTCGATTCCCAGTGCCTGCCCATGCAAAATAATAATAATAATACTAAAATAAAAACATCTTCTTAAATGGACCAAGAAAAAGGTTAAATATTTGGTATATCATATGACCAGCAATATCATGCCTTTGTATTCCTAGAGAAATAACTGTGTTCACACAAAAACCTGTATAGTATTCTAGATATAAAGTAAAGGATAAAGGGTTAATAATGCAGCCTGAACTTGAAAATGTGCCATATCTATAAACTTTACATTATAAATAGCACAAAAAATTGAGGAAATATTCTTCAATGTATTTGAAAACTATTATCTGATTCACAAAGAAGTCACCCATGACACTGAAGCATGAGTGAAGGTCCGACATACATCTTTTGTTGTTTTACTTCACTATTAATCCTTAATGCAAGTAAAAATGTCAACCAACATTTACGTTAGAACCATGCCTGTCTGTCAACTGCACCCATAGGTTGCATACAAGATGTGGGCAAAATCAACAAATGCTTTCTGTGAGAATCAACTGGCTATAAGGAATAAACAACAGAGAGTATTGCATATTATTTTATTATTTGTAAATTGCATACTGTGCATCCTTTATATTAGTAAAATTAACAATAAACTGATGATCATGGGCATACATATATTCACGTGCATGCGTACATACATTTCCCCACCCCCGAGAGCTGGTCGTCAACCATTACTAACAAACACCACTGAACGAGTCAGGCAGATTCTGCAAGAGCTAACTACACTGCCTGGAGCTGGACAGTCCTTCTTGAAGCAGGATCTGAGCTATGCATCTCCACATCTGCCACAATTTCCAGGTTTGAATCCCACTCCCCCAATTTACTAACTTTGTTGTCTTCAGGCAAGTGTCACTGTCCCTCAGTATCCTCCTTAGAAGAATAATAGCTATTTCACAGTTTTGTTGTAGATCATGTATGTGAACTATTCAGCTCAGTGCTGGCACATGTTTAGATGATGAATACTGTTAATCTTCCCACATACCACCCCAAACTCCCAGGGAATGGTGGGGGCAGAAAGGACTACATTCTCTGCTGCTCAGTCCTTTGGTTACAAAGTTGAAGGCTGCAGCAGCAGATGCCATTTATTCTAAATTGCTTTCAACATCACCACTCCTGTTTGAAAGGCACAGGTTGGCTCCTGCAGTGAAGGTGCTCAACCCTGACATTTTAGGAGAACTTCGGCCTGAAAGGGGTCCTCTCTTCCAGGGACCACAGAAAGGGTCCTCTTTCCAGTCTAACTCTGGTTGTTTTCCTGGCATGACAGGAAAAATAGACAATGCTCAAGCTGGTGTCTCTGTATTGGTGGCTTCAGGTTTTGCAGAGGGATAAGGAGTGGGTATATTTGCTTAGTCCATTTTTCTCCCTGTTTTAGCAGCCCCAGTTGCCCCAATTCAGAGAAGATTACTCTGACTCAGCTTTACCCTCAAGATACAGTTTCCTCTCTGAGTCATCAGGCTGAGCTCCTGCTTTCGAGGACAGCCTTCTGGCACTCTCGCTCCATCTTCCCAGGAAAGGTGCTATGTCTCCATACCCCAGTGCCAGCCCCACGCCTAACTTGGCTCACAATGCCCAGGAACCAAGAAACAGATTTTTAATGAGATGAGGGAATGCAGAGGAAAAAAGGCTTCAGGACTAGAAGTGCAAATGCCTGGTTTTCAGTTCCAGTTCCACCGCTTAGCTTAGGTGACCTTGGGCTAGTCATCAGTCCCACCTGGGCCAGGGTTTCCTCTTCTCTAGAATCAAGATTAGTAATCCACAAAGGCTCCATGTCATGGGGGACTGGGAGGCCCAAGTGAAATAGTGTGAAGTACCCAAAACCTGAAGGCAAAAAACTCTGGTGCGTGGATTGAATCTGGTCCATAAACCCATTTCATTTGGCTTAAAAAATGTTGACCTATATGTAAAGTATTTGGCATTTTAAAAATGAGTTGGCAAGTGGGCCATGGTGGCTCAGTGGCAGAGTTCTCGCTTGCCATGCCAGAGACCCAGGTTCAATTCCCAGTGCCTGCCCACGCAAAAAAAAAAAAAAGAATTGGCTTCCCTTAAATATCTGAATTGTCAACTCCTCTTAAAAAAAATGAAAAGATCTGACTATGTTAACTTCTTGCCCTGGATGCAAAACTCACCTAAGGCTGAGTAGCAACTGCCCCCTTCACTTAGGCAGGAGCTTAGAGCTGCTCTCAAGTTCACTACAGTCCCCACTACTCCCTATTATTTCCCAAAAGTGGGGCCAAGCCTCTGTTACCATTTATTATTGCTCTGGGGCTATCGATTTGCTTCTAGTAGAGCCCAGGTAGAAGTGAAAATGTTCAACTACCTATATATCTGTGAGGAACTGGAAAAGGAAAGTCTCAGAAATGTCCCTTGCCCCAAATGATCTCTCCCTTTAGGGTCACAACATCAAAAATGAGCTGCTTTTGGTTAAGTATTACCCTGTGCCAGTGGGGCCTTTTGAAAGGTGTGCATGGTGAGGACCTGGAGTCCCAGGGGCTCCGTGCACTCTTCCTCTCCCAGCCTTGTTTGGCCTCATCTGTAAAATGGGGGGTTAGCTCCTTTACGCAGGGTTATTGTGCATAACAGCTGGCAAGAGTGAGCTGGTCATCAAGGTTAGTGATAGAAATCCAAATATTTTGAAGAGATTTGTGTCAGTGGAAGATGGGAATATGAATTGAAAGATTTAGGATTTCTATAATGAGAGGAGCCACAGGATTAGCCAGGAAAGGGTGATAAAATGGAGAAAGGAAGAACTAAGGAGAAATAAAAATTCTGTTATTTTTTGCCCCTCTTCTTGAACTTAGAAAATTCCTCTGGCGATGTGCACCGCCTCCCAGGTACCAGCCCTGAGCTTTAGTCCTGGTTTGGGCAAGTTACTGCCTTGTCTGATGCTCTATCTCCCCATCTGTGAAACAGGGCTAGGAATGCCCCACTTAATTAATTATTGTGGGTAAAGATGAACTGAGATAAATGTGTGTGAAAGCCCTCTGGAAATGTGAAATGCACTGTACACAGATTAGGAGTTTTCTGGTCTCTTTACAAAAAGTTTTCTTCTGAACAGTCCAAGGGCTTTGTGCATTTATCAAGTCTAAGATCCTCCCCTCGTTTTTGAAATTCTGCCCCTTCCTACACACCAAAGCCCGCGCTCCGCGGCAAGAATCTTTTTTTTTCCCCCTAGTGAAAGCCGGATTCGAGCGGTGTTGGAAGCCTGTGCAGACCACGCCGGGCTAGACCCGCATCCGCGCCGCAGCAGGCAGCCCCTGCCGCGGTGGGTGTGCCCCGGACGCTGGAGGGTGCCTGAAGGGTGTGCGCGCCCCGGAAGACGAGTGTGCGCCAGCCTTGGGGTGCGCGCCCAGGACCGAAACCGTGCACCCGAGGCTGCGTGCGCCCCGAAGCCGGGGTGAAAGTCGGGTCGCTCCTCGCACCAGCCGCGCTGGACTCCCGCAGCTTGCCAAGGTAAGGGGCTCTGCGATCCCTGCCTGAGGTAGTGGTTTGGCCCGGGCGTCCCGGCACCCAACACTGCACGACCCGGGTTTTGATTCCGGCCCTCCGCTCTTCTCCTCTTGCCTCGACCCTATTCCGGTGCCGCGTCCCCGGGTCCCTTTAAGGCAGAGGCTGCGGCGACACGGAACCTAACTGGCCCCCCCGTCGCGGAGCCTAGGGTCCGGGACAGCGCAGGGAATGGGATTGACAGGGCTGCTCGGACAGTCCAAGAGCGGGCACCGATTACGGTGCTTGCCCGGACCTGGCTCCCGGCGCCCCAGTTCTGGGAAGAGAGAGGCCGCGTTGTCCTTGCCGCTCAGGTGATGCAGCCCCCGCCCAGCTGTGGTAAGGGCAGCAGCTTTGGAGCTGGGGACGCCCTCCGCCGGTCCCTAGGACTACCGGGAGCATCCTCTTAGTCTCTCTCCTCTGGCTGGCAATAGCCAGCTCTCAATTTCTACCGTGGTATCCCTTGACTCCTGGATGAACTTTCCAGCACTTGTGCTGGGCTGCGACCTTGGGGAGTACGGCCTTGGGACTGAGTGCACAGGACTTGAGGGTGCTTTGCTGAGCTCACGTGCCAGTTTGTTAGCTCCCCTTCCTCTCTTACCTCCTAAGGTCAAACCTAAGTACTATGTTGCTGCAGAACGGCCAGTTACTTAATGTGGGAGTTGGAAAGCCCAGCCCACAACTCTATACCAACTCTTACACCAGGCCTGAAATTACACTTACCAGGGACATCTGCCAGGGCTGCAGGGATGGAGGGTCTTAGTTCCCCAGCACCCTGGGGTGCTGGTCTGGAGGACAACAAGAAGACTTTTCCAGGATAGAGAGGAGAAGATCTGGCTTCCCCTTATGCAGTGACCCTCTGAGGCCCGAGCAAAGTCCTTTCCTCCTGACTAAATAGGGTCAAGGAGGGCCAGATGCAGTCAGAGACCAGGTGGAGGCCTAGAGAGAAGGCATCTTGAATTAAATACAATTCCAGGGACCTGCCTGTATAAATTCAATTGAGATTCCTTAGAGCCCTTCCAAGTATCAATACAGGAGAACACAGACCTAAGCTTGAAATATCAGAGTACCCTCTGACACTGTCCTCTCAAGTCCAGCCCTCCTGCTCATATCCCAAGCTCCTCCCCACTGGACTATAATGTATTTCCAGGGGCACAGAGTTTTGGAGAATGACTCGGGATCTGCACCATACTTTCATTCAGTCAACAAATATTTACCCTGTGCCTGGCGGAAGGCAAGGTAATGGGATCAGAAATGAGCAAAACAAGCACTCTCTGGCCTCATGGGGCTTGCAATTCATTGGTCAAGACTGACATGAATCGAATTACTGAAATAAATACACAATTCTGAACAGTGCTGAATTATTTAGAAGAAGAGGACAGGGTACCCTGAAAGCCTGTAAAAGTCTAGTGGTCACTCAGCCTGGAGGCTGTAGGAGTTGTTAACTAGGTGAAGGGGTTGGGTAGAGCCTTCTAGGCAGAGGGAACAGAATGTGAGAGGGCACTGAGGCCAGTAGCAGTATCCAGTACAAGGACTGAAAGCCTTTGTTCAGCAAGTGCTGAACAGGGTCTAGTTGGGCATGCCCCCATAGTCCTGCATCCCATTGACTGGACAAACAGGGCCTTCCTTTTTCCATTATAATGGACAGTTGGAGTCCACTGGCTGGGTGCAAAGAGAGAAAGAAGGAGAGACTAACAGGGAGCAGTCTTACTGCCTGCACCCTGGTCAGACCCCCCATGCTCACTCATGGTTCCAAAAGGCAGCAGCTCTTTCCTCCCCTTGTTTACTTTTGCCCATTGAGCTCACAACTGACCAAGGTCCCTGCCCACTGTTTAGAAATATGACATGCTGGGAGTAGTAGCCCATTCTATACTGTTAAAATTAGAAAGAATTCATTGCCCAACAATGTAAAATTCCTTAGGGTGGCACACATGGCATTTCCTAATCTGGGTCCTGCCTGCCTTTCCAGCCTCCTCTGCTGCCTCTTTCCACCCAACCCCAAACCCCACCCCGCAATGAACACCCTCTCTGTTCTACTCACACATCACACTCCAAGCCATTCCTGGAATACACGTTGTCTTTGCACACACTCTCTTTTGTCTAAAAATACGGTTCCTGCTTGTTCACACAAGGAGTGTCTACTTAGCCATCAACTTCAACATTAATGTTAAAGTGTTTTTTTCTGGAAGGCCTTTCTAGACCAGGCAGAGTCAAATGCTTCATTTTTGTTTCTGAAGCTCCCAAGACATGCATCAGTCACAGTGAGTGACAACTGCACTGAGCATCTTAAATGCAGGACTCTCTTGTCATACTTATGTCTCAAGTGCCTAACACGGAGCAGGACATGCAAAAGGTGCTCAACAAATCCTTGATGCATGGAAACTGTTCAGTCCAGAATTTCTCAACCTTTTTTAATGGAGGCCGAGTCATATAGCCCTTTGAGATTTTTATCAATACTCTCCTCTAAATGCATCTAGACCTAAAATATTTTGCAAAGAATATCGCATGATTCACAGACCTTCCAATCCTTCCATTGACCCCATCTCTGGAGCTTTGGGCACTAATTTTGCAGGAAACCAAGGCTCAATGAGGAGAAATGACTTCCCTGAGCACCCACAACTAGTTAAGAGCCCTAACGCCAGCCTCTTAACTTCCAGTGAAGGGCTCTTCCCAGCTCTCTCTGCTTCTTTAAGTTAAACAGCCTCCTTTCATTTCTTGTGCTTTGTCAAGGCCAGTGCTTATGGCCAGAAGATGGATATTTTGGTTTTGCTTCAGTTCAGCAGTAGCCTAAGGTGTGACAGGGAGAAATACCTTATTATAGGCAGAGTTGACAATTAGGAAGATAGATGGGGCATCTCCCTGGCCTTTTGCCTGTCTGTTTTAGCTGGAGGAGGGCCATGTGTATTTCCCAATTCTTTTCTCAGGACCTGGAGAGGGCCATGTGGGCCAGGCTGAGAGACCCTCTGGATGGGACCTTTGAAATGAGAGGGTCAGCTTTGGGCCTTGTCAACAGCTCCTTCTCCACTGAGCAGGCTAAGGAGAGAATGGGGCTTCTTGTTCGCTGCCGCTGGAACTCTTGCCTGCTTACCTCCTGCTTTCTGCAACATGACACTTATTTCAGACTGTATCGTTCTTATCAGCAGATCAGAATCTTCATGCATTTAGTAATTAACTCATTCGCCAAAACTGCATTGGTTTTCTGCTCTGTGCCAGGCACTGTGCTGATCCTGGTTTATAAGGAATGGTCATGGAGTGTGTGTCTGTACATTTGTGGTTCTACTCAGCAGGGGAAAGGGAAGAGGTAACTTTTACTCCTAATTCAATTCTTACTTGGTGACGTAGGGTAGAAAAGATATTTAGGACTTCCCAATGCTGAAAATTTGCTCACATTTAAAACTCTGATCTGGTACAAATTATGTCATCTCTGACTTAATTTCCTTCGTTGTAAAATGGGCTTGTTAACAATTCCTTCTTTCCTTCCTCTGGGTTGTTCTGTGGATACAATCATCATATTTCAGTGGCCAAGCCACTCAATTTTGTATGTGAAACATACAAAACAGTACAGTATAAGAATAGTGTGCATTTTGTCAAGCACTGACACATTTTGTCCTTGCAATGATTCTAGATGTAGTTGCTGTCATAATCCCCAATCTCTAGGTGAGGAAAGTGAGGTTTAAAGAGGTTAGGTGACTTGCTCAAAGTCATGGAACTCGTAAACAATACAACTGGGATTTAATGAGCTTTCTGTCTCTGGAGATCAGGCTGTTAACCACTTTTTGCTGTTCTGTAGTAACAAATGTGGGACCAGGCCCAGGCCTGTAGGCCGGAGGATCCCGGGATTTAATCCTAAATCTGTTGCTAACTAGCTGTGTGGTTTACAGCTGGACCCCTAACCTCTCTGGGCTTCAGATGCTAATCTTACAGATCCCAGATTCAGAGTTAGGCTAACAGACTTCTAAAGGTCTTTCTGTGAACAGCTTCCAGTTCACACAGATAATATTTCAAAGTAGGATTTAAAAAAAAGAAAAGTCCCACCCCCACTAAAAATAGGCCTGTGGCAGTTTCCGGGATAAAATAAATGCTGCCCCCAAATTTCAAGTAGATGGTTGATGGGATATGCAGGCAGTTATAGATTGGTGGTGTCTGAAGAAGCTGGCCGAGCGTTCCTTCTCCAAAGGAAAGAAGTCTATTTTTAAAAGGAACACCTCACTGTCTGGCCCATGTCCGGGGCCCAGCCCCTCAAATCGCTCTCTGGAGACACAAGTTTTGTGGGAGAAAACACGAATTCCCATTCTCATCCCCCTCCCCATTTCTTGTTTCCAAAAGTAATTAAAACTTATTGGTTGGATATTGTTTTAATGTGGCTGTGGTTTTTTTCCCCTTTGTGTGGGAAGGATCCGTTGTGTCTGCAGAATTTCCTCTGGTATGTATTTCTAGTTTGGTGCTCTGACTTCAAGTGACAAGAGAGCAGAGAAATATGGGATTGGGGGAAAATTGCTCCATGCAAAGATAAAAGAACAGCCTTTAGTGCCGACTCCTCTTGACAGTGTGGTTTCTGCAAGTCCAGGCCCAGCGGCCCAGAGAGCTTCGGCTCTCAGTGGAAGCAATTTTGATTTTTGTAAGCAGGGCACCAGGCAACAGGGCTGAGTGTTTCCAGGTGCCCTGTTCATGAGCTCCTCTTTACCCCCCACTCTCTTCCCCTTTGGAAAATGTAGCCATCCAATTCTCGGAGAAAGGTTTAAAAGAGAAGGAATGTAGAGTTAGATGGTGGTGGCTGAAGATGACTCCAGTAGGGTAAGGGTCTAAATTTACTAGATACAATATTCAGAGAGTGTGGGGGAAGGGAGGACACTTTGTCAGTAATGTTGGAATATTTTAAGAGATTGTTTCGTGTGATTTTAAATAAATAAACAATGAAAGGCATCACACTCCTCCCACCCCTCAAAAAAAAAGGTGGGGGTGGGGGGAGAGGAGAAAAAGAAAAATGGGCTCATCGCTTAACTTGCTGTGTGAGCCTGAGCAAGTTACTCTTAAGTTCACTGAAGTTCATTTTTCTCATCTGTGAAATGGTGATGGTGATACTGACTTAGGGCTCGTCTCCTACACAAAACAGAGGCTTCCTTAAGCTGGTTCTAATGGGGGGGGGGGGCAAGTAGCCATAAAGGCACTATTGATATCTAAGAGCATGCTGGAATGAGGCCGGGCATCCCCCAGGCACAGTGGCAGGGCTCTGAGCTCCAGGCAGCTCCAGCAGTTCAGCAGGTCACTGGTCTCCATTTTGCAGCGCCACGTTTATCTACCATTGGCTCAACTTAGGACCAATCCCGCCCTGGTCCCACTATTCCACCCCTATTCTACCAGGTACTTTACCTCTTCGTCTCTTAGTTCCAATTCCAGAGAGGATCCCATTGTCTGAGCTCAGTTGTCTGGAAGCCAAGGCTTTCTCTCCAGGTCGGTCATGTCTTGGCAGGTCTTTGGTTAACTTGGGGCTGGGCCAGTCGGATGGGAGGGGTGGGTAGAGGAGGGTCAGTGGTACAGAACTGGGCCTTTTGGGACAGGAAGGGCTGTGGGTCCCAGAAGGAGCTGGAACTTGGGAATGTGCCCAGTACAAATACTTAGTGAATTATAAAACACCTAACAAAGGTCCTCAATTTGGAGTTAAGATATATACAATTTAGAGGGATCTTTGCATTTGGATGGGGGTAAAAAAAATAGTAACATTATTTAACAGTCGTTTGGTCTTCACTAACTACCCAATAAGGCTTGACTGTTATAATTCCCATTTTATTGGTGAGCAAAGTGAGGTTCTAAGAGGTTAAATAATTGCTGTAGGTCACAGGGGTTTTAAATATTGAAGCTAGGATCTAAGCCCAAATTCCCAAACTCTTTGATCTTAAAAACTACGACAGTCTGTTTGGAAAAACTCAGACTGCCATTTCTCTTTTGGAAAGAGTGTGCTTACTATCCACCCTGTTTTCCCAGTTCAGCTCTCTAGCCTTTTGCCTCTTCCTACTCTTCTTTCCTTCCCCTCCTGTCTTTAACCCCTCCCCATGCACACATTCCACAGAGGTCAGAATGGGATAAAAATTAAGAGCAGGAGCTGTAGAATCAGGAGGAGCTGGGTTAGAATGCTCTGCCACCTCGGCCTGAGCATACGCTGAACCTCAGTTTTTGTATCTGTGAAACAAAGATAATGATACCTCCTTCCTAATTGTAAATATTCTTTCTACTCGTGCGTCAGCCATTTGGGGGTACTGTTCTCTCCCTCTGAGTGTCTCCACTCTCCTCTTGCACGGGGTGAAGTCTCCATCGTCTTCTTCAAAGGTTAGCTTCTCTGGGGGCGCTTTTTGATACCTTCAAGCCTGGCCTAGGGTCAGTAGGCATCACTCCCTCGCCTCTTTTAGAAATTCACTAGGGCTACCCATGCCTGGCTGTTTCCTCTGGGGATGAACTTCCTCTCCACAGCCTCAGTGTTCAGGATGCCATCAGGCATGGCGTCTTTTCCAACAGACCCTTGATAAATGGCAGCAAATGAATGGCACCCTTCAATCCTCACTTCAGGGCCCCACTGTCCGTTCTCAGTACCCCTAATCTCCTAAATACCTCTCTGGGTCCCCTCACCCCAAGCTTGTCTCTTCTATGGCCCCCGGCTCTTTGTTCCTCTCACCAGTCCTAACCCTGAGCACCCCCACCCCCATTCACTATTAATGCTACCTCCCAGTTGTTGGGTTCATGGGGCTCCTGTGCAGTTATATAACGTTTAAGCTGGGGAGACACCCCCCCCTTCCATGACCTAGACCACCCCGGCCATTTTGTAGGGCACTGAGGGCCAGCAAGGACAGCGGCAGGCCCTGGGTTACGCAGAGAGCCGGTAACTGAACTGGAGTGAGAGCTCGAGGCTGCTTGCTGCAGAATCCCTGACACTAACAACAAGAGGGCTCGTCCACACTGGCAAGCAGGCTGACGTTTCAGGAGCAAGGGGGCACGTGGCGAGCACTTGAAATCACATTCTTCTGTGTTACTTACTCTCCCCACCCCTGGGCTGGCCTTCCTTGACCTCATCTTCTTCTTCCTCTCTATGCCCCCATGCCCTCCACTCTGCCAGCTGCTGAATGGAGCCCTGTGTTGTCAGGCCGGGGGTGGCTGCCATTGAGTGATGCCTGGTGGTGCCAAAGCCTCCTGCCCTGAGACCTCTGCCCACTGGCTGAGGCCTGAAATTCCCTGCATTAGACGCATTCCTTTGGACCCTGTGATCTTTCCAGAAACCTATTGTGAAAATGCAGATATGTTACCCAGAAGGGGAACCTGTTAACCCACAACGGCTAGGCCAGCTGCCTGGAACCCTGGAATGCACTGAGTTTTGATTACATTGTAGCACCTCCTTATTCCTCAGTTTCCTTATCTGTAAAATGGGAATAGTAGGAGATTGTCTTACTGGATACCCCAGAGATAAAATGAGATAATGCATCGAAAGCATGTGGATGTAATAAGTACTCCATAAAATTAGCTTTTCTTCCCCCTTTCTTTTCTTAAAGCTGTAGAAGTATTTGGTGAGTTCCCTAGCTGAATGCTGGTTCTTGTTAGGTCATTTTTAAAAAGTATTTTTTCATTTAAAAAATGTAGTCTTTTATTTTAAGATTTTGTTTGTTTTTGTTTTTGTTTCACTTTTGTTTTCTCTTTCTAATTATAAAATGGTTTTGAAACTCCTTTTGTTGCCTTTACAATAGGCATGAACCCTCAAGGGCATAAAATAAACCTTACTGGTTTACTAAGGGTTTGTTGAGCCAGTGTGCCAGGCCTGCCCAAGGCTCTCAGTGAGAGCCGGGTATTCTTAGACTCAGTGTTGTGGTGGGGATTGAAAGCCTCCGGGGGCCTGGGAGAGGTTCTGGATGGAACATTCAGAGAGGAAATGGAGGAAAAAGAGGCCCACGGAAAGAAAGTGTGGGGGTCTCTTCCCCTCCACTCCTGCTGATTAGATGCTGAGTCTGGGTGGTGGGAGGAGACCTGGGGGTTCTGCTCCCAAGCGACTCCCTGGAATGTATTGTCAGCCAGGAGCTGGGCCTGGCAGGGGGTGGACCTGATGACCTCTCCCCCAGGTCATTTGCCTTCAAGGTAAGTTCTCTGAGGCTCTGAATTCTGTCCCCCCCTCCCCCCTCCACCACCAGGAAATGGTGTCCTTGGCCTCTCCTCCCGTCAGGACTTGTTGGGGAGGAGGGAGAGCAGGGTGGAGTTTTGTTTAACCCTCTGATCTCACTGTAGGGGTCAGTGGGGTTGGTGTCGTAAACTGCTGTTTTGAGGGAACAGCTGAGATTTTGAGAAGGTCAACCAGGCTAGATTCTCTGCCATTTCTCCTGAAACCCCAGCTGTTCCCTCCAGTCTGGGACAGGGAGAGGGTCCAGGAGTCCTGGCCCAACCTCCTGGACTGTGAACAGGGAAATTGGGGTGAGGGTGGGGGTATGGAAGGTTGGGAGAGTCGGATGAGATGGGAGTGAATAAGGCATGAAGGAATTTTCTAATAACCAGCACAGTGTCTCACTTCTTGGGTTTTCTGAAGAAGAGTGTACCTCTCCCCCATGTCCTGACTCAAAAAAGCACATTTTCTGGCTGATAGGAATAGTTGTAAGCCCTTCCCCATTCGCAGGCCGGCTGGGAGCTTCTCCAGTTCGCTTTCCTGCCAGCCTCTGAGGAAGCCTCATACCCACCATCATCCATCATAACTGAAGTTATCCCTCTAAAGCTGGGCCTGACTGATGCAGAAAATCATTTTCCCCTAGGCTCAGAAAACCAGGAGAAAAAGCAGCAGTTTGTGCTAGTTCCTGGGGTCTAGAAGCCAAACAGAAACCTGGGGGAGAGAGTGGGGGGAAGAGGGAAGACAGCTGGAGCCATTCCTAATTATCTGCTTTCAGCCTGGAGCACAAAGGATCCAGCATCAATTTCAGCCAGAAGTGGGACTCGGCCCTACCATTACTTGGTTGCCTATGATCTGTTACTGTTCTTTCTTCCCTCCTAGCTTCCTCCATCCCTTCGTCATTCCCTCCCATCTTCCTTTCCTTCTTTCCTTCCTTTTGCTCTTCCTTCTTTCCATCCATTCATCTATCCAATAAGTATTGACGAATCCCTGGGCCAGGTTCTGTGCTGGACAAGGAACTTACAACACAACAAGGGAGACAAGGAATCAAATAAATAATTACAGTTTAGTGAATGATAGGATAGATGTTCATACAGGAAACTGTAGGAACTCCTAATTGAGAAGAGACCCATTCCTGAGTGGTGGGGGGTTGGGGGAAGGAGAAGGTCCCGGCCACTAAAGCTGACTTGAGGGATAAATAGGAGTTACAAGGGGTGGGGAGAGGTAGAGGAGGTGAAGGGGGGTGAAGGTGGGTTGGGGGGAAGAGGAGGGAGCAGAGGAAGGCTAGGAGATATGCAAAGGTACTGTTTATACAGAAAGCTTAAGATAATCACTTATTCACTGAGCTTTGGTTTTCTCTCCTGTGATATTTCAGAGCATTTGATCTGCCTGCAGGTTTTATTTAACCAGCCCAGCGTGAAAAAAAAAAGAAAAGAATTCTTAGGTGTCAATATTTCAAAACAAGGTGCTACATAAGTTCACATTCCTGGCTTCTCTTGAAAACAATCGGATTTTTTTATCTGGTGGTCTTGAATATGGCAACAGGCCTGGAAACACCTGGCCAGAGGTGTTTTGACCTTTTGGGCAAATTCCTCAACCCTAGGTTGTTTCAGGCCACCCAAGCCTGCCTGAAAGCCCCACCATTCACATCGCTGTAGAATTAATCATTTGTACTCCAAAAACTCCTAAGATTCTGATGTGTTACAAGGAAAGAGAAAGAAAATTCTAAACCTTCAGCATTGTAATGCCTTTATCAGATTAGGTAGTAAATTTTAACTGTAGAGAATCAGTTAATGGGGGAAAATGGGATGCTTGATGCATGAAGGCTTGGGAAGGACCCTTCTAGGAAGTGAAGGACGGGACGCTTGCAGAGATGAAGGTGCTAGGACCTGGCTTGGGCCTTTTGCCCCCTGCTCTCAGGCATGGTGTTTGCTGGGAAAAGACACCAAAAACACCTGTTCTTGGCAAATATTTATTGCATCATAAGAGGTTTGCTACCTTACTTTATTAAGCTTTTAAGCTTGAAAAGTTGGAATCTTGAAAGTAATGGGAAATGTGTGTGTGTTTTGCCGATAAAGAAACTAATGGAAAAGGGAAAATCTTTCCATATTTTGAATAATTTGTGTGTGTGTATGGGGGTGGGAGGCACATGCACACGCATGTCCTTTATAATTTGAAAAGTTCAGTTAGAACGTGTAGTGGTTTGAAGCTGTATGTACCCTAGAAAAGCATGTTCTTAAGTCTAATCCATGCCTGTGGGTGTAGGATCTTTTGATGAGGCTCCTCCAGTTAAGGTGTGACCTACCTCACTCAGGATGGCTCTTAATCCTACTACTAGAGTCCCTTATAAGAGAATGAAATTCAGACAAAGAGAGAGAAAGCCATGGAAGCAAGAAGCTGAAATCAACAAACTGGGGAGAGAAGGGAAAGATCAGCAGATACTACCGCATGCCTTGCCATGTGGCAAAGGAGCTCAGGGTAGCCTGCAGTGATCTTCAGGAAGAAAACATTGCCTCGATGACACTTTGATTTGGACATTTTCTTGGTCTCAAAACTGTAAGCTAATAAATTCCCATTGTTCAAGCGAAATCATTTTCTGATATTTGCTTCAAGCAGTCCAGGAAACTAAAACAGAACACTATTGGGAGACTGTTTTGTTAAAAAAAATTTTTTTAATTGTATCAGTTACAATTAAATCAAACATGTAAGATAATGTGGAAGCAAGTAAAGGAGAATATTCAAAACTGTCAAGAATTGGTGGTTAGAGAATGTAGGGCATTTTGCAGTGTATAGTTCTAGACTTGACTCTATACCTACATGATATATAACTATATATTCTTATATAGATCTAGATATGTTCCCATATGTATCTGGATATACTTATTTTAAAAATAAAAAACACAGTTCTTCAGTGCTTTCCTTCTGATGCTCTATTTTGAACAGATTGCCAGGTCATTACATCACCTGTAGGCCTGTGTAAAGAGATGGGAAACATACTAGAGTAGAAAGAGCTAGTTTTGAATCCCAGTTGTACCACTCCAAGCCTAAGTTCCCTCTTCCATAAAATGGGGGTAATAGTTCCTTCCTCCCAAGGTTATAATGAGGATTAAATAGAAGGCTAATGTGCTCAGCACAGCTTGTTGGATATTGGGCGATGAGAGTGTCAGCTGCGCTTCCCTACAACCCCCGTTGTGCACTGAGAAAAAGCAAACCTTTCTGGCCCTGCTTACCTCTTCCATTCCTTGGATTCCTCATTCTCCACCCTTCACCATGGGGTAGGGGAGAGGGAGGAGAGAGATCGTGAATCTGGGATAAATTATAAGTTTTCACAGTAGAGTTTAAAATCCTCTTTTTAGTGTTGAGTAACATTAAATTCTCAAACAGCTCATTAACAGATGCATTTAACTTTTATGTGGGACCTCGTCCCTGGAATCACTTTTATTTGTTCAGCTGCAGGAAAATTCTTGAAGCAAGGTATGTGGTTTTCTGTGATAGGAAGCCTGAGTCCTGCCTTGGTTCTTCCTGGGGGTGGGGACGCCCTCCTGCCAGTGGGGCAAGTCAGCCTCTCTTAGCACAAGGGGGAGGGTCATCGCTTTTTCCTTGCAAATGGCATCCACTTCCTGCTCCTTATTTTTTTGCTCCTGTCCCCCAACTTCCCTCCCTATATTACAATATTCTTTTTCATCTGTGTAACACATCTTCCACAAAGCACCCTTCCTCTCATTATCTCTGAATCCTACAGCAATTCTGTAGATTTAGCAGCTGAGGCCCAGAGAACTAGTGATAGGTCTTACACTCACACAGCAAAAACTGGACAAAGCCAGGTTAAGCTCTGGAGTTCCAGTGCTGGTCATGCTGCATCATGTTACCTTCTTTCTTTCTTTCTTTTTTTAACATGGGCAGGCACTGGGAATCGAACCCGGGTCTCCGGCATGGCAGGCCAGAACTCTGCCTGCTGAGCCACGCGGCCCACCCTTCCCATCTTTCTTAATTGTTGGCAGGAAGCCCCTGAAAGGGTGGGCTGCAGGAAGGGAAACAGGCCCTGGTTCCCTGGTCAGTCAAGAAAAGTATTTTAGAACCTGTGAGAGTTTTTTGGCCCTAGTGTGCTGGGAGAGATGAGTGGGGCCAGATGAAGCAGATGAGTTTGAAGGTCATCCCTGAGGTTGATGGAGGAGATAGTTGGGAGCTAGAGAGGGAGGGAATGGCCTGATGCAGCTTGAGGACACTGATGCAGAGCTAGGATTCAAAGGAGAGGCTTTTGGACTGGAAGTAGCTGCAGATGTGTTTGTGTGTTGAATTATGTCTCCTTAAAAAGAGGTGCTGAAGTTCTAACCCCAGTTCCTGTGAATGTGACCTTATTTGGAAAGAGGGTCTTTGTAGATGGAATTAGTTCAAATGAAGCCACACTGCATTAAAGTGGACCCTAAATCCAATGTGGCTGGTGTCCTTAAAAGAAGAAACACTGAAATATGGGGGAGAAGGCCATGTGAAGACAGAGGCAGGGCCTGGAGTTACACTGCTACAAGCCATGGAACACCAGAGATTGTTGGTTTCCATCAGAAATGAGGGAGAGGCAAAGAAAGGCTTCTCCCCTAGAGCCTTCAGGGAGAATATGACGCTACCAAAACCTTGATTTCAGACTTCTAGCCCCCCGAACTGTGAGAGAATATACTTCTGTTGTTGTATGCTGTATGGTGGGGGTCACGTTTCATTCTTTTTCCATGAGTATCCCCTTATTACAGCACCATTTGTTGAATTTTTTTGTTTGATTGTTTGTTTGGGAAGTGCACGGGTCTGGAATCGAATCCAGATGCCCCGCATGGCAGGTGAGAATTCTACTACTGAACTACTCTTGCAGCCCCAGTTCTGTTGTTTTAAGCACCGAGTTTGTGGTACTTTGTTACAGCAGCCCTGGGAAACTAAAAAAGGATGTTTAGCCTTTTTCTTGTCCCCAAACAATGGCATACCCTAAAATCCCACTCTGGTACCCAGAGAGGTCCTCTTTTCGAGTTTAGGTATATATCTCCCTGGCCTTTCATTCCCATTTTTAACAAATTAAAACTTTCCAGTTCTGTTTCCTGGTCTCAGAGAATAAAAGAGAGCACTATTGGATAGATTCATTTGTGCAAATTAGCATATTAGCCTAATACATTATTTAGCCTATGGAAATATAAAGCATCACATTTAAAAAATGTTTGCAGCACATAAAAAGGAAATAGGTAAAATTAATTTTAATAAAATATTTTTATTTAATATATTATTAAAATTAGTGTGCTGGGAGAAATGGTGGGAACAGATGAATATACAATATACCCAAAATAGCACTAGCTCAACATGTAATAATGCAAAAAAATTAATGAGATGCTTCATTCTTTTTTTCATGCGAAAGTATTTGAAATCCAGGCTGTATTTTACACTTACAGCATATTTTAATTTGGACTAGTTGCATTACAAGTACTTAGTAGTCATCTGTAGTTAGTGGCTTCCATATTGGGCAGAGGAGTTATGAGCCTTCACTGCTGAACCAAGAAGAGTTATTTGGGAATGGGTGGCAGGGTACTTTGGGGCACTTCTGTAATTGGGGTGTCTTTGGGTGGGGTGGTTGCTCAGCAGACCTGTCGTATCACATCATGGCTACTTGTGCTATCTTCCATTTGAGCTTGTTGGTATGGATGAAATAGTCCCCTTACCCAACTGGGTGTTATGCCAACACCCAGGAAATTTGTGTCCTCCCCTGCACCCTTTGAGCTCCCCTCTTAACTCCTTTTACTCTTGTAAGCATCAATCTTGGATTAAACTTTACTATCCTATTTACAATCCTGCCTTAGGGCTGCTGGATCTGTTTTTAAATCCTTGTCCTTCCACCTCAATAGCTGCTTGGCAGCCCTCTTATCCCAGTTGTCTGTTATGCTGATCCCCTCACTGACTGTTGCAAACCCCACCTGCTCTCCTTAATGTCCCAGATCCATTCACAAGTACCTTGCATTTGGCTTTCTAACTACATTCCCAAGAAAGTGGAGTCCACATAGCTTGAACTCCCTCAGCTTCACCTCACTATTCTCTCCAGCTTTCCGCTCCTCTCCCTTGCCAGAGCCAAGCCTTTAAAACATTCCTTCCCCATCCCCAGGAACGTGTTCCTTGAACTGGCCTTGGGGTAAAGAGCCAGAGACTCTGGAGCCAGATCTTTGCACTTCAAATCTCACATCTTCTGACTGCTAACCTGGTTAAGTTATTTGTCCTCTCTGGGCCTTAGTTTTCTCACTTCAAAATATGACTAATAAATATACCTAGCTCCTATGGTTGTGGTGAAGAGCCAACTTAAAGAGGTGATCCATGTACCATTTTAGCAGTGTCTGAAGTAAGTGTCAGCCCTTAAGCTACCTTCTCTTGCTTGTGTCTTCAGTCCCTCCCTCTCACTTAGCTTCTCCTTGGCCTGCAGACGTGCTCACCTTCTGTATAGATCTCCTGGTCTCTCCCTTCAGTTGCGAACTCCAAAGTATCACACTGATGTGAATGACTTTAAAATTGACATCACTAACCTTTGTGCTTTTCCCTGTCCCTGCTGAGCCAGTCTCTGTGGATGAACCCTTCTCTGTTCAGCATGTCCCAGGGTGAACTCTCCATCCTCCTCCTCCTGAAACTTTTTCTCACCTAATTTTCCCCACCATTCTCTAGTCACCCTGGTTTGAAACTCTGGAGTTATCTATACCTCCCACACTCCTTAGCCAGTGCCCAAACCAAAGTAAATGTTCATTGATGGAAGTTTGGATAATTTTGAGTTCCATCGATTGCCAAGCCTGCTGTTTTTTTTTCTTAGTTTCCCTCTAGTTCATCACCTTCTCTCAATTTCCATTGCAGGCACTGTGATAAGCATTTTACACACTTCATCCCATTTAATCTGCACGACACTGCAAGGATGATATAACTAGTTTTCTTCCTGTTTCCTGTATGTGGACTCTGGCTGTGGGAAGTTAGAGAACTCACCAAACACATAACTGGTAAGTGGCAGATCAGGGATTCAAACCCAAAGCTGCCTAACTCCAGAGCCCATACTCTTAATCTTTATGATCGCCTGCCTTCTGACAGTTTTAACACTAGGCTCTGCCCTTTTCAGATTCTAATAAGTATTGGATGTTGAACACCATGTCTGTACATAAATACATTCTTATGTGCAGTTTGAGCACTTGTGTTCTGTTTACCCTGCTGTTATCCAGGCTTATTTGAGTCAACCTTGGTTCTTGCTATGAAAGGCAGGAGCCTGTTAGTAGGAATTCACACACATCTTCAGATAGGGCATCTGTTTCCCTTTCTCAGGCTCTCAGGCTCCCCATCTATAAAATGAGGGAATTTGGACCAGTTGATTGCAAGAGCCTATCTGCCTCCTGTGTTCCCTGAATCTGTTTCATGGTTCTACTGATCTGGATCCTACAGCATGCTCAGCCCTGTGATAGGTGGTGTTGGGCAATGCAGAGAAATCACAAGTGTATTGCCCCAGTCATCAAGGAGCTTAAAATTATGCAGGAAGACAAAGCCAGCATTCACAAAATTGCCAGCAATATGCAACATTATGCAGTTATCACTGCAGTTTCATATTATATGCATTTGTAATGGTTCAATGGAGCAGAGGAAAAGCTGCTGTTCTATTAAAAGAAAAAGGAGCAGTTTGTGAAAAGCATTGTCTAGCCAGTCATCTCACCAGACTTGCTACTTTCTCTTTCCTCTCCGAATCATGCATTCATTTGGTCAAAATGTACTGAGTGGCCACTGAAAGGCCAGGCTCTGGGACACATCTCCTCACTGCAGCTGCTGTTAAATCCAAAATCCAGCTCTCATCTTGTTCTTCCCTCGCTTAAGAAACTTTGATGTTTTCCTAATTTCTACAGAATAAAATGAGCATAACTCTGCCCTCTGCCTTCTCCATCTCTACTGTCCGCCCCCCACCCCCCATCCTTCAAAGCCCAAATATCCAGTTCAAATACCATGGGATATTTCCTGAGCTTCACAGACCCTCTGGGGCCTCTGTCACTGCCTTAGCTTCTCCTCTGTTACACCCTATGACCTGGTTTAGGTCTCCTCATCGTGAACTGAGAGTTCCTTGAAGGGTAGAACTCTGCCTTATTCATCCGTGAATCCACAGAAGCTAGCCCAATACCTAAACAATAAGTTTCAATGTGCAGATGACTGAACATGTTCTGTAGAGGCTGGTCTTCGAACAGAACCGGCTTTCTTCCCTCAAGCTGCTGGACTGTTTAACTTCATGCCTCGTGGCCTGTGGAGGTGACTCGATGATCGATGTCTCAGAACAGTAGTAGGGAGATTTGGCCAAGAGAGCCTGATGTGGGCCCTGGACTTTCAAGAGCAGTGGCAGTTGAAACTGCACACACCAGAGAGGCTGCGGTGAAGGAGGCATTTGTGTTGGGCCTGGCGGGCTGGAAGGCTTTGTGTTCCAGGACACAAGTAGGTAAGTGTGTTGGGCAGGCCCTGTGCTGCACACACATGCCGAGAGGCTGGGCTCCAAATGCCTTCCGACCCGGGAAGAAAAGGAAGCATTGTGTGTGCTGGCTGCGGGCCAAGGGAAATATTCCAGTTGTTCTCCTATTTGGAATTATTTGAATTATTTTCCTATTCCTATTTTGTACTGCTCCCTCTTTTAAAGAAGAGAAGTAGGGAAGTGAAAGTCTCTCTTCCCACTCCAACCCACCATGCCTGCCAATTTCAAATCAGTCATTGCCTTCAGATATTAATCACTTCATTCATTCATTCATTCAAGCACTATACCTTTACTGAGCATTAATGTAGGCCAGCCCTTTCTAGGCGCTAGGGAGACAGAAATGAAGAAGACACAGTCACTGTCCCTTCTGGTCTCTTTCACTGATGGCCGGTATCCAAAATGCTTGTGGGGTCTGACTCAGTCCTTCACCCAGCCCAGATTCCCTCTGCTCCTGAACTTCCTGCCTCAGGGTCTCAGTTCACCCCGGCCCCTTCTCCACCTGTACTCCCCTGGCCTTGCATTCTACTTACCTGGAGAGTCACCACCTTCCCCAGCCTCAGGGCCAGGTGGCATCATGCCTCAGTCTAGGCCATTCTTCTTAGTCAGGAGGACCTGGATTCAGCCCTAGCTCCGCCTTTTATTATCCTTGTGTCTTTGGGCAAGTTACTTAACCTGTCTGAGCTTTGGTTTCCTAATCTGTAAAGTGAAGAAAGTAATACCTAGCACATAGAGCCTTTGGGAGGATAAAGGGTAATAATATTGCTTGGTACGGTAGGTGTTTGGCAGCTCTCAATAAATAAAAACAAAATGAGCACTTAACTATTTATCTGATGCAATGCTAAGTTCCTTACAATCATCTCAACAGCCCTGCAAAATAGGTACCAATATTATCTCTATTTTGCAAATAATGCACAGTCTATCCAAGAGCATACAGCTAATAAGCAGTGGACTTGAACCCAAGCAATCTGATTCCAGAACCTGAGCTCTGAATCACGGCTGCCACTTTTACTCTGTGACTGTCATGAGCCACATATATAGGTCACAGGCATAGAATAAAGTGTATTTGGGCTTCAGGAAAGGCAGAGACAAGGTGGGATGTGCTGTCTTTGGAGATACGATGTAATAGCCTCATTGGCTGAGACAGGGAGCAAAGTGGTTAAAGTAGAGGCTCTAGGATTGAGATCCCTCCTTTTAAGTCACTGCTCTTCCTTTCCTGGTGGTAACCATCAGCCTCTTAAGCCTCAGTTTCCTCAGATGGAAAATGGGGAAATAGTGTTACCTAACTCATGGGTTACTAGGAAGTTTAAATCAGATAATATTATATATATTATATATATCTTGGTGTCTGGCATGTACTAAGTGCTCAATAAATGTCAGGTATTAAAGCATTTCTCATGCCTTGCTTTGTGTGCATGCACACACATTTTTCTGTTTTTGTGGCTCCATCTAAGTTATGGGCTATGTGAGGGTAGCCTCTGAATTTCTCAACTTCTCCAGCACCAGCCTCAACCTCAACATGGTACCTGGTAGGTGCTTACTAAATCATTCAATATGTGCTTATTAAATTATCATGGAAGATGAGATATTCGGGCAGTATTTGGCAATTTTAGAAGAATTGTGTGTTCCCAATAACAATACAAGTTGGATGCATTATGTTTCTCTTATTTCACCTATCCGACTTGGAGGTAGGGACAGGAGAAACAAATGAAGCATAAAATCTGGTTGATGGTTAATTTCTGTTTAATGATGCAATGCTCTGTTGAGATTCAGTATTACCCAGATTGAGATATTCCAGCAGGTGTGTTATGAACATGAAACAAAAGCATATATCATATATTGACAAGGTCAGTGGCTCTGGTTGATCCTGTAAATTAGATTGAAATGAAATTGTCAAAGTATTTATAGTGTAGAAAAAACAAAACCATGGCGGTCAGTGGCGATAGCCTCTGTCACTGGGAGAGTGCATGCATGTATGTGTGGATCTGGTAAGGACCCAAGAGTCTAAATATAAAATAGGTCATGTTTCAGTTTACTAATGCTGCCAGAATTCAATATATCAGAAATGGATTGGTGTTTATAAAGGGGATTGATTAAATTACAAATTACAATTCTAAGGGCATGAAAATGTCCAAGTTAAGGTATCAACAAGAGGATACCTTCACTCATGAAAGGCCCAGCACATCTGGGGTTTCTCTGTCACATGGGAAGTCACGTGGCAACATCTCCTGGCCCTTTGCTCCCAGGTTTCATTGCTTTCAGCTCCTGCTTCTGAACTTCTGAACTTCTGTCTATATCCATTGCATCTCCAGACATCTGTTTCTGGTTTCATCTCTGCTTTCTGTGTTGGCTTTCTCAGCATCTGTTTGCTCTCTCCAAAATGTCCTCCTCTTAAATGACTCCAATAAATGGATTAAGACTCATCTTGAACAGGTGGGGTCACATCTCCATCTAATCAAAAGGCCCTACCTACAACTGGGTGTCAAAACTATAAGGAAACAACCTGATCAAAATGTCCCATCCAATTTCCTAATATAACTTCTGTGGACAGCTTAATCGAACACAATAGCACTTGGAACCTTGTGTAGGGCATGAGATTTTGTAGGTTTGTCCAGAGTGATGCCCAGATAAATCCCAGAGTGATTTGAACAGTGAATAGGGAAGTGTTTGCAGTCCTAGGGGGAATATGAGAAAAGGGGGAAAATTCAACTTCCCCAAGTAGAGAATTCTTGATACGCTCACAGGCAGTGAGGGGGACAGCCAAAGCAATAGGCCAAGCCTCCAATCTTGGGGTTTGTTCATATGAAACTTAACCCCGTAAAAGATAGGCTAAGCCTACTTAAAATTAGTCACCCCCAAGAGAACCTCTTCTGTTGCTCAGATGCGGCCTCTCTCTCTCGGCTGGCACAGCAAGCAAACTCACTGCCCCCCAACCCCACGTGGGACATGACTCCCAGGGGTGTGGACCTTCCTGGCAACGTGGGACAGAAATCCTAGAAGGAGCTGAAACTCAGCATCAAGGGCCTGAGAAAATCTCCTCAACCAAAGAGGGAAGAGCGAAATGAGACAAAATAAAGTGTCAGTGGCTGAGAGATTCCAAACAGAGTTGAGAGGTCATCCTGGAGGTTATTCTTACACATTATATAGATATCACCTTGTTAGTCAAGATGTGATGGAGAGGCTGAAGGGAACTGCCTGAAAATGTGGAGCTGTGCTCTGGTGGCCATGTTTCTTGAAGATAATTGTATGATGATATGGCTGTCACAGTGCGACTGTGTGGTTGTGAGAGCCTTGTGTCTGATGCTCCTTTTGTATACCTTATCAACGGACAAGTAAAACATATGGATTAAAAATAAATAATAAGGGGAACAAATGTTAAAATAAATTTAGTAGATTGAAATGCTGGTGATAGGTGAAGGGGAGGTGTAAGGGGTATGGTATGTATGAATTTTTTTTGTTGTCTTTTTATTTCTTTTTCTGAATTGATGCAGATGTTCTAAGAAATGATCATGATGATGAATATACAACTATGTGATGATAGTGTGAGTTATTGATTATATAACAAGGACGGAATGATCATATGATAAGAATGTGTTTGTATGTGGTTATGTATCATAAATAAAAAATAAATTAATTAAAAATAAAAAAAGAAAGGGAGGGGTAAGGGGTATGGTATGTATGAAATTTTTTCTGTTGTCTATTTATTTTTCTGAATTGATGCAAATGTTCTAAGAAATGATCATGGTGATGAATATGATATTGTGAATTACTGACTATATGTGTAGAATGGAATGATCATGTTAAGAATGTTTGTGTTTCTTTGTTGTCATATTTTTTTAATTCAAAAATTAATTAAAAAAATTAAAATAAGTAATTTTTTAAAAATGTCCCACTCAACAGTAGATCTGCCTCCACAATATTGAATTAGAAGAACGTGACTTTTCTGGGGTACCTAACAATTTCAAACCAGTGCAGATAGCAGTGGTCCCTCTGGTGGAAATGAAGAGGTTTCAGGGCGCATTGTAGGCATGTGCATAAGATCGCTGAGTCCATGGGATTAGTAAACTGTGTGCTTGGTGTGCTTGTCCCCATGGTCAGGTTGAAAAGACTTATCTTCTTGGTCTTGTGACAGACACTCCTCTAAACTTCCATCCAAGGAAAGCTGAGGGGTCAGCTGCCCAGGTCTACTCTAGAGCAAGGAGGAGGAGGCTACTTTGTGAAGAACTCACCTCTAGAACAAGGAGAAGCCAGGCTACTCTGTGAAAAACTGTCCCTCATTCTCCCTTGCCCATGTTAGCAGCTGTAGGGATTAAGTCTGAGGAAGAGGAAAATAGATAATGACTTAAAGCTGTAGGTTGATGGTATTCTGGTGTCAGTCACATATTTTGGTGTCCATCAGAGAACTGCTTTTGAATCCTGGGTGTGCCTCTTACTGGCCATCTGAGTTTGGGAGAGTTACTTAGCCTCTCTGAGCATTTGTAAATGGGACTAATAAAAATGTCAACTTCACCACGTCATGATATTTAAAAGAGTTAATGAATGTAAAGAGCTTAATGTGGATTTCTGAATGGAGTAAGCACTCAATAAATGGTAGCTGTTATTATTTCTAATACTTAATTGGACTATTAATTAGTTTAATTAATTAACTTAATTAAATTAATTAATTATATAACTAATATATTATATGTATGATATAAATCATGTATATTTTAATCATCACACCAGCACTTGCAGATATTTGGTGAAAAAGAGTCTAATCTGTATATACACATATATATATAATCATATATACATTCATGTAATATATGTGCTCATACTGTACATACTGGATTGCTGGTGATGTTTAATAGCCATGGAGATTCAAGGGAACTTCACACAAATTATCAACTCCCTGGGAATTTGAGCCCCAGTGCCCCAAGGCTGGGTGTCATTGCTCCAACTAATCCAGCCTTATGGAGTACATGAGAGCTAGTCAGGATGAAGGGTCATTACATACAACTGCCCAATTAGAAATGTGATACTTCCTAGTCGCTAACTCAGGAAACCAGCCCATAAAGATTTATCTGGCATCCCAATATAAAACCGGAGTAACTGGCAGCGGAACCTCACCCCATTGCTTACAGAAAGATGACATTCTTCAGTGCACGCATGTTCCCAACTTCATTGGATTGTGAACACCAGCCAGGAAAGAAATTTTTCTGCTTCTTCCCTGCCAAACCTTGTATCTTTCCCCAGAAACAGCTACTGCAGCTCCTGTTTGAGTATTTTCAACAAGCCAAGGACTGTGTTAAGAATAGGCCTCAGTGAATCTGTGTATTTACAGCTGTTTGTAAAATGTGAAATGCTGCTATCCATACTTCGCTTTATTTCATTTATACACTAACTCATGTAAAGATGCAACTCTTACATCTTTAAAGTGTTGATCCTATTCAATGAAAAGGTAAATTTAAAATATAGACTTTATTTGCCAAAGAAGATTCATTAAATAATTTTTGTCTAATTTTTTTTTTTTTGCAAATGTTTGAAGTGATTTCATTTGGCTTAAACTGTGGCACATATTCCTTAGAAACCAAGAGAAGGTAGAATAAGCATCAAGAAGGACATGGAAGTTAGTATGGTATAATTTTACTTTTAAGTGGGTCTAGAGAAATACAACTTCGTGTTACATTTTTGAAAAGTAGGGTCATCTTATTTCCTGGATATAGTCTTTAAAAATATGTAACCAGATGAGTTTATATTTATTTTTTGGGGTGATGGTGGTTTCTTTTATTTACTGTTTTAGTTTCCTTTGCCATTTATGTTTCTGTTTATTGTTCAGTGTTTCAAATATTTGTATTTAAAGATTATTAAGTACCAAAACGATAACTGAGTACAGTGGATTGTTTTCTGGTATGATGTTAAAAATATACAATGAAATGTATAAAAGTATTGTCAATTTGATTATTGACACATATAACATGTTTACAAATAAACTGTGGTATTGATCAAGTTAACTGCCAAAAAAAAAAAATAGGCCTCAGTGGACATGAGAACAGCCTTATGAAGTAGACTGTACTACTGTATACCCTTTTGCAGCTGAAAAGACTGGCTCAAAGAGTCAGACTTGCCCAAGGTCACACAGCTTGTGAGCTTAGAGATGGGAATTGTGCCTTGGCCGGGTGGACTTCTCATCCCTTGCCAACCAGACAGACACCCTCGGATCACACAGTCTTGCTCCTTACTCAGAGTTGTGGATGGGACCAGCAGTGTCAGCATCTCCTAAAAGCTTGTCAAAAATGCAAACTCTCAGGCCCTATCCCAGTCCTGAATCAGTAACTATATTTTAACAAGATAATTGGTTGACTTATATACATTATATTATACAGAGTGAGGGGCTCTGAACTATAGTTTATAGCACTTTTTAAAAAAACATTTTTATTGCAGTAACTCAAAATTTCCCGTTTTAACCACGTTCAGGTGTCCAATTCAGTAATATTAATCACATTCACAATTTTGTGCTACCTTCATCACCATCCATTGCCGAAACTTGTTCATCACCTCAAACAGAAATTCTATACCCATTAAGTTGTATCTTCCCAGTCCCCCAGCCCCCCAGCCCAGCCCAAGGTAACCTGTAATCTTTAAGAATTGGCTTATCCTAGGCATCTCATATAAGTGAGATCATAACAGTATTTGTTCTTTTGTGTCTGGCTTATTTCACTCAACATGATGTCTTTAAGAGTCATCCATGTTGTAGCATGTATCAGAATTTCATTCCTTTTGGAGGTTGAATAATATTCCATCATATGGTTATATCACATTTTATTTATTCATTCATCTTATTGTGGATACTTGGATTGCTACCACCTTTTGGCTATTGTGAATGATGCCACTGTGAACATTGGTATACAAGTATCTGTTTGAGTCACAGGTTATTTTTTCAAAGTAGGCTAGAGCAGTGGTTCTCAAACTAGTGTGCATAAGAATCACCCAGAAGGCTTGTTCAAACACAGATTCCTACCCTAGAGATTCTGATTTTGTAAACTTTCCTTATTCCACTTTAAATCCATTGCTTTTACTACATGGGCTCCTCAGAATAGAATGGATGTGAGTGGGATACAGGCACTCTTGGCCCAAGTTGGGTCATGGTTTATATCTGCCAGAGCCATTAGGTGAAATATAAGCTGAACTTGGTCCCTGTGCCAGTTTGAAACAATTATGTACCTAAGCCATGTTTTAATCCTGATCCAATCTTGTAGAAGCAACCTATTGTTTCAAGCTGGAAACTGTGATTGGATTGTCTTCATGGATATGTGATACACCCAGCTTGGGTGTGACCTTTTGATTAGATTACTTCGAAGAAGATGTGACACATTTTGTGGGTGTGACCTTTTGATTAGACAGAGATGTGACTCTGCCCATTCAAGGTGGGTCTTGATTAGTTTGCTGGAGTCCTTTAAAAGGAGAAACATTTTGGAGGAAGCTCAGATGCTTGGACACAGTTGCTTCAGAGCCAACATGAGACCCATACGTTCAGAGATGCAGAAAGTAAATGCCCCTGGGGAAGCTGTTTGAAACCAGAGGCCAAATATCCCAGCAGATGCCAGCAAAGTGCCTTCCCAGCTGAGAGAGGTGTTCTGAACCCATCAGCCTTTCTTGAGTCAAGGTATCTTTCCCTGGGTGGATTAGTTTGGCCATTTTTACTGCCTTAGAACAGTAAACTTGCAACTTAATAAATTCCCATTTTAAAGGCCATTCCATTTCTAGTGTATTACATTCTGGCAGTTTTAACAAACCAAAACATTCCCCTATCACGTCACTGGCCCCGCATCCCTCTGCTTCTGGGATGTGCATCCTTACGGTGGAGAAGTGCATCTCTCTTCCAAGTTCTGTGAGGCCCTGCCCTGGTGAGCAATAAAGAGAAGAAATTCATTTGTAACCTAAAACCTTTGTATCTGGCCTGAAAACACATCTTTCTAATGGAAATTCTGACAGAGCACTAGATCTGCAAAGAACATTTTCTGTAAAATTGATGTCTGTGTAATTTGACTGCTGCTATCTGATTAAAGAGCAATTTAAAACCTCAAGATTCCTTGGAAGTTTCAAAGATTATTGAAAAGTAATTGGGTTTTATTGATTAAATAAGTTTTAATTTAATTAGAGAGCCACTGCATTTTTTTTTAGTCTTTTCCTTGGCAAATAAATTTAACTTATTTATAGACCAATTTTATCCCCCAAAATGTTATTTACATTTTTAAAAATCTAATATTTAATGACATGGATGACAATGGAATTTAATAGTAGACTCATTCCTTTACTAAATCATTATATCGAGTTCCTTCTCTTTCTATTTAAACTTCACTGGTAACTTGCTTCATAGAAAAGAAATAAAACTCAAAAGGTAGAGAACACTGTGGCTAAGAGCTTGGGCTCTGGAGTCCAACAAATTCTATTTGAATTCCAATCCTTCCACTTACTAGCTTTGGTAAATTTCTGAACCTCTTAACTATAAAAAGCATATAATAACACCCATCTAATAGGGTCATTGTGAAATCAAGTAAATTAACATTTGTACAATATGGGACAGTATCTGGCTAGTGATAATAATTGACATTATAACAATATATGTCTTTGCTATCGTTGTCATCATTATTAAGCCTCAGTTTTTTAATCTGTAAAATAGGTGCAACGGAAATAAAACATTAACATTTGGGTATTCAAAGCCTCTTTGCTTGTGGAGCTTTCTGATTAATTTGCTGCTAAAGAAATTTATGGCATAGCATGCTTGACATGCTCCATTATCATGCAGAATGGGGCATCTGATGATGAGAAAGCACTGGATTCACTTTGAGGGAGGTAGAGACTGACAGGGTAAGAAAAATAGATGCTGGAGGCGAGGGAGTCAATTGAGTATAGGGCCTGGTAGAAGAGCTTGCATAGCAGATGTTGGGAAACAGAGAGTATGCTACTTCTGGAGCAGCTTTGCTGGAAATAGGTATTGAGAATACCAGAGATAGGAAACAAAAATGTTAGGACTTTCACTTTGAGTTAAGAATGCACTTCCCCTTTGGTATTTTCTCTAGAGACTGCATTTTGGATTGCTTCCAGTTAATTTTTTCTATTTAACTTATATTTCTTTGAACACAACACTAAAGTCAGACTGTGCCATGAGGCAGTCATCTTTACTTTGTTTATATCTGAAACGGGACAGGATCTTCCCGATTTATACCTGCCAGAGCCCAATCAACAGGCCTTGAGTGAGGATGATAAAGAACTGAGGAGAGAGTAAGTGAGTAATTGATGTTGGCAACTATTTTTATTATTGTGCGTCTTACCCTGTAGCCTGGGGCTGCAAATAAAGGTCATGAAGAGGAGTATGAGCTATTCCCTGGCACTCTATGCCACAATAAAAACTCCATTATTCCACATTTAAATGGGGACACCAGCCACATTATTTGCTTTTAAAGTAGCCATCAATTCTGTGCCCTCTGATATCACATTGCAGAACAGTGCCGCCAGCATGAGGGAAATAAAGGAAAGTATTGGATCTAGAAAACAGAATATGACCTTGGCTCACCGGAGTCATTGAACCTCAGTTTCCCCATTAGCAAATGAGGGTGATGTCCAAGAGCCTTTCCTGTTTTATGTTTCTCCGGTCCCAAGAGTAGATAATCAGTAGGATTAATTTAGCTCTCACCACTGCAAGGGCCTGAGGGTTATCCAGAAGCATGAAAAAGGGGCCTTGATTTTAAAGAGCCCCATAATCTAGCTGAAAGAAAGGACGTGTGCATATTCACCTAGTAAAAGTCTGCCTAGGCTGTGCTCCAAATGCCCAGCCATTTTGTGACACTATTGAGCTGCTGTCAAGTAATACAAATAGAGGGTATGAATTTCGGAAATACCTTTTCTTAATGATTTGACCGCATCAAAACAAAACAAAACCCAACCAAGCAATAATATTATATAACTTTCCTTCGTATTGCCAGGTGGTACACTGAATGAATCCCATTTCCTTCAAGGAAAGGTTGAAGTTGATAGAAGGTCATAGAGACCCTCCTACACCAGGCATCCACCTTTCCCACTTCCTTGCTCTTCCTCAAATCTGAACTGATGCTCGCTCTTCCTTTGATCAACATGCTCCTCAGGCTGAGTGCTCACCACTCTTGTTTGACCCACATCAGATATGCTCTTCAGGCTGAACTTGCTAGAGGACCAGGCAGGGCATTAGTGAATCCAAAATAAAAGTTTTCCAAGTTGACCTGAAAACTCTGAAAACAACAGTGGCTCTACCCAGGTGTTCACGAATTCACAAGATGCTGAGTAGCAAGAAAAAAAAAGCACAACAAATATCCTCTGTGCTGATGACAAAGTGCCTTTCCTGAGAACTGCAGGAGTTCCTGGTTGTGTAGTGTTGTTTAATGATGAATGGAACTCACACTTCCTTGTAAAATAGCAAATTAAATTGTTGTAATGAATTATTTTTTGTTTATTAATGTCAAGGTTTGTTAACCCTCGATAACTCACTATGTTCCTAGTTCCTTGTATAAAATGAAATCCCACGTAATTATACCATTTGCCTGTAAGAACTGAAGAAAACACATGCACTCAGGGTCCGTTTTTGGCTCTTTGGGATATCCCTGGCATCTATCACTGGGCCAGGGACTCTACTTGGAGAATTAAAGATTTAAAGAATTGAGATATATAGATGCTTGTCGTGCAGACACTTTCAGTCCAGCAAGAGGCACTGGACAATTACACAATGGCCACAGCAGGTGGCAGGACTAGACAGTTGTCCTGAGACAGGTTAATTAACTCGTCCAAGGTCTCAACATGTGTGTGTTGTACCAAGGTCAAGAGGAGCTCATTAGCATCCGAAAACCATGGCTTCCAATCTGGGTGCTAATAGTATGGGCTGCTGCTCTGAGCCCCAGCTTTGTCCTGAGTTATCAGAAATAACAAAGCTACTTTATAGCTACTTTATCAGGTTGTGGGACTCAATTTGGATGGTGTGTGGAATGGACCTAGAGTGCCTAGCACTTTGCAGAGTAAATAAAGAGTACTGCATTTTAATGTTGATTTTTCTATCTCTTTGATTATTAATTAGTGAGGGTAAACATTTAAAAATATTAACCATTTGTATCTCTCCTCTTATGACCTTCCCTTCCTCATTTGTCTGTTGGCACCTTGGTTTTTAATTCGTACAGGTAAAGGACTGAGAGTTTTCCAGATGGGTTTAAATAAAGAGAGCTGAGGAGTGAATGTCTTTTTTTTTTCCCCATTGCCCTAATGTCTTCTCTCTCTCTTTCTCTCTCTCTCTCTCTCTTTCTCTCACTCTCTCTCTCCCCCACCCCACCCCAAGGAGTATTTTTCACTGGTTGATGCAGCCTCCTTTCCCTGCAATTGGCCTTGTTTCTTCCCTCAGAAAATTTCATCTGCTTTAAAGAATCAATCTTTAGAATAGCTGATTTCCCTCCTAGATTGCTACACCCACAGGTCTCACATGCATGATTTCCTTCTCTGTTGATTTAAGTTGAATTCCATCAGAATGACTGGATGTAACCAGTATTCCCTGAGAGGTTTTCTTTTGGTTGTGCATATACCTAACCAGCGTGCCCTGACCAGCCTTTGTGGAATTGCAGCTGACCTTCCTGGGAAAAATGCAAATGCCTAAGGGACTACTCAGATAAACCGCACATTCTTAAGATATTTCTGTCTCTTTTTCCCTTTTGCCTAGCTCTGATCTTGCCTGTCTTGGGCAGTTGATCATTTTTTCCATCATGGGGCAGAAGAGAACTGGGCCATAGAAGTTGGGGCTTCCTAGATTGTGGAAGGAATCAAACCTCCCCTCTATCAGATGAAATCTTAGAAAAAGTTCTTTGGATAAATGTGTTTGACCCATGGGGATTCTCTGGGTGGCTTGGTGGTAACAGGAAGGTGGCTATTAGCCTTGGGACAAATGTCTGAATGAGGCAGAGGGGTGGAGATACCCAATACCCCTGACCTGGCAAGAAGCCATGGAGCCATGGAGGGACCCCCAGAAAAAAGCACAGAGAAAGTGGTTGGAGCTTGCTGTGAAGGTGAGGTCACCTTCTGCCTAGACAGCACCCCTATTGAAGCATGCATTCTGGTATTTGTGTGTCTAGTGTATTCACCTGCAGGTATAATTCAGGCTATGAGGTTTAATGAAAAGAGCATTGGACCGGGAGGCAGAAAACAGGATTTGAGTGAGGCTCTGCTTTTTTTAGCTTTGTGATCATAGGAACAAACGCTCTTTCCTCATCTGGTAAATGGAGGATAATACTCCCCATTCTGCTTACCTCCCTGCTTGACTGTGCTGTTCAGATGAGATAATAATAGGTGTGAATGATTGAAAGTTATAAAGACACAAAAGACAGAAGTATTTTTTCTACTCTTAGAGATGTAGGCAGTTAGTGCAAGGCCTGTCCTGGCATCTCATGCAGAATGTGTATCACTGAAAGTACTACTTCACCCCAGAAGGAGGTAGGAAGAAGTCAAGGAAATTCCGGATTGCTCTGTGTGTGTGTATTCTAGCCTGGCATCAGAGCCCAGCTGATGAGTGGCATTGCAGTGGGCAGGGAGGAGGGGGTGGAAGGCAGGAGTTGTATTTCCCATCTTCGTTCTGCTGGTTTCTTAATCTGATGAGAGAAGACTGTTGGAAAAGTCACAGCGCTCCCTGCGTGTTTAAGGGAGTGTCTGGAGAGGTCACCCATATTTAAAGCCATAGATACTGTGAGTAAGTTAGTAAGTTAAGTTTCGCAAACTCAGTTGGGCATCTGATGCTGGTTGGGGAAGCAGACGCAAAGGCAGTAATTAGAATACGGGGTGATAAATGCTGCCACAGAGGGCAAACAGGAGCAGCAGTGGCTCCCAGGCCAGCCCCTTCACTGGGAGGGGAAGCCTGGGTGCAGGCTTGGAGGGCAGACAGGAATTGGCGGGGCAGAGAGAGGGAACCCTTTCCCTTGTTGAGTCTTGCAGAAAATGTGCAGCTCTGGAGGTAACGACTCTCACCTCTTTGTCTTTGATAAAGAAGAATTTATGCTTATCTTAGTCGTGTAGACCAGAGTGGGTGGTTGGAAAGTCGTGGGACCTTGGTTAAGTGAAGGGCTTTTTTTTTCACTCAGTTTTCTGGTGAAATGTTACATGCCACTGTAACTATTCTCTAGCCAGTTTGGAGGGCATGGTCAATGGTCATTTTAAATGGGTCAGAGAGGCAGTTTGCTTCATAGTATGTGTCTCATACAACCTGAGTTCAAGGTATATTTCTCATTATTTTTTGTTCTGACAGTTTGATCTGTGTACTCTGTTAACAGAGAAAAATACTTTTATCAGTTGAGAAAAGTGGATGTTGGTGTCCGATCGCCTCGTCCACCATCACGTTGTCCTGGGCCTTTCAGTAAGTCCCGTAACCTCCCTGGGCTTCTATTAGGAGAGCCATATCTTGGGCAAGATGCTCTCTCAAATCTTCCGAGGAAAATAAGGAACTTGGTCTGGCATAGTGAGAAGAACATGGAAGTCTACCTCAGGAGTTTTCATTGTTATCCAGATTTGCTCCCAGATGACCAAGAGAGGGGCACTTAGATTGCCTTTCATTTTCTTCACCTATTCAAGGGGGCTGCTCGTCCCTGGTCTGGCTGCTTAAGCACCGGTGTGAGGATAAATGTGGCACGTGATAGAGAGTGCTTTCCTAGTGTACCAGGCTTGGTGCAGGAGCATTTCAGGGTGACACTCAAAGCCGGCATTAATTTTAGTATGAATGACAGGAACCTGCCCAGAACTCCAGCCTTTAAAAGTATACAGTGGGAAATGATGAATATGCATCTATGTGATGATATTGGGAATTACTGATTGTATATGTAGAATGGAATGATTTCTAAATGTTGTGTTAGTTAATTTTTTAATTAATAAAAAAATAGTAAAAAAAATATATATATATATATACAGTGGGCGGGCAACGGTGGCTCAGTGGCAGAGTTCTCTTCCTCCATGCCAGAGACCCAGGTTCGATTCCAGGGGAGCCTGCCCATGAATTTAAAAAAAGCATATAGTCTGTGTCTGTGAAGGTCAGAGCTGCTTCTGACATATCTTAGTGATTGGGGCTTCACTTCCTAGGAGGCGTTGCTTGGCTGGAGCCCTGGGAGGTGAGGGGAACAGTGTCCCTATCATCCTTTTACTGAGCCTGCCTAAAGGAGCCTGGCTGCTTTCCTGGCCCCTTTTTGTTAGCTCCCACCCCTCTGTATCTCCTTCAGGTCTCCAGTGGCAGCGCTGGGTTTGCAGAGCTGGGAGCCTCTGTGCCCTGCCCCTGGCCACCTGCCTCTGCGGCAGCCGGTAAGCTGGACAGAGACTTCGCCGCGCCTGCCTGGGACACTGCCGAGACCTTCCTCTGCCCGCTGCTGCCTTCTCCCAGCTCCTCCACCCCGCCCTTCTCAAGTCACTGGTCCGTGCTGCAGTTAGAAACCTTGCCAGGAGCTCAAGCAACTGAATGGTATGTTTAGCAATTACAGCAGGTACTTTCTTGCTTTTTCCTTCGTGCCAGAATTTGGTGTGTTTTGGTGGTGAGGGCAGCAGACTGGTAGAGCAGCAAAGAAACAAGAGCTGCCAGGCTGGCCCTTGGAATCCATTGGGCATTGTTTCTGTCTCTGGGTTCTGTCATGATAGACTTCCATTCATTTAATGATTCAGGCAGTGGATTTCTCCACAGGGGGATTTGCATGGTATGGGACTCCAGAGAAGGAGCCCGGGAGGAAGTTTCAAAAGCAGAGACAGCAAGAAAGGGATGCACTTACAACTCCTAAAGAATTTGCTTTCTCATTAGGAGCAATTTCATTAATGAGTCAGGTCAGCTGCAGGGAGAAAGGAGGGAAAGCATAATGAGGTATGCCCTGCCCCAGATGAGCTCCCAGGTTTGGAGGAGTCGGGGAAGGAAGGCATGCACAGTTTGGGTATCTTTGGTAGAGGTGTGATAGCAGCTCTGGGAACAAACTTTCCAATTGAAGAATCTGAGCTTTCTTCCTCTTTCTGCATAACCCAGTATTAGCTTACTGAGCAGTGAATTCCTTTCTGACCCCACTCACCTATTCCCTGGAGCGAAAAGGAAATCAGCATTTGCTTTTCCAGCAAGGTCACAGATCACCTGACCAAGTCCTTTAACAGCTGGGAAGCAGACACAGTGCTGTGCTGAACCTCACTAGCTAGCAATCGGCTACAGTCCAGCGGCCCAAACCTTTCTTTCATGGGAGGGAGTAGTGTCCTCCTGGCTCCACGCAATGGCCGAGGAAGGATGCAAAGGGAAGGTAATGTGGTCACAGCTTTCCTCCCAACAGTTTTCTATTCTTCATGAAGCTCCAAATTCAGCTGCTGCAATGCAGACAAAAATGAAAGACACTTGCAGAAAAATGTGGGGATAGAGTTAATGAGATTGTGTTAATGTGTCATTTATTGAGCATGAGTTATTTCTTTGTTTACCAGGTCAGGGGTGGGGTGGGTTGAGCCTGCTGGAGGACTCAGTCAGTCTAGAGAATCTTTTTCAAGAGTGAATCTCACCTCTGCTGGTGTCTGGGCTTCAGAACTGTCACTGTTAAGTAGCTACAGTCAGATGCCTCCTGCTTCTCAGCATGGGGGACAATTACATTTGGAGGCTCAGGGTCCTGGAATCAGGAAATGGGAAGTTCTCATCCTCTTGGCAGGATCTGTCCGTGGTTTTGGTAATTTTTGTTTTTCTCTTGGAAAAAGTGCTCTGTCTTTGCAAGTAATAATGCTGGGATTGACAGGATTTCTGTTGGGTGTCCTATCTTGACAAATATTTGACTTTGTAAGGTTGAATTCTCGAAGAATTCTTGTGGCAATGAGGCTATGCTTTGAGCCAAGCTTTCTTTTCAAGGAAATCCAAGGTGCTATTTATTTTGGCATGCAGCCTGTTCTGAGATGAAACATGGCATTTTTATTATTGCAGAATGAAGAGAGATTTGAAGAGAACAAAAGTACAGAACCCGGTTTCAGTTTCAGGACTAAGTAAAGGAAGATCTCCTTATATTTGGCTTTGAGGTTAGAAATGAGAAATTGGCATCATAAAGGGTATAAATGTGAAGAGGGGGTCGAGGTGGCTATATACATCAGGAGTTGGGCTGACCTGGGGAAATCTGTCCTCCTGGACCCGGTGGTACTGTTTCTAAAGTGTTAGCAACAGATTCTTTGGTGTATTTTGAACAAAGTCTCAGCGCCCACCTCCTCCCTGCCCCATTCATTGGCTTTGGGAGGCAGTATGGGGAGGTGGAACCACACAAACTGTTTACCCTAATGAACTGGGTAACTTTGGATTGGCCACATAGTCTCTTTGTGTCTTAGTTTCCTCCTTTGTAATTTAGAAGTAAGACCTATTTCCCAGGATTGTTGGTGAGAGGTTGAAATAGGAAATTATACATAGTACCGGACTCAGACAGTAATTGCTTGGTACCTGCAGTTTCTTTCCCTGAGTTCTGTTTGAAAACATCATTTTGTTCACTTAAGAACCACAGGCTGAGTGTCACATGTTAAGGGATGGGGATAGAGGAGAGAGACATCAATGAGTCCTGCAGGATTTCTGACTGTCACAAGCTTATATTGAGTAGGGGAGAAGAGCCAGGGAAAGATAGAACTGCATATACTCAAAACATCTGGAATAAGATGAGCTAATAAGACACGTTGAGAAGTAATTGGAGATCCTTGCTTCTGGAATAGGACATAAACATATGAAAAGTCACATAACGCTGTCAGGTATTATAAAGTTTTGAACACTGGGGGTACAATTTAACAGAATGCATAATAAGTTGCATTATGTCAAAGCGTTAAATGCCCCAGAGAGCTGTGAAATTCCACCTTAAAAGGGAATTCCATCCAACAAAGCTGTTTTCACATTCTGTTGTGTTATGAACAGAGTAGCACATGCTGATGTGGTAATTATTCTTTGATTTCACTCACCTAACCACATTAAGCATTCACTTACTCCAAGGAAACCCCCTCAGACTCTAAGATATCTGCCACAGGACCAGGGACAAAAGTGGAGAAGGGTAGGGGAAGATGGGGCGGGGGGGAGATAGAAGAGTTCATTTTTAAAATTTCTGCACATAGAGCTCTTTAGATTAAAGCTTGCTGAGCCCTCTTCTTCAGAGGCAGCAGTCTGCTCCATTTAATTTCCAGACTCTGTGTTCTTGGAATGATTAATTTTAGCAAAATTCAAGTTTAAGAGAAACGTTAGAGGTCTCTGCAGAGGTTTTTTTTAATGAAATTTTATCTGAAATGTGCTGAATAATTACTTGAAAGAGTATAATCTAACATATGAAGGAAAGAAATCCACATGCTGACTAAAGGCAGTGGATGTGACTGAATTATCCAAAGAGATGATGAGACTTTGCATCCAAAAAGCCCGTCTGCATTCAGGCAGTGTCCTTTTCCTCAGGAGGGGCCTTGCTGCTTGCTGTCCAGCCTTGGAGAAGCCGAATTCTCCTTTGGCTCCAGAGAACGCACTAGAGAACAGTTCCCTTTCTCTGAGTCCAGAAAGTTCTTCACACACACTGTGGGAAGAGCAGAAAAGCGCTAGTCAGGAACATTTCTCCTCACAAAGAATACCGGGAATCAGCCATAGCAGCAATGAACTCAGGTGTTTGTTTACAAGTCACTTCTGTTCCCAACACTGTGCACGAAACATCCCTTTCTCGATTGGAAGATGTGGGTCCTTCTCTCAAGTCTAACTGGAGAGACAAAAAGCACATGCCTGAAACATAATGAATAATTAAAGGCCATGCATGAAGCAATTAGGGAATAATTAATTGAATGCTGAGCAGAGTAGAACTGACTTAATTTTTCAGAAAGAAAGTTCTCTTTGGGTTCAGGTAATGCTCCTTAGGATGGGGGATTTTAAACTCGGTCTTGAAGGATGAGGGAGCAGTGGGGGTTGAGGGGGAGGGATTAAATAAATAGGTTAGGAAAGCTGGGGGCCAACAGGACGAAGAATTGTTGAGGAGACGGGCCACAGAATAGGAGCGAGAGAGAGAGCTGTGGGGTTGCACGGGTGGTTCGGTGGTAGAATGCTCGCCTGCCATGTGGGAGACTTGGGTTCGATTCCTGGCCCATGCACCACCCTCCCCACCCCCACCCCCCAAAAAAAGAGAGAGAGAGCTGTGAATAATAGCTGCAACAGCTAACACTTAGAGAGCACTAGTAGACACTGTTTCAAGTGCTTTATGTAGGTCACATTCATTCATCTTCTACAGGACCTGATAGAATAAGTACTGCTATTATTACCACCCCTCTCTGTATCTTACAGGTGAGTAAACTGAGGCACCATGAGGTTAAATACCTCCCTCCAAGCCATACAACTAGTGAGTGGCAGTGATTTGAACCCAGGCATTAGGGCTCCAGCATCCTTGCTCTATGCAGCCTCTCAGTGAGAGCCCAGAACTTAAAAGAGTCAGTGAGACCTGAGGGCAAATTTGGCCCCAGCACTTGGTTGTTAGGTGACCTTGGGCAGGCTTGTAAACTTTCTCAGGTTCAGTCTCCCTCTCTGAAAAATGGGGATGGTAATCCTTTTTGGGTTGCTGTGGGGATTAAATGAGATAATGCATGTTATGCTAAGTGCCCAGGCTCCACCATGTTGTGGTACAGTAATATTGTGGGGTGAGCCGGGACGAGGGATGGGTGGGGGTCGGAGGGGGCAGACAGAAGGGAGGAGAGAGGATGTGATGATGGAGAGACAGGCTGGGGGAGGGGGTGTTTAAACTTCTGAGAACAGAGGCTGCAGAGGGGGAGGCTTCATGCCCCCACGAAGCCCCCCTCCATGCCTGGGTGAAGGCAGCCTCCGCCAGGAACCTCAAAACTTAAGACACCACCGCTGGCACCAATTTGTAATGCAGTGTAAGAGGCATTTTAAAAACACCCTTTTTGCATTAAACACAACTCGAAGCAGATTCCAAATTGACTTTTGACTTTCAAGCTGCCAACTGCCATCTGACCGAGGAGGAAGGAAGAGCTGTTCCTGCAGCTGTGTCCTCACAAGCTTTTCTCCCTCAGGCTTCACCTTGATGCTGCGAGCAGGACACCCACTTCTGCCTAGAAAACATCTCTTTGCAACACTACTTTGGTCAAGGACGACCCTCCTTGGCCCCAGATTAGAATCTTCCACACCTCTCTCTCCATTGTCTGCCTCCAAGACCATACACGCTCTCAGTATCTTGTCCTGGACTTCTCCTCTGCTTCATCTATGGGCTTCCACCAAAACTTGTGTGTGTCAGAATGCTCTATGCCTTTGCTAGGTTTTAGCTGCCTGGAAGGCAGGTCCCTATGCTGGATCTCTTCTGGGCTTTTAGAAACCTGCCTGCCTGTTAGGGCTTCCTCAGACCTGCATGGAAAATGCCCCACCCCAGCAGCTATATGGAAAATAGCTTGGAGGAGCTGGCTGGTAGGAGTTTCTCTGCTTTCAGACACTCTTCTGCTGGGCAGGAAACAGGACAGTGGCTCCAGAAGCAATTGCAGCATTCACAGCAAAAGGTTATACTAAGTTTCTGTTAGGCCAACCTTAGAATTTCTCTCTTCATTGGAAGCCCTAATATTTTTCCAGTCCTCTTCTCTAGTTTGCTTATTTGTTCCCTTTTTTTACTCTTTGGTTGCTGCGGTCTATCCCTTTTCCTCCTTCACTCCCAGTTTCCCCTTTCCCTTACTTGCCCTTGGTCCACTGTGCTGGTCTGGAGTTTATTGTCAAGCACACTGGAATTCCTAAAGCAACCCTGCTTCATTGCTGGGTGTCACAAATCATTCATTATTCTGGTGTATGGAGTTACAATCATAAAAAACCAATTTCCTGGGTGATTTATTTTGCAACTGGAGCAGGAGCTGGGTTGTTTACCATTACAAAAAAAAAAAAAAAATCCTGGGGATAGATGAAAACTTTGGGGGAAATTTATGGTCACACCCCAGGGTACACTAATTCAGCAAAAGAACAATATTCTGCTTGAACAGTTACTGATGTCTTCTGGCCACCTGGGTTAATCTTCCCTTGCTCTGCCCATAGTTAGAAATTACCGCTAGGTTTTGGCTCCCTGTCAGAACTTGAATTATCTCCCCTTCGTCTTGATTTAATTGGGTTGTTACATGTCAGTTACAGGTACCAAGATTCAGTTTTTTCATAAAATGAATTATAATTCTCTTAGCAGAATAAGGAAAAGTAGATTTCAGGTCTTGATTCTCTGGAAATGCACTATGCTGGCTCACAGAAGCCCTGGGTTCTACTCCAGCTCCTTCACTAATATGCTGAGAGGACTTGGATAAAGCACTTAACTTCTGAGCCTCAGTTTCCTCATCTGCCAAAGTGAGGGGAAAGGGCCAAGTGCATCCTCTTGCTAACATTCCATGAAGACATATCCAGCATTGGGCTCTAGGAATACACACAGGATTTTATTCTTCCTCTTTGGAGGGCTGTGAGTTCATGGACATCCCTGGAAAGAAGACAAGGATAGGTTTTACTTTCCTGGGTGCTGTGTTTCTTCGATACTTATTCTAACTCTGATAACCCTGCCTGTACTATTCTATCGTTCTTTGTTTCAGAAAGCTCCAATCAATTTCACAGACTTATCAGATGAAGAGTGTCTGAGAGAGGGACGGTCAGCATTCCCTACAATGGAGAAGACAGATGGTAAGCAGGCTGCTTCTTATTCCATGACTTAAAGGAAGCACTCAGGTTAGAAAGGGATTGTTACCATAAATTCTAGAAATAGAATTCTAGGGAGGCCTAGAAGACATTCCCTAAACAGGAAGTACTGGGAGGCCCAAAGCACGCACTTCAGGTGTAAACAATAAAAGGCAACAGAGAATGAGAATGAAGCCTTATGTTTACATTGAATGGTACTGTCTTCAGAGTGGTTTTTCATCCCAGCCAAGCACCAAGAAAGAGGCAAGGTTGTTCTCAGTCATTTCTCTTTTTATAGAAGAGGAAGTTGAGGTCCAAGAAAGAAGCACAATATGGTAAAAGAGCCTCTGTTCATACCTGCGTGACTAAGCAAGTCATTTCATCTTCAAGCCTCTGTCCTTGCAAGTATCAGCTAGCTTTGCTGCATAACAAGCCTCCCCCAAAATGTAGTGACTTAAAATAGCAGACATGTGTAGTTTCTCATAAGAGTCTGTGGGTCATCTGGGACATTATTCTGGTCTGAGCCAGCTTGGCTGAACTTTTCTGGGTTTGCTCACATGTCTGTGGTCTTCTGCGTGGCTTGTCTGGGGCTGGATGGTTGAGAATGGCCACTCTCATATGCCCGGTGGTTGACTCAAAGTCATCTGGGGCATTGGCAAAGATTTAGCCGTATGTCCGTCATCATCCATCAGGCTAGCTGGGGCTTGTTCACATGGTGACAAAGGGTACCAAGCACAATAAGAGCAGACAAACTCTAATGTATATACGATTTTCAAGTGTCTGCATCTGTCACATTTCTGTTGACCCACCAGATCGAACCCAGAGTCAGAGTGGGAGAGGAGTACCTGAGGGTAGAGTATCATTGTGGCTATTTTTGCAAAACTGTTTACTACAGTTTTTATATCTGTAAAAAAAACCCTCATAAGACTGATAAGAACTACATGAAATAATGCAAGTAAAGTTTTTAAGTAATAACCATCTAGCACAATGGCTGACTCAATGAAGGCTTCCTACTTACCCTCCCCAGGAAACTTGCTGAAGGTCATAGACTCGCCCCCAGTCTCCTAAGATGCTTTTTCCAGCTCACCAAATGTCAGGAAAATGGAGAGCCTATAATCCTCCTTGAATCACATGACCCTTCTCTGGAAAGGATTTAAGGACCAGATATCAGCTCCAGGCCCTGCTTCTTCCTTTTTTCCAAATGCAGTTACTATATATTTTAAGATTCTGCTCTCCCCCCAGGGAGCTGTCGTTTCAGTACATCCCTGGAAGTGGTCCCACAGAACACCAGCTAATTCCTTCAGTGCCCCAGGGGCCTGTCATCCCCGCCTGCCTCATTTGTCCCTAGTCAGCATCCTCAGCATTGCTGCACTCCTCAGGTGACTGCCACGGCAGCTCAGAAAAGCCAGCCCTCCCTTCAGTCGCACATTTCTCCCAAAATAAAAACAGAAGAGGGAAAAGTCTCCAGTGCTGTCTTGGCCTTTTGAAGAGGCTTATTTTATTCCTCTTCTTTCTAGTTTTATTTTTGGCCACTTTCTCTCTAGTTGCTGTTTTTCCCATTTCTTTCAGAAATTGAGTACAGACTTCTGAGCTTTCCTTCCTCACTTCAGATGCCCCTAATGGGTTCACTCACCTGCCACACCAAACTATGCCCCTCAATACGATTACTGTGGCACGTCCCTCCTCACCTTGTCCTCTTCTAATCCCGCCTCTTCAGGTTTGTAGCTCTTTAAAGTAGTGGCTGTGTTTGTAGATTCTTTCCATGGGTCTATCAATCTGTTGTGCTTTCATGGTGAGCCCCTGTATGAATTCTGGGTAGCTCTGAGGGTCCCGTGTCTTACTTCTTTCTTCTCCCCTGACTCATTATCCCAGGTTCTCCCAAATTATTTTTCTGGACTCTCATTCCCTCTTGAGACTGTAGTCCTAACAAAGAGTCACATAGTCCAGGGACAGGGCATATTCTCTGTGAATCGTCCCATGCCCCACTCAGAAGCAACCCAGACATGCCTTTAGATACCTTTGCTGAGTACCAACTCCATGCCCTAGGTATTCTTTTTTTTTTTTTTTTTGCATGGGCAGGCACTGGGATCATGGCAGGCAAGAACTCTGCCTGTTGAGTCACCATGGCCCACCCACAACACTGTACCCCATAGGTATTCTTATTTCCACTTTACCAATGAAGAATTTGAGGCATAGGAAATTAAACAATTTGCCCAGGGTCACACAGGTAGGAGTTGACAGCCACTTTGGCCATGTGTTGGTTAATCTGATCTGAACTTCATTTTGAGCAAAGACAGTCCACCTAGTGGTTTCTGGCCCTGGCCCAATGCCTGGAATTCTGAGCTACTGCACACCTGTCACCAGGTGGAATTAACATGAGCAGAGCTTAATGCGAGCACAGGTCTCCCAGCATATCTGGCCAAGCTCCCTCATTCAAGGTACAGCATTCCTCTCTCACTGAGAGGGACAGAAGGGACGTAGAATTGTGGGGGACAGGCAGAGCAGTTCAATGGGGTGGGGGTATGGATGTGTTACCCCATAGCACTAGGTTACTAAAACACTTATTAAACCTGTCATCCTGGATAGCTGCTTAGTTTCACAGACTACTTTGGTTCCCTCATCTCCCTTGTGGAAGATTTTGTCCTTGAAACTGCTGTTTTCACTTTGATGCTATTATTGCATTTGTGCTCTGGACCTACTCCCGGAGGCCGCCACGTAAATCAGCACATTTCTGTGGAATTGAGACAATAAGCAGATAAATAATGCAGCCTTTCCTTTAGAATCGTTCTTTGCCTTCTGGGTCATAAATCTGTTCTCTACTTAACTTTAGACAAATATCTTCTCTTTGAATTGCCTTGTCCTTGTAATCCTGGAGACTTCTGGATGAGCCAGAAGGTCTAGGAGTATAGCAGGGTGCAACTTAGAAAACTGATACGTGGAGAGCAATGAAAGATATTGTTCTTATTTACTGAAACCACTAGTGTGTCTCATTTGGGAAAAACAGAGTAGTAAAAAAATACATGGGTGAATGGGAACTTATTTGAAGGTTTTTGGGTGCTGGAGGAGTGTTTCCTCCTTATCTGTCTGAAGTCCTGGTATCTTCTGCAGAAGCTGTGGAATCCAACAAGGACCCATCAACACCAAGCCGCTGCTGTGGCTGTGGCTATAGCATAAGAGCCCACAAGCCTTGTGGCTTTGTTTAGTTTTGATAGTCATTAGTCTCTTTTGGATCAGTATTTATGAGCTCAGCCTTTGTGTGTCTAGTTGGCTTCATTTAGTTCTTTGGACAAAACAGCAGATCCCTAAGCACAGAGGACCTCCTGATGAGTTGTAGTATTAACCACAAGGAGAGATCAGGCAGGCAAGTGGGAAGAGCTCAGCTCCAATCCATCAACACCCTAACAGTAAAACTAGCCCAAATTGCGCCTTAGGTTTGATAATACCATCATTTTTGCATCTTTTCTTATTCCTGTCCCTGTCCCCTCATTGCCTTTAACTTTTCTCACCCCAATCTTGGCAGCCATCTCCCAACTGGTCTTCAGGCTTCTGGCTTTTCCTTCCTCTAATCCACTTCAAGAGGGCTGTTACTGAAACCACACATTTGACCAAGTCACTTTCTTACTTAAAACCATTCAATTTTCTCTCCTGTTACCTAGAGAGTAAAGTCTAAGCTTGTTAAGCCTGATACAAGTTGCTCCATGATTTGGCTCTTGATTACCTTTAAATTTTATCTTTCTTTACTCCCTACCCTTCTCTACTGCACTTTAAGTTTTAGCCATGTGAACTGATCTTACAGAGTCCTGAGATACTGCACAGTTCTACACCGCCATGCTTCTGTACCTTCTCTGACATATATCTAGAATGCTTGTTCTGATCATCTATTACTGAATAACAAATGGCCCAAAACTTAGTTGCCTAAAACAATAACTTATTAGTAACACATTTCTGAGAGTTGACAGGCTCAGCTGAGTGGTGGTCACTTGCTGAAGTCAGATGTTGGCTGAGGCTGGAGTCATCTGAGTTCTCCCTTACTCCTGCTTGGCACCTAGGCTAGGATGGCTGGAACAGCTGGGGACTGCTAGGCATCTCTCTCCCCTCTCCACATGACTTCTTAGGGCTAGCTTGGGCTTCCTCATAGCATAGAAGTCTCAGGGAATTTGGATGTCTTCTTCAACTCCCACAGAATTGCATTCCTACAGACCCAGATAAAAACTACAAGGCAGCCTGTGACCTCATCTTGGAAGTCCATTGGCATCATTTCCATCATATTTTTTTGGTCAGAGCAGTCACAGGTGAGGCCAGATTCAAATGGGTAGAGAAATGGACTCTGCCTCTCAATATAGGATTAGCTTGCTTCTCTAGAGAGGGAAGGAATTGATGGTGGCCATCCTGGAGATAAACTGCCACCCTGTCTTTCATCCTCTTATTCACCTGGCAAATTCCATTTTTTTCCTCTGAAGCCTAGGTCATTTGTCACTTTTGTATAGTCATGCCTCTTCTACCCAGGCAGAGTTAACCTCCAAGTCCAAGTGAATAATTCTGTAGAAACTGAAAATAACTCAGAAAAGAAGACTGTACTTTGTGCATGCATTTGCTACCATCCTCATCATACTGCATTTCAAGTCTCTTCTACTTGATCATAAATTCTTTGAGGGTGGAAGCTGTACATGATTCACCTCTCTGTCCTTGGGATCTAGTTTAGCCACTGACACATAAGTGCACAATAACTAGTGGTTAGGTAACTGAATCAAATTACTGCTATTTTATAATTTTGTACTTAGGACCTGCTGCCCTTGGAACCAAGCAATCAATCAGTCACAGAGAACGTGTTGAGTACCTCCTGCAGGCGCAGCAGTGAGGCATAGGGAGTTGGTTTCCATTATGGGCCTCGGTTCTCTACATTTTGTGCTTCCACACAGATAATACTTAAAATATTGAGCATGTATTGAAAGTTCTAGGGGTTGTTCTAAGCACTTTATGTGCATTAATTAATTAGTCCTCACAATAACCTTATATGGTAAGCTCCTATTACTATTCTCATTTTTCATATGGTGAAACACAGAGAGGCTAAGTAATTTCCCCAAGGTCACAGAGCTAGAAAGTGGCAGAGCTGGGATATAACCCAAGTTCAAGGGCCGCTAGTCTTAATCTTTATGCTCACCACTAATTTCCTCTCCTGAACACATTTTTGGAGCATCTTTAGTGGCCTGTCACAGAAGTAATGAGGTATATCATGGGAGGAATGTCAAAGGAACAAGTCTATTTAGCCTGCAGAAGAGGCTACTTGAAGTCAAATTCCTGTGGATTCAAATAGTCAGTGGACTGACTTGTTCTCAATGTCCTCTGCTGGAGTCAATAAATGCATGCTGCCAGAAGATGAGTGGTGTAATGGGGAGCATTCTCATCAAGATAACCTCAGATAATTTGGGCTGCTTTGAAAAGTCACTTGCTCTACATCTCTTGGAGGATAAATGCCTATGTCCCTCTCAACATAATTGACCCTTTTTGCTCACCACTTTCTTCCAGTCTGTGAAAAATGTGATAATTCCCCTAATGTTGGTAAATACAAGCCATGGTTACCTGATTTTTTTTTTTACATATTACCTGAATTTTAATTCAGATATTATGCTGATTTTTCTATATATCTATTTCCAAGTTAAAGGAACTCCTATATTATTGATAATCGATTATTGATAATAATCACCTTTGATCATTATCAAACATTTATTTCAGATTTTCTTTTAATTTGGTTAGACTACCTAGTTTCCTGACTAGGATAAACCCATTCACCCATTCATGCAACATAGTTTAATATGTAGAAAGCGCTCTCTAATATTTAAACACTAAAGAGTGTTAGCATCTAAAAGAAGTAGAATAATAATGTCTTTATATCTCAGAAAAACTTAATATTTCAAACTTGCTTCCTCTACTTACCAATGAAGAAAACCACCTCCACTAGAAACTGTCACTGCAAATTTTCAATTACCCAGAAGGTGCAAAAGGGAAAAAACATACTTTGCAAAAAGTCTTGAGAGAGTAGCTATGATCAATACATAGTCACTATAATTTTCATGTCTTATTATTTGGGAAACATAAAAATATGCAACTGAAGATTTATACTAGGGATGTATATTCCACCTCTCTCTCTGGCTAGAAATTGAAGTGTCCCATGGTCTCCTCTAAGCCTTCTCAAGAACAGTTGCTCTAAATTCTTCACTCACGCATCTCTTTTTAGCAGAGATGAATGTTGTTTGCACATAATGTTTCTTATTTCCTCACTCAATTCACTTACTTTTCCTAAGCCAGGCCCTTGATGATCTTGGATAGACAGCCAGAGACTATCGCCAACCGTGTACTGAGTGGATGTGACTACTTTCACTGCTGTCACTGTATGAGTGCTATCAGGTCCGGGGTAGGGTTCTGGCTAGTGGTTCTAAACTCAAGTTGTTCTTCTTGTTGTTGTTTTTAATCTACCTACCTTATGTCCATTTTGACTTTTTCAAATGATAAAGCTGTTGAAAGGATGCCCCAGGTTAAACCCTGAGAAGAAATAGGTATTTGCGGGCACCATTGGCTCTAGTTTAAAAAGCAAAATCTCTTGGAAGACAATTCAGGAACATATATCAACATTTACAATGTATACACCCATTGGTCCTTCACTTCTATCTCTAGGCATTTATCTTACAAAAATATTTACAAATAGACAAATATATGTACACGAATGTTTGCTAAAATATCATTTGTAGCAATAAAAAAATGGAAAAAAGTTTTTAAATGTGATAATTCCATATTCACATGGAGTTTTGAAAGTGAAATTCATGTTGGTTAAGTTTTCTGGTGGAAAACTCCTTTCTGGTCATGAATGATTACTTGTTCCAGTTCTCTCTGATATTCATGTACCTGGAGACTCAACCATATGAGGAAGTTTAAATTATGTAGAAGGCATAACTCATTGATATCTCTGGCTTTAGCAAGATTTACTGGTGCTTATTTGAATAATGCAAGATTCTCTTTTAATGTTGAGACAATTGTGTATCTTGACCTTCCAAAGCTTCCATATCCATAATTGCCAATTAGCACCCTGATTTGGCAAATCACTGGCCACTTCAGTTCACCAATTAAATGACTCAAAGCCAGTAAAACAGTCTGAGACAAATTTTGTTTTGTTGGTCTACAGGCCAATTTCACAGCAGTAGCTGAGCTGGCATACTGCAAATTGGAGACTTTCAGACATTGGCAGAGTCCATTTTGATTTAATACAATGGTTTTCCAGTACAACCAAAAAGGCCATGAGCATCTCAGCATAATTTAGAGGCTGTACCATTTAGGAGACAGCTCATGTGATAGCATTTAATCAAAATCAACAACTTCGGGCTTCATTACCCTATAATTCTTATTAACTTTATACTTCTTTTTTACATCTTCTGCCTCACAGCCAAAGATCAGTCCTCTCAAGGGGATCAAGAGAAAGACCCACCAAAGAGCCACCCTTACTCTGTGGAGACCCCATATGGCTTTCATTTAGACCTGGACTTCTTGAAGTATGTGGATGACATCGAGAAAGGAAACACCATCAAAAGGATTCCTATCCACAGAAGGGCCAAGCAGGCCAAGTTTAGTACTTTGCCCCGAAACTTCAGCCTTCCTGACAGCGGAGTTCGACCCCATGCTGCTCTTCCCTACCAAAACTGGTCCCCGGTGGTGACCAGGCAGACATCGTTGGGGACAGAGCAGCGAGCCCAGTCGCTGCCACCCGGTGATTCTTCCCACGCTGCAGGCAGCGGGAGTGAGGTGAGCTACCACCGCAAGGCCCTGCTGGCGGAGACTGCCAGACAGTTGAAGGCTACTCCTCCTGAGGATGCTGAGCTCACCTCTGGGAGTGGACGGCCCCAGCTTTTGAGAGCATCCAGCATGCCAGCCACGCTGCTGCAAAACAAGGCCTCCGAGGAGCCAAGCGTAAACTCAGCTTCACCACCGTCTCTCACCTTCCCTCCACTTCAGGGTGAAGGCAGTGTCTGTGATGGCACCTTTGGCCCTGCAGAAGGATTTGCAGATTTTTATAGCTCCAGCCCACGAGCATCAACCCAACTGAAAGTCAGAGACTTTGGAGAATTGGTGCCAGGGATTCCGGAGTTGGTCCAGGAGGGGCCGGAGCATCCAGAGGGCAAAGAGGGAGCTCCAAATCACCTCTCTCTCCCAGGTTTGCCTTCTTCTTCCCGGAATGCATTTGTAGTTCTAGAGGATGCCGAAGATGAACGTGAAACCAGAAAAGCAGAAGTGGTGGTCACCCCTAGCTCGCCAACACCAAGCCCCCCACCCATGCCATCCCCCATCCCTGAGAATGAACTCCCCCTGGAGGAAATTGAGCTCAACATCAGTGAGATTCCACCCCCACCACCTGTAGAGGTGGACATGAGAAGCATTGGCATCAGGGTAACAGAAGAAAGCCTGGGCATTGCCAGGGTGGATCCCAGCAGTATCTCCAGCCTAAAGCAGCAGGTCACAGCCCTTGAAAGTAAGTTGTCTGGGAGAACAGAGGAGCTGGCCCAGGTCAGAGCTGCCCTCCAGGACCAGGAAATGGAAATCAGGACCAGGGAACAAAGGATTCAAGAGCTAGAGTGCACTGTAGCCCAACTAGAAGAAAAGCTTAGCCAGGAGGATGCCAAACACGCTCAGGGCCAGACTGATGCCATGGTGAACACTGACCCCCTCCATGGACCGTTGAACAAAGAGTTATGTGACAAGAACATTGGGGTCAATCTTCTGGGTATCACTGAATCTGAGAGTTGGGGGGCCAGAGGAGAGGAAAATGGCCTCCTGTTATGGCAAGGCAGGCACAAACAGGGAGAGCAGAGCCCAGCAGAATGTGTGCTTCCCCAGCTGTCACTGCCAAAAGGACCCCAGACGGTTCTCACTTCCTCTCTAGATAGCTGCCCCTCCACTGAACTCAGGATTGAAGAAGGAGGCTCTGAGCAGGAGGAAGGGCTACAGGAAGGAACAAAAGATCTGGCCAGGGAAGCAGGAGGCTCTTCAGGGAGCAGCAGAAAGAGTCCCTCTGTAGGGAGGGAGGAGACCAGTTCAGAGCTCCCAGAGAAGGAGCACCCAGAAAGACCAGCAAGCTCACCCACAGATGCAACTATTGGGCAATATGTTAAGAAGATCCAGGAGCTCTTGCAAGAACAGTGGAGCTGCCTGGAGCACGGGTACCCAGAGCTGGCCAGTGCCATCAAGCAACCTGCCTCCAAGCTCAGCAGCATCCAGAGCCAGCTGCTGAGCTCCCTCAACCTACTGCTGTCTGCTTACTCGGCCCAGGCTCCACCTCCGAAGGAGCCCCCAGCCCCTTCTTCCTCCCCACTGCAGGGTAAATACTGGTTCTCAAGGCAGGGAGTCATTTCTCCTTTACATGCCAAGTCAGAGAGAAAATGGTTTTTAATTTGCATGAGTATGTTTTAAAAAATAGTTAAGTACCTCTAAGAATCTGGTGGAATAAAAGTTAATTTATGTAACAATGGAAGCTTGATACCTCTACTCTCATCCTTGCTCTGAGATTGGAACTAGCTGTAGGGCCAGCATATACAGCTGTACAGATGGTGCAGGGCGCTTAGATGCCCAGACAGGAGGGCAAATGGCAGCTGAAATCCAGCCCAACTCCATTTGTCAACCCATGTGTCTGTTGTACCCATCCATCCAGGGAGGGGTGGGCATGGAGGTTGCCTGTTTCTCATTTGCATGGCACAAAATCAATGTCTAGGGCAAGAAGGAGCCTGGCTAGATGTGTTCTGCTCCTCACTTGGCCTCCCCTCCATTTCCTGGGCTTTTGCATTCCAGTGTTGTTCTCTGGTTTTCACAGAGCAGAGGCTTTCTCTGGCTTGGTTTTAGGGGGACATTATATTGAAATCAACAATAGTTCACTGAATACTTCCCCGTGTGTGTGTGTGTGTGTGTGTATGTATGTGTGTGTGTGTGTGTGTGTGTGTGTGAGTGGGGGCGGTGGAGAGAGCGAGAGCAAGAGAGCAAGAGCAAGAGCTGCTCACATGTGCCAATCTGCCCTTTGGCTGAGCTGTACTACTTTTCCTAACAGATCATACATGCCTCTCTCTTGAGTGATGTGGATACACATTTTGCTTTGCTCAACAGGCAGTTCAGAGTCTGCTTCCTGCCATAGATCACATGAGTTGGTTGCTTTCTCATTACCTCGGTGCTGGTTCTAGTCTCTCGCATTGGGACATGCCTCCCGTAACTTTGAGCACAGCAAAAGAGCATTTGTTCTCTTGCTCATTGGCCACCAAGCCTGCCTCCACACCAGAAGTGTTGACTGCATGTGAGCCAAGAAGGACTACTGAGGTGCCCTTGAGCAGAAGTGGGGTGCTGGACCAAGAGTGGGAGACCTGAGTTCTCCTCCTGCTATGTCTTTCATTGACCACAGGCTCTTGAGTGAGCCTGAGCCTCAGATTTCCTGGCCATAAAATAGGAGCACAATGGCACTCACTCCAAAAGCTCTTTCTGTGAGAGCTCCAGCCACTCTAACTCTCCTCCACACGTAGAGTGGCATTATTTACAGGGGCAGGTCTACCAACCTGGACCAGAAAGCTGGGTCACCCCCAAACATTTGATTTCCATCAACTGGCGTCTCTGTCCCTTTCTGCCGCATCCCCCACCCTCATCCTGGATCCCCTTAAAGCAAGCTCCTGGTTTTGCTGCATTCTGGGGCATCCCCCAGGTCATTCTAACCTGTGATGTTGTGTTTGCCTAGAGATCTCCCCGTCGACCAGCCTTAAATCCATAATGAAAAAGAAAGACTATGGCTTCCGTGCAGGAGGTAATGGGACCAAAAAGAACCTTCAGTTTGTTGGGGTTAACGGTGGGTAAGCATCGCTCGTGAAGCTCAGACCGCCTTCCTTGCCGCCTCTCCCGCTGCTGTCCTTAGCGCTCTCTTTTCATAGGGGGATGCATCTGGTTTTCATTCTTGTTCAAGGGAGTTCATCTCAATGGCCCTTTAAAATTCCATCTCGGGTTTGCATGTGTGTGGCTCCTTGCCAGCTGTTGTGGTCTGTTGGAACCTCTGCTTTTAATATGTCTCGGCTTTGGTCTCCCCCCGGGACCAGGATTCCAGGTGGCTTCCGGGAATTTGGGGGCCACGTGGGCCCTTTAAGGAAGGGATTTAACCAGAAGCACAACATTGAAACTGGTACAAACTCTGTTAATTTGTTGAGCTTCAAATTCAATTCATTTTATTCTTTCTTTCCTTAACTAACTTCAAACCAAGCCAAGTGTTTTGGAAAAAAGAAGACCAACCATTATCTATTGACTCAGAACAAAGTTTTATATATTCTAGAGACTAGAACATTTTCTAAATCATTCATTCAACAAACATTTATTAAATGCTGACCATGGTTCCAGGTTTTGTTTTATGAATTAAAAAAATCAAATAAATCATGGTCCCCACCTTTAGGTCACAGATGAGTAGGGATAAGACAACAAGTAAAGAGAAAATGACAGCATACTAAGACACTATTAGAAAAGAAGCATAAGGTGCTATCGAAGCCCAAGGAAAGGCACTCACCCAGACAAATGGTAGATCAGGGAGACTTTCCAGAAGATGTCGAGTTCCTGCTAATTCGGCTCACTCCAGAAGGGAAGACATAAAATGCAACCTGAATGATGTCATTGTTGCAGATGCTGTAGAAAATTGTCAGGAATGATGAAATGAGATGTCCTGGGAGAGTTGCTATTCCCACCTCTGCTAATGGCTGGCACTGTGGCCTGAGAGAAGCTATTTTGTTTTGAGCTTTCACTAGTTTGTGTACAGAGAAGGGGTATCATCCTAATCTTAAAGCCTAAAGCAGATTGTGTTAATCTCCTGCTTAACACCCTCCTCCAATGATTCCCACTCAGAACCAAAACCTGGAAAGCACAGCTCATTGCTCCAGCCTGCCTTGTCTCCTGCTGCTGGCTCCTGTCTTTCTTCCCTCAAACACGCTGAGCTTAGGTCCATCGTGGGGCCTTTGCATTTCCGCCTGCTTGAAATGCACTTTTCCCAGATATTCCTTGTTATTTGCCACTTCAGTACTGTGGTTCTAAACCTTGGCTGCATATTGGAAATACATGGAGAACTCTGAAAAATATATTTATACCTGGGTCTCATCAGGAATTCTGATTCAGTTAATCTGGGGTGCAGTGCAAGTACTGGGAATTTTAAACATCCTATGTCATTTCAATGTACAACCAAAGGTAAAAACTTCAGCTTTAAATAAAGTAACCTCTCCTCACGTGATTTACCCCATTGTCCTTTGAAATTTTATTCATTGTTTTTATCACTATCTGCATATATTATTTGTTTACACATTTGTTTCCTGCCTAGCATTTAGAACAGGGACTGGCACACAGTAGATGCTTAATAAATTTCTGTTGAATGAATGAATGAACATCTAAGTCAAGTTTTATTGAAGCAATTTTAAGATGAAGACTGCTTGGTAAATGTCATATGTCCCTCTACTGTCTTAGTCACAAAAGTAGATGAGGAAATAACTGGGGTTTAAGCAAGACAGGAATACCAAGGAGCAGGCTGGGTTTGCAAATTCAGCGAACAGAGGATGTGCTTACAGCAGCTACCATTCAGAGACGCTTTAGGAGTTCGGGAGAAACAGTGGCCTTTGGTTTCCCTGGCTGTGTCCAGTGGTATCAGAACTAGAAATGCTCATCTTAACACCATCATCCCCTATCAGGGGCTCCTTTGACCATTGGCAGTGGGGTCATTAAGTCTCCTAGGATTTCCTCCATGGTTTCTCCTAGACTGATTTCTCAATAGGTTCACTTATGATTGAGCATAAGGATCACTGCCAGAAATGGGGGAGGGACATAAGCCAACTGACCCATGGGATCACTTTTGCTGTTCCAAGCAATACTTTAAACAGGCTGCAGATGAGAATGACAGATACTGATGTTCAGAATTCCCAGTGGTTCATTGTAGCCCACAGAACTCCTGCTGGAAGTAGAGACAAATGATTTCACTCCTTGTTAGGTATAAGCTAAGCCAGAGCAGGAATAACAGAGAAGATTTTTCAGAGAAATAATAATAATAATAAACTAAAAAATTAAAAAGAACAGACATAATCAAAACAAAACAAATATTTGTCAGACAATTTGGAGACTACTTAGAATGGGGGTGAGAGGAATGTATGCTTAGGTTTGTTCCCCTTTCATCAGCAAACATTAGGATTTCAGAAGCAAATGCTTTCATGAGAAATTTGGATTGTGTCTTCCTGGATTATATGAATGTATTGACCCGTTAGGGGACTGGCTGTTTGTGTGTTCATTGCAAAGAGCTTATTTAATGATATTTTCTTCCCAAATGGCCTCCAGAGTCAGAGCCAGAGCTCTTTACAGTATGCTTCTCTGACACTGAAGTTCCTGAGCAGCCCTTTTACCCAGCCTTTAGGTGTGGAGAATGGAGGATGTGATTAGCTGGCTCTCATTAGGGTTGACATGGGTATTGCACAGCAAGGACACAGCAAGTGACCTTTGTCTCCTCCCCCAGCTATGAGACCACCTCAAGTGAGGAGACCAGTGGTGAAGACAGCTCTCCTGAAGACCTGTCTGACAGCGAAGCTGAGAAGAAATGTGACAGCCCAGAGCACAGGCAGGGCAATGATGCCCATGCCAGTGATGAGGCTGGGCAGAGCCTCCCTGAGGACACCCACAATGCAGGCCGGCAAAGTGGGCCTGTGGAAGAGGTCTCCCATCCCAAGGTTGAGAGGTGAGTCACATGGGTACAAATGAGCACTCCTTTTCCTCTGAGAAAGGGCAAGGGCATTTCGTCGCCATTTCATTCAATCATTTATTCGTTCATTTACCTATTCATTCACTAATATTTACTGATTTTCTGTTGTATGGCAGGCATTGTGCATTGGCTGAACTAAGCAGATGTGATTATTACTTCATGGAATATACTGTCATAGGTAGAGCCCTACATATAAAGCTAACATATATCTATCACATAAAATGTGAGAGGCTTTACATGTATTATTTTACAGTTCTTTAAACAATACTACAAGGTAATCATTATATAGTCCCCACTTTACAGTTGTGGAAACAGAGGCTTAGAGACTTAAGTAACACAGCTAGCAGAGCAAGGATTCTGTCCCAGGTCTTTCTTTATCACAAGCTTTTCTGTCTGTCCCATTGGCCACACTGATACAAGCCAACTCTGTTAAAGTGGTGTGATGCAAAAAGCATAGCCTTTGCAGTTGGACATACCTGGATTCAAATCCTGCCTTTGTCACTGATAATAGTAACCATACAAGTTTGATCTGAGGGTAAACGAGGAAAAGTATGTGAACAGTGTCTAGCATATAACAGGCTCTCAATAAATGTTAGAAATCAAAATAATAATTATCATTACATTATGATCACCATCCCCAGGTTGTTTCTAGGGGAGTGATGAGCAGTAAGCAGGAGCTCATTAACAAACAGCTCCACACAACAGCTCCAGCATAGCAGCACTATAAGGACGTGTTGAGTAAGTGTGGTTTCCCCAAGGCTGTTGGAAGCCAATAGGTCCCAATTTAGGCATCTCAGTGCTGAAACACGGCCTTTATACTAATACGAGAAGAGTGGAAGAATGTGTATCTCTATGGACACCCCAGCTTAATCAATTCTCATTATATTGATTATATTAGCATTTATGTGTTCTTCATGGAAGAATAACTTGAAGAAATTTACTGGTATGGATTGGGCTCCTGGGATTCTTCAGATCACCCACACAGAAAATTTTTGGTCCAAAGTCAGAAAGACAAATCTTGCTCTCCCAGTATGTCAACAATTGCAGTTAGGTCCATGGATCGTGGAATGCTTTGGTTATCTGCCCCGTCCCCTAAAAACAGCAAGATGAAAAGAGCAGTGTGCTTGACTCACTCTCCAGAAAAGTCCAAAAGCCAAGACTCACTCTCCAGAAAAGTCCAAAAGCCAAAGAATGGCCCTTATCTTGGGAAATTGCCAAATTTGGGGGTTCAAGGTGCTGAGAAGTGATACAGGGGAGTGAAACCCAGGTAGAGAAAAACCTTCTCTTTTAGCAACATGTGAAACTGATACATATGTATGTTTTTTCTTTAGATATAAACCCTCAGAAGAATTTCTTAAGGCATGCCAGGCATTGAGCCAACATCTGCCAGAAATTGGAACCACCACCGACCAACTCTTGGTACTCTGATTTTTCATTGTCATGTAAAGATTTCCATATTGTTTAAGCAGTTAGCTCCAGCTGGGTAATTTGGTCCCTTGCCTGGGGCAGGCTGTGCGAGTATTCAGGAGTCCCTCTCCTCTGGGCACCCTGTCATTTGTCTCAACTCTGCTGCCTAAGGTGATTGATTATACTGAGCAAGCAGAACCAATCGATACACCCAAGAAAGCAGGGAAGCCTTTTCCAAACCTTATTAGCTATTGGCCCCTGAGTGTCTGTCATAAAAGTCTGTTTGTGGCTTAGGCTTAAAATTGCCTTATGGTTTGGAAGACCGTTTGTAAAGTAGAAAGAGCATGTGCAGTGGGAACTGTGAGTTCTATATCCAGAACCATCATCTGTGAGATTTTGGGCAAATTGGGTCCCCTCTCAGGGCCTCAGCTTCCTCAGTGACTCAGTGAGGTCCTTGGTGGGTAAGACATTTTTCTCACCTTCAATCCCTGACATTTAATTCTGTAATCTTTATTTTTTTGTTTTTTTAATGTAGCTATGGGTGTAGGGACCAGAAGCAAGAAAATCCATTTGTTTGCTCCTTAACACTGTCATTACCAATGAAATTTAAACAATATAATTATTGGATTCTACTTTCAATCAGGAGATTACTGGTACAGACACAGTTTCCCAAGTTATAAGAGGACCAGTAAGCCCCAAAGTATAACAACCTATAAGCCATTTTAAAACCTATTTTGATCTCCTTAAAGAAGACTCCTAGGAATAAAAGAGATCAATTCAGCAGGCCTTAATTTTTTTTTTTTTTTTTTTTTGCATGGGCAGGCATCTGGAAACGAACCCGGGTCTCCGCCATGGCAGGGAAGAACTCTGCCTGCTGAACCACTGTGGCCCAACCAATATTTTTGCAACCTATTTTCACTATTTTATCTTAGCTAATTTGGCAAATAATTGTTCCCAGATTGTTAAAGAACTAATATGCCATGTGGATGTTGATGGAAATTCCTGCTTCTTATTCTTAAATGAATTAAAGAACTAAGATATTTCTTAGCCCTTCATTTAAAATCTACCTATGTGTTCTTTCAATATTAGGATCTTTCTCCAGATTCTTTTGGTGATTTCATGGTTAAAGGAGATATTCTAATATATAAAAGTGTTTTGGCTACAAAAGATTCCACTGCTACTGCCTTAGAAAATGTGTATAATGCAAGCACTATATCAAACCCATGTTATGATCAAAGCAGAAGATTGCCACCTGCCTTAGAGACAGAGGGGGTTGTAGGAGGACCTTACTCTGTAGAGCTGGGGAAGTAAGGAAGCCTGATATTATTTTGCCCCCATTTTACAGATGATGTAAAGAAGGTTCCAAAAGGTTTTATGACTTCCAACATCCCACAGCTGAGCCAGGGCTTAAACCCTGGTCACATTGATTTAGCGACTCCAAATCCAGTATTCTTCCTAGTACAAAAATACATTTCCTTTTATCAAAATGAGTGTGACATCATGTATAATAATGACATCCCATAAGTTTCTCCTCTGCTTTAGGTAAATAATCCAAATATGTTTCCTTTTAAACATTTAGGTTATGTCATACAGAGTTGATGTCATTGGCTCTGAAACTCTCCTTGCTCATGGTTCCAGAGAAGCTGAATTCCACAGATAGTGGGGTCCCGCCATGGGTTGTTAAAACTGTTCACTCTGGAGGTCCTTGCAACATTTAGTGGTCAAAAAATAATTCAAGCACACCTGCTTGGGTTTCATTTTAAACATAAATTAAATAGTTTTTTTGTCTTAGCTTTCAGTATGCATTTTTCCCATTAGTAGAATGTTGTGACTTTCCAACTAGATCTTGTGTGTTAAAAACACACAAAAGCCCCAGTTACAGTCTGAATTGAGGTTGGGACATAGGCCAGCTGTGTAAGTATGAAGGAGATTCTGTGCATACAGGAGATGCGATCTAAACGTGACAGTGAATTCCAACTGTGGTCTAAAAAATGCTTTGTTACTGGTTATTGTACTATCTTCCCAATCTCCCTTTCTACTTTTCTGCCTAATGTGGGGACTGATCACATAGGTACAAAATATGTTTTTACATCACAACCCCACCAGCTCCACCAGTTATGAACCCTTAAGGAATAAATCACATGGAGAGTTGCAGAGAGCTAAAGGGACACAGGTGGAAGCCTCCAACGCTGCCTTTTTTTTCTAATGGAAACTAACCCTCCATCTGAGGCACTCCAAGCCAGGTAACCTTCTGAAATTAAAACCTTTTGATGTTTCAGAGGCAAAGTTTGAATACCATCAATCAGGAGTGGTTTCGTGTCTCCAGCCGGAAGTCATCCAGCCCTGCTGTGGTGGCCGCCTATCTCCGGGGGGTCCAGCCCCAATCGCCCCACTTGCTAAAGCTGCTTGTCAACTTGGCTGATGGCAATGGAAACACAGCGCTTCACTACAGTGTGTCCCACTCCAACTTCTCCATCGTGAAGCTGCTGCTGGAGACAGGTCAGAAAGGGCTGCATCCCTGAAGGGTAATTCTTGTATGATGCTTCTTTCCAGCAAAGAAATTCTTTTTTGAATCAATATTTTTTTATTAATTTTTAAATTAAAAAAATATATTACAAGAAAGAAACATAAACATTCCTAACATATGATCATTCCATTCTACATATATAATCAGTAATTCACAATATCATCACATAGTTCCAGCAAAAAAATTCTTTACTGTTTAAGTTCCTCCTGATATCGAGGAAACTGAGCTAGACCATCTTGCCTTTAATAGGTCTTTTATTTTTTACAACACCCTTGTGATGTAAGTATTATTATCATTATTTTATAATTGAGGAAACTGAGGCTCAGAGAATTATAAAACCTGTTCAAATCACAGTGACGGTAAGTGGTATTATTATCCTTATTTTATAGTTGAGGAAACTGAGGCTCAGAGAATTATAAAACCTGTTCAGGTCACAGTTACAGTAAGTGGTAGGTTTTGAGCACCAATCAATCTGACTCCAGAGCTATACCACACACTATAAGAAAGGCCATGTTTTAACATCTTTATAAGATACTTTTTAGCCAAGTCCTGGGCTCTATTTAACCACGTCAATTCATTCATCCCTCACCAGACATTTATTGATGCCTGCATATAAGGTCTGCTCTGACTACTACAAGGGATCCAAAGGGAGCCAGATAGCTCTCTGTTCCCAAGAGCTTAGAACCGAATTATCAGGGTGGAGAAGGATGATGGCTCATAAGAGAGGTACAGAATGTGGTTTAGGGACTCAGAAGTGAGATCGTGTCTAGTTTTGGGAGCAGGATAGGTACACTGAAATGGAAGTGGAGTCACAGCATGGAGACTTTGAATGCCAGCCTGAGTAGGTTGAACCCTGTTTGGAAGATGCCAGGAAGTCAGTGCAGCTTTATGAGTAAGGGAACACCATAACCAGGGGAGTTCACTGAGAAGATTAATTTGGCAGTAGGGATAAGTTAGTGGAAAGAACAGGAGCAGGAGGTGGGCAAACCAGACAGGAGGCCACTGCAAAGGTCCACAGAAAGGGGCAGCAGGAGCTGCAGTAGGTGAGGATAGTAGGAATGGAAGAGTGAGACAGCCACTCGGTACTTAGTGACCAACTGACTATGAGGGGCAAAGGTAACGGGACTCCAAGCTCACTGATATGTCAAACACATGTGGCTGAAAAGATAGTGTTCTAGTTTGCTAGCTGCCAGAATGCAATATACCAGAAATGGAACGGGTTTTAACAAGGGGAATTTAATAAGTTGCTAGTTTACAGTTCTAAGGCCGAGAAAATGTCCCAATTAAAACAAGTCTATAGAAATGTCCAATCAAAGGCATCCAGGGAAAGATACCTTGGTTCAAGAAGGCTGATGAAGTTCAGGGTTTCTCTCTCAAGTGAGAAGGCACATGGTGAACATAGTCAGGGCCTCTCTCTCGGCTGGAAGGGCATATGGCGAATACAGCATCATCTGCTAGCTTTCTCTCCTGGCTTCTGGTTTCATGAAGCTCCCCAGGAGGCATTTTCCTTCTTCATCTCCAAAGGTCACAGGCTGGTGGACTCTCTTCTTCATGGTGCTGCAGCATTCTCTGCTCTCTCTGAATCTCTCATTCTCCAAAATATTTCCTCTTTTATAGGACTCCAATAAACCAATCAAGACTCACCCAAATGGGTGGAGACATGTCGTTCCTTAATCCGGTTTAACAACCACTCTTGACTAAATCACATCATCCAGGGAGATGATCTGATTACAGTTTCAGACATACAGTATTGAATAGAGATTATTCTACCTTTATGAAATGATATTTTGATTAAAACATGACTTTTCTAGGGGGCATACTTCCTTTCAAACCAGCACAGATGGTGATTCTGTGAAAGGAGGAGAAAAAGCAAAAGCAGGGATAACATAAAGGATATATTTAATTTGGGGCAGACTTTGAGTTTCCTGTGGGTCCTCCAGGTGGAAATGTCCAGAATGCTATTGAGAATTCTAGATCCAACTTCAGCTGACAGAGGTTTGAGCAGGGCTAGTTTGGACATAGTCAGTGGAGACCATTAGGGAATGAATGTAAATGGAGAAGGGAAAAGGTTGGAGAAGGAAGCCCTGTGGAATCCCATTTGGAGGGAAGGAAGAAAAAATCAATGATGGAGACACAGAGGGAGAAGTAAGAGAAATGACTGGATAGTACTTGTGGGGAAGCCAATGAAGAGAAGAATATTTCAAGAAGAAAAGGGGATTGTCCACTTGTTCAAATACTGCAAGGTTCCTGAAGGATGAAACCCAGGCTTGGCAGATGATAGGGGCACAGTTGTTGATAACTTCAGGGACAACTCTTTCAGAAGGATATCGGGAGGAAAGAAGTGAATGCATATGGGGCTGGGAAGGCAATGATATAGTGCTGTGGCTGAAAGAGGCAGGAGAGGGTACAGAGAGTAGTTTTTATGTCTCTGCACATGTCCAGTGGCTGAGAAGAGGAATCCAGCAGGTGTCGTGGGGAGAGAGAGAGATTGATTTGAGATTCAGAAGACAGAAAATAATTGAAGGAGCAAGGACTTGGAGGAGCTGGTAAAAAATGAAATCCACAGCAGAGACAAATGAGGTCAGCTTAGACAAGATGCTAGATGATAAAGAGGCAAAAAAAAGGGGAGGCAGGGGTGTAAACCTTCCTGGCAACGTGGGACAGAAATCCCGGGATGAGCCAAGACCTGGCATCAAGGGATGGAGAGAGATTTCTTGACCAAAAGTGGGAAGAGAGAAATGAGACAAAGTTCCCATGGCTGAGAGATTTCAGAGTCAAGAGGTTATCCTGGAAGTTATTCTTATGCATTATATAGGTATCCTTTTTTGGATTATGTTATATTAGAGTGGCTAGAGGAAAGTACCTGAAACTGTTGAGCTGTGTTCCAGTGGACATGATTCTTGAAGACGATTGTATAACAGTATGGCTTTTACAATGAGACTATGTGACTATGAAAACCTTGTATCTGATGCTCCTTTTATCTAGGGTATGGACAGATGAGTGAAAGATATGGATGGAGAATGAACAAATAATGGAGAGAAAGATTAAAATAAATTGAGTAGATGGAAATACTAGTGGGAGGGTTAAGGTGTATGGTATAAATGAGTTTTTTATTTTTATTTCTTTTTCTGGAGTGATACAAATGTTCTGAAAAATGATCATGATGATGAATGCATAACTAAGTGATGATATTGTGAGCCATTGATTGTAAACCATGAATGGAATGTTCGTATGTTAAGATTTATCAATAAAAATATTTTAAAAAATAAAAGCAGGGAGGTCATTAGCGCATTAGAGAAATATTAAGGAGGAGAGAAGGAAAATAAAGGGCACTTGGCTTCAATGGCCTTGACCTCACTAAATCAAGAGAGGGATCAGGGTTGCAGAGATTGGAAAAGGTGGTTAGTAGTTGAACAAGGAACCTTTTGAGGATTGCTAAGCAGGCCGCCTGTGTCTGCTGAAGGGGACCAAGTAGTTAATAGCTGAGCTTTTCAGCAGCCTGGAAGTGACAATGTGATCAGGTAGGTGATGGGGCTGGCTGAGAGCATTTGGATTCTAGTTGACAATAATCTATGAGTTTAGGAAGGGCCATGTGAGGGTTACATAGGAGGCCACCTACAGAGGTATAACCGCCGCCCTTCCCCCACCAAGATCTCCACGTATTAAGTGCTCTTCTAAGCACTTGACATACACAATCTCATTTCATCCCTGTAACAACCCTCTTGCAAGCATTGTTATCCCTGTTTTATTGATGAGGAAAGTGACACTCAAAAAGTCTACAAACAGGTCCTAGATCATCCAATGACTAAGCATGTTGTGAGGGGTTTAAGGTCAATGTCATTGACTTACTTTTCCATTCCCAGCATCTGTGAATCTGAGCAGACACTAGATCTAGCACCATTATTTTAGGAAGCCTGAGTGGGAAGTTTGAATGGACATCGAGATATCTTAATTCAGGACCAAACAACTTCCTCCCAAATTATATCCCTCCACAACCTCCCATTGTTCTTATGATGAAAGGCAGCCCCCTCTGCCTGGGCTTCAGGGTTTCACAGGCCTTGGCTCCTCCAGCCTTTGTATGCCTACCATCATAAAGATAGAGGGTGACAGATCTGGGTTTGAATTCTGACTTAGCTCCTTATTAATTCCCCCTTCCCTCTTTTCCAGCCACACTGGCCTCAAACTTGCCAGGCTCTTTCCCTCCTTGGTCCTTTGTATTTTCTTTCTCTCTATCTAGACTCTTTTCCACAAAACTCTTCTCATGACTGGCTCCTTCCAACACTCGAATCACGCCCAAATGTTACCATCTCAGAGTTCTTCCTGGTGACTTCATGTAAAGTGACTGTCCCCATCTCTCTGGCTCTAGGGAGCAGGCTATTTTTTCTTAAGATGCTCTTTGCTGGTCATTTTTACCCAACAGAATGTAAACTCAGTCAAAGAAGGGCTTTTATCTACTTCTCATCCTTATCCCCACCCTTCCTGGCTCATAGTAAGTGGTGAGTGACTATATCTGTCAAATGAATGACTCCTGGGAGCTAGGTAAAATTCCAGTAACTTCAGTTCTCCAAAATTCTGCTAAGCAGACTTGTGACTGTTCGGCTGAACAAGATAGATGAAATACATAATGACGGCCGAAAGTTCTGATTGCTCCCTACATCATCAAAAGAAGAATAAATTACGGGTCTAACCTTGAGCAAATTTTATTCCATTTCAGTTTTTCATGGATAACATATAAGTGATAGCTCCACTGAGAAAGGCGCATAATTAAGGGAGCGTGGCCCTGTGTTCTGTTTATTGGGTTCATATTGGGGGTTTTCATTAGGAGAACATGAAAAAAAACAGCAGCTATTGCTTTTTGTTGTATCCCTGGGCACAATGTACATGTACATTACCATACACAATCCTTTCAGGGATTGTGAAATAGGTATGAATTACATCTTCCAACTGGGAAAGCTGAGACTTAGAGAGGGCAAGTAATGTGGTCAAGGTCACATAGTTAGCAAGGAGCTAAGTCAGAATTCAAACCAGACCTGTCACCCTTTATCTCTAAAATACCACGACTGGATGGCTTAAAGTAATAAAACTTATTTTCTCATAATTTTGGAGGCTACAAGTCCAAAATCACAGTATCAGAAGGGCTATGCTTCCTCTGAAGTTTGTAGGAAAAATCTACTAGATGCCTCTCTCCTGGTTTCTGGCAGTGACTGACAATCCCTGGGATTCCTTAGCCTGTGGCAGCATAAATCAATCTCTGGTTACACCCACGGCTGTCTTCCTTGCCTCTGTGTCCAAATTTTCTCTTTTTATAGGGACACCAGCCATACTGGATTAGGACCCACACTAACCCAGTTTGGCCTCATCTTTTTTTTTTTTCCTTAGGGCAGTGAACCATTTCTGTATGATACTGTACCAAATAAACCATTTTTTGCTTTAGTCTCACACATGTTAAAATTTTTAAATATTAATTGCCATCTATTTTCAACACCCTGCAGTATTGACATTCCTTTGTTCTTCCTCATGCAAAACTTTTAAAATTTGTACATTTAGTCACTATCATTATACACTACAGGCATTCCTAGATTATACCATCTCAGTCTTTATCGTATATCTTTCCTTCTGATTTCATTTATGCCCCCAGCCCTCCTCCCTCTATCATTCTCACATTCAGCTTCATTCAGTGTTCTAACATTATTGTATTACAGTTAGATAGTATTGTGCTATCCATTTCTGCATTTTTACAATCAGTCCCGTTGCACAATCTGTATTCCTTCAGTTCCAATTACCCAATATCTACCCTATTTCTATCTCCTGATGACCTCTGTTCTTAACTGAAATTCTCCAAGTTCATTCATTAACGTTAGTTCATATCGGTGAGACCATATAGTATTTGTTCTATTGTTTCTGGCTACTCTCACTCAGTATAATGTCCTTAAAGTCCATCCATGTTGTTACATAGTTCATAACTTGATTCTGTCTTACAGCTGCATAATATTCCATCATATGATATACCACAGTTTGTTTAGCCACTCGTCTGTTGATAGACATTTGGGCTGTTCCATCTCTTGGCAATTGTAAATAATGCTGCTGTAAACATTGGTGTGCAAATGTCCATTTGTGTCCTTGTCCTCATGTCCTCTGAGTAGATACCTAGTAATGGTATTGCCAGTCATATGGCAATTCTGTACTTAGCTTCCTGAGGGACCACCAAACTGCCTTCCAGAGTGGTTGCACCATTTGATATTCCCACCAACAGTGGATAAGTGTGACTCTTTCTCCACATCCTCTCCAGCACTTTTCATTTTCTGTTTTATTGATAATGGCCATTCTGGTGGGTATGAGATGATATCTCATTGTAGTTTTGATTTACATTTCCCTAATAGCCAGGGAAATTGAGCATCTTTTTATGTGCCTTTTGGCCATTTGTATTTCCTCTTCTGGGAAGTGTCTGTTCAGGTCTTTTGCCCATTTTGTAATTGGGTTGTCTGTCTTTTTGTTGTTGAGCTGAATAATCTCTTCATATATTCTAGATACTAGCCTTTTATCTGATACATCATTTCTAAATATTGTCTCCCATTGTATAGGCTGTATTTTTACTTTCTTGATGAAGTTCTTTGATTTGGCCTCATTTAGATATTTTCCAAAGATCTATTTCCAAATAAGGTCATATTCAGGAACTACAGTAAACATAAGTTTTAGGGGAACACAACTCAACAGTCTAAGCTTTTTCTGCTACTCCAAACTAGGTCTCAGGGTCACTGTGAGACTTTGGAAACACCTACTATGTGCATGAGAATCCAGCGATAAGTAACACACAGTCCTTGTCTTTAGTAACTCACAGATTTGTAGCATGTTTGAAAGTAGGCCAGGCCAGGGCAGATAATAGCCAACCTCAGATTTGGTTGTTATAATTTTCTGCTGATACTGGCCAAAAACCCAGTTCATAGTCATCCACCTTAAAGTGGTTTGGAAGCTTTTCTCCTTATCATACTGAAATAGCTAAGTAGCCACAAGCATAAAGTTTGAAGGCGGGTAGGGAGAAAATCCAAATGTACCATTACTTACTCTCATCTGTAGAAGAGGGTGTTGAGGATGGCAGATATTTCACATTCCCAAACTCAGACTCCTTTCTCAGGAAGTTGTTGTTGAACATCCAAAAAGCTCATTATAAGCTGTAAAGGGCTGTGAAGAAGTTATTCATTATTATTGAGTTTTCTAAATAATGGTGCCACCAGGTTCACCTCTACTGACTTTAGTGATCTTTTTTTTTTTTAACATTTTTATTGTGAAATATAACGTATAAACAAAAAAGCAATAAATTTCAAAGTACATTTTAACAAGTAGTTATAGAACAGATTTCAAAGTTTGGTATGGGTTTCAGTTCCACAATTTTAGGTTTTTCCTTCTAGCTGCTCCAAAGCACTAGAGAGTAAAAAGTAATATCTATGTAGTGATTCAGCTGTCATACTCATGTGTTAAATCCTAACTTCTCTGTTATAACTCCACCTTCTCCTTTGATCCTTCTCCTAATCTTTAGGGATATTTGGGTTATGCCCGTTTTATCTTTTTTCATGTTGAAAAGCGTTGTCCATAATATGGAGTAGGGGGATGGAACTGACTGATGCTCTTAGAGAGACTGGCACTTCTGGTTTCAGGACTTATTTGGCCTGAAGGTTTTAGGTTTCTGAAAAGTAAACTTGGTGTGTGTAACTTTTGTAGAAACTCAGATAGAGCCCTGGGTGTTCTTTAGGGTTAACAGGAAAGATGTTGATTGGGATTTGGCAAACCTTGCAATTAGCAATATCTAGCTGAAGCTTGCATAAGAGTAACCTCCAGAAAAGCCTCTGGACTCTATTTGAACTCTCTTAGCCACTGAAACATTATTTTGTTACATTTCTTTCCCCTCCTTTTGGTCAGGAAGACATTGTCAATCCCATGGTGCCAGGGCCAGGCTCATCCCTGGGAGTCATGTCCCACATTGCAAGGGAGACACAGACCCCTTGACTTCATGTCCCATGTAGGGGGTAGGGTAATGATTTTAATTGCAGAGTTGGGCTTAGAGAAAGAGAGGCCACATCTGAGCAACAAAAAAGGTCCTTAAGCTTCACAAGAACAAACCTCAAAATTAAGGGCTTGTCCTATTGACTTGTGAATCCCTAATGTTTAAAAGAGTATCTGGGGTTTCCCAGGTGAGAAAGTTTAATAGTTTCGTATTTTTTCTCCAGTCCCTCAAGCGACTTTGCCTATACTTTTTAATTATCTGCCCAACATACTCTGGGATATATCCGGGTATTACTTTAAGCTCTCCAGAATTACAAGCCCTCGTTACCATTCTGTACACCACATATCTGGGTTGTTTAAACGAACTATGGTGATCTGTTGTTTGTGCCGGTTGGATGTCCCTATAGAAAGGGGACATTGTGGAATTGGAGCATGCGCAGAAAACTCCCAGGGAAGTTTGGCTTTGCCTCCTAGGGTCTGCACTGGAGCATCTGCTGCAAGAGCCCTGGGTCCTCTGACCCCAAACAGGACAGTCCTGGGGAAGGAGTCAGACCTCCTTCTACGGAGCTACAAGTCATGTTTCTGAAGAGATGAAAGAGAACTGGTAACCTGAGGCTCACTTACACATCTGAAAAGCAAATAGAAAATAGTCATGAGGTGAAAGTGTAAAAGTCACTAGCAAAGCAGTGTAAATATTTGCTTCTTTATCAAGAGAATTCTGTGGTGATGAGTGAGATTATTATTTGTCAGATGGGGCTTGGGAGGAAGCCCTCCCAAATAATAAATAAGTCCAGGCGATTTTGCTGTATCCCCTGCTATCTTGGGGTTACTACAGCATTTTTTTCTGAAAAAATTATTTGGAGTGGGGTGGAGGGAATAGCAAATACATGTTGTATTTTTTTTCCCCAAACACGGAACTTGTAAGTAGCCCTAATTCACATTTTTCTTTCATAAAGCAGATTTGTTGCAATGAATAACTATCTTCATGAGCATGTAGCAACTTTAACAAAGATATAAGGAAAGAATACCATTCTGGACAATAATACTAATAATCGTTAACATTTATTGAGTGTTTACTATGGTGCTCAGCACTGTTCTGAGTGCTTTAAATATATTCTCATTAAATCCTCACAGTAACCTCATGAGGAAAATTCTATTTTTACCTCCATTTTTTAGAGAAGAGGAAATGGAAACACAGAGATGTTAAATGACTTGCTCTATTGAGTTAGTCTTATTACCCAAAAGGAACACATTTTTTTTTTGAATGTGCAAGAGTACAAGGAACAATTTGGTTTTCTATGCACTGCCATCTTTAAGTGGTGGGATCTTTTATATGGAAGATATCAATGGACACCTGATCCCCTATCTCACCTTTGTTGGAGATGGATGTGAATGCATATCCCCAAGGCTGCAGAACAGAAATTTCTTTTGAAGTCTCATTTAATACATCATCTAAAGAATATACCAATTTTTTCATTTTATTGTGAAATATATACTATATATATATGCATATACACACACATACATTTTCTTACTTGTTTTAATATAAACATTATGGTGTCCCCCCCCCCCCCTCTGTTTTTTAAACAGAATAGATGTTCCTGGAAGATGTCCCGTGTCTGTCCTGGTCAGGTCTCATGCCCCCTGTTTGCCTTGCTCTCCCTAGAGCTGTCTTGTTCCCTGCAGTTGGAAAAGTTGCTCTTATCAATTTGATTTTGTGCCAGGTGTTAGGGGAGGGTCAAAGAAATGTAAGAAGTCCCTGCCTTCAAAAGGTGAGGACCCTCTAGTGGGGGGCTTGAAATGTATCTAAAAAATTAACAAATGATATAAAATTACAAATGAAGTATGTCAAAGGAAGAGGTGATACTGATCATAAAACACTTGGGGGGGAGTCACCCCCGTAAGTTGGGACATCCTGGAGACCAGGAAGAGGAGGTCGTGGAAGTGACTGTCAAGTAGCAAATACTAATAATGGTCAATGATTGATTACTGACTGCTTTCCAAACACTCTTCTAAGAGTAACCTTATGAGTGGTGCTCTTACTACCCTCATTTTTACAGATGTGGAAGCTGAGGCGCACAGTAATTAAGCAACTTTACTCAGAGGCAGTCCAGTTCCAGGGTTGATCTGCTTCACTTCTACACCAAACTGCCTCTCAGACATAGAAGCTGAGAAGGTAGAGGTGAGGATCCTGACTAGGAGGTACAGTGTGGGCAAAAGCTAGGAGTGAGACAGTGGCAGGAGATGGGGATGTTCTCCATTTTGCCCTGGTCAAGTAGACTTCTGGGAAACAGTACGGGTAATAAGTTTGGAGAGACAGGTTGGAGTCCCAGAAATTCTGGTGTGGTAGGATGAGTGATGGCCTTTGGGGTGTAACAGACTTGGATCCTGGTCCCATCTCACCTTTACTTGGGGAGTTTATGTCATTTCTTTGAGCCTCAGTGTCCTCCTCTGTAAAATGAATATTTCATTTGTATTTTGGGTTAGGAAACATCGTCGTGCTCATTGTGACCCCTTGGCTATTTCTGACTCTGCTGTGGGCTTTCCTTGCTAGGTATCTTTGGAACACTTGTAGAAAAAGAGTAGCCAGTTTTGAAGGCTGCTAAAACATGAGTCTACCACTGTAGAAAGGATTTCTCAATATTCCATAGCCTTTTACCCAGCAGGCAGCATCCTTGCAAACTGGCCAAAGTGGAGTCTGGCTTCTGGCCCCTCTGGAGTTATTCCAGTGCCCTCACTCACTGCTCATCTCTCAGGTGTCTGCAACGTGGACCATCAGAACAAGGCTGGCTACACTGCCGTGATGATCACCCCCTTGGCTTCTGCAGAGAGTGATGAAGACATGGCTGTTGTCTGGAAACTCTTAAGAGAAGGAAATGTGAACATCCAAGCAACTCAGGTAGGAGGTGTAAACATGATCTCCTCTTTAATTAACACAGAGACACCTCCCAGCTTTATTCTGCCAGTGGGTGAGAAATTCCATGCAGATTCATATAGATTTTTTTAGTCCAAGAAGTATGGGGCCTCCAGATGGCATCTACCCAAGGCTTGAACATTTGGTTTTCCTCAAGGCTCCTGAGAACCAGAGGCTAGAATAGAGATCAGTGAGCTTCCACTCTATGTCCTAGTCTGAAAATGGATAAATTCCATCTAGACTCTCCTAGAACCAAACATTCACACTGTTAGCATCTTGAGAAGGTGTTTGCTAGTTGGCTGCTTTAGGAAAGCCTCTTCAGGTGACCTACCCTGATCTATCACCCATAAACACTGGAGTAGGCAGAATGTTCTTTGGAGGTCTGATCCTCTAAAGATGTTCTCTTCTCTGTCTTCCCTTCTCTCCTCTAAGCCCTTTATCAAAGCCATGAGTTCCCAGTATGATGGAGAAGAGTGTGGATAGGCAGGGTGGACAGGAACTTCTAGTGAACGATGCCAGTACTTGTAAGAATTCCCACTTGCCAGACCTTGGCTTCAGCCCACAGTCATTGGAGCATTCCACTGATGGTTGAGCAATCCATCTGGAATGCCAGACCTCAAAACACCTTCATCTTCCTTAACTCCCTACCAACAAGTGATAGTGGCACAAATCATGCCCCATTCCCTGAAGCTGTGCTGTAGGCCAGGCTCAGAAGACCAATTGCTGTCAAAAGCCAGTTGAGTCCTAAATAAAGGTGGAGCCAGGGAGTCAGAACATGTGAGTGCCACAAATTCACTGGGGTACCTTGTGCCCCAGGGTCAGAAGGGCCCTTAAAGGTCACCTAGGTGTGCCCTCTCTTCCTTTGCAAAATCCTATCCAATCAGTCTCCAGTCTTCTTATGTATCTCTAGTGTCAGGGAGCTCACTCTCTCCCAAAGCACCCTACTTTTTATTCTGTACATTCTGATAATTTTTGTAACTTAACCAAAATCTAATACTCTGAACCCTTCAAAGGGCAATTAAGTAGGAGAAGTAGTTTGGAGTTCATTCTAAGAAAGATCTTTCAAACAGCAAAGGTACAGAAAGCAACTCAGAGGGTCGGGATGTCTCTGTTCAGCTTCTGGGTCTATCTATTTGAGAACACAGGGTAAAGGTGTGGTCTTTACATAATAGAGATTTGAGTTCACCAAAGCCTCCCATGGAATACTGGAGATTCCTCAAAGAAAGCACTTGCTTGTCTTTGAACAATATAGAAACAATTAGATTACATTTAATACTCCTTTACTCCATAGAGTATCACAGAGGTAGCCTATTAAAAACTGTTATGAGTCAGAGATTTTACCGTACTTTCAAACTGGTAAATTAGTTTGCCACAGTTACAATGGATGCTGGCAGGAGACACAAGCACCCTGTATCAGAGTCAGAGTGGTTTATTACTCACAGCAATAGCAATAACTACAGTATCAGCATTTGCACCAGTTCCCTCAGCCCCTGTTCCCCTAAGCAGTGTGAAGAGAGCCATACCACACCTGTGCATGGAGTGGGTTGCATTATAGGAGAAGAACCCTGACCTTAAGGAAACTGAGTCTTTTATAATGGGCAGTAAGCATGCCTGCCCATTGCTCTAGAGAGAGGCATTATCACTATCTGCCAAGGCTCTTCACTGTACAAATATTCTTGAGAAGACAGTCCAGAACAAAAGGACACACAGTGCTGCACTCACAAGATGTACAGGAAGGCAAGAAACTCATGGAACACAGTTTCCCCACAATATATTTAACTGCGTTCTTCCTCTCCCCCACCAAAGCTACCTGATAGGAAAGTCACTTTGCACATTTCACCTAATAGCGATTCTACTGATGGTGAGAAACAGATATTGGTAGATCACTTTCTGGTTTTCGTTTTCAATATATATTGCCCATAAACTTGCTAATTTTTCCTAATTGGCCCTCTTGCAAGACAGGATGTTTGCTAATGATGAAAATCAACCCTCTCTTTTTAGAGAGGAGAAAACTGATGCTCTAAAAGGGTAAAAGACTTATCTCAAGTCTCTAAAGGAAGGACAGGAATTCATAGCTACAGCTGTTCCCTTCAGCTGCCCCCAGTGTCTTGTATATCTGAGGAAAAGGGAAGGTCCAGGCTAAATGGGAGTGAGATGGGAGCCTGGAAGTCTCCTAGGGTTGTGCTATTTATTTCTCTTTTTATCTCCAGGGACCAAGGCAGTACTTGGCATACAGGATCACTCTGTGAAGGATCATTGAATTAAAGTGTACTGAACTGAACCAGGAAGGAAGTGGGGAAGGAAGGGGCCCCGAGTCCAGCAGAAGGGCAGAAGAGACCTGCCATCTGGCCTTAATAACATTTGGAGAGAAGAGTCTGGTTGGAGACCTAGTGGTCTGAATAGTCCAGTAAACAACCACCGCCTTAGAGCTGAGTAAAAGCAAAACATAAAGCCTACAAACTTCTCTAGAAAGAACCATTTGGGTCCCAGAGTAACAAGGAAGCAGGGACATCTACTAATATACTCCTATGTATCAAGTAAATGTGCCAAGCATTTATCAGGCATTATGTGTAATCTTTAATGATACTAATAAGCTAACACCTAGCACTCATTAACACTCAGATTTGTTCTAAGCCCTTCCCACATACTAACTCATTTAATTCTCGCAACCCTATGAGGTTAGTAATATTCTTAATCATTCCCTTTTTACTAAATCAGGAAAAGTCACAGAAGTTAACTTGCCCACATTTATATAGCTCATAAGTAGTAAAGCCAGGATTTTAAAATCCCAATCCCCCTTTCTTTTCTCTAAATCTCAGCCTTCTGGGCAAGAAAGCATAGTCCATCAGTGACTGCAAATGGGAGCTTTAATCAAGTAACACATCAGCAAATATTTCCTCAGCACTTTTTGCATGTAAGACACTGTGCTCAGAGTTGGGTGGGATCTGAAAGGAGAGAAAATACAATCTTTGCCTTGTTCTCACAACCTTACAGAGCCTGGTGTCTAGGCAGGAAGAGAAACCTGACTTGCTTAGAACCCAAGAGAACCATGAAAGGAAAATATAATAAAGTCATATGAGAGGAATGAATATATTAAGGAAAAATAGATGAGAAATGTTGGTTAGAAAAATTCTACTTCACATTACTACATTTCCATCCTGTATCTCATGTGTTTCCCAGAAAAGCACCGTGAGGTACACAGGGCAGATCACTGTATTAATTTTTAAGAAAAGAAAATTCGGGAAGACAAGTGGCATGGCCAGTGTCATGCACTAGTAAAAACCAGAACTAGAGCTTGGACTCAACTTTCTGACTCTCATTCATTGATCCATCCACTGATGATTGCAGAAATATAAGAAATCACTTTCAATATCTATAGATTAGAAATCACCACAAGGAAGTGGCGATATCTTATTGAGGCAAGAGGGCTCTGAGCATCTTTAAACTTGTAATAATTTTTAAAAGATAAGATTATAGAATATGACTGCTGAATCATTATATTGATATTTCTTTTCGTCTCCAGTGTCTTGGAGCAGCTAGAAGGAAACTGAACTACAACCCATACCAAACTTTGAAATCTGTTCTATAACTGCTTCTTAATATGTACTTTGAAATTTGATGCTTTTTTGTATGTATATTATATTTCACTATATATATATATATATTACATTTTTTTAAATATATAACATTATAAAATATGAAAATTCAAGAGCCATCAGGGCAGATCAAGGTTTCATAAAGGAAATCAGACTGTAAGACTATGGTGCTAAAGTATTCAATCCTTCATTTATTCCATCGCAGTCCCTGAGAAAGAGAAGGGTTGACAGTTTGTAATGCCAAGCAGTCCATGCTGGGCTAAATTATGTATCCCAAGCCAGGAGGAGCAAGGGAAAGCTTCAGAAAGGAGGTTGTGTTTGACTCGTTTTAGAAGAGGAGTGAAAGTTTGCCAGGCAGAGAGGGGCATGCCCCATTCCAAAGGCAGAAGAAAATTCATATCAATGGTCATTTTCTTGAGAACTATCACTCAGAGCACACCCAGGCTGGAGAAGGAGCCCTCCCCGGTTGGCGACAATCTCAGCAGATCTCTGTGGTTCTGTGTGCAGGGAGGCCAGACGGCACTGATGCTGGGGGTGAGCCACGACAGGGAGGACATGGTCCAAGCACTGCTGAGCTGCCAGGCAGATGTCAACCTGCAGGACCACGATGGAGCATCTGCCCTCATGCTGGCCTGTCACCATGGCAACGCTGACATGGTGCGGCTACTCTTGGCACACCCTGCCTGCGACAGCAGCCTGACTGACAAGGTGAGACTTACAGGCAAGGAGCAAGCTGGTATTGAACTTCCGGTCCTGAGTGGTGCCTTGCCAGCCAGCAGAATTCAAAGAACCATATGGCAGGAGCATCAGAATAACCTCGTAAGGTGTTGGGAGATTTAAATGAGATGACCCATGGCACTTGACATGTTAGCTACCATCATCTTCATCATCATCCTCATTGGTATTGGCATTGCCACCACCTTACCAGGAAGTTTATTTGAAAGGTCTGTGTCTGGCAATGCAGCTTCAGGGTGGCTTGATAAAATGGACCACTGTTGATAGAGGAGAGGCTGTAACTGATCCCTTCATCTGACTTTCCAGGAGTCCACACAAGCCAGCACTTTCTGCCCAAGCTACTGTCTCAAAGCCCATGTGCTGTTATTGCCGTGACCAGATGAGATTGATCAACAACTTATGAGGTTGATTCCTTTGCTCCTACCACTTTGTATTTGGAGAAGGAGAGGCACTGAGTGGTTGGATCACATGCCCAAGCTCACGCAGCTGGTAGAACTTGTTTTCTATCAAACTCCTAAGTCCACACTCTCAACTGCTCCATCATCCTCACTGATGCCACACTGAAGGGTCCATTTTTCTGGCTCCCCAGCTAGATCCCTAGCATTAAGTAGAGTATCTGCCACACATCAGAAGAATTAATGATTGATCAATAATTGATCCTGTTGCTTATAATTATAGTAGCTAATATTTCTAGAGTATTCACAGGGACTAAATCCTTTTTTGTGCATTACCTTACTTAATCCTCTCAATAATCCAGTGACATAGATAATGTTATCTCCATTTTTACTGATAAAGAAACAGAGCTGCTTATTTGCAGAGCAGGAATTCAAACTTAGGTCTAACCCTAGTATCCTAAATGTTGGCACTGTAACTTAATGCTTTGGCATACATTTAAAGCATTGAATAGACTTCTCTACTTTGTTGACATACACAGCCTAAAGGATTCAAAAGCTTGGGGAGGAGAAGAGAGTCTCAGCCCTGCTCAGGGACAACCTCTCTTAATCAACCACATCTGAACAAACTTGAAATTGTTCCATCAGTGGTTTTCGAGCTGCTAAGTTCCTCAAGCCATGCCCAGCAACAGACCTCACCCAGCTTTTGGGGTGTGGGTCTCCTGCACCCAGCTGTGCCCCAAAGCCATTTCTGATATAATTACAGAGCTCAGACCCTCTTGAAATTTATTTGAAAAGAGGGATGGACTGCTAGAAATAAGAGCCTTTTTTTACCAACATTAGGATAGATTGAGATATTCGAAGGGCTGTGTTAATGAGCTACTTGCTGGGATCACCCTGAAGGAAGGAGGCACCTTATAACCTGGGGGCCCAGGGTCCACTTAGGAGCAACCACTGCTGCTACCACAGGGAGACCTGAAAGGAGAAGCTCATGGGCCAGGCCTGGGGCTAGCTTTGGAAAGGTCCTGGTCAGGTGGGATTATCAGGCAGTGAGTCTGAGAGCATCTCCTGGGGACCTCTGGGGGACTATCAAAGGTAAGAGACACCTAAATGGCTGCTTTCAGGATGTGGAGGAAGAGACATGGATCAGGGGAGGCAGACTGATGCACTTTGGACAATTCAAGAATGATTGTCCAGAAAATGGACTTAAAATTATATATTCAAGTTTGTCTGGGCTCATTGACTGTGTGCCTTTAGGTAGATCACCTAACCACTCTGAACCTCGGTATTCCTCATATATAAAATGGGGATAGTAATAGACCATACCTAAATATGTAATGTTTTTAAAACTCATATCTAACATCTGGGAGGTATTTAGTTGATGGTAACTGTTACTATTACAAAAAGGTAAACAGTGATAACTAAAACAAAAAGCAATGAGCAGAAACCTACTTGGGTATTAGCAGGCAGTATCTGGAAGAAATAGGAAGAATGAAAGTCTGTGGCTAGGGGAGCCAATCAGTGGAGAGAGGCTGGCTCTCCTAAGGGAGCCATACAAGGTTTAGTCCGGTGGTTCTCAATCCAGGGCGATTTTGCTCCCTGGGGGATGGTTGGCAATGTCTAGAGACATTTTTGGCTGTCAGACCTCTGGGACAGATATTCCTGGTACTTAGTGAGTAGAAGCCAGGGATGCCGATAAACATCGTACAATGCACAGGACAGCTCCCCCACAAAAAGAATTAAGAATTATCTGGCCCCACATGCCAATAGTGATGCAGTTGGGAAACCCTAGTTTAGGAGCATCCTGAAATCCAAGAGGTTTTTAGGCATCCAGTCCCAGTCAGGTGCTGGATCAGAAAGATCCAGGCTGGCTGCAGTTGTAGGTGAGAATCTAAGCCCAGAAGGGAGGAACTGAGTGCTGAATGGGGGGCTGAGGCAGAGGGCTAGCATGGCGGAAAAGGAGGGTCATTAAGGAAAGCCCAGACAGCACAGGGGGCCCAGGTAGTGGCGTGAACTCCAGATTCCACCTGTTGCCCAATCACATGTTGCCTGCTGGGCTCAGGGTCAATTCTGGATTCAAACTGAAGTTTCCCATCTCTGGGGCTAGGAAAGCTAACGTGGGGGAACACAGTCTATACATCCACGGGTGAGCAGTTTGCAGGGTCTGTAGTGGGAGAAGGAGCCTGTTGACTGAGCCTCCTCAAGCACCAAGCTCTGTTTCAGATACTGTGTATTTAAAGGGAAAAGCTATATAATAATCACCGCATCCTTGCAATATTCACTATTTACCATGAAGGCTTAAATATTAACCTCAGGGATTACTTGGGAATGCCCTTGAAAGACAGAATACATGTCCTGAAATTGGTTCCTCTCATCCTGCTAATATTTAAAGTTCAGTATAAATGCAGAGCCCCCAGAACAGCAGGCAAAGTTCTTTCCTTAGGTTAAGAAGACAGTTCAAGGAAACCTGCTGTCCAGCCACTTTGAGGCTGCCCCATTATATTCCTATCAACTGCTTTCCCCTCAGCTGCCAAGACAGAGAGCTGGGAGAAGGGACTGAGCACTGGGCCCCAGGGCTTGTTTTGGCAGCTTCTGCAAAGCATCCATCAAATTGACAGCTCCTTGAAGGCAAAGACTGTGCCTTGCTCATCTTTGCTTGATACACAGTAGGTTCCTGATGAGTTCTTGTCAGACACCCTCCCCCAACACACACACACTCACACACACACACACAGTTGTGCCAGCTGTCTGAGCTGCCTCTGCTTTTTCAGAATTGGGGTCTTCAGGCCCTCAGAGCCACTGTGCAGTGCACACTGTGCCTGGTTTCGCTGGAGCTGCATGCTGCCAACTTCTTCCAGGGTGTTTTAATCACCTCCTGTTCACCCCAATGGTGAGGGAGGGATTCCCAAACACATGACACTGGACAAAGGTGCTCAACACACTTTATTAGTCGCATATACAAATGGAGGCTGTGTGGGGCCACGTGGGGGCTGCACTTGGGAACAGAGTGAACCACCAGAGCCTACTACAGGCAGCCTCTGTAGTATCAAGAGGATGGGGTGACCTGGTCTCCAGGGGAAGAGGTGACTCCTTGTTTGAGCAATTTTGCAGGCTAGCAGGGAACTGATACCTGCCACTTAGGGATAAGCAGGATCTGTACCTGGTTCCCCGGATAGGAAAGATTGTTAAACTGGAAGACCTTATCCACAGGAGCATAGGGAAGATGGGAACTTGCAATTAAGCCATTCAAGGCAGGACATAATGTGGGGCCTTAGTTTTAGGCCTTATGCCACCCAGGGCTCGGGCAGAGGCATTTGAGGTTTGCCCACCCATCCCCGGTGGTCTCTCTGCCACACCTCCCAAGATCGGGTCCCACTCTCAGTGTCTGCAGACTTCACAGATGCTGGCTGCCTTCTCCAGATGGGCCCTGTTAAAAGGCACATGTGCCCCCCTCCCCGGGACTGGCCCTGCGGCTCTTTCCCATAATCGTGGTAATCACACACTCCTTCATGTTTACACGGCGCTGCGGGGTTGCCGAAGCCCAGTGGGAGGGAGTGTAGAGTGAGGCAGGACAGGCCTGCCTCCACCCAGACCCTCCCCGCACGGCTTCTACAAGACTCCCCTGCTTAACCTTTCTGCTTTGTTCCAGATGTGCCGGCTCTAAGAAAATACTTGCTGGGATTGAAGTTGCTCAACTTCTTCATCAAAATGAAATGAATACCTTTATTTTAGCATCCCTTGCAGCCCCTCTTTCAAAAATGCTTCCTCGGGCACACACCAGACCAGTGGCTGGGAGGGGTCAGACTGACCTTGGAGCCCAAGATTTATCAAATAACCCCACAAATATCAAATTATAAATGGTGGTAAAAAAAAAAAATAGAGAGCGAGAGACACACAAAGCTTCTTCAGGGAAAGAATTTTGCTTATTTTGCAAAGACCACGTCACCCTTCAGAGTCCCACAAAGTGCCACTTACTACCTCTGCCTTCCTTCAGCAAGCGAGGTCCTCTCTCCTTTGAACTCCATCTTTTCCTCTCCTCCAACTTGTCTGGCTTTTTGCCATGGATTATAGTTATTCATATGTGTGTGTAATTCCAAAAGCTGCTGGATTTTAGAATCCTGGAACAAAGAGGAAAGAATGAAGAGTTTTAAGCTGGGTGTTAACACTTCCCATCCCCCCATGTGAAAAAATTATTTTCATTTTAGGAAGGTGATTCCATGTAGAGAAAATAATCAGGGGGTCTTACATGCCCCTCTCCCCTCCCAATTAAAATGTATAAATATTCCCAATACGTGGGCTAAATAAGGATCATAGATAGCCTCAGGTTTGGTTTTGCCTCCAAATGAGTTACCAGGAAAGTGTTTAGATTTCAAAATTCTGGATATGGGATCGAGCCTGCTCCTAAGAGATTGTGGCTGCCGACGTGAGCTCGGTGCCACCTGCAACGCCCCTCCTGCCTGCTGTCGTCCTAGTCCTCATCTCTAGAGAGTGGCTGCTGTTGCTGACAGCTGCTCCTTCTTTAGGCAGTGGGGCCAAGTGGGACCAGTGGCTTCCTGCGCTGCTGGGGCAGTATAAAAAACCTATGGCATTGTGCTTCGGGTGGTCAAAATGGTGCCACGAGCCACTTCTGAGAGTGGGTTCCTAAGGAAGTAACTAAAAATAAGAGCTTGCTTTTCGCACCAAGTTTATAATGGTGAAGGACTGGAAACGTGATGAGTATCCAGTAAAAGGGAAATGGTTCTGCAAACCATAGAATTTTTTGCAGCCATTAAAAAGTCATGTGCTGGGGGTGCGAGGGTAGTTCAATGGTAGAATTCTCGCCTGCCATGTGGGAGACCCAGGTTTGATTCCTGGCTCTTGCACTCCCAACAAAACACACAAACAAAAAATTCAACAAATGGTGCTGCAATAACCGGATAGTCACGTGGAAAAAAAGAATGAAATGTGACTTGTACCATACAGCATACAAAAAAAAAATCATATACTATGATGACAGTATAAGAACATGGGAAAATCTCAGCAGGTCTTAGTTAGTTTAAAATAAAAGTGGTTCAAAATTGATATATACTACCATTCCCCTATTTACAAAAAATAAAAAATAAAAATTTGCCCATGAGAAAAGACTGGAGGGAAACACACCAAAATTAACTTTCATTTAGGTCCCTGTAATGGAATAATGAAAGATTTTTTCCTTCCTCTGTAAATTTTAAAAAGAGAATTAAAAAAACCAAATGATATCTCTTTATTTCCATTGGTACAGATTTCCCAGAGTGTGTTCCATTTCCATGGAAGCCGGCACCTGTTTCCTTTAATGGCCGTTTGAATCTTCTCCTTTCCTAGGGTGTCTGGATCCATTCCCTCATGGGTGGTAATCATGTTGGAATTTTAAAGATTGGGGCCGAAGAGATTAAGTTTATTTCTCATTTTCTTTCTTCCCTGTAGGCTGGCCACACAGCTTTGTCCATCGTTCTGAAATCGCCCGCCCATGTGGAAATTGCAGGGCTTCTGAGAGCCCACGCAGAGCAGAGCAGGTCCCTGGGGCCCTAAGGGCTACGGGAAGCACTGGCAGGAGAAACAAAAGGCTCCTTCTCTGGAAGCCTCCCTTGCCCTTGGAGCGGGCAGGGGTCACAGTCAGAAGGCCACCCCCCGGGAGAGAAGAAACTATGTCAAATATGCACATGTATTCCTGTTGTATAATTCTGCTTATTAGGATGCTTTGTAGTTTTTGCCTTAGGCCAAGCCCCCAAACTACACGGGCTTCAGAACAGGGAGCAAGATATAAGGTGCACTGGGGTCCTTCAGAAATCCAAAACATCTTCAGACTTGAATTCTTCTTGGCTGTACCCTTTGTAGCACCGTGTAGCAAGTGGGCAGGCAATAGCACATTAGAAAAGCAATACTTTTTACATGGAATTTTAAAGTGCACTGTCTCTTTGGTTTTTTTAATCGATTATATACAAATATGTCCCATTGACTATGCATGACTAGAGAGGATGGGGAGGGGATTTAAGCAAACCCCTGGCAATCATTCTTGGAAGTCCCTTGGAAAACCATCATAAAGATGGGTGAAACTGAACAAGCCCTGCTTGAGGGCTTTGTTTGGATGGGGTGCATAGAGACATTTAAATCCAAACAAGGTAGGAATATCACGCAGGCGTCAGTGCTGAAGATATACTCTTGCATTTTTGAGTCATGAAGTGACTCCCATTTGTTTCAGAGAAATTGTAATTCATTGGGAAATCCGATCCGATGATGCATGCCGTAGTGTATTTAGGCAGAGTCTAATTGTATCAGCTATTCCAAACTTGGCAAAAGAAACAAATGAATCTGAGTGAGCATCCTTCTGAGGATAGGTTACTGATGTCTAGAAACCACCACATTTCCTCCATAGCTGTATCCATAGCCTCACAGTGATCCCTGGTCCTCTCCCTCATGGTCCCCGTGAGCAAACACCTGCTCCCAGATCTCCCGAGGCCCCTGACTGCAGAGCATTCCAGCCTGGGGTCCATGTGTGTATGTATGTGTGTGTCTGTCTGTCTCAAACTCAGTAGCTTACATAAGGCTCTCCGCCAATTTCTTCTTTCTTAACCTCTCTCTCTATGGTCCCCCATACATAAAAAGAAAAGATGTCAAAATTCGGTGAGCCTCACATTTGACACAAAATCAAAAGGCTGAGTTTTCACCTTGCTGATTTGCTTTGTGTCCTGGGTGAGTCATGCAACCCCCTGGACCCCAGTTTCATCATCTCTAAACACGGAAATCACCATATAACCTACCTCCTGGAGGTGTTGCACAAGGAACAGCTGATGGAAGTATTGGAATCCAATTTGTAATCCGTAAAGGATTACAGATATAGGGCAGCAAACTTCATTCTTTATGCCTCTGTGATTCATAAGAGAGACTCAAAGTCCTCGAGCAGGAACCCCGACAGGTGATAGTGCTGCTCAGAGGTGGTAAGAATGGAGCAAACAATGAGCTAAAAACACTTTAAGTGGATTTATTTTGACCTCAAATCACATTTTAAGAGCAAAAAGCCTACATTAATAAATGTACTAGCCCAGTGCTTCTCAAATGTTTATGTACATACAAATCACCTGGGGATCTCGTTGGAATGCGGGATGTCTGGGGCGGGGCCTGAGAGTCTACATTTCTAACCAGCCCCCAGAAGATGCTGCCACTGCTGCTGGGTCATGTCCAGAAACTGAGTAGCAAGACTCTGGTCTACCCTTGCAGTGGAATATTAAAAGACTATCTCTCAATGACCTGTCTCAAAGTTTCTTTGCATTTTTCTGCTGTTGTTCTGGGGAATTTGCAACGCAGGTCAGGTTTGCTGTTGTGTCTCTGCAGTAAAAGGTTCACATCCTATATTGCAAGCATAGGCCTATTCCTGGAATGGAGAGAATTTCAGAATGACTTTAGGATACACTGGGAAAGGAAAGGAGATTTAAAGGGGAGGTTGGGAGTAGAATTGTATGTTGAGATAAAGAATTTGGATCTGAGCCTATACTTTAAGGGGGAATCATAGTCTCCTTTCAGAATCTGAAACTCCCTTAAGACAAATGCAAAATTTGCATGTAATTTCCCGGATTCAGAAACCTGCAGCTAAAATCTCACTGCTATGGGTACTAGGGAGCCATTGAAGAATGTATAAGGTGGAGAGCCATATGATCAGATTAGCCCTTTAGAAGGAACAAGGAATCAACTTGGGTGAGACTGAAGAGGGAGAGGTTGGAGATAGGAGCTCAATGTACAGAAGAGTCTCCACCCCTGTCCCTTGACTGTAACAAGAGAGTGTATTCTCATCCTATTCTAGTAAATGGTATCTTCTAGAATTGTGCTCCAGGAGTTGTCATTCACAGAGAAAACAATGGTGCTCCCTGTAGTAAAGCAACAGAGTACCTGGATCTCAGTGTGGGGTAGAACAGGCGAGGAAATGGGACATACAGGTCTCACCGTTTGGAGGGCTGGCCAAGCACACAGGTGCACCGAGACGTAGGCATGATTGTTCCAGGGGGAAGGGTTTGCTCTCCAGGAGCCAATCCAGGAATCAGAGGGAGACAGTGGTCGAAGGCTAGGACTCTAAGCAAGAAGCAAGGGGAATATCAATTCAGGTCAGCAACAATCACAAAAAGCCACCAGGGTACCATATGTAGCGAGATAAGATCTGGTTTTTAAAGCACTTACAGCCCAGTGCAGGACAGACATGGGAACCAAGGGGTCAACTTGGCTAGTGCTGAGCTGCATCTTGAAGCATGAATAGGAATTCATCAAGCACAAAGGTGGGGAGAGCATTCCAGGCAGGAGGTTCAGGCAGAGAATGACAGACATGTCATCTGGAACCTGCCAGTGGTTCCTAGGGCCTAAGTTTGGGGGGTTACAATAATCTTGAGAATTATTATTTTTTATTTTAATTTTTTTGCAGTTACATTCATTCATTTACAATTTAGCCAGCAACAATAACAAAGAGCCTGGAAATTTATTTCAAGGGCCATACCATAGATAATGTAAAAACATCAGTTAGATAAATGTTACAAGTACTCCTTAAATAAAAGCTATTTTTCTAATCCAACATGCAAAAAAAGAAATAAAAGCTCACCTTGAATAACTGTAATAGTGATGATCAAATATTTTTGGAAAGAGAATATTCTACAACAATCTGTTTTGTCCCCACCAAAAACAATGAACTGAACTTTAACAAAATTTGCACTTTATTTAGATTGAAAGAAACTGTACGAAATTGATTTTTTTCACTAACCATAACAGCAATATTTTCTGCATTATTCCTAGATGAACAACAGAACACTTATTTTTGTAGGCCTTCTAGGTTTTACTTATAAATCAAGATGAGGCAGTAAAGTCATGGAAACAGACAGAAGAAAACAGCTGTCAGTATCCATGACCTCTGGTCATGAAACAGAGTTCAACAGATACCTAATAAAAAACTTGTAAAGGTGTCATCTCAACAAAGGCATATAAACAACAATCAGTTATGGAACTATGGCATTCGAGCTTTAACTGTAACTTCTTTCTTTAAGTTCATTTGATAAAGACAAAACCTACACTGAAATTCTTGGTGGGTGTGTTCAGTTTCTCTCCTTCTATGGTAGTTTCCTTAAGTGTCCATTACAAATATTTAACAACTTACTTAAAAGTCCTATTAATCAAAAGTCAGCCGTGAGCCTCATTGTAACATTTTATAAAATATATTCCTTAAATTTCCAAAATGTATGCTCAACAATAATCGTTAAAATGTTTGCAGTATAATAAAAAAAAGTATTCCTCCCATACTCCTCAAACTTTATTTCGTCAAAGTACTAATAACTGGACTGATAACCTGGCAATTGGATCCACACTGATGATAAATGGTACATGAAAAATGACTTCACTAAAGCAAGTCCAGAGTGCCACTAACAGAGATCATTAGAAATGAATAAAACGTGGCACTTTCAGGCTATCTTCTGAAAGAATAGATGGGTCTTCAAGCATGAGAGTTCAAACAGGGGCCCTTTAAGTAGGTAGATACGACTAATGTATTCAATGGGACACCTCCAAGCAAAGATACTAATGATTAAGAGGCCTACATACACCTTACAGCTTTTCCTCCAAATAAAAGAGAAAAACCTATTTTTTAAGTCTTTCGGGTATTTTCAATGGTTTCTGAATGACCTGTAAGAAGCTCTAATTTAGTGGTAGAGAGTTTTATATGTCTGTCCACCATTAAATACAGATCATGTTTTATATCAAAATGTATGTGAAGCGAAGCCAAGTTAATTGACCTTTGTCTGTCAGAGTGTTCTTCAGGTATGATTTGAGATGTTTTCATCCATTTTCGTAAGATTCATTCTCAACCTGCCTCACAGGAAGAACACATAAGACCTTCATCAATACATAAACATTAGGAAAAAATCTTGATGTCAGGCAGGTGGAGGGCTTCATGAATGGTGGGTGGAACTCTAGATCTTCCCCTCTCTGTTTCCACTTGATTCTCCAACAATGAAGCTCAGCAGAGGGTGTGTCAGGATTGGGTAAGTCACTTCTGTACATGTCATCATGGTGCTACTCTGACGTATTGAATGTGAGCTGTCCCATGACAGGGGGTACCAGAGATAAGCATTTAAGAACCTTGAGGTTCTGTTCTGAGAATATATCTTTAGGTTTCAGAAAAATATGCCCCACTTGTTGGAACACTTAGGATAAAGTGTTGGAACACTTTATAGTAACTCTCAGAAGCTAGTTGAGCTTTCAGGTCACCTTGCTGAGTCTTGTGGAATTTGCAAGAGAATTTCATTTGAATATCAAGTTTGGTTGCCAAATGTGTAGCTTTCTCAAACTAAAATTCATATTAGACTTCAATATTTTCCATCACTTCAATCAGTGATTGCAGTAGTGCAGTCAAGCTACTGGCTGCAAAGAAGACATCAGATGTTTGTCCTTGGAGATTTTTCCCAAAGGTGCTTATAAAGATAGGCCATTCTTAAGGACATCAGTAATGATGAAATAAAAATTCTCACTGCAGAGTACAAAAGCTAATCCAGCTATACACTTATTCCTAATAATAGGAATATTTGTGTCACTATTTATAACATCTAAACATAAAACAAGTGCTTGCAGGAGATCCATTAAAATTTCAAAAGAATCATGCATGCCTGTCCATTGAAAATGGCAAACTTCTTTCTGTTCCTTATTCCTTTGTTAGTTGCTCTGAGAAAGAGCAGAAATTACTTCAAGTTCTGAAAGTGGTTGCGGTGATGGATGGAAACGAAGAAACTTCCTCCGTCATTCCCAATGCAACAGCTACTCCAATAGCAGACAATGATTTTGCTGACTACATATTTAAAGCGCAGGAAGAGTCGCGTGTGTACATAGCTTGGGGATATTTCTCCAGAAGTCTAGAAGCAACAACTTTCATTTTGGGAGAAAACCCACTGGATACAATGTAAGACTGGCCACAAAAGTACTCTGTGTTTAGTCCTCACTTCTCAGTTATTATAGGTGAAATTTCCCAACTAAAACTTCTGTATCGGCTTCATAAAGCAGGAAATCAAAAATTCCTCTCTCAGGTTAAATGATCCATCAATAAATCTCACCAAGCACAAGCAGATGTCCTTCTCCTGCTATGTCTACCATACCACCAATGATAGTGGAAAAGAAGTGTGAGTCGCTCACATCCCTGAGAGTGTCTCCTGAATGCAGCTCTCGCACATCTCTAGCATCTGCTTGTGCTGTGTTTTTGAACAGTGGGTTAAACACTGTTGTCTCAAAAGTGCTTTCTCAGAACCTCTTCACCAGAATTTATTCAGCGTTCTAGCAATGCTTGAAAATTAACAGGAGTAGAGAACTTCAGCGAATTTATCAGCCTCATATCCATCCAGGGGTATGTTTTGTTTTCCACAAGAATCAAAATTTCAAATAAAGATTTTAGGTATTCTTTGTTTTCCTTCTTTTCAAGGGTTAAAGGTAAAATGCCTTCATTTGGTTCTTCTCCCTCTTCTTCTGTGTCTGGGTTCTAAGCGTTGCTGGGTATTTTTCTTTTGTTCTGTTTTGTTTTGTTTTATGCTTTTGTTCCTGTTCAGAAGTTTCATCAGTTTTGGGTGTTTTGTTTTTTTTTTTCTATTTCAGTCTCCCAATTTCATCTTCATTCAATTCTTTCATTTTCTGTGTCCACTCTGTGAATTGTTGAAATGATTGGTAAGATCAGATATTTTTGGTGTAGCATTATCTTGAAGAACTGTCCTATGAGGACTCTCCCACTGACTTCACAAGAATCTGCTTCAATTAATTTTGAGAAATAAAGTAACCCAATCATCCTTTAATTTTCTGATGCCCTGCAAAATGTAAATTTCTGCAGATCATAGAGGTCTCAAAGTGTTTGACACATAACCAATAATGTTTATTTAGCTGATTGTTTCAACTTCTAAGTCATCTCTCCTACAATCCTCCATCCATTTCTGGCATCTGGCGGGGGCCGTCCAGAGCGTGGAGTGGGCAGTTTGGACTGCGTGCCCTCCCGCGTGCAGCTGGGGACAAGCGCAGAAATTCGGCCTTATCGCTGTCGCTGGCCAGCCCAATAGTCTCTTTCCCGCCAGCTTGTTGGAGCAGAGAGGGGAACCAGGCCTACTGCCTGGTTTGGCAGAACCAACGTACCTGGGAAGAGGGGCCGAGAGCCATTGTTTTTGTTTTCGCCTTTTGGGGGCGGGGGCGGCAGGGTGCATGGTCTGGAAATTGAACTCAGGTCTCCACATGGAAGGTGAGCATTCTAGCACTGAATCATCCATGCACTTTCTTCATGAGCTTTTTAGCCATTTGTATTTACTCTTTAGAAAAATGCCTGTACATATCTTTAGTTAATTTTATAATTGGTTGTTCTCTTGTTGAAGAGTTGTATGATTTCTTTATGTGTATAGGATATCAAACCTTTATCCAATTCATGATTTCCAAATATTTTCTCCCATTAAGTTGGCTACCTCTTCAGCGCTTCAACAAAGTCTTTTGAGGTGCAGAAGCATTGATTTTGAAGAGTTCCCATTTACCTATTTTTTCTTTTGTTGCTTGTGCTTTGGGTACAAAGTTTAGGAAGCTACCTCCTATTACTAGGTCTTGAAAAAGTTTCTCTATATTTTCTTCTAAGATTTTTATGGTATTGGTTCTTGTAGTTAGATCTTTGAGTTAATTTTTGTATAGTGGGTAAGGTAAGGGTCCTCTTTCATTCTTTTGGCTATTGATTTCCAGTTCTCCCATGTCCATCTATTGAAAAGTCTGTTTTCTTCCAGTGCAGTATATTGGAGGCCTTGCCAAAGATCAGTTGATCATAGATTTGGTGATCTTTTTCTGCACTCTCAATTCAATTCCATTGGCCAGTACTCTTACCTATGTGCCAGTATCATGCTGTTTTGGCCACTGTGGCTTTATAATAAGCATTATAATCAGGAAATGTTAATCCTCTTACTTTGCTCTTTTTAAGGATATTTTTAGCTATTCAAGGTCTCTTTCCCTTCCAAATGAATTTGATAACTAGCTTTTCCAGGTCTTCAAAGTAGGTTGTTGGAATTTTGATTGGTATTGCATTGAATCTGTAGATCAATATGGATAGAATTGACATCTTAACTACATTTAACCTTTCTATCCATGAGCAAGGAGTGGCTTTCCACCTTTTTAGCTCTCCTTTGATTTCTTTTAGCAGTGTTATGCAGTTTTCAGTGTATGGGTCCTTTACATCCCTAGTTAAGTTTATTCCTAAATACTTGATTCTTTTAGTTGCTATTTTGAATGCAATTTTTTCCCTAATTGTCTCTTCAGTTAGGTCATTTCTTATGTAAAGGAACATTACTGGTTTTTGCACATTAATCTTACATCCTGCCATTATGCTGAATTTGTTTTATTAGCTCAAAAAGGGTTATTGTAGATTTTTCAGGGGTTTCCAAATATAGTATCATGTCATCTGCAAATAGTGAAAGTTTTCCTTCTTCCTTTCTGATTTGGATATCTTCTAATTCTTTTTCCTGCCTGATTGCTCTAGCTAGAACTTCTAGTACAATGTTGAATAATAGTGGTGACAGAGGGCATCATTATCTTGTTTCCAATCTTATGGAGAAGGCTTTCAGTATTTCACCATTGAGTACAATGCTGGCTAGGGGTTATTCATATATGCCCTTTATGATATTGAGGAAGTTTCCTTTGATTCCTACTTTTTGAAGTATTTTTATCAAAAAAGGATGTTGAATTTTGTCTAATGCGTTTTCAGCATCAATCGAGATGATCAATGTAATATTATACACCATGACCAAATGGGATTTATACCAGGAATGCAAGAGTGGTTCAACACAAGAAAATCAATCAATGCAATACAGCACATTAACAAATCTAAAGGGATTGATTGATTCTCTTGTGTTGAACACCCTTGCATTCCTGGTACAAATCCCACTTGTTTGTGGTGTGTAATTCTTTTAATGTGCCATTGGATTAAATTTGCTAGTATTTTCTTGAGAATTTTTGCATCTATACTCATTAGGGAGATTGGCTTATAGTTTTTCTTTGTTATAGCATCTTTTACCCAGTTTTGAAATTAAAGTGATGTTACCTTCAGAAAATGAAGGCCTTCAGAAACTGAAGAGCTTCTTCCTCAGTTTTTTTTTATTGCTACTAGTTCTTTTTGGCATCTTTTATAATATTCCCCTATGAAGCCATTTGGCCCTGGGCTTTTCTTTGTAGGAAGTTTTTTGATGACTTGTTGAATCTGCTTACTTGTGATTGGTTTGTTAAGATCTTCTATTTCTTCTTGAGTTAGTATAGCTTCTTCATGTGGTTCTAGGAATTTGTCCATTTCATTTAAGCTGTCTAGTTTGTTGGGATACAGTTTCTCATAGTATCCTCTTATGATTTTTTTATTTCTTCAGGGTCTGTGGTAATGACCCCTTCCCCCCCCCCCCACTCGTTTCTGATTTATTTGCATCCTTTCTCTTTTTTTCTTTGTCAGACTAGCTAGGGGTCCATCGGTTTCATTGATTTTATCAAAGAACCAACTTCCGGTTTTATTGGTTCTTTCTGTTGTTCTTTTGTTCGTCCATTCATTTAATTCTGCTTTAACTTTTGTTTTTTCTTTTCTTCTATTTGCTTTGGAGTTGGTTTGCTGTTCTTTCTCTAGTTTGTCCAGATGAGCAATTAAGTCCTTGATTTTTGCTCTTTCTTCTTTTTTTTAATATAGGCATTTAAGGCAATAAATTTCCCTCTCAGCACTGCCTTTGCTGCATCTCATAAGTTCTAATATGTTGTATTCTCATTTTAATTAGTCTCCAAATAGTTACCAATTTCTCTAGCAATTTCTTCTTTGAACCACTGGTTGTTTAAGAGTGCGTCATTTATATATTTGTGAAAGTTCTGTTTCTTTGGTAGTTGTTGATTTCCAGCTTTAATCCATTGTATGAGAGAAAGTGATTTCAATCTTTTAAAATTTATAAAGACCTGTTTTGTGCTCCAATATATGATATATCTTGGAGAATGTTTCATGAGCACTAGAGGAAAATATATATTCTGGTGTTTGGGGGTATAATGATCTATATATGTCTATTAGGTCTAATTCATTTATCAAATTGTTTAAGTTCTCTATTTGCATTTGATCTTCTGTATCGTAGTTCTACCTATAGAAGAGAGTGGTGTATAGAAGTCTCCCACTATTATTTTTGAAACATCTATCTCTCCCTTCAGTTTTGCCAATGTTTGCCTCATGTGCTTTGGAGCTCCTTAATTAGGAGCATAAACACTTATGATTGTTATTTCTTCTTGGTGAATTTTCCCTTTCATTAATATTAGTGTCCTTCTTTGTCCCTTATGACTTATTTACATTTAAGTCTATTTTGTTTGCTGTTAATATAGCTACTCCTTCTTTCTTATGTTTACAGCTTCATGAAACATCTTTTCCATCCTTTCATTTTCAATCTATTTGTAGCCTTGGTTATAAGATGAGTCTCTTAAAGGGGGAAAATTCAACTTCCCCAAGTGGAGAATTCTTGATATTCTCACAAGAAGTGGGGAAACCCAAAGCAATAGGCTGAGCCCTCAATCTTGTCGTTTGTTCATATGAAATTTAACCCCACAAAGGATAGGCTTAGCCTACGTAAAATTAGGCCTGAGAGTCACCCCCAGAGAACCTCTTTTGTTGCTCAAATGTCCTCTCTCTCCAGCCAACATGACAAGCAAATTCACTGCCCTCCCCCTCTCTACGTGGGACATGACTCCCAGGAGTGTGGACCTTCCTGGCAATGTGGGACAGAAATCCTAGAATAATCTGAAACTCAGCATCAAGAGATTGAGAAAAACTTCTTGACCAAAAGGGGGAAGAGTGAAATGAGACAAAATAAAGTGTCAATGGCTGAAAGATTCCAAACAGAGTTGAGAGGGTATCCTGGAGGTTATTCTTATGCATTATATAAATATCACCTTTTTCGTTAAGGTGTAATGGAGAGGCTGGAGGGAACTATGTGAAAATGTAGAGCTGTGTTCCAGTAGCCATGTTTCTTGAAGATGATTGTATAATGATATAGCTTTCACAATGTGATTGTGTGACTGTGAAAACCTTATGTCTGATGCTCCTTTTATCTACCTTATCAACAGATGAGTAAAGCATATGGGTTAAAAATGAATAAATAATAGGGGGAGTGAATGTTAAAGAAACACATCTCTGCCAAGAAAATGTTCAAAAAAATGATCATGGCGATGAACACACAACTGTGTGATGATATTGTGAGCCATTAATTGTACACCATGTATGTCAAGAATGTTTGTACATTTGTTAAGGTTTGACAAAAAAAAAAATTTTTTTTTAAGTTACCCTTACTGGTACTCTTCAATTCTGTGCCCTCCTCCAGACCTCTGTCTCCTATCTTTCCACACACACTGGCAGAAGTCCCTTTAGTATTTCTTGTAGGGCTGGTCTCTTGTTGACAAATTCTTTCAGCTGTTGTTTGTTTGTGACAATTTTAATCTCTCCCTCAGTTTTGAAGGATAATATAGCTGGGTACGGAATTCTTGGCTGGAAGTCTTTCTCTTTCAGGATCTTAAATATATCATATTACTGCCTTCTTGCCTCCATAGTGCCGGTTGAGTAGTCTGAGCTCAGACTTATGTATTTTCTTTGTATGTAATAGATTGTTTTTCCCTTGCCACTTTCAGGATTTTCTGCTTCTCTTCAACATTTAACAGACTGATTAGTATATGTCTTGGGGAAGGCTTATTTGGATTCATTCTATTTAGTGTTCTCTGGGCTTCTTTGATTTGCATATTTATATCCTTTATAAATATTGGGAAGTTTTTCTCTATTATTTTTTCAACTGATTTTCCTAACCCTTTGTTCTACTCTTCTCCTTCTGGGACACTGATGATTCTTATTTTTGTGCACTTTGTTTTGTCCATCACTTCCCTGAGATCCAATTCAAATTTTTCCATCTTCTTTGCAATTTGCTCTTTTGTGTGCTTGAAATCAGTTGCCCTGTCCTTTAGTTTGTTTATTCTTTCTCCTTCCTCTCCAAGTCTGCTATTGTGTGCCTTTCATATATTTTTTATTTGGTCTACAGCATCTTTAATCTCTGTGATATCTGATAGTTTTCTATTTATTCTTTCAAATTCTTCTTTATTGTCATCTAGTGTCTTCTTGATCCCTTTATGTCATTAGCCATCCATTGATTCTATTTAGTAGTTATACGAATATCTTTGATTAGTGTTCCAAAGTCTGTGTTTCTTCCAGTGTTTTAATTTGGTCATTAGGGTGGGGTGTATCTGTTTGCATCTTGATATGCTTGGTGATCTTCTGTTGCCTTTGAGGCATTTAAATATCTTGATAGGGTAACTTTGGGAGTTGATTTCCTTCGGTAGTTTTGTATTTGCAGGATGGGTGTGGAGCAGGATGGTAGGGGTGGGGCAGGGCACAACAGTGTGGTGATGGGTTGTAGTGCAGGTATAGGCACAGGATGTGGATGTTAAAAAAAATATTTTTAAAAAAGGAAATTGAAGTCTCAAGATGGAAGCTTAACAATGTGTGCGTTTTAGTTCGTCCTCCAGAACAACTACTAAATAAGCACAAACAGTACAGAACAGCTCCTGGAGCCACATCAGTGACTGGACACAAAGCATACCCCAGTCTGGAGCAGCTGGACCGGCTGCAAGCCTATCCAGAACCGTGGGTTCCCCAAGCTGCAGAGGCCAGGCTGCTTCCCAGAGGGGAAAGGAAAGAGACTTTAACAGCAGCAGGGGCTGAGCCCAACCAAACACAAATTGTGGCATTACTTAACAGATTCTGAATATTAAAAAGTAGGCCCCCAGCTCAGGTGAACCTGGTCAAAGCAGAGGTCACTCATTGGGCTGACAGAAAAAGAAAAAATGCAAAGAAACGAGATTTTTGTGGCTGTGTTTCTACGAGGGCTTGACTGCATTTGGATAAGGTGGCAGGGCTTCTCAAGCTGCAACTGCCCCAGGCATAGACAGAAACAAGCCCTTCTGAGGGCGTGTCTGGAGCCTGTGCCTTCCCCAGGGAAGGGGTGAAGCCCAACTCAGGTGGAATCCCTCCCTCAAGGAATTCAGACACCAGGACTTGGTAATTAGGAAGCCATTAAAACCAGCCTACAACCTCTCCTCTGTCTCTACCATGTCCCCAGCAGGGAGAGTCTGCCAAAGTTAAAGGTACCACATCATCTTATGCTGGTGGAACCTGCAGGCAGACAAGCACCACCTGCAAGGCAGGATAAGAAAAATGGAGTCCAGAGACTTCACAGGAAAGTCTTTCAACCCTGCTGGATCTCACCCCCAGGGAAAACTGATGCAGGTGACTCTTTCCTCTGATAGGAGGCCAGTTTGGTCTGGGAAAATCTGGCAGGGGTCTATAATGCCTACATAGACTCTCCTAAGGGTGGAAGGGGGGGCGGTGCAGAAAGGCACCATACAAGCAGGGCAAGAAGCAAGAAAACAAGAAATGAAAAATTCTCTGTTAAACAAAACTTAAGCTAAAGGTCCAGAAAAAGCTGAACTGAATGTCAAAGAACAGATAGACAACAAATTCATCCAGTAAGAAAACCCTAGGTAAGAGAAGTGAAAGCAATCTCCAGAATAAACTAATTAAGGTAATTAAATGTCTAGACACCAGCAAAAAATAACAAATCACACCAGGAAAATTGAAGATATGGCCCAGTCAAAGGAACAAACCAACAATTCAAATGAGATACAAGAGCTGAAACAATTAATTCAGAATATATGAACAGATATGGAAAACCTCATCAAAAACCAAATCAGTGAATTGAGGGAGGATATAAAGAAGGCAAGGAATGAACAAAAAGAAGAAATTGAAAGTCTGAAAAAACAAATCACAGAACTTATGGGAATGAAAGACACAGTAGAAGAGATGAAAAAACAATGGAAACCTACAATGGTAGATTTCAAGAGGCAGAACATAGGATTAGTGAACTGGAGGATGGAACATCTGAAATCCGATAAGAAACAGTAACTATAGGGGAAAAATAGAAAAATATGAGCAGGGACTCAGGGAATTGAATGACAATATGAAGTGCACAAATATATGTGTTGTGGGTGTCCCAGAAGGACAAGAGAAGGGAAAAGGAGGAGGAAAAACTACTGGAGGAAATTACCACTGAAAATTTCCCAACTCTTATGGAAGACTTAAAATTACAGATCCAAGAAGTGCAGTGTACCCCAAAGAGACTAGATCCAAATAGACATACTCCAAGACACTTACTAATCAGAATGTCAGAGGTCAAAAAGAAGAGAGAATCTTGAGAACAACAAGAGAAAACAATCTATCACATACAAGGGAAACCCAATAAGATTATGCATAGATTTCTCAGTAGAAACCATGGAGGCAAGAAGACAGTGGGATGATATATTTAAATTACTAAAAGAGAAAAACGGCCAACCAAGAATTCTATATCCAGCAAAATTGTCCTTCAAAAATGAGGGAGAAATTAAAACATTTTCAGACAAAAAATCACTGAGAGAATTTGTGACCAAGAGACCAGCTCTGTAAGAAATACTAAAGGAAGCACTAGAGATGGATATGGAAAGACAAAAGAGAGAGGTGTGGAGAAGAGTGCAGAAAGGAAGACTATGAGTAAAGGTAAAAAAAAAAAAAAAAAGTTACCCTTACTGGTACTCTTCAATTCTGTGCCCTCCTCCAGACCTCTGTCTCCTATCTTTCCACCCCCGAACACACACACTGGCAGAACTCCCTTTAGTATTTTTTGTAGGGCTGATGCCTGTGAGCATGGGATGTGGGGTGTGGCATTGTGGAGGTGCGGTGTGGTAGCTGTGGGGCAAGGTGCAGTTGAGACAAGTCTTGGAACACAGGAGCAGGGTGCAGCATGGGGGACAGAGGGCAGGAGGTGGATGGAAGCTGTGCAAATGCACTGGAGCTGGTGTGCAGGCAGGATGTGGGGGGGGGGTGCATGGAGCTTGGAGATTATGAGTATCAGGGTGTAGGGTAGGTGGCACAGACATTGGAACACAGGGAAGGCAGGGCACAGGTGTGTCCTTGCACGAGGGAGGGGTCCGGGGGGCTAGATGCAGATGTGGGAGTGTGTAGGGGTGGGTGGGACACAGGTCATGGGGTTTGCAGGATGTGGGTCAGGGGCATGTGATGTCAGGTGGGTCGACTCTGGCACGGGTGTGCAAGTGCGGGGTGTTGGAGCAGGGGTGCATGCGTGGGCAGGGTGGGGCTATGTAGCACAGATGCGCATGTGAACACCTGCTGGGTGTGGGAGCAGAGTACTCATGCCGGGGGGCGGGGCAAGGGTGCATGTGTGAAGGGCAGGCAGTAAGATGCAGGGTCAAGAGTTCCGTGCACAAAACCATGGGCCCCCGGTGGTGGGGAGGATGTGACTGTGAGCATGTGAGTTTGGGATCGGTGGACACAGCAAGGGGACAGTTTTGGAGGGGTACAAGGGCGGGTCTGGGGGCGGGGCCCTGGTGTGTGTCTGGGCAAAGCTCAGGACCAGCAGCTGGGGTAAAGCCCTCTTGGGCTGGGAGCGGGTGTGGCCCAGATGAGCAGGTCAGCGCTTGGCCAGAGCTGGGGGGGGGTGGCCCCACACATGTGGGAATGTGGGAGGGCCATAAACTGATGTACACAGGCATAAAGTTCAGGGGGGGGTGATGGGGTGGGGCGAGGTTGTGCAACTGTATGGGCTGGGGTGGGTGTAGCCTGGATATGAAGGTAAGCGCCTGCAGCCTTGATGTGCTGGCGACTGCCTGCAGGGGACAGGGAGGCAGAGGGATGAGGGGCTGGGTGGATGGGTCTTGGGAGGAGCTGGGTGAGAGTGCAAACTTGCTCGGGAGTGGCAGTTTGGGCTGAGCAGGCTTGCGCATGCTCAGGGCAGGAGTTTGGGGTGGGACAGTGTGCTTGGACAGCGGGACAGGTGGAGGGGGTTGGGTGCATGGGGTGTGGGGTGAGTCACGGGACAGGAGTGGGGACTTTGTGCCTGAGGATAGTCGTTCAAGGAATGAGGCTTTGCTTCCTAGTCCCCATTGTCTCCCCATCTGTGCACTCCTGAGAGCTCTGAGCCTCTGCCTGGAAAGCAGCACATTAGGCTGTTTGCACTAGCTGGATTGTCTCTGGTTCTCTGTCCCTCAATTCTTTTGCTTTTGCAACCAGGGCCTCCCTATATGGTGTAGGGATCTCCCAGGTCACTTACACCCTGGAATTGTTGTCCCAGTTGCCCTCCCATCCCTTCTGTAGCTGTTTTTTGGTACAGGGGTGAATTCAACCTATCCTATTGTGTGAAGTTTTGGAGTCTGATTTATGGCAGTCCTTTAGATGTGGAGTTTGAATAGGATTGGGTTACGATTGTGTTAGTTTGGGATCCGTGGACACAGCAAGGGGACAATTTTGGAGGGGTACAAAGAGCTTGGGGAATAAACAGCACTCTGACACTTTTTGTTGAATAGTCTAACAGTTTGATGCTCATGTAAACAGTTTTGGGGAAACTTCCTGGAATAAACAATAGTTATTTGTGAATTTTATCTTCCAGGGCAAGAGTTTCCTGGTATAATAATCTACATTGATGAGGACAGTGAAAGGTAAAGTCAGGTTAACGTAGACGCTAAGCAGGGTGGGGGCGGTGGGGGGCGGGATGTGGACTGTCAGTTTTCCTGGGTCAGATGGTCCAACCAAGAGCAGGAGAGAACCAGGGAAGCTCGGAGCTGGTAGGCCACACCTGGTAGTTGCTTCTCAGGACATTGAAAAATAACTCCACAGAAGAAAACTCCCATCCCTCAAGGCTGGATAGCACAATACTGTCACACAAATGCATGTTCATTTGTTCTTTGGGCATTGGCTTTGCCATTTAATCACTGGCCCCATGGAAAGCTACTGGCCCTTTCTCTTCCACTTTCCCTTTCTGTGGGAAAGGGAAAACATGTTCTTAAATCTAATCCATTCCTGTGTGTGTGAAGTAGGTTTTAAATAGGACCTTCTGATTTCAGCTAAGGTGTGTGTGGCTCAGCCCAATCAGGATGGTCTTAATCCTATTACTGAAGCCCTGTATAAGTGGAATGAAATTCCAACATAGAGGGAGAATAACAGAGGGAGCAACTGGAAGTTGAACTTTAAGGGAAACTGAAAGAGAAGAGAGAGTTTCCATCTCTACTTCAGCCAGCTAGCTTCTCCTGGGGAATTCATCAAAAACCTCCATTAGAGCTCCCAGAATTTGGATTTGCCCATCCCCATAGTTGCATGAGCCAATTCCTATAAAAATATCTCCTCTCCCTAGAGAAACCTGATTCATCCATTCTCCCTCTGGCCTTGCATTATGATGGGGCTTGAATAGGCGCCCAAGACCTGATTGGGTTTCCTCTTTTATCTCCCAGAACTCACTATTGTTTGTGTATTTGCCTGGAGGCAAGTTACATGATTAACACCAGTGACCTTTTTCATACCCTTCCTGGTCTGTGTGCAGTCCGGAAGCAGGCACCCTGCCTTGTAGCTTCCAATATTATTATCCTACAGCAGACATCAGGCAAAATGAGCAGGCCTAGCTGGGTGAATGGTGATGCATATTGGAAAGGTCAAGTAATCCTGGCAAATGCACAGCCTCTTGTTAGGTAAGACTCAGATGCATCTGGCCCCAGATGAGAAAAGCTAATTGAATTTCTAAGCAGGAAGAACACATCTCTGTGATGGAGCACAGGCCTGATTTGCCTAGGAACTACTGGGAGTGGAGGAGGAGGGGACGGTGACTAACATTTATTGAACGTCTGCAAGGCATTTTTTACATGGCATTTCATGGAAAAGCTTGGTATATCTATCTTTTAAAATTGAATAATACTTTCAGTACCCTAGGAGAGACATCTGTTTAAAGGAAGCTTGTAAACAAACCTTTTCTGAAATGAAGGAAATAATCTTTGTTTTGTTTCTGTCTTTAGTTGTTGTTTTCTTCTAATTGACCTCTCTTTGATAAAACCTGTTCTCGAAAAGAAGGTACTAGTCAATGTTTTGCACTGAATACGTGATCCCCAGCCAGGCAAGATAGAAACTGACCTATCAATCTCCAAAAACAACACAACAGTTTTCTAATATTTCATTTGTTCATTGTAAATAAAATAAAAAAGATCTTTAGGAGTGAAATGCCCATTCTTTCCAAAACCCCACCTCCCATTGATGCTTCTGCTCTGCTCTATAACAACCATTCACTCATTTAACATTGGGGATGAGGGACCCCTCTAGAAAGAGTGGTCTCCACTTATATTCTCACTTTCTCGCCTTTCATCCACTCCACCCATCTGCAGCCCTGATGCGGTATCCCTCCATAGCTTAACACAGCTCTGTCTCTCAGCTTTGATGGCCCTGTTCTCCCTGGTTTACCTCTAGGTTTCCATCTCAGGCTCTCTCTTCTTTGAATCCCTGTTAAAGTTTTTCATTTTCAACCCTTCTTCTCTTCCTTCCTCCCCCTAAAACCCTCAGGATTTCTATGATTACTCTCATCCAGACAACTTCCACACCTACATCTTGGTCCTGACCTCTCCATGAGCTCCAGATCATCCCACTTGGCTTTTGAGTATTGATTACTGATCATTGGCCATTGACCATGAGGAGCTCCTTAGGTCCTGCCCTGTCCACTGCATCTGATACCCAGGTCCTAGATCAGGCCTGAACCCCTTCAGAGTTCACGGTACCCTACCCTAAACAAAAGTTGTCAATGGCTCCCCACTGTCTACAGAAATCTCTAAACTCTAGCCTTGGATTCAAGATCCAGTGCTCTGGCTTCATTCTCCCCATCCAAGCATCCACCACTAACCTATATCTACCCTTCAGCTATATTTTTCCTGTGTTTGAAAATTTGCTTATGTTTCCTCTGCCTTCTGTGTACCTTTCATCCCAAATCTCTGCATGTTCAGCTCTTACCCAGGGTTCTTGTCTTGTCATTTGGTTTTGAGATACCAAAATACCTAAGAAAGTCAGTCCCAAAAGGCTCCAGTGAGTGTGATATCCTGGAAGGTCACTAGATAGTGCAATGGAGTCCATAGTCACCACTAGATAGTGCAATGGAGTCCATAGTCACCATAGTTCAGTCACTATGGTTGAAATTGCATAGTGCCATTATGGCCATTATGGAAAAAAACACAGGAACATGTTGCTACCTCAAAAAGTTAGAAAAACAATAAAATAAATCTAAATGAACTATAAGAAAGGGGGAACAAGGAAAAACAATAAAATAAACTACAAAGAAAGTAGATGAAAAGTAGGAATAGAAAAAAAATAAAGTAAGCCTAAGGAAGGAGGGAAAAAAAGAAGAAACAAAGTTAAAATCAGAAGGTACTGATTAAGAAAACAAAAACAGAAAATGGAATTTATTACACCTGAAAGTAGGGTGACTGTTTTTGGGTATCAGTAGCTAGCCTAAACAAACAAACAAAAAAAGTGGATGCATAAAAATACAAAATTAGAAATGATAAATGAAAGTTGCCCCAGATATAGAGGAAATATAGATAAATGTAAGAGACTATTGCATGCTATTGTACCTATAAATTTTTAAACCTGCATAAAATTGATGACCTTGAAAATATAAATTTTCCAGATTGGATTGGAAAGAGATAGAAAACCTAAACAAATAGTAAGAAAATGACCCTCAAAAGCTCTAGTCCCATGTCATTCATATGTGACTCTTCCAAATCTTGAAAGAACAGATACCTTTGAAGCTATTAAACTGTTCAAGAACATAGAGAAATAAAGGAAATATCTTAATTCCTTTTGCAAAATCAATAAATCCCAGAACCTAATAAAAGCAGGGCAAGAGGAGAAAACTACAATTACACTTGTGAATAGACATGAAAAAGAAAAAAGTTTATAAACAAACATATGAATATATATACACATACATGTATGTTATAGATATCAAATAGAATCAACAGTGCTTTAAAAGAGTAACACACCAGGACCAAGTGAGGTTCATTTAAGAAATCAAGGATGGTCCCATATCATGTTATTTAGTAATATAAATTATTAAACAAATGAAAAGAGAGAAACCATATGATTGCTTTTATTATTAATGTTGGAAATGCAGTTAATGAAATTCCTATACCCACTCCTGGTAAAACGTAGGAGTACTTCCTTATGTTAATGAAAACATATTTCTCAAAATGAAAGCCAGGACACCAAAATACCATGATCATTATTGTCAAAGTAAGATACAAAAGAGTGCCTGATAGTGTAGAGAGCCGCTTTCCGGGTTTGGCCTAGTGGACACGCTGCAGCCTGCTCTAGAGTTCCCCCCGCCCATCGAGTGAGCCAAGATGGCGCTCACATCCTGCTTCCGCAAATGACGCACACGCCCACCAACCCTATCTTCCAATCACCTCTGTATACGTGGCACTAACCTATTGGGTTTGGGCACAGTATATAAGAGGTTACCCGGACGGGGTGGGTGGAGACGACCCACAGGGAGCCGTGCCTGACGGCCGCATAGAGGTTGTTCCCCCGCGGGATATTTCGCCCGCGCGGAACCTGTAACAGAGAATGCAAGCTTAACTCCAGTAAAGGTCTGTGCTTACAACTGCTGCGTGTCTTGGACCTGTGTTTCTCACCAGCGCGGATTTGTCTGCGTCTCTCTGTCTCTCCTCATTGTCTCACCCACCGGCCGGGGGCTTGACGCTGAGCGAGAAGTCGCGGACAAGTGGTGGCCCGTACGGGGAACCCTTCTGCTGCCTTTCCCCGAGCTGGTGAGGACGTGCTTCTTGAGTTCGCAGCGGACTTCCCGCGCTTGATCACCGCGAGAAGGTGAGTACTTCTTATTACGTGAGAGTTAAGGGCTGTGGGCGTTCAGGTAGCCCCAGTGAATCGGGAGAGCTCCCCGATTGGTTAAAGTACAGTGCCGGCTGCAAGCATGGGGCAGTCAGGAAGTTCACCTTTATTACCCCCTTTAAAAACCCTTTTGAAGCAGCGGGGCATCTCAGTTAAGAAGAGTTCCCTCCTGCGGTTCCTTGACGATGTTGTTACCTTTGCCCTTTGGTTCGCCCATTCTGGTAGCCTCAGTCTGCCTTCTTGGTTAAAACTTGGTAATGACATAGAACGGGCGCGCCAGACGGGCCTTTGTATGGACCCGATCCTGGTCCCTATCTGGGAAACCGTCCGTGCTTGCCCTGAGGCAGAGTCTACTTCAGGCCTCAGTCCGTCTTCCGCCCTGCTGCAGGCACGGCACGCGCTCCAAGAAACTCAGTCAGTTTCGTCTGCGGACGGCTCCCGTAAAGGCAAGCCGCCAGAGTCAAGCGATAGTTCAGACACCTCTGATTCTGAGTCAGATAGCGGTGAGACCGAAGGTGCGGATGCGCCTCCGTTAATCGATTGGGAGAGGCCCCCTGTCTCACCCACGCAGCCTTCCGCCCCGCCAGCGCCTGCTGCAGGGGCGCGGCGGCTTCTGGTGAATGGTTTTGGTGATCTCGCCAAAAACCCTCACCACGGGCTCCCTCTGGTGGCCGAATCAGGTAATTACAGTGGCTGCTCTCCAACTTCTAAGCGCTTGTTAAAAGGAATGGGATATGTCCCCGGCAAAGGCTTAGGAGCCTCATTGCACGGGCGCGCAAGGCCTATACAAGCTGTCTCCAATTCTGACAGACGAGGCCTGGGTTTTTCCTAGGGGCCACTGAGGGGAGACTCCCACCCACACCTATAAAACTAAAGTGGAAGACCAGTACCCCGGTGTGGGTGCCTCAGTGGCCCTTACCAAAAGAAAAGCTGTCAGCATTGCATACTCTAGTGTCTATACAGCTAAAAGAGAGCCATATCATTCCCTCCACATCGCCTTGGAACACACCCGTATTTGTCATAAAGAAAAAATCAGGCAGATGGAGATTGTTACATGATTTAAGAGCCTTTAATAATTGCATGGAGTCCTTAGGACCTGTTCAGATGGGATTGCCCCTTCTCTCAGCTCTGCCAGAGCATTGGTCTATTTTCATCTTAGACATCAAAGACTTACTAAAGAAACAGAAAGGGGGAATAGGTCACGGCCTGTCCCCAAAGGCTCAACTGTCTATAGCCTTGTTTACGTACAATTTTTTAAATGAAAATTCACTAGGAATGACACCTGCTCTTCAGCACACTACTCCGAGTCCTCCACATAGAGGTCTAGTGCGTTGGAAGGATGTCCTGTCGGGACAGTGGCAAGGCCCTGACCCCGTGCTCAGCTGGGCCAGAGTCTCTGTTTGTGTTTTTCCCCAGGAGCCAGGACGTCAACCAGTGTGGGTTCCGGAAAGACTGGTGAGAACCGTGACATCGCCCGAGGAGGCCACGGAGCTGTTGCCTAAAAAACCAACAAGCCTTCAACCTGAACCATCAGATCAGGCCTCCAACTCTGCTGATGACGGCGGCGACTGACGAGATAGCAACGAAAGCGCCGGTCACCCTTCGATTGTTTAGAAGGGGGACCAGTTTTAATAACCCCCGTTGCCTTCGACCTTTCCAAACTGGGCGAGACTGTACAAAGTCTGTGGAACCGAGTCACCTCATGGTTCTCTTGGCCCAATTTGACTACTTGGATTCTCGTGGCAGTGGGACTATTAGTGGGCTTAGTCACTGTTAAATGTTTGTTAGAACGCTTGTTCCAGACACAGCAGCAACTACGTGTTTCTACCATGTTAGCTATGTCTTCCCAGTCAAATGTGGGTGTGCGTCCCTCCTCGATAGATAGCCCGTCTGAATCACCTGGGGCAAAGCTCTTGTCAGCAAGGTTTGTTGCAGGCTCCCTGGCCACTACCCGTGTTTAGCTAGGCACCAGAGGCTGTTAATTTTGCGCGCCTAGCCGCCTCGACGGTGGAGCTGCGGCCGCAGTCCTGGCCAGACTGGGCTTGGCTCTAGCCATTTCACCGAGGCCTCCGCAGCGTTTCCTATGCCCTGGCTGTCGCTCTCATAATCCCCGCTTGACCCAGTTGCGAGGCGAAGCACTGCAGGGAGGAGTCACGTGGTATCCAGTTCACGGACTCTCCGGTCTCTATATGAGGTGAGCATTCTGGTCGGTGCCAGAGGCTCCGTCGTGTGATGACGCGAGCCTAGTCCAGACTCCCCAAAGCACCAAACTATGTTGTGAGCCACTCAGGCCCACGGGAGCACCATCATCAATAGAGACACTGGGTACAAGAATACGGTCTACGGACCATGCCTCTTATAAAAACAAAAAGGGGGAGATGTAGAGAGCCGCTTTCCGGGTTTGGCCTAGTGGACACGCTGCAGCCTGCTCTAGAGTTCCCCCCGCCCATCGAGTGAGCCAAGATGGCGCTCACATCCTGCTTCCGCAAATGACGCACACGCCCACCAACCCTATCTTCCAATCACCTCTGTATACGTGGCACTAACCTATTGGGTTTGGGCACAGTATATAAGAGGTTACCCGGACGGGGTGGGTGGAGACGACCCACAGGGAGCCGTGCCTGACGGCCGCATAGAGGTTGTTCCCCCGCGGGATATTTCACCCGCGCGGAACCTGTAACAGAGAATGCAAGCTTAACTCCAGTAAAGGTCTGTGCTTACAACTGCTGCGTGTCTTGGACCTGTGTTTCTCACCAGCGCGGATTTGTCTGCGTCTCTCTGTCTCTCCTCATTGTCTCACCCACCGGCCGGGGGCTTGACGCTGAGCGAGAAGTCGCGGACATGATAGTATCACTATTACTGAATATAGTTATGAAAGTAATTGCTAAGGCAATTAGACAAGGGCTGAATAAAATGTATAATTATTAGAGAGGAGGTTGCAAAATTTTCATTATTTACAGATTATATGATTGTATGTCAAAAATAAATAAATAGAAGCCGTTGTAACTTATTAGAAAAACAAGAGAGGTAAGTAAAGAGATTATTTAAAATTATTTTTAAAAATCAATATATTAATATCCTATTAAAAATAACTTCTAGTTAAAAATATAATAGGAACATCTTAAGTTAAGATGATAGATTGGATACATTCTAAAACATGACTTCTATGTCAAATACACAGGAAAGCCAAATAGCGTATTTTTTAAATATTTGACTATTAAAATATTTTAGAGTACATGTCTCAAAAGCAAAAACTGGGACCCCCTAGGCATCAGATATATTGAGAAGGAGCTGAAGTGGCACAGCCCATGAGAGGACCAGGAACAGATATTGTCTGTAAGGGCTGGGGTTAAAATACCCATAACATGCCACTAGCCTGGCAGTCAGTGAAGTGCTGGTGTCAACTTCCTGTTTGAAGTTGAAGCAAGAACGTACTATGGGGACAAACAAATCAATAGGCCAAACCCTCAATCTTGGGGTTCACCCCTATGAAACCTATCCCTACAAAGAATAGGCTTATCCCTACAAAGAATACAAAGAATAAGAAAGAGTTGAGAGATTATCCTGGAGGTTATTCTTATACATTATATAGATATCTCCTTTTTAGTTTATGGTGTAGTAAAAGGGCTAGAGGGAGATCTTGCATCAAGATGGCGGCTTAGTAAGACACGCGGGTCTTAGTTCCTCCTCCAGAACAGCTACTAAAGAAATAGAAATGGTACAGAACAGCTCCCGGAGCCACGACAGAGACCAAAAAGACAGCATACCCCATTCTGGAACGGCTGAACTGGCAGGGAGAATCCGCTGTGGTGAGATACACAAGGGGCACGTGCTTCCCCGGGCCGGGGCGGCTGGTGGCCGGAATCCCTCCCTCCCTCCTTCCCAGGCTGGCTGGGAGAATTGGACAGGAGGTCCCCTCAAGGCGTGGTGGCTGGCGCCCCCACCATGTGAGGCCATGCGGGCCAGCTGGGAGAATTGGATAGGAGGTCCCCCAAGCCACAAAGGCCGGCAACCACCCACGCGCAGATTCCCGGGCCAGCTGGGAGATTTGAATCGGAACTCCCCCAAGCCGCTTCGGCTGGCGACCCTCCCCCACAGTGAGAGTTTTCCAAAGTTAAAGGAGCCACAGCATCTTTTACTGGTGGGACCCGCAGACAGACGAGCGCCACGAGCGCCACATACTGGGCAGGATAAGAAAAACAGAGCCCAGAGATTTCACAGGAAAATCTTTCAACCTGCTGGGTCCCACACCCGGGGAAATCTGATTAAATGCCCAGACACCAGCAGAAAATAACGGATCACGCTAGGAAAATTGAAGATATGGCCCAGTCAAAGGAACAAACCAACAATTCAAATGACATACAGGAGCTGAGACAACTAATTCTGAATATACGAACAGAAATGGAAAACCTCTTCAAAAACCAAATCAATAAATTGAGGGAGGACATGAAGAAGACATGGGCTGAACAAAAAGAAGAAATAGAAAGTCTGAAAAAACAAATCACAGAACTTATGGGATTGAAGGACAAAGTAGAAAAGATGGAAAAAACAATGGATACCTACCATGGTAGATTTAAAGAGACAGAAGATAGAATTAGTGAACTGGAGGATGGAACATCTGAATTCCAAAAAGAAACAGAAACTATAGGGAAAAGAATAGAAAAATTTGAGCAGGGGATCAGGGAACTGAATGATAATATGAAGCGCACAAATATACGTGTTGTGGGTGTCCCAGAAGGAGAAGAGAAGGGAAAAGGAGGAGAAAAACTAATGGAAGAAATTATCACTGAAAATTTCCCAACTCTTATGAAAGACCTAAAATTACAGATCCAAGAAGTGCAGCGCACCCCAAAGAGAATAGACCCAAATAGGCATTCTCCAAGACACTTACTAGTTAGAATGTCAGAGGTCAAAGAGAAAGAGAGGATCTTGAAAGCAGCAAGAGAAAAACAATCCATCACATACAAGGGAAACCCAATAAGACTATGTGTAGATTTCTCAGCAGAAACCATGGAAGCTAGAAGACAGTGGGATGATATATTTAAATTACTAAAAGAGAAAAACTGCCAACCAAGACTTCTATATTCAGCAAAATTGTCCTTCAAAAATGAGGGAGAAATTAAAACATTCTCAGACAAAAAGTCACTGAGAGAATTTGTGACCAAGAGACCAGCTCTGCAAGAAATACTAAAGGAAGCACTAGAGACAGATATGAAAAGTCAGAAGAGAGAGGTGTGGAGAAGAGTGTAGAAAGAAGAAAAATTAGATATCACATATAAAATACAAAAGGCAAAATGGTAGAAGACAGTACTACCCATACAGTAATAACACTAAATGTTAATGGATTGAACTCCCCAATCAAAAGATATAGACTGGCAGAATGGATTAAAAAACAGGATCCTTCTACATGCTGTCTACAGGAAACACATCTTAGACCCAAAGATAAACATAGGTTGAAAATGAAAGGTTGGGAAAAGATATTTCATGCAAATAACAACCAGAAAAGAGCAGGAGTGGCTATACTAATATCCAACAAATTAGACTTCAAATGTAAAACAGTTAAAAGAGACAAAGAAGGACACTATATACTAATAAAAGGAACAATTAAACAAGAAGACATAACAATCATAAATATTTATGCACCAAACCAGAATGCCCCAAAATACGCGAGGAATACACTGCAAACACTGAAAAGGGAAATAGACACATATACCATAAAAGTTGGAGACTTCAATTCACCACTCTCATCAATGGACAGAACATCTAGACAGAGGATCAATAAAGAAATAGAGAATTTGAATATTACAATAAATGAGCTAGACTTAACAGACATTTATAGGACATTACATCCCACAACAGCAGGATACACCTTTTTCTCAAGTGCTCATGGATCATTCTCAAAGATAGACCATATGCTGGGTCACAAAGCAAGTCTTAACAAATTTAAAAAGATTGAAATCATACACAAAACTTTCTCAGATCATAAAGGAATGAAGTTGGAAATCAATAATAGGTGGAGTGCCAAAAATTCACAAATACATGGAGGCTCAACAACACACTCTTAAATAATGAGTGGGTCAAGGAAGAAATTGCAAGAAAAATTAGTAAATATCTCGAGGCGAATGAAAATGAAAACACAACATATCAAAACCTATGGGACGCAGCAAAGGCAGTGCTAAGAAGGAAATTTATTGCCCTAAATGCCTAAATCAGAAAAGAAGAAAGGGCAAAAATTCAGGAATTAACTGTCCACTTGGAAGAACTGGAGAAAGAACAGCAAACTAACCCCCAAAGCAAGCAAAAGGAAAGAAATAACAAAGATTAGAGCAGATATAAATGAAATCGAAAATATGAAAACAATAGAGAAAATCAATAAGGCCAGAAGTTGGTTCTATGAGAAAATCAATAAGATTGATGGGCCCTTAGCAAGATTGACAAACAGAAGAAGAGAGAGGACGCAAATAAATAAGATCAGAAATGGAAGAGGAGACATAACCACTGACCTCACAGAAATAAAGGAGGTAATAACAGGATACTATGAACAACTTTACACTAATAAATACAACAATTTAGATGAAATGGATGGGTTCCTGGAAAGGCATGAACAACCAACTTTGACTCAAGAAGAAATAGATGACCTCAACAAACCAATCACAAGTAAAGAAATTGAATCAGTCATTCAAAAGCTTCCTAAAAAGAAAAATCCAGGACCAGACGGCTTCACATGTGAATTCTACCAAACATTCCAGAAAGAATTAGTACCAACTCTCCTCAAACTCTTCAAAAAAATCGAAGTGGAAGGAAAGCTACCTAATTCATTCTATGAAGCCAACATCATCCTCATACCAAAACCAGGCAAAGATATTACAAAAAAAGAAAACTACAGGCCAATCTCTCTAATGAATATAGATGCAAAAATCCTCAATAAAATTCTAGCAAATTGTATCCAACAACACATTAAAAGAATTATTCATCATGAACAAGTAGGATTCATCCCAGGTATTCAAGGATGGTTCAACATAAGAAAATCAATTAATGTAATACACCATATCAACAAATCAAAGCAGAAAAATCACATGATCATCTCAATTGATGCAGAGAAGGCATTTGACAAGATTCAACATCCTTTCCTGTTGAAAACACTTCAAAGGATAGGAATACAAGGGAACTTCCTTAAAATGATAGAGGGAATATATGAAAAACCCACAGCTAATATCATCCTCAATGGGGAAAAATTGAAAACTTTCCCCCTAAGATCAGGAACAAGACAAGGATGTCCATTATCACCACTGTTATTCAACATCGTGTTGGAGGTTCTAACCAGAGCAATTAGACAAGAAAAAGAAATACAAGGCATCAAAATTGGAAAGGAAGAAGTAAAACTATCACTGTTTGCAGATGATATGATACTATATGTCGAAAACCCGGAAAAATCCACAACAAAACTACTACAGCTAATAAATGAGTACAGCAAAGTAGCAGGTTACAAGATCAACATTCAAAAATCTGTAGCATTTCTATACACTAGTAATGAACAAGCTGAGGGGGAAATCAAGAAACGAATCCCATTTACAATTGCAACTAAAAGAATAAAATACCTAGGAATAAATTTAACTAAAGAGACAAAAAATCTATACAAAGAAAACTACAAAAAACTGTTAAAAGAAATCACAGAAGACCTAAATAGATGGAAGGGCATACCGTGTTCATGGAGTGGAAGACTAAATATAGTTAAGATGTCAATCCTACCTAAATTGATTTACAGATTCAATGCAATACCAATCAAAATCCCAACAACTTATTTTTCAGAAATAAAAAAACCAATAAGCAAATTTATCTGGAAGGGCAGGGTGCCCCGAATTGCTAAAAGTATCTTGAGGAAAAAAACGAAGCTGGAGGTCTCACGCTGCCGGACTTTAAGGCATATTATGAAGCCACAGTGGTCAAAACAGAATGGTATTGGCAAAAAGATAGATATATCGACCAATGGAGTCGAATAGAGTGCTCAGATATAGACCCTCTCATCTATGGACATTTGATCTTTGATAAGGCAGTCAAGCCAACTCACCTGGGACAGAACAGTCTCTTCAATAAATGGTGCCTAGAGAACTGGATATCCATATGCAAAAGAATGAAAGAGGACCCGTATCTCACACCCTATACAAAAGTTAACTCAAAATGGATCAAAGATCTAAACATTAGGTCTAAGACCATAAAACAGTTAGAGGAAAATGTAGGGAGATATCTTATGAAACTTACAATTGGAGGCGGTTTTATGGACCTTAAACCTAAAGCAAGAGCACTGAAGAAAGAAATAAATAAATGGGAGCTCCTCAAAATTAAACACTTTTGTGCATCAAAGAACTTCATCAAGAAAGTAGAAAGCCTACACAATGGGAGACAATATTTGGAAACGACATATCAGATAAAGGTCTAGTATCCAGAATTTATAAAGAGATTGTCCAACTCAACAACAAAAAGACAGCCAACTCAATTACAAAATGGGAAAAAGACTTGAACAGACACCTATCAGAAGAGGAAATACAAATGGCCAAAAGGCACATGAAGAGATGCTCAATGTCCCTGGCCATTAGAGAAATGCAAATCAAAATCACAATGAGATATCATCTCACACCCACCAGAATGGCCATTATCATCAAAACAGAAAATGACAAGTGCTGGAGAGGATGCGGAGAAAGAGGCACCCTTATCCACTGTTGGTGGGAATGTCAAATGGTGCAACCACTGTGGAAGGCAGTTTGGCAGTTCCTCAAAAAACTGAATCTAGAATTGCCATACGACCCAGCAATACCATTGCTAGGTATCTACTCAAAGGACTTAAGGGCAAAGACACAAACGGACATTTGCACACCAATGTTTATAGCAGCATTATTTACAATTGCAAAGAGATGGAAACAGCCAAAATGTCCATCAACAGAAGAGTGACTAAACAAACTGTGGTATATACATACAATGGAATATTATGCAGCTTTAAGACAGAATAAACTTATGAAGCATGTAATAACATGGATGGACCTAGAGAACATTATGCTGAGTGAGTCTAGCCAAAAACTAAAGGACAAATACTGTATGGTCCCACTGATGTGAACCGACATTTGTGAATAAACTTGGAATATGTCATTGGTAACAGAGACCAGCAGGAGTTAGAAAGAGGGTAAGATAATGGGTAATTGGAGCTGAAGGGATACAGACTGTGCAACAGGACTAGATACAAAAACTCAAAAATGGACAGCACAATACTACCTAATTGTAATGTAATTTTGTTAAAACACTGAATGAAGCTGCATCTGAGCTATAGTTTTTGTTTGTTTGTTTGTTTTTTAATATTTTTTTATTTTTTATTATTATTATTTTTTTATTTTTTTCTCTATATTATCATTCTATATCTTTTTCTGTTGTTTTGCTAGTTCTTTTCCTAAATCGATGCAAATGTACTAAGAAATGATCATACATCTATGTGATGATATTAAGAATTACTGATTGCATATGTAGAATGGAATAATTTCTAAATGTTGTGTCAATTTTTTTTAATTAATAAATAAATAAATAAATAAATAAATAAATAATAGCGGGAACAAATGTTAAAAATAAATTTAGTTTGAAGTGCTAGTGGTAAATGAAAGCAAGGGGTAAGGGGTATGGCATGTATAATCTTTTTTTTTCTGTTATCGTTTTATTTCTTTTTCTGTTGTATTTTTTATTTTTTTCTAAATCGATGCAAATGTTCTAGAAATGATGAATATGCAACTATGTGATGATATTAAGAATTACTGATTGTATATGTCGAATGGAATGATATCTTAATGTTTTGTTTGTTAATTTTTTTCAAAATAAAAAAACTTTTTTAAAAATACCTGAAAGGCATATGTATACAAAGCCAAAAAAAAAAAAAAAGGGCTTGAGGGAAGCATTTGAATCTGTAGAGCTGTGTTCAAGTAGCCATGTTTCTTGAAGATGATTGTACAATGATATAACTTCTGCAATGTGATTGTGTGATTGTGAAAACCTTGTGTCTGGTGCTCCTTTTACCTACAATATGGAATGAGTAAAAAATATGGATAAGAAATCAACAAATAATAGGCAAACAAAGGTTAAAATAAATTGAGTAGATTGAAATACAAGTGGTCAATGAGAGAGAGGGGTAAGGGGATGGCATGTACGAGTTTTTTCTTTTTTATTTCTTTTGCTGGAGAAATGCAAGTGTTCAAAAAAATGTTCATGGTGATGAATACACAACTATGTGATATTGTGAGCCATTGATTGTAACCGTATCAAAAATGTTTGTATGTCAAGAATGTCTGTGTGTTTATTTGTTGTTTACAATAAAAATGTTTTTTTTTTAAAATTGGATAGTGTGATTGTGAAAACCTTGTGTCTGATGCTCCTTTTATCTACCTTGTCAACAGATGAGTAGAACATATGGAATAAAAATAAATAATAGGGGGAACAAATGTTAAATTTAGCTTGAAATGCTAATGATCAATGAAAGGGAGGGGTAAGGGATATGGCATGTAAAAATTTTTTCTGCTTTTGTTTTATTTTTCTGTTGTCTTTTTATTTCTTTTTCTGAATTGATGCAAATGTTCTGGGAAATTATCATGAAGATGAATATGCAACTATGTGATGATATTGTGAATTGCTGAGTGTATGTGTTGGGAGTGTTTGTGTTTCTTTCTTGTAATTTTTTTTTAATAAAAAATTTTTAAAAATTGGACATACTGCCCACCCACATATGTGAATATGAATATCCTTCCACCAAGTTCTTAGCTGGAAGATAGAATCACTCTTTCCAGACAGGGGCCATGAAATTGGATCCTGAGCCTGAATACATATAGGTGTGGAGCCTACCTTCCAATGTGGCAAAATCCAAACCTTTCCACTAACCTAAAAAAGTGTCTGGAATCAGTAAGCCCAAACTAGGACCTTGGAAGAGGTAACTGAGAAGCTTTTCCAAGTGGAGACCTCCATGACCCAAGTTACATGAGGAGAAAAATCTGGAGCAAGAATTATTCATGTATGTGAGTGTGTCTGTTTGAAATTGCTGTGTATCCCAGAAAAGCCATGTTCTTTAATCTTGATTCAATATTGTTGGGTGGGATCTTTTTTATTATGTTGTTTTCATGGAGATGTGACCCACCCAATTATGGATGAGACTTTTTGAATAGGTGGTTTCCATGGAAATGTATCTCCACCCATTCAAGGTGGGTGACTTACTGCAGTCCTTTAAGAAGGAACCATTTTGGAATAAGTTTCAGAGTCCAAGCAGCCAGAGACCTTTCAAGATGCAGAAAGAAAATGCCTTTGGGAAGTCATTTTAAAACCAGAAGCCAAAGGGCCAGCAGATGTGCCTTCCCAGATTGGCCTTTCTTGAGTCAAGGTATCTTTATCTGGATGCCTTAATTTGGACATTTATGTATATGGCCTTAGAACCAGTAAACTTAATACATTCCTTATAAAAGCCAATCCATTCTGGTATATTGCATTTCTGGCAGCATTAACAAACTAAAACAGTGAGGAAATTCACATCCATTTAAGTGCCATGTACAGACATAAATGAGAGAGAACTCAGCCTTGAAGAAATAGAAATACTAGTGCAATCTAAAAGAGAAATTAAAATAAGTATATCTGGGCGGGCCACGGTGGCTCAGCAGGTAAGAGTGCTTCCCTGCCATGCCCAAGGACCCGGGTTCGATTCCCGGTGCCTGCCCATGTAAAAAAATAATAATAATAAATAAGTATATCTAAGGTAGCCAAATACATAAAGAATAGCATTAGTAAGACAAAATGGGAGATGGAAATCATAAGTGGCTATTAAAAGAACCACCAATAATTCTCAAAATGAAAAATAACGGACATTGAAATAAAAACCTCCGTGAGTGAGTGAAACACAGACTGCCATAGCCAAGGAAATCTCCCAGAACACCGTGCATAAACAAAGAGTTGAAATGTGAAAAAGAAGCTTAAAAACATGGAGAGTAGATGGAAACACTTCAACATATTACAGTGCCTGGCTCATAAATTTTATCTAAATTTGTTTTGTTTTGTTGGTTGTTAATAAAAGCTTTAGTTGCTCACCATTGCCCTCTAAGCTCAAATACTTTGACATTGTTTATGATATCCGTGCTTTCCTCTGCTCTTTTCTGTCTCACCATTCCTGCTTTGTATGCTAGTTTCTAGCTCCAGAAAATTGCTAAATACCTACTGTGTGTGACATTAGGACTCTTGCCTCTATGTCTTTGTGTGTTTGCTGTTCCCCATACCCGAAACACACTTCCTTTCTTCACCCCATCCCCTGAGTTTGCTGGGTAAACCTTTACTTACCTTTCAGATCAACTAAAATGAACTTCCAATGGGAAGGCTTCAGCATTTCCCAGGAACACGTTAGGTAGGCCCGCCTCCTCCATGCTCCCAAATTAACAAACACATGACAGCTCACAAAAATTTGTACTCCCGATCATAGGAGTCATCACACCCCTATGGAATTGCCAGTTTGTTTGCCTCTCTCCCACCTGGTTTGAAATCTCCATGAGGGAGGGGCTATACCTGCCTTGTTCACAGCTATTTCTCCACCCTGAGTCCAGTGTCTGGCACAAAGTTGGGATTCAATATGGACATAAAAAGTGGAGCCAGAAGTCTACCAAGGAAGCCTGTGCTCTGTCCACTCCTCCCCAGTGTTTCCTACTTCTGGTCCCTCAGAAGGGATGTTGGGTCTACCTTGACAGTCTCTGGAATTGGCTTTCTCTTTTCGGTCCCCAAGGCCAATGCCCTCAGCATCTCCCTCCTGGTCTGGTGACTGCCTTCAAGCTTCCTGCATTTTGCTGCCCTCCCCCCAAATAAATATATGACATCACCTGGTTTAGGTCACTTTTTACTCAAACACCTTGAAGAGAGCCACCCTAATCTTCCAAACAGCAGCCAGACAGTGTCTCTAATGCCTGTTGTGATCCAGTCCCAATCTTCCATAATGATCTAATTCACTATTTCCCTGCCCTATCCATGAATATTGTAAGGGCATGAGGTTTTCTAATCATCCTCCAGATTTTAGCCAACTGATAATAAAGACGACTACTTCATACTTAGTTTTTAATAGGTCACAAAATGCTTTTACTGATGTAATCCCATGTTTATGGCAAAATTTAGCTGTGTAAAAACAAATAGGATTATTCCCATTTTACAGTTGAGGTAAAAGAGGAAATTGACCTATGTACATAAGTAGCAGAGCCAGAATTCAAATCCAGATCTTCCAAGTACAAATTCAAAGTCCTTTACCCACATCATGCAGAGTGTTCTCCAGAGGTATCTCCTGCAGTTCCTGCCTTAGAGGAAAGTTGGTGCATCAGTGAGGCATGTGATGGGCTGGGCCAGGTACATAGGATTGGAATGCAGAACCTTTGTCCTTCCACCTGTGATACTGACTGCCAGACTGGCCTCTTGAAGAAGGGGACCTCTGCAGGGGTCCCCAACCCGGCTGCATAGTAGCATCACCTGGGGAGCTTTTAAGTAAATAGAATACCATATGTGACACTATCAAATCAAATTTTTGAGAGGTGGAGCCCAGCACCCTTATTTTTTTTTCAGTGTTTCTTTTATTGTGAAATATATATATACAAAAAAGCAATACATTTCCAAGTACATTTTAACAAGTAGTTATAGAGCAGATGTTAAAGTTTGGTATGGGTTACAGTTCCACGATTTTTTCAGTTTTTATTTCTAGCTGCTCTAAGGTACTGGGAGCTAAAAGAAATATCAGTATGATTCAGCAATCATACTCATTTGTTAAACCCAAACTTCTCGATATAACTCCACCATCACCTTTAATCTTTCTCCCATTCTTTAAGGATATTTGGGCTGTGACTATTCTAACTTTTTCTTGTTGGAAGGGGCTGTTGATTATATGGGGGAGGGGGATGGAACTGGTTGAAATTCTGGAAGGGTTGACCCCTCTGCATTTCAGGACATCTGGCCCAGGGACCCATCTGGAGGTTGCAGGCTTTGGAAAGTTACCCTAGTACATGGAACCTTTGTAGAATCTTGTATAATGCTGTGGGTATTCTTTAGGATTGGCAGAAATGGTTTTGGTTGGGGTTTGGCAAGTTATGATAAGTAGCAATGTGCAACTGAAACATGCATAAAAGTGACCTCCAGTGCAGCCTCTTGACTCTATTTGAACTCTCAGCATCCTTTTTGTTTGTTTATAACAATTTTATTGAGATATAATTCATATTCCCTACAATAAATTCAAAGTAAATATGTTGATTTGTTTTTGTATAGCCATGGAGTTGTACAACCATTGCTGCAACAAATCTTAGATTCCCCAAATAAACCCCATGCCCTTCAGCAGTCATTCCTGATTTCCCTCAAACCCTTCCCATTTCACATGAATGGAAGCATAATATGTGGTCTTTTGTGACTGGCTTATTTCACTTAGGGTAAAGTTTTCAAGGTTCACCCATCTTGTAGAAGGTTTTGGTACCTCATTCCTTTTTATAGCTGAATAACATTCCATCATAGGACTACCCTGCATTTCATTTAACCATTCATCAGTTGATGGGCATTTGGGTTGTTTACACTTTTTGGTTATGAATAATGCTGCTCTGAACATTCATGGTTTTGTGTGGACATCTGTTTTCAGGAGTGGAATTGCTGGGTCATATGGTAATTCTCTATTTTACCTGTTGAGGAACTGCCTGACTGTTTTCCAAAGTGGTTGTACCGTTTTACTTTCTCACCAGCAATGTATGCAAATCCTTACTTTTAAAAGTTCCCAGGTGATTCTAATTTGTGATCAAGATTGGTTGTGATTTGGGTTCAGAGTGAGAGTGGCCACCTCATGGAGGGTTTGTGCATTTTATTATAAGCCTACACTAATATGTTCTAGAACTTATTTCTTAAATCATTTCCTTTTATGATTTGTGTATGAATGAACTATTTCACTGATCTGGAGTTCAAATAAAGACATATCACTTTTGTTTTTCCAAATAGCTTAAATCCTGTAGAGAGAAATATATATATATTAAGAGACCAAAGATTGACAGTGTTACCCCATATAGCATCTGCTTAAAAAGTTGAAAAAGTGATCAGGCTTTGACTAGAGATATGAATGAAGCTGATTTGGATAGGATGAAGGTAAATCAGAATACAGGGTAAAGGATAATATGGTCCATATTTTTAGACTTCAACTTCTGTGTAAGACCACAGGAAAGGATGTTTATTTGGTGCAAAATTTATATTTTTGGCAGCATATTATCTCATTTAATTTGTATAGTCTGTTTATTTGAACGCCATAATTATATGGAATCTTGGTGTATTAGCTAGGGTTCTTTAGAGAAACAGAATCAGCAGGAAATACCTGTAGATATAAAATTTATAAAAGTGTCTCACATAACCATGGGAACGTAGGGTCCAAAATCCATAGGGCAGGCTGTGAAGCTGACAACTCCGATGAAGGGTCTGGATGAACTCCACAGGAGAGACTTGTCGGCTGAAGCAGGAAGAGAAACTGTCTCTTCTGAATCCTCCTTAAAAGCTTTCCAGTCATTAGATTAAACGTCACTCATTCAGAAGACACTCCTCTTGGCTGATTACAAATGCAATCAGCTGTGGATGCAGCCAATGTGATCATGATTTAATTCTATGAAATGTCCTCATAGCAACAGACAGGCCAGCACTTGCCCAACCAGACATCGGGCACCACCACCTGGCCAAGTTGACACATGAACCTGACCATGACACTTGAAAATTGCATGAGATCCTGCTAGCTTGTACAGGTTAGTGTGATGCTGTGATATATCCCATAGTAATTTGGGCAGAGAATAAAAAATTATTTGCAAACTCCCCTTGGGGTAATGGGGAGAAAGGAGGAAATATTGAACTTTCCCATCTAGGGAATTCCTGATAGTCTTGCAAGCAATGGGGACAACCAATAATGTAGGCTGAGCCCCCAATCTTGGGGTTCACCCCTATGAAACTTATTCCTACAAAGGAGAAGTTAAGCTTACTTATAATTATCCCTAAGAGTGTCATCCCCCCTACCCCCTAGAGAACCTCGGCAGATGAACTCACAGCCCTCCCTGCTATGTGAAACATGACTCCCAGGGGTGTTGATCTCCCTGGCAACGTGGCACAGGTCTCCCAGGATGAGCTGGGACCCGGCATCATGGGATTGTGAAAGCCTCCTTGACCAAAGGGGGAGGAGAGAAATGAGGCAAAATAAAATTTCAGTTGCCCAGAGATTTCAAACAGAATTGAGAGGGTTATCTTGGAGGTTATTCTTATGCATTATATAGTTATCCTTTTTAATTTATGGTGTACTGGAATGGCTAGAGGGAAGTACCTGAAACGAACTGTGTTTCAGTAGCCTTGATTCTTGAAGATTGTATAACTACATAGCTTTTACAATGTGTCTAGTGATTGTGAAAACCTTGTGGGACTGATGCTCCTTTTATCCAGGATGTGGACAGATGAGTAAAGTAAGGATAAAAAAATAGCTAAATAACAGGAGAGATAAAGGGTAAAAAATTGGGTAGATTGCAATACAAATGGTCAATGAGAGGAAGGAGTAAGGAGTATGGGATGTTTGGGTGTTTCCCTTTTATTTTTTCTCTGGAGTATGCAAATGTTCTAAAAATGATCATGGTGAAGAATACATAACTATGTGGTTATATCGTGAGCCTCTGATTGTATACCATGCATGGACTGTATGTGTGTGAAAATTTCTTAATAAAAATATTTTTTAAAAAAGAGAGACCCAAGTTGAATTCTTGATATTCTCACAAGCAGTGTGGACAACCAAGCTATAGGCTGAGCCCCCCCCAAGAGAACCTCTTTTGTTACTCAGATGTGGCTTCTCTCTCCAGTCAACACAACAAGCAAACTGACTACCCTCCCCCTTTCTAGGTGGGACATGACTCCCAGGGGTGTGGACCTTCCTGGCAATGTGGGACAGAGATCCTAGAATGAGCTGAGACTCAACATCAAGGGATTGAGAAAAACCCGAGAATGAACTGAGACTCAGCATCAAAGGATTGAGAAAACATTCTCGATCAAAAGGGGGAAGAGTGAAATGAGACAAAGTGTCAATGGCTGAGAGATTCCAAACAGAGTCAAGAAGTTATCCTGGAGATTATTCTTACGCATTAAGTAAATATCACCTTGTTATTCAAGATGTAATGGGGCAGGCCACGTGGCTCAGCAGGCAGAGTTCTTGCCTGCTATGCCAGAGACCTGGGTTCAATTCCTGGTGCCTGCCATGCAAAAAAAAACAAAAAAACCCCACAAAAGATGTGATGGAGAGGCTGGAGGGAAATGCCTGAAAATGTAGAGCTGTGTTCCAGTAGTCATGTTTCTTGAAGATGATTGTATAATGATATAGCTTTCACAATGTGACTGTGATTGTGAAAACCTTGTGTCTGATGCTCCTTTTATCTACCTTGTCAACAGATGAGTAGAACATATGGAATAAAAATAAATAATAGGGGAACAAATGTTAAAATAAATTTAGTTTGGAATGCTAGTGATCAATGAAAGGGAGGGGTAAGGGGTATGGTATGTATAATTTTTTTTTCTGTTTTCATTTTATTCCTTTTTCTGTTGTCTTTTTATTTCTTTTTCTGAATTGATGCAAATGTTCTAAGGAATGATCATGATGATGAATATGCAGCTATGTGAATTACTGATTATATATGTAGAATGGAATGATCATATGTTAAGAATTTTTGTGTTTCTTTTTTGTCATTTTTTAATTTAAAATTAAAAAAATAATTTAAAAATAAAAAATGAAATAAAATGGAAAAAATTTTTCTAGACAATGCCAACGTTTGGATGTTTTTAAAAGAAGCAAATTTCTTATTAATGGCAACTAAATGATGTTTGAAGTATTTTTATTACATAGTAGATTACATCCATTCACTATACTTTTCTGAGTTGTCCTACATGGAAATACATGGTTTTAATGTTGTCTGTCTTCTATGCTGTTTCTGAATTTGTGACTAAAATATATTAAACTATTAAAAAAAGAGAGAGAGAGAGAGAGAGACCAAGGATTGAGTACTGGGTAGAAAAGGTTTATTGCCAAGAAAGAAACCCAATGCACAGTGGAGTCCAGGCTCTGGGGAATGAAATTTAGGAAAGAGCTGGGATTGATCTTTAAGGTGAAAAGATCCAGAATTGTTTCTGTCCCATTTTAGGAAGGCAAAGTCTCAGCGTGTGCTGATTGGCTGGACTTATGGGGCAGGTGTATGCAGTGCCTGTCACAGGACTATGTAATTTGTGACTGATGGATGATGCTGCTTATTCAGGTGGGCAGTGGTGTCAGCAGACTGGGTGACCAGGTCAAGGTTTATCAATTCCTAGCTGCTATTATTAGCAGGAATTTTAATAAGTCCATTTTCAGGCCTCCTTCCCCCGCCCCAAATTTTTCAAGAACTTTGAGAGTTTAGTTAGTCTGAAATAATTATTTAGTCTTGCTTTTTATACCAAGTAGAGAGAACTAGAAGTCAATCAAGTGGCTGGCACTGTTGTTCCCATCACCGCCCACATGGGGTCCCTGTTGAGCAAGGTCCTTGTGCACCATTAAAACTTCAGCTGTTGCAGCTCTGGAAACTTGCAGAGGGCCTAAGGTTTCAGCCCAATTAGTTCTCACTCAATTGCTCAGCCCACTTCTTCCAAAATGTGACCCTCTGCAGGATGACTCAGTTCCGTAAGGCTTCCAGCCTTAGCCACTTGCTGTGCCAGAACCTGTTCTCCCCAACACTCCCGAGCCTGTGTCACCGTAGGCCTCCCCCCTGCAGTTCCAACTTCCCCTGCCTGCTTGATGTCTTCAGATGTGAAGCACCACAGTCTACTCCAACAACCTTCCCTAAACGTGAATTTCTTAGGCCATTCTGCCACCCCCCACCCCAGAGTTCAGCATAGCAAGGGATTATCAGGAAGGGGCAGCAGCCTTAACAGAGACAGAAAAAGTTCTGTTACACCTCTCTTGAGGCTGCCCAGGGCCTTTTCCATAATGACTTTCTTCTGGATTCATGGTTTTCTAATTCCAACGCAATGACCATCCCTTTCATTGTGTGTAAAAACCCAAAAACCACTAAGTATGAATAACTCGCACATATGAGCTTCTTTGGTTTGGGTATGCATTTTGGAGCACCAGGAGCAGGGAGGAAATAAACTAATTTTAATGTTGTAGAAACACATGGGACACTTTCTGTCGCCATCTTGGTTCTGCATTCACCCACAAAATACCCAGTAAAGCCGCAGAAACCTTTTTCCCTGTTATTCAGCAGGAATTGCCACAGCCCCAGGCTAAGACAGATCTGGAACATAATGTGACAGTGATGAATCAGTACCAGAGCTGGAGGAAAAGGATTCTACGCAGGCTCAGCTGACAACAGCAGCAGCAATTGATGAAGAACAAGTCAGAAAGCAAAACAGTCGGAGTGAAAAGAAGACACCGAAGACTATGTCCAAACTGGGTCTTTGACAGGTTACAGGGGTTACTAGAGTCACTATCTGGAAATCTAAGAATATCCTCTTTGTCATCACAAAGCCATCACAAGACACCAGCTTCAGATACCACATAGGTTTTGGGGAAGCCAAGATCAAGGATTTATCTCAACAAGCACAACTAGAAGCTGCTAAGAAATTCAAAGTTCAAGGTGAAACCGAATCGAACATTCAAGAAACCACAGGCGCCAATTGCACAAGAGAGTGAAGAGGTTGTTGATGAAACTGGTTAAGGACAGAACTGCTCGTGTCACAAGCAAAGGTGTCGAAAGTAAAGGCAGTCCATGCCCTGAATAACAACATTCATGATATTGTAAATGCTGTTTTGGAATTAACAATATAACTATCTGAAAAAAGACTGTGTGTGTGTGTGTGTGTGTGTGTGTGTGTGTGTGTATTTCAAAAGAGTAACCTGCAGCTTGGTGTGAAATCTGTGCTGTTTCAATCATTAATAAAGTTATGACTTCTTGTTGGATGAAAAAGAAAAACATAGGGCAGTAAAGCTGCTGCCTAAAAGCTACGTGTCTGCCTTCCAAAGTCAAAAGCAATGACATGGTATTAGTTGCTGCTGTTGGAGAACCATAACTCTGCTCCCAGGTGCACAGTCTGCACTGCAAGAGCCGAGCCCAAGCCCATTGCGCCCAAAGTCCTTTTCAATCTCTCCCAGCCTGTGGTCACCTCTCTTTCAGTGACAATGAACTGTATTCTTTCTGCTGGAAAAGTTTCATTGCCATAATTTAAGCCTGAGGTGTCCATCACCCCCATAAGATGTGCACGCTACTAGGTCTAGTTTACCTTTCCTGCGCGTATTAGCATTCACCTCTGCCAGGTCTGCTCAGTTCCTGATAAACAGTAGGGAAAGGCGACCAGTGTCCACACCTGCAACTTGCTTCTCAGGCAAACATGAGTGTGACAGACACTTTCTGCTGTGTGACTTTATTATGAGCTGATTTGACTTTAGTTTCTTGCTCTGGCCTCATAAGATGGCATCAAGGCTAGGTAGGGAGAGGAGAGTGGTAGAGGGAGAGAAGAAGAGAAATGGGGAAGTGGGAATGGACTACATTGTCTCACTCGTCAGTGAAAAAGTCATTGTCCAAGAAAACTGAGCACTCCCCAAAACACCTCATACATTAATTTTTCACATGGAATTTGGAGAAATCAGAGTGTAAGGGTTTTGTTTTCAGGATCTATTTTTCTAAGTGCTGGTCATGGAAATTGATAGCTTATCACTTTCAGACTGCATTTGGTTCTGAGTCTTTTAGGTGGAACCAAAGGAGTCACCAGTTTTCCTGGTTTGAAGCTATTATGTATCCCAGAAAAGCCATTTCCTGACAATTTGCCAGCAAGTTCAGAGTTTTTCAAAGAATGGATTTTGAGAGAGATCACCTGTTCTCAGGATAATTTAATTTTAATTTGGTGACAATCTTAACCTAAGTGTATTCTAGGTCACTTAGATGACAACCTGGTAAGAGTAAGCATCCCATTGATTTGAATAGGGGAAAATATGAGAGATTTGGGTCCCCAAGAGAGGCAAAATTCAAAAGAATCTGTTCTGTATTGGTGAGGACCATAAGTTGCATAAGAGCTTTAAGCCTAAGGAGTTTAAATACGCACAAAGCTTGGTATAAGTAACTTGATATATTAAAACCTCTTTCGAGGCCAGGCCATGGTGGCTCAGCAGGCAAAATTCTTGCTTGCCATACCAGAGACCCAAGTTTGATTCCTTGTGCCTGCCCATGCAAAAAAAAAAAAAAACTTTCCAACAATTTTTTTTTCCCTTTGAAAGAAGTCAGGCAGGTCTGCTGGGCCTTGGGGGAAGCAGGTGCCTGCTGCTGCCGCCCACTGACTCTGGGCTACCCGGCGCCCCCATGTCACCTGTGGCCCATACATCTCTGTACCCGTGTGTGTACATCAACTGGCAACCGGCCGGCATCTGGAGTGCCTGGCCCACGCGGTTTGTGCTCCCTGGTGACCATTTCCACACGGCCTTTCCAAACGTGGCTGACTTCTTGGGCTGCCTGCCAGAGGTCATCTCCATTAGAAATTAAAGTTTCATATTAATATGGCTCAAAGCAAGTCCTCGCCCGATGTGTACAAAATCAATTAGAAGACACTGGAATTTTGAGACGATAAAATAGCTTATTTAGCAAAAGTTAACCTTGTGGAGAAAGGAGGATAAATGGTTACTCAGATCTGTCTCCCTGAGATGGAAAGGTGAGGGATATTTATTGGAGGAAACAAAGGGAAGTGAGGCTAGGGATGTTAGAGCTGTTGGCACATTGGGATTCGCTACTAAACATTCTGCTGTAGAATTACCGGTTGGCTGTTATCATTGGCTGTCTACATTTAAATTAGGGATTGCAAATTAGCTATTATCATTGGCTGATGGGTGATTATCTTCAGGAGTAAGCTTGTGATATTGCCGGAATTTCTAATGGTCAGATCTCTTGCTTTCTTTCAGGTCTGGTATTTCTTTCCTGTTGTCTCTGCTCATATTTTATTTTTCTCTCAGTTATTTCATGTGCTGAGGTCATTTTAAGTTCAGTTCTCAATTAAACCTAATTAAGGACGGTCTGGCTAGAGCTGTTAAAACAAGAACTTCTCTATGGGTTATGCAGGTGGAAATATCAGAGAAAGGAGCAATGGAAACTTGCCAGTTAGTTAGGGAAGGAGCTGCTTTGGCAGTGGCAGGGTGGATGGAATGGTATGAAAAAATGGGTCAGGTTCTGCTACAATTATCAAAAGATTTGTTTGACACTCCCAGAGTTCTATTAAGTAAGAACACTCAAATGTCTATCTGATTTGCACGAATTCTGCTCAGATCGTGCATTAGAAGGGAGGGAAAGATGGCTGCCAATGCCACATAAACTGCTGATGGGATGTTTTAGCTTTTACCAGGAGATAAACTGTACCTGGAAGATTCCGTTTTGAAAATGAACTCATGAAGGCAGTAAAGACATTTTAGCGTAGTGGTGAACAATCAGTCTTCATAGTATCCACATGAATCTCCTAAAGCCTGCCCTCTGAAAGAGGTAGATTGGGCTCCAGCAAATGAGGGTGTTTCTTCTGCATTACCTTCATGCAGTCTGCTGTTCCTAATTCTATTTCACTCACCTTTTTGTCTTCTTCATCTTCAAACTTCTTTTTGTGTTCTCCTTTCACCTCTAATTAAAGGTAAAAGGAATTGCCTTTAGTTAGAGGTAATTGATTTGTCTCCTTTAGCAAAGAGTTTGTATCTTATTTATGGAGTCTTCCTTTCTCCCCTTCAATTTTAACTATCTCCTTGTCATCTTGGCTTATGTCTACTCATTTAATTCCATTTTTAAAAAATTCAAAGTTTTTGGGCAGTGTCACCATGACATTCCCCTGGAGTCTCCAAAAGCTCCATGGATCCAGCAAATTGGATATGCCCTCCACTAACTGAGGCACACAAATAGAAGTCCATATACTCTAGCTAAATATTTAAACATTATAAACCAAATCTGCCTATGAGGACCTAAATACCAGGCAGGATGCAGGGTCAAATTTAGAAATCTCTATTTCCTAAAAGTTGCATACTGGAAAATGGAACCAGGAAAGACCCACAGCTGCTCCCCTCCCCATGCCTCCTTGCTTATTGTGCTTGGAGAGTCTCACATACACAGAACACCCAGGCTTGGCCACACCTCTGCCCAAGCAGTCAAACTCAGGCACCACCTTTTGGGCCCAGGGATGTACATACTAGCTGTCTATCCAAAGGATGGTAAATTGGGGGTGCTAGAAAGTTTTACAAATAAGCTTTAGGATGTCTGGCCAGGAAATTCTGGGAGGTGAGTTAGAAGAGGTAGGGAAGGCCCTCTGTGGGATCATCCTTCAACTCCTTTCAAAGGTAGGTGAAGTGTTGGGAGAGGGTCTAGCCAGTCTAAGAGGTGAGGTATTTTAGGAAGTCAGGGGGAATTTAAAAGCAGTAGGGATACCTCCAAGTCTGACTTTGAACAGACTTCTTCCCTTGGGAAATGTCTTTCCCCAGTCCTTGCTCTAAGAATGAACGTAAATGCAAACAAATACATGCACACACAAGCCCTAAAGTGAAAAGGAAAGGAAGCATAAGAGCAAAGTGACTTAAAACCTGTTTAAACTAACAATGAGAAAAAATTAAATACTGGCAAGAGACATGAAACAAAATCTAAAAATAAGAATTAGAATACTGAGACATGATAAAGATACTTAATACAAATGAATCAAGAGATTAGAACCAATTAAAAGATTAAAAAACGAAGAGGGGATGAAAAGGTTTGGTGAGTAGAAAAATTGAGCCGGAAGGCTGTTCTTAAAGCCTTTAAATATAAAAATGTGATAAAACATTTAAAAACTAAATTAAAAGCACAATATACAAGTAGATAAATCAACAACAGTATAATATCCAGTGAAAAATGACAAGTATAATCTCACTTGAAATCAACAAGTTACAAGATACTTCTTCCCCAGTAAAATGTCCTTTACACAGTTGGCAGCAAGTAGCTAGCTCTCAATTGAAATAGTATAAAATGTTATGAAGTTTTTAAAAACAGTAAGAAAATTTATCAAAAGCCTAAAATGACCATGCCCTTTGACCCATTAATTCGTCCTAGCCTGTCCCTTTGTGGGGTGTAATGTATAAAAGAGGGTGTAATGTATATAAGTAAAACATTCAATAGCATTGTCATTTTTATCCAAGCCTGGCACACAAAATTTACGGGTAGGACTTATCTTTTATCCAAACAATGGAAGCATTCGTCTATAAAAAAAATTTTAGAGGGCATTGTTGTAATTAAACCAACAGCCTTCTAGGTCATGAATGCAAAACTACAGACGTTCAACCTATCCCAACCCACACCAAAAGAGAGCAGCTGGGAGACCTCAGGCTTACCTGAATACTTCATGGCCAGGGCAGATGGGGCAGGGATTATGCCATTTGTGGTCACTTGTTACAGCCAACACATAAACCTAATGCATATGGTGAATTGAATACATATTGTACGAATGTAAATCTCCTGATTTTGATATATTAGTGATGTAGGATGTTGCCATTGGGGGAAGCTGGGTAAAGAATACATGGGACTCTTATTTTTCCAACTTCCTGTTGAGTTTGTATTCCGTGACAAAAAGGAAAAAAACTAAGAGCAAAGCACCGCAGCTTTGATTAAATTCTTCAGTTTTCCAACCCACTCACCCCCTTCTACAACAGCAAAAAAAGTAACCAGCCTAGTTCTGGATATATAGCCAGGTAGCAGATTTCCTAGAGATTATGTTGGGCACAAATGTCAACGCACATAACAATTATAGTAAGACTATGATGAATTAACCATTTACACTAGAAGTCAAGAGTCAAAAGTTAGAGATCTTACCTAGATTCAAACAGTATTACAACTGGAGCTCAAAGCCAGGTATTCTGAAAATCCAGGGAATTTTAAATTGTCATGTCTCTGGTGGTTAAATTCAGGTGTCAACGTGGCCAGGTAAAGGCACCTAGTTCTGTTGCTGTGGACATGAGCCTATGGCATATGAAACTCATCTGTCGCTGATTACATCTGCAGTCAGCTAGGTGTGCCTGCTGCAATGAATATTTGATTTAATTGACTAGTGCTTAAATGAGAGCTCAACACAGCAGTCCAAGCAGCTCAGCATACCTCATCTCATCACTCACAGCTCAGCCTAGGCCTTTGGAATGCAGAAAGGAAATCACCCCGGAGAAAGCTGTTTGAGACCCAGAGGCCTGGAGAGAAGGCCAGCAGAGATTGCCCTGTGCCTTCCCATGTGAGAAAGAACCTCAGATGAAAGTTAGCCGCCTTTCCTATGAAGAACTATACATTTTTAACTAAATAAGTCCCCTTTTACTAAAAGCCAATCCCTCTTCGGCGTGTTTCAGTCTGACAGTTTGAACTGAACAATGTCCTTGGAAAAGCCAGAAGAAAACCAGAATGAACTAAGAACAGGATAGGCTGGTTTCAAGTGCTGAATACAGGATAAACAAGCAATTTTTTGCATACAGCAAATTGAATTTATAACAAAAGCTACAAATCCATTTTATTGCCCCCTTCCTTTAAGCTCCAAGGAGGTTTATGCAATAAAATGGAAGATTATGTTATATAAGACACAAAGTACTTTAGAAGATGCAAAACAGAAAACTTTAATAAGCATATTCAAGGGCAAAAAATGCAGATCCAAAATACACATGATAAATGATAATTTATGAAAGTTTTGATAGAATTTCAGCTTTTTGCATTTGCTTCTACTTATCTTGCTGTATCTTTCCCTCTTTTCCCATTCTAGAGTTACATGAACACATTTCCCCTCCCCCTCTGTAGCTATAAAGTTTACCTGTATACAATTTATGATGGTTACACTCATTACACTTCTTAATACACTCTAATTTAACCAACATCTAGATAGATAGTACCTTCCTTTCCCCTCAGTCCTAAGTATGTTATTAGCTATGCATCTGTATTTCCTGGGTAGACATGTTTTATTTTCCAGTTTTTACCTGTTGATTTTGGATGTGTGTGCTGGGAGGAAAGGATATTGTATGTCTGTATTTGCAATCATGTTGGAATGCTGTATCTGTCAATAATTCTTTGAAAGAGGGTATGTAAGAAATAAATTTCCTGAATTCTTCAATATCCAAAAATATCTTTGTTTTACCCTCAAAATTGAATGCCAGTTTGGCTGGGTATAGGATTTTAGGTTTAAAACCTTTTTCCTGCAGTACTTTCATGATATTGCCCCATTTACTTCTAGCATCTAGTGTATCCAGTGATAAATCTGCTGTCAATCTGATTCTTTCTCCTTTGTAGGTTACCTCTTTTCTCTCTCTAGAAGCCTTTATGATTTTCTTTTTATCACTGGCATTCCAGAATCTCACCAAGATGTGTCTAGGAGTGAGTCTCTTTTCATCAATCTTACTGGGTACTCGGTAGGCACTGATAATCTCAAGGCTCAAATCTTGCTTTAGCTCTGGAAAGTTTTCTTCAATTATTTCTTTAATTATTTCCTCCGCTCCATTCTCTTTAGTATATTTTTCTGGAATTCCTATTAAACGAATGTTGGAGCTTCTGGTTCTATCCTCTATGTCTCTTAATCTTTCTTTATCTATTATTAGCTCGGCCATTTGCATTGTAGCCTCAGATTCTAGACTGCTGATTTTTTTTTCAAGCATATCCATTCTGCTATCAAATGCATCTATTACGTTTTTACTTTCCAAAACTTGTTTAAACTGATCATTAACCTTTCCAGTTGCTTCTTGTATCTCTCTGAAACTATTAATTTTAAGCTTTCTCAAGTTTTCCTTTGGTTCCTTTATTAAGTCTGCCTCTTTGGATGTTTGCTCTTCTGTTTGCAGAATTTTGTACCTCTCTTTCTCAGTTTTCCTTAAAAGTTTGGTGACTTCTGGTGGAGTAGTCAAATTTGTACATGAATGCTTGTTCTGTTTACCATAACTCATCTCCAGGGAGTTTGAAGGAGAAGTTAAACGTAAGGTTGGAGAGGATGTCCTGACTTCTTGATTTGGGAGCATAGCCGTTTTCTCTTCCTTCTGAGTTTTGTCTACCATCTGGTGTTTCACCAGCTGTTTCTTATCAGAATCCCAAACACAGTTATTAAAGGCAATTTCTTTAAATCCATGCGAGGCCTCTTCTTTCTCAGTCTTGGAGGGAGACTTTAACTCCTCTCTTTTAGAGGTCTTTCTTTCTTCCCATGTTAAGTCCTTTTCTATTTCCCACTCTGAGACTTCTTCTTCCTCTGGTTCCATATCCTCTATCTTTTTAACATCCCTGGGTATTCCCTCAACTTCATACTTTGTATCTACTACATTATGACCCTGAAAAGTTGAGTCCTGTTCCTTATGTAAACCTGAGGCCTCTTCCTCATCCTTTTCTAGTTCTGAGTTCCCTCCATCCTCTTCCTCCAGTCCCGAGGCCTCTTCTCCCTCCTTTTCTAGTTCTGAGGTCCCTCCATCCTCTTCCTCCAGTCCCGAGGCCTCTTCTCCCTCCTTTTCTAGTTCTGAGGTCCCTCCATCCTCTTCCTCTAGTCCTGAGGCCTCTTCTCCCTCCTCTTCCAGTTCTGAAGTTACTCCTTCCTCCTCCTCTTCCACCAACTCAGGGGTTTCTTTCTCCTTCCACTCTGAAGACTCTTCTTCCTGAGTTTCTAAGTTCCTCATCTCTTCTGGCTCAGCAACCTTTACCTCTTTAATGAACAGAAAGCTCAGACCATCACTAGTTGTTCTCTCATCTCCATGCTTTGAGTCTATTAGAGTTTTACCCTGAAAGTTAAAAAAAAAAGGGGGGGGGGAGGTCATTTCTTTAAAATGTGCATTCTTAAAGCTTCCATTTCACTATTTAAATTTTAAAAGGGTGTCATTTGAACAATTATCAAGTATTTTTAAACTTGCATAACTATTATTTCTTCTTGAAAATCTGAACAATTCAAGTTGTCTTCCACAATCATTACATCAGTTATAATTTCTTTTCAAGTGCCTGCAATGAAATTTCACAAGGCCATATCTCTCGTTACTTTTTATGTCCCCAACACTTACTGCTTTGTACCTGACTCTCAACTATTTGTTTTAATGAATCATCTCTTATTGTATGCAGTTGTATTCAAGACCCTATGGTAATGAGACCTTGCTATGTTACCCAAGTCTATAATCTCCTTTAAGAAAATTACCCCAAAAATCCAAACTTCACCCTTGCTTTCCCTAAAGTAAAGCAAATTAAAAACATTTTTAAAAAAGGTCTTCACTTGGGGGTGCAAGCATAGTTCAGTGGTAGAATTCTCGCCTGCCATGCAGGAGACTTGGGTTCAACTCCTGGTCCATGCACTTCCCCAAAAAACAAAGAAGCAAAACAAAGTAAAAACAAACAAAAAAAATTCAACAAGTGGTGCTGCAATAATGGGATACTCACATAGAAAAAGAATG